>NC_092875.1:406239238-407439238 GCF_028372415.1 Notamacropus eugenii | reverse complement strand
CCAACCATGTGCCCATAAATTTGACAATCTAATAGAGATGGAGAAATAATTTTAAAAATATAAATTGCCCAGATTGACAGAAGAGGAAGTTAAACATTTAAATAACCCCATATCAGAAAAAGAAATTGAACAAACCATCAATTAACTGCCCAGGAAACAATCTCCAGGACCAGAAGGATTTAAAAGTGAATTCTATCAAACAATTGAAGAACACTTCATTTCAATACTACAAAAACTGTTTGGGAAAATTGGTTAAGGAGTTCTACCAAATTCTTTTTATCATACAAATATGGTTCTGATCCTTAAACCAGGAAGAAACAAAACAGAGAAAGAAAATAACAGAGTAATTTCTTTACTGAATAAAGATGCAAAAAATTTTAAATAAGATATTAGCAAAAAGAATACAGCAATATATCATGAGAATAATATATTATAATCAGGTAAGATTTATACCAAGAATGCAGGGCTGGTTCAATATTAGGAAAACTATCAGCTTTATTGATCATATTAACAGGAAAACGAATAGAAACCACATGATTATCTCAATAAAACTTTTGAAAAAACTTTTGACAAAATACAACAGCTAGTCCCATTCAAAACATAGGAGAGCATAGGAATAAATGGAACTTTCCATAAAATAATAAGTAGTGTCTACCCAATACCAACAACAAGCATTTTATGCAATGGGGATAAGCTAGATGCATTTCCAAAAAGATTGGGAGTGAAACAAGGGTGACCATCATCACCACTATTACTCAATATGTTACTAGAAATATTAGCTTTAGCAATAAGAGAAGAAAAAGAAATTGAAGGAATTAGAATAGGCAAAGAACAAACTAAGTTATCACTCTTTGCAGATGAAATGATGAGATAGAGAATCCCAGAAAATCAAGTAAAATACAACTTGAAAGGATAAACAACTTTGGCAAAGTTACAGGTTACACAACAAACCCACATAAATCATCTGCATTTCTGTATATTACTAAAAAATGCCCAACAGTAAGTGATAGAGCAATCCCATTTAAAGCTACAGTAGACTCTATAAAATATCTGGGAGTCTACCTGCCAAAATAAACCCAGTGACTATATGAACACAATTACAAAACACTTTTCATGCAAATAAATTCAGATCTAAGTAAATGTAAAGACATCAGTTGCTTGTGGGTAGGACTAGCTAATATTAAAAAAATGACAATTCTACCTAAATTACTTCACTTATTCAGTGACATACCAATCAGACTACCAAATAATTATTTTCTAAAACTAGAAAAAGTAATATCAAAATTCATCTGGAAGAAGAAAAGATCCACAATATCAAGGGAATTAATGAAAAGAAATACTAGAGAAGGGAGCCTAGCCCCAAGAAATCTCAAATTGTGTTATAAAGCAGCAATTATCAAAACCACTTAGTACTGGCTAAGAAAGAGAGGGGTAGACCTGTGCAATAGGTTAGGTACTCAAGACATAGTAGTAAATGAATATAACAATCTACTGTTTGATAAACCCAAGGACCCCAGCTTCTAGGATAAAAATTCACTGTTTGACAAAAATCGCTGGGAAAATTAGATAACAGTGTGGCAGAAACTCAGCATAGACCAATGCCTGACACTATACACCAGAATAAAGTCCAAATGGATACATGATCTTGGTATAAAGACTGATACTATAAACAAGGAAGCAAGGAATAGTGTATTCATCAGATTTATGGAGAATGGAAAAATTTGTGACCAAACAAGAAATAGAGAATGCTATGCGGTGCAAATTGGATAATATTGATTATTTTACATTGAAAAGTTTTTATACAAACAAACCCAATGCAAGCAAGATTGGGGGGAAGCAGAAAACTGGGAAAGAAGTTTTACAACTACTGCCTATGATAAAGGCCTCATTTCTAAAATATATAGGAAATTGAGTCAAATTTGCAAGAATACAAGTCATCCCCCAATGGACAAATGGTCAAATGATATGAACAAGCAGTTTTCAGAGGAAGAAATTAAAGTTATCTATACTCATATGAAAAAATGCTCTTAATCACTATTGATTAGAGAGATACAAATCAAAACAAGTCTGAGGTACCACAGCACACGTATCAGATTGGCTGACATGACAAAACAGGAAGATGATAAATGTTGGAGAAGATGTGGAAGAGTCGGAACACTAATTCATTGTTGGTGGAGCTATGAGATGATCCAACTATTCTAGAAAGCAATTTGGAACCCAAAGGACTACAAAAATGTGCACACCCTTTGACCCAGCAATATCACTTCTGGCATTGTATCACAAAGAGATCATAAAAATGGGAAAGGATTTCACATGTACAAAAATATTTACAGCAGCTATGTTGTGGCCAAAAACTGGAAATCAAAGGGATGCCCATGAATTGAGGCTAAACAAGTTGTGGTGCATGAATGTAATGGAATATTATTGTGCTATAAGAAATGACAAACAGGAGGACTTCAGAAAAGCCAGGAAAGACTTACATGAACTAATGATGAGTGTGATGAGCAAAACCAGGAGAATATTATACACAGTAACAGCCACAGTGTGTGAGGACTGCTTCTGATAGACTTAGTCCTTCACAGCAATGTGAGGACCTAAAACATTCCCAAAGGACTCTTGAGGAAAAATGAGATCCACATGCAGAGAAAGAACAATGGAATTGGGTGCAGAATGAGGCATACTATTTTCTCTTGTGTTGTGTTTGGTTTTGGTTTGATTTTTCTCACAGTTTCTCTCATTCATTTTAATTCTTCTATGCAACATGACTAATGTGAAAATATATTTAATAAGAATGTATGTGTAGAACTCATAAGATTGCATGGCATCTGAGGGAAACAGTGGGGATGAAGGGGGAGAAAATTTAAAACTTCTGGAAGTTATTGTTCAAAACTAAAAACAAAAGAATTAATTTTCAAAAATTTTAAAAAGAAAACTGAAAATTAATTCATTAAATGTTTTTTAAAAATGAATTTATTGATATAATCTTTTCCTTTAAAGTGATAAAGGTATTGAGTCTTAGAACTCAAAATGTTACAATTAGTGATTATGAATTCAGATGTGATTTGCTTATTCAATTAAGTTACAGTCACCTGATTGGTAATTTCATTGGTTCAGTATCAAGGTTTAAATACATCATAATTTCTTGTGGTATACTTTAATTTTTAAATTTTCATATATTGTGCCATTTCGTTAACAATTGTATTACCTATATTGTTAGAAAAGCAATTTCTCTTATAATCTAAATGTTGTTAGATTAAGAATTCTACTGTCAGATTATAAGGTTGTTAACTAAAACAAGATTTTTGGAACCATCTATTCATAAATTTTTATCAGTAGTAGAATTCATACTGAGTAAATTTTTAAAGTCCGGGTAAACTTATTGTGATAAGGCTAATTCACTTCGGTATGTTCTTGTCTTAGAAGAAAACTGAACTTTCTCCCCAAGGTAAATACTTTTTTGGTACTGAGGAATTTGTGATTTTTGAGAATTTTGGTTTTATGGTGCTTTGGGGATTTGGATACGTAACAGACATTTTGCACCAACTTGGTTTCCATAAATCCCCATCTTTGAGATTTCCAACTAATTTACTTAATGAAAGTTTAGTCATTATCTCTTTTAGCATCAGGATGTATTGTGAGCTTTTTTGGAAAGGGAAATACTTTTTACAAAGAAATGCTTTGCAAAATTTCTTTTGTGTAATACTGAAGGCCTACTAAATTTCCATTTGCAAGCTAATTTGTTTTGATAACTTGATACAGATAACAATTACATCCAAACCTACTGGGAGTTTTCTAAGTTTCACTCTTAGGATTGTTGTGTCATTGCATCAGCCTTAAATAGGTGCTGTCAGAGAAACAGAGTCATGGCTTCACGCTTCAGGTATCCTAAGAAAGGGCACTCTCATGAATGTCAGTCTGAAAGGTTCAATGTCCCACTCTACATTTTTAAGGGGTGGACGTAGAAGTGAAAAGTTAGTATCAGCAGATTCTGAAGGTTTTGTCATTGATCACTGAATTGTTTTGAAATACCTCCTTACAACTCTGCTCACTCCCCCAACTCCTTTCCCTTGACTATAGACAGTGAATGAAGGCGAATGGGTCAAAATAAAGAAGCCAACAAGTCACCATCTGTACTTGGTAAGACAGCCCATATTCTGTCATAATTTTCATGTAATCTGGAAATGCAATTGATGTCTTCTAAAATTTATTTCTGTCTACAGCTAAAAAAATTGGTTATCACTAATAAAAATTGTAAGATTGCTGGTCATGTTTTAATGCTAAAAAACTGGTAATTGATTGCTATGTGTATGACTAGAAAGGAGCAGTCCTTGGGGCTAGTCAAAATGTACACCCAAGCAGCTCTAAAGACATAGTTTGAGTCATGGAGTTCCAAAAGGAGAAACTCATTTTGGTGAGAATTTGAAAATATACAGAAATGATCCCTAGTAATTGCCCTTTTTACAAGGACAAATTTAAAATTTGAGATGTGAGTCTTGGTAAATTTTTGGTTAGTGAAACTTCCCATCTGAAGTAAAAGCTCTTAGGACTATAATGAACTCTGTTTTGAGATATCTGATGGATCATAAAAACCCCTCAATAGTCGATAATCAATAATCCACCATCTGAGAGAATTGCCACAAACTACTCAGAGAAAATGTGACTATTACAGGTGGAGATCTTCCTCGAGAAAAGCTGAGGGGACAATCCTAGCCTCTGCAGAGGATGGGATCCTCCTGGTTCAGTTTCCCCATTGTGTTCCTTTGAATAGGAATGTTTCCCAACTGAATATTCCTGAGTTTGGCTATGAGATGTAATTGATAGTATGTGATTGCAAAACTGGGATGTTTTATCTAGTCACATACTTGCTTTTCCTTTTCATGGCAAATTTCTATAATCAAGGCAAGTAGTCAATCTGAATGGGTAGTTAGTTATTCCATAACCCAGTTGGGTAAATTACTACTCCTGCATAGCCATGTGAAAGGTTAAATCCCTGAAATAGAACATTCTTTCTGAATGATATGGAAATAATTAGACAAAGGGAAAAGAAGTTTGTGAAACCAAGGTACAAACACAATGTTAAACCATCATCCCATAGACTAAGGCTTCAATAAAGTGTGTGTTTAAGATGTGAGCTATTCAGCCTAAGATTGTATTCCTTTTCATGCCTTAAACAACTTAGTAAATGAGTATTTGGCCTACCCATCTGCCTCTTACTAGACATATATATATATGGAATAAGGTCCTTAAACGGTCTACAATGATGCCACAATAATTGGGTACTGGTACAACGAACTGAGGGACCTACCTGCTATTCTATTAATTACTGAAACTAGATCAAAAACATCTTCAGTTTAAGGAAAAGAATTTCAGTGCAATTTTCTTAGAGGGAAGTAACATGGAATATTTTTGTATTAATGGAAAAGTCAACTTCATTCAAAGCTTGTTACTATTGTGGAAATAACGACAGTTTAAACTGTTCCTCAGGACTGGAATTCTAATGTCTTCATTCAAATAGGGAACTCTGTGGGGCAAGGAGGAGTACAAGATTGAAGGATGTGTCACCATCATGCCCAGGATGCTGGCTTATTCTCCATAGCTCTCCCGCTATTCCTTGGAGACTCTGCAGGGAATTTTTCTTTTTCTCCACGACAGCTCAGTCAATTGCCCTACTACTCCAGTGGCCATTCTCTCTGACTTCCCTCTCTAAAATACACCATCAATCCTTCTACGAGTTGTCTTACCCCTCTTAAATTATAAGATCCTTAAGAGAACATCTTCTTTACTTTTATTTATATCTCCCGTGCTTAACAGGATGCCTGGCAAATAATAAATGCTTAAATAAGTGATTTTTATTCATTCATTCAAACTTGACCTTTAATGCCTACGGTCTTGTACCAGGAGGAGTTGGTTGGACCACCTTCACTATGGTGAAAGGGAAATGCCTAATGAAAGGTCCCAAAATCCACTTTATATTCTGATAAGGTTTAAGTATCATCTTCCTCTCAGTTGGAACAGTTGTTTTAAATGAAATTACCGAATTCTCTTTTGATTGTTCCTTTCAAATGAGTACTTGTGAGTGTCCTATGGAACAGAACCGAGCCCCTCCCATTAAAGGACTGGCTCTCAAAAACTGAAGGTTTTCCAAACCACATGCCTGAGTACAGAGCACAGTAACTCAGTCCTTGGAGGTCCAGAAGCAGTTTCATTTTTTTGAAAATTTGTCATAAAATCAGTAAAGGCAACCAAAGCAATAGTATGAGAAGCAAAATCGTCAAAGCTTCCTTTGAGGGTTTTTCAGTCTCTTTGTGTTAACCAGTCTTGTTTTTTGTTGTTTCTGTCTACATTAAAAATTACCCACTGGGCTCACCACCAAAACCAGCAAGAAAGGGCTACACTTCTGAAATCTGTGACATATCTCTTAAGTGGTAGGAAAAGCAAAAAGGATGATCTCAGAGAAGTTGCATCTGATGGTTTCAATAATTATTTATAAGAAACATATATTAAGTTTGAGGTCAGTAACCTATTTAATGAAGAGTCATGTGAATTCATCACCAAATAGCTTCAAGAATTATAGAAGTCTCTTTAATATTCTACCCTATCGATCTCCCTGTCAGGTATAAAAATTAAATTTGTTTCTAAAAGGCTAGAAGCAAACTAATGTTCCCTCAAAAGCTAAAGCCAGTAATTTTTAGAAAAAAAATTTTTCCTCAATGTGGACAGATGTGGTAAAATCAGGTCTTGGCTTTCAGTTAAGCATTCTTTCCTTAGCACATGTATGCTTTGAAGAAAATGAAATTCCCTGAGATAATTAAGTTTTACAAAAGTGGAAGCCATTTTTGAAGCCTCAGAAACATTAAACTCTTTTTAAAACACAAAACTCAAAGAGCATCAAGAATCTATATTGTCCAGGGGCTCTTAATCTTAGAACTTTACAGACTTGTTTTTCATACTTTGATAAATATATATATGAACATAATTTGTTTCCTTAATCATCCTATGTATTTTATTTTATGCATTTAAAAACATTATTCTGATTCAGCTTGTCCTATATGATGTGCTTATGTATAGGAGTTGTCTAAATAGAGTTTGCAGGGAGTTTTGTATGTAGATGCAGATGTAGATTTATAGATATAAAATCTTCCCACTCCTCTCCAAGCGAGACATTGATTCCTGCCAGAGGGGAGGGGGAGGAGAAGCGATCATGAGGCTGGCCATTCTGTTCTCCTCTGAAAAAAAATGACACTGGAAAAAAATATCTCTCTCCCCTTCCCATAAATATTGCTGGTCTAAAGGCATGATTAAAAAAAAAAACATCCAAGTCACTTCTCTTGTCATTAACCTTTTAAGAGAAAATGTATGCTAGTTTCACATCCATAGGTTTAACTCCTTCCACCAAATATTAGTTACATGAAAGACCATCACTAATAGTGAAAAAAAAATAAACTCATTTGTCCAACTTGACAGAAAACAGAAACACAGATATTGTAGAGATTAGAACATACCAGAAAACATACAGAATGAATGAACTAAATAAATAGCTCAGCCAAGAAATGGGGCCCGATATTGCCTAATGGGAAATTCCCCAGATTCTCCCTGGAAGTAAGCAGGAAATCAGGGACATATTGAGACATGGCCTCTTTTATACATCAGCCACTTCCCAAGGTCTTTTTTTGCCCTCCTGTTCTCCAAAACTGGTCCCAGACACAGTCTGGAGCCATGCATATGGCCATGTGTAAGGAACACCTCACCTTTCCAAAGTTGTACCAGTCATGCAGCACTGAGTTGTCCTTCTGTCCTCCAACCACCAATCATTCCTATGTAGTAAGGAAAAATTGCCTCAGGCTTGATGCTGAGAAGTGGGGGAAAGCCATCTCCAGAATGCCAAAGAGGTCAATAACACAAATGCAACAACCACAACAAAGAAAAAACAAGTTAAGAACGCCTGATCTAACTCATCTCTTCTTCCCCAATACCTCCAGACAAGAATATGGATGACTCATTCTCCAAAAAGGGGAAAGCAACCAAGAAACTAGAGGGCATCAGCCTGGGGATGAGGAAGAGTATTCTTCCACTGAGAGCTGACAAATTAATCCATCTTTACATGTCTTAGAGATGCCTAACAAAAGACCTGGTTGATGACTGTTTGTATAGTTTTTCAAAATTACATTTACTTGTTCTCAAAATATCTTCCTTTCCTAATTAAAATCACACTCTTCTTATCTCAGTCCTTATTATCCTAGATGCTTGGTATCTTTATACCTTAAAAAAAATTAGTCACATCAGCAAAGCTCATGAACAGTTAGATCATTACCATAGAATGCTATAATAGTAATAGTAATATTACTGTAATTAAGAGAACTATTATATAGGAATAAGTACCATTCTGACTCTAAGCGGAGTCCTCTCCCTTCCCCTTGTCCTACGTGTCTATGTGTTATCCCCCATTAGTAGTAAATTTATGCAAAGCTGGAGTGATGGCTGATAAGACTGGTCATCTGTTGTCACTTGGTGGTCACCCATGCTTTGTTTCCTAACACTAATCTTCGAGAGGGGAAAAAATAGAGGAAGAGGTGTGAAAGAAAACCACACCTGCCTTTTATTTTTTCAGTATATAATAGAGTGCATCAGTGCTCAGAAAGGCTCAAAGGACAAGGAGGGTACAAGCCAAAATGGACGTGCCTTCGACTTCCTTCATCTCTTTGCTCTCTGGTGTCACATTCATACTTCTCATACCAGGAGGTAAGACTATTTCTACCTATTTCTGTTCCAGTCCTTAAATGCCCAGGAGAACATCTTGGTATTATTTCTGCCACAAACAAATGGGAAGTTATCATAGATTGCAAAACATTAGATTTAGCCTTGTTTCCTGACAACCAAGATGCATGTTTGTATTTTAGAAAGAAAATCTTTTCATCATTCTATCTGGGAAGAACAAGGTACTAAAGCCACTGGCATTCAAAGGGGCACATTGCTGGCTTTGAGCTTTAAACTTGCCAATAAGAAAAATGTTGAAAACTAGTCAAGTCATAATATCTAAGTGCTCTGGACAATGTTCTAAGACTAAGCTGTAGAGAAGATGGCCATTTGCAGAGGTAAAGGGAGATCCCATTGAATCATGAGTACATTCCCTGGCTCTATGTTACATGGACCGTATCATACGGCCAATGAAGTGCATTCAATATTATTTGGAGGATAGGGGAGGTATAATTTATTATTAACGGTATAATCATTGATTAACTGTGAAACTCTCATCCAGCTCATCCAGTAGGCATGAAGAAATATGTTGGAGAGCTAGCAGGAGGCTTCCGATAGTCTCTGAAAGTGAACAACCAAAGTTACAGTGTTAATGACATATACCTGCAAAGAGAGTTCTGTATACAGAGGTGTACTGGTAAATGTGTGACAACAAGCTCTCCAATAATTATAATAATAATAATAATAATAAAAAGAGACCCACAGCACACTTTTAAGGTTAGTCTGAATTTTTGACATTCTCTCCATTGCTTAATAAATCTCAACAATCAATCAAAAAAACTAAATCAAGTCCTAATTGGGAGACCTTGCAGATTTCCAAAGTCTAGTGGACCTTGTCTGTATGTGTGACCTTCTCCATACACGTGGGTAAGTTTCTTCAAAGATTTCCAGACTAGCATCCAAAAATGGTATTTTGCAAAAGAAAAAAAAAACAACGTTTAGCATTCCATTCCTCCCCCAAGAGGTGGCAGCTGTGGTCTCATGTCATAGCTGAATCAAGGCTTTCCCACTTTGGACTACAATTGAAAAATCCAAACCTGGTCCTATGTCATTACAAAGATGACTACAACTGGGAGGACAAATCAGAAAGAACATTGTGATGGGAAGAGGAAGACAGCAGTCACTGCTCAGAGCCCCTCAGGAGTACAGCACTCTTTCACTTCCACTCTCAGGATGCTTAGAAAGTGGATAAAAATAGGAAGAGCCCAATCCCCTGGATTGCTTTTTATTCTGAATTGGAATACTACAGTGCACTTGCAGAGGTATTTTTCTTGGCAAGATCTGGCCAAGATCTCGACACAGCAGAGAAATTAAGCTACAGGGATCTGCGGGCCCTGGGTGGGGCTCTCCTGGCTTGTCTGCTTTCAACTTTGTTTTATGCACCTTTGGGGAATTTTTGTGATGTCTGCTATGCTGTGCAATGAGCTTTTTGGGGTTTAGGACAAAGTGTTTAAGTAATGATTTCTCTAGGGCAGCCAGGTTGTGCAGTTCGACTCACTGAACCCCATCTCGCTCAGTTTCCTCAACTGTAAAATGAGCTGCAGAAGAAAATGACAAATTGTATGGGGTTCATATCCCACCTCAGACACACTAGTTGTGCAACCCAGAGCAAGTCACTTAATCTCTCATTTCCTAACAAAATAGATGCACTGGAGAAGGAAATGGCAAACTACTCCAGTGTCTTTGTAAGGAAAACTCTAAATGGGGTCAGGAAGAGCTGGATATGACTCAAACACCTGAACAAAAACAAGAAAAATCAGAAATTACAAGATGCCAAACACTAAAGCCAAAGGAAATTACCCTTAGGGCTAAAGACTTGGAAGGAAGGTTGTGACCAAAGGGCTGCTTGTGACCACTGCACTAAGGGACTTTGTCAGGGCCTGTGGGCAGGAAGGACCTCTGCTCCTCCAATCTAGGTGGTACTACAGGATCATACTCTGGAATCCTCTGAAAGCTATCACTTCACCCAAATACCGTTCATGCTCCACAAATGATTATACACTTGTTTTCTTTTTGCTAGATATTTGCAGTTCTCCAGATATTACTAGGCCAGTGATTTGTCCCAACTCCCACCTGAACCCAACTCCCCCATACCCATTTCCCCCCACAATAACCCTCAACATCAACATGTTCTTTGTGGGTGATATGGAGGTGGGCGCTTCCTTTCAGATGGAAATGCTTAAATGCAGCATTTCCAAGAAGAGTGAAGAAACCATTCTTTTACAAGAAGCCCCTCCTAGAAAGATTGTTCTTTATTTTAATTATTTCTTTTTTTAAAACAGACTCCTGTACAGATATAATTGGAGGCAATGAAGCCTATCCTCATTCAAGACCTTACATGGCCTTAATCAATGATGGAAAATATATGTGTGGAGGAGTTCTGATTCAAGAGAACTGGGTGATAACTGCAGCTCACTGTAGCATACAGTAAGTAAGCACTTGACTGCCTTCAAAATTTTTTTGTTAAGTTTGCTGACCTGCCCCATTCTCCAAGCAGATTAATAGGAAAACAAAGCAATGGGGGAGAAAGAGCAGAGGCAGATTTTGACTCATTAAAGGAAAAACTCACTAAGAAGTAAGTGGACTCAATGTTGAACAAATTGCTATCACAGCTCCTGCTAATAGGTTCAGAATGTAAACTGGAATTTTTGAGAAGATAGTGTTATGTAAAATAAATGTGTGTCTTTAGAATGTTTCATTTCTAAAGTTGAGTAAGTGGGTGAGAGATGGAGACAAGTTCTTGAAAAAAAATAATCTCAGGTTTAAAAAAATCTTTAATACAAATTCTTTTTTTGTTTGTTTGTTTAAGTCCTGCAAGTTCACTACCTAACTTCCATGTGCAAGAACACTCAGTCTGGTTTCCTCCTATCCCCCAAATATTTTGCATAGACCTATCCATTGTATCTACTTAGATTTTCTGAGGAAGTCCAAACCTAGGGCCTTGAATTGCCCTATTAGACCTGTTTCCTTTGCTGTCAGAAAACCTTGAACTCCCTGTGATTGGACACCCAAGGGCAAAAAGGAGCAGGTCCAGGATCCATATAGAAATATAACCCTCTCCTCAAAGCCCATTTGCTGAACACTCCTCTGACTGAGGTTGATGACTCCAATGTCCCATTCCTGCATGGTGGGTGAAATTAGCAAGAGCCTGAGAGAAGACACACCCTGGTCTTCTGCCGTCCAGTTATGAGAAAAAAAACACATGTTCCAGATTCTCTTCAAGTCCTTGAACAAGATTGAGGTGCTCAGCTCCTCTGCAGCTCAGCTTCTTCTCAATCTTCTTTCCCTTTAGGGAACTGAAGAAAGTCTAGAACTGGAAAACAGAATCACTCTTCTCCCAAACACTTATCAGCTCTCTTATCTATCCTCCATATATGCATGGAGCAGTGAAGTGATCCATCTCCAACAAACAGGAAAATTGTTCAAATGGGATTTGAAGCTAAGATTAAACAGTCTCTGCATAGTGTGGGGTCAGCTGAGACACCTGCCTCAGCAAGTGTGATGAACCATTACATGACCAGAGAATGCTTCAGAGCGCAACAGCAGGGGAACCCTTCATTCCTTTCTCTTAGGACAGCTATGTGACACAGTGATTGGAGATCTGGGGCCAGGAAGACCTGAGTCCAAATCCAGCCTCACTTTCTTACTGTGATCCTTGGCAAGTCACTTCACCCTGTTTGCCCCCTTTTCCTCATCTGTAAAATGTGCTGAGAAAGGAAATGGCAAACCACTCCTTAAAAGGAGTTCCCATTTTATAGAGTGCTGAAGATTTGCAAAGCACCTTACAAGTGTTATCTCTTTTGATTCTCACAAAAATCCTGTGAGGTAGGTTGTCTCATTACCCTTCATTTTACAGATGAGGAAATAGTTTGAGAGAAGTTAATTGAATTGCCCAGGGTACATTCACAGCCTAGCAGCTATCCACCAAACCACCTACCTGCCTCTCCTTGAAGTGAATATTGCTTAGTTATGTCTGACTCACTGTAATCCCTTTTGGGGTTTTCTTGGCAAAGACAGTGGAGTCGTTTGAAATTGCCTTCTCCAGTTCATTTACAGAAGAGGAAACTGAAGCAAACAGGGTTAAGTGACTTGCACAGGCTCACACAGCTAGTAAGTGTCTCAGGCTGGATTTGAACCCAGGAAGATGTGTCTTCCTGACTCCAGGCTGGCATTCTATCCATTTTGTCACACACTTGCTTTTAATATACTGTACAAGTATAGGAAGATATATATTACTATTACTACTGCTAAGAAGATCAACTTGTATACCAACACCTTATTCAATTACCAAAAAAAAAAAAAAAGGGAAACCAACCCACTTCTTTTGGTCACTTGTGCAATAAATAATTCAGACAACATTAATTACATATTTCTTATTTTAGGACCATTTCTATCTGAACCCTATCCCCTCCAAAAATAAATGAAAATGAGATGAACAGCCATAGTACCTGAGAGAGAGAGAGCATTGCAGAGTTTTCTCCAATATTTTCACATTGCTATATCTAGAGCACATATAGCATTTAATAATATACTTCTTAACACAGATGACATAGCTAGCATCTGTAAAATGGCAGATCCAACAACTATTTGGAACTACGTGATACTAATTGCATCCTATCTGTTTCAGAAAAAAAAAAGCCAAGGTCATTCTTGGAGCTCACTCAGTTAGCAAGAAAGAGCCTGAAAAACAGAGGATGAAGGTTAAGAGAGAGTTTCCCTATCCACGCTACAATGAAAAAAAACATGAAGGTGATCTTAAACTTCTCCAGGTATACTATTTTCAATTTCTTCTTCTTTTCTATGTAGAACTGCTCTGAATTAGTCAACACATCATGTGTTGGACCTATAACTGTAGGGAGTTCATCAAAGATGATTTCTAATCACCATGATGAATGTATAAAGGGATGCACCTTTGGAAAGCATTTTTGAAATATCTCCTCATTCAAGGAATCCCCCAAAGGGTCACTGAGTAGATTTCACAGGATTTGAGACTTTGGATGGGAAAAATAGGGATCTTTACCTACATATAATTGACCGTCTTTGTAATTCTATACATTTCATTTCATGCATTGAGGAACATGAAGATGACAAGGAGTCCATAAGCTTTACCAGAGAGTCAAAGGGATCTGTGACACAAAAAGAGTTAAGAACCCCTACTAGGAAGTACCACTGATCTTGTATTGAGAGGACAGGACTCTCCTACTCATGGCTCAGTGACTAGGGCTGCCCCAAGATGAACTGACCAACTCTCAGAGTTATGGGAAAAACCCTGGAGAAGCTCCATCACATTAGAGGAAAGATAATATACCAGTCTATAAGAAGGAGCTTTCATCAAGAACTTGAGCCCTTTTCCTTTTTCAACTGGAGACATCCTATGAGTGCCACAAGTGTTAGGTTGGAGGAAATTGGGGAGGAGGAACAGTGTCTCCTCAGGAGCATAAGAATGGTGGCCAGTGGATAGAGTGCTAGGCCTGGAGTCAGGAAAAAACCTGAGTTCAAATATGGCCTCAGAACCTGGCAGTATGATCCTGGAAAAGTCACTTTACCTTGGTCTGTTTCAGTTTCCTCATGTGTAAAATGGGGATAATAATAGGCCCTATCTCCCAGGTTTGTTATGAGGATCCAATGAAATAATATTTGTAAAATGTTTAGCACAGTGCCTGGCACTTCTTGCACATTTAATAAATGGTCCTTTTTACTTTTTTCAAGTGGGGAGAAAGATAATTAAAAGATTTACTTGATAAACTCCCTTGATATCAGAGGGCCACATATTTAAAGTCAGAACAGAACTTGGAGGTTCATAGACTTACAGGTGGGAAGGACCTTGGAAATCCAGCTCCCTTATTTGGCAGAAAAGGAGATGGTCACTCAGAGGTCAAGTGACTTGCAGCTTATAAGTGTCAGAGGTGAGACTGGAACCTAGATTTTCCTAACCTCAACACTATCTGCTATGCCATGTACCCTCACACTGCTCTTTCATTAAGTTCATGGATTTTCATTAAATCCAGCAGATCTCCCAACTCCACAAGCTGCCTTAGGGTTTTCATGTATTTTTTTTCTAGGACAACTTTTATTTCATCCCTCTAAAAATTCAAAGGATTTCCAGGAGCCCAGTACATTAAACTGTTCCTCTCACTTTCTACCCCTGGGACCTATAGTCTTATAATACTACCCTAAGACTTAGGACTTGAAGAGTACACCATCAGAACTCTTGACCTTTGGAGGCTATAATCATATGGAGCAAAGGCCAAGTCTTACTGCCTCCACTTCAGGACTTAGGCCTCTTGCATTCTCCCACTTTCAGGCCTCATGTACTGGATCTTTGGTCCTGGAATTCTTGATATTATTCCAGAAGTACAGTGTTTGAGGACACTTCCCACTCTCCTGTGCCACCTCCAACACTGGCCAGTTTGCTCCTCTCTCACTACCATCCCTCAGACCACAAGCTTCTGCCACTGTGCTCCATAGCAGCCATACCTGTGCTGAAAGGGGATATTTTGGGTTTGGGTATCAGTGGGCACAACATTGGGAAAGATTTGAAAAAGAAGGTTTCACATGCACACATAGAGATGCATTCTTGGCTTTCTGGTCTCTGATGTGTGCTCAGTTCTGTCTGGATCTCGACCATTTATATATATTTCTCTGGCAACAAACATGGGCATTATTTCACTATCCTGTCCTGAAAGTGTAACCGGTTACACTTTTTATCCAATAGCTGAATGGGAAAGTAAAGATTACAAAGGCTGTAAAACAACTGAATCTGCCCAAAGGAGGAAAAGATGTTAAACCTGGTACCACTTGCCAAGCAGCAGGATGGGGATTAATAACCAAAAAACCCATGAAGTTACCAGACACTCTGAGAGAAGTCAATGTCACCGTTATTGACAGAAAAATCTGCAGTGATAAAGATCATTACAATCATCATCCTGATATTGGACCGAACATGATTTGTGCTGGAGATAGAAATGGTGGGAAAGGCACGTGTGATGTAAGTAAAAGAACAAGGTGGAGACAGTAGTTATTCTGTTAGGTAAACAGAGGCAGGGACAGAATGAATGGTTTGCCTTTCTAAATGAAGGAGATTCTTGTGGGTGAGGCCCAGAAGAGTCTGGGGAGGGAAAACAGAAGCAGAGAGATCCATGTGTGTGCCTGGCCACTAGAGACAGCTGTAGTCCAGGCAGTAAGACAGGTGGAGCTGGTCAGCACCTTGCAGCTTCCTTTTCTCAGGCCCCAGACATATCCTTTAACATTCTATTCCTCATAGGTGCAAGTCACCAAGGGGCACCATGAGGGGGCAGGACCTAACCCCCATCCCCAACACTTCCTCAACTCTCTCTCTGCCAGCTCATCACAACATGTCCTAACTCTTCTCAGAAACACACACCAAGTGCATAGAATCATAGGCTGGAAGGGACCTCATAGGACATGGAGCCAAAACCCATCATTTGACTGATAAGGAAACTGAAGACCAGGGAGGTGGTGAGATGCCCACAGTCCCATAGATAGCTAACATCAGGGGAAAGGTTAATCCATCTCTCCTCTTTATTCCAGGCTATCTCTTTTACCTTAATGAATAAAAGTGATTGCTGTGAATTTTTAGCACCATGACAAGCTTGCAAGGGAGGAGTGTTTGACTAGCCCTCTTAGATCAGCACTTTCCCTACTGCACCTCCTCAAATAGCTTGGTAGCTTGGCTTAACTATGCCTGAAAGAGGCCAGATGGTTTGCATAAATGGTAACTTACATGTCTAAGAGGGTTACAACTAAGCCCTCCAGGATTCTGCCCATCAACCACCAGATTCCTCTGCAGGTAGTCATGTTTGAGCTCTTGTTTCAGACTGAAAAAAGAGCTGACATTTATATACAGCCTACCATGTGCCAGGTGCCATAATAATAATAAATAGTGTCTGTATACATATATGTATATATGTGTGTATGTACATATGTATGTATATATATGTATGTGTGTATGTATAAATATATATATATGTTACCAGGCACTATGCTAAGTGCTTTACAAGGACAATCTCATTTCATCCTCACAACAACCCTAGAAGGGAACTGTTATCATCTCCATTTGACAGTCAAGAAAACTGAGGCAAGCAGAGGTTAGATGACTTGGGCAAAGTCATGTAGGTAATATCAGGGATGAGATTCACACTGACACCCTGACTCTAGGGTGCCTCTTAGCATGTCATTGGTTGCTAAGGATTCCTAATCCAAATGAAACCTAAGAGGAAATATCCATTGTGCGATTTTTGTTTGGTCATTGTTGCTTTGGGGGCTGGATTTCTGCTCTGCTGTGCCTTTGGATTGGTTATTGTTTGGTTTTTGGTGAAGGATATACCAGAAAGTGGGGTAGTGAGGTGACATATCAAAGAGAGCTCTGGGATTGGAGGATCTGAGTTTAAATCCAGCTTCAGACACTAGCTGTGTGACCCTGGGCAAGTCACTTAACCCTGTTTGCCTCAGTTTCTTCATCTGGAAAATGAGCTGGAGAAGGAAATGGCAAAGTGCTCCAGTATCTTTACCAAGAAAATCTCAAATGGAGTCACAACCAGTCAGACTCAAGTGAAGTGACTGAACAGTATATAAAGAACTTAAACCACTTTGCTCTCAATGCCTCAAATAGATTTCTCTAATTTGCCCTTTCGTGTAAAATCATTGCTTTTAATTAAATCACTAAATTCACCATTTCCAGAAATTACATCTTTTCAAATAAGAAAGACTCTGATTAATTTCCAAAGACTGGAAAAAAAAAAAAAACAGATTTAGCTGCTACTGTGATGTTAGTTCATGGATTCACTAATTCTAAAAGAATCTCAGTAATAACATTTAGTATTTTTCAAATATCACCTGACACAATGGTATTTATTAAGCACTCTCACTTCTCCTAAGTATAAACTGAAGACAGTTTCTTTTTAATTTCTTAATCCTTTTTCCTACTTCAACTAATATTTAATGTTGATTTCCCTCCCATCCCACATCTTTTTCTTCCCCAGGGGGATTCTGGTGGCCCTTTGATATGCAAAGGCACTTTTGTAGGAATCATTTCCTTTGGTCCTGAAAAATGTGGCGATCCCAATCTTCCTGGTGTCTACACTTTTCTTTCAACAGAATATCTCAACTGGATAAGGAATACCATCAAGGGAGTGGTTTAGCCCACTTTGACTCAGTTCTCATGATTCTTTAATGCTATACTCAACAATTGTGACCTAAGAGGAAGTCATTTCTTTTCCTGAAGCATAAGTAAATTTAACCCAAACCTCCACTGGCAAAATGAAGCTAAAAACTGAGTATAATTTAGATAATTCAAATTAAAAAATGGTTTATGATCAGTGAAAACTGTGATTTTGTGTGATTGATTCAGATAACTGCCTTAATATTCTGACCGATGGTGATTTGCCCCTCTTATGGGAGAAATACAGCACTTATGGAGGGCTCTGAGATCATGTCTGTACACCTTTAGAACAACTCACATTTCTTTAAGTACAGTTTATAAAGCATTTCCTTCACAGTCCTATGAAGAAGGTAGCATTAGCTAATACAGAACGATTTGGGGTATCATGCATGTAAGCTAAAAGATCGGTTGTTCACATGAAGTCTGATTTTCAAACTAATTATAACTACTTTAGCAAAGCTGTATCTACACCCCAAGGCTACATTAAGCATTTATTGTGTTCATCCTTCGTTGCCAAGGAAGACCATGTCAGCAGAGGAATGATGACATGACTCGCACTTGTTTTTGTTTTGAGTGAAGAAGGGCTGTGCAGGTCACCAGCCTCACTTCTCCACCAGAGCCATCGGAATCCAGTGACCAGTCAGGATGACTGGAGATGACCCGGCAATATATACAATATACACAATAAATCCAGCTATATAAATGGAAAAATATCAAAAATCAAACTGAATTCAATCATTTATATAAGACTGGGCCAGACATAGTGCTCAACATGTCATGAATATTATCTCACTTGGTCTTCATAATAACATGGACAAGGTAAGTGTTCTTATGATCCACATTTTACAGCTGAAGAAACAGAGGTTAAGTGACTTGCCCAGGGTCACAAAGGTAGTGAGTGCCAAAGTCCAGATGTGAACTCAGGTGTTCCAGATTCCAGGCCCAGTGCTCTATCCACTGCACCATCTAGATCCCTCACCACCTTGTCAAAATGGAACTGACATTCAGAAGCACCAGTGTTAGCACGTGTGTGGCATTACACTAATATCTGTTAAACTGAGTTGCCCATACATCATATTTCTGCACCTAATTTGCCAATTCTGGTGCTACATATTAATATCAACCTTGACAGTCTCAAAAACAGACTGGAATACAGGACATATGGTCATGACAAGAGGAAGGATGATGTGAAGGAAACCATGTTGGATTTAGCTTCCTGGTCACCTAAAACAGCCAGGATGTTCACCCCTAATCTCCTGAGCCTCCTTTGGGTTTCTGCATTATTATACAGAAATACTACTTACAAATAATAGCAGAATTGAGCTACATAAATACTTGATCTATAGATTAGCACATCCACTTGATGTATGTGTCAGACAGTCATATGCCACACACCTTCTGCTTCCTACAGAAGAAGCAAGAGTTTCAAATGATGGAAGGGTTGACAGTGGTGCCCTCCCTTGTTTTTGCACATTGCAACATACTGCAGTCTCCATGGACCAGGTTACCTGGATTGAAGGATTACATCACCTAGCTTTAACTCATTCCCACAAAATGCACAAATGGATTTGGAAAATTCCTGCAAAGAAATAACAGTTTGAAGATGAAACTTTTGCAAGCACAATGGAACAGTCAAATGACAGACATTCCTGCTCCTGCTAGGAATTTTTTATTGGTCCTATTTTGTGGACTTAAAGATGATGCTTATCTAATAAGATTTGCCCAAAAGGAAAAAAAAGCAAATTTCTCAAGAATATTATCTGAACACACATTTACATCTATCATCAGTTATGATGACCTTTATCTTTTGTCCTGAGACAGGAGCATCACCGTTAGGAAGAATTCTGAAAACTCAGCTTTTGTTGTCAGAAAAGATGTCACTAATAAAAATTTGCATAGCTGCACACTTACATTTGGAAACAGAATTTTCTAACCTGTATCAAAATCAAGTGAAGACTTTCTATTTTAAATGTAAGAAAGTTACACCATCTGACTAGTTAGGAAGAAGCACAGATTAGCTTAAAAAAGAAAGATGCTATAACATTTTCAACAAAAACCTTTGCCTAATCAATGAACTAGAATTGAAAGATTAACATCAAGAGGGAGAACATATATCTGCTACTGTACTTCTTTCACTAGTATCCATTTAATATTTGGAAGACAATCTTTTTCAGCTATGACAATCCTCAGAACCAAGAAGGGAAATAAACTGAACTTAGAAACAGACCTTCAAATCATTTCTTTAACAATGTGTTAAGTCAAGATTTTCAAAAACAGGCAAGCACATTCAATCACATCCCATTAAAATATCATGATTAATAATTCATCAAGAATTAACTTATTGGGGCACAAAGGAGTTTAGTACTATCAGTAACACTTTCACATTTTATTAATATTAATATTATTTCATCTTTATCTTCTATTTTTTGTTTCTATTTTTGCCCATGCGATTATAGGGTGTCCCAAAACTCTTAGGGCAGTTTCACATTCTAATACCTGACATTATATTGGGCTCTGTCTTAGTGACTGTTGGTTTGTTTCTGGTTGGTTTGGGTTTTTTTTTGCTGATATGGTGTGTGATCAAAAAACTTTATAGACCACTTTCCTAGAGGACAGGAGCTAAGTAGAAGGGTAGTGTAAATGGAGGAAAAGGAAAATGACAATATTGGGCAATTAATTGGATGGATGGGATGACAGGGAAAGGAGAGCTACTGAGGACTCAGCAGTCACCACAAGTATAAACACAAGGTGTTTCTAGTATGTCATAAAGACAATAGGGAGTGGATGGGAAGGAGAATGAAGAGTGGGGGGGTTAGGGAAGAAGAGACATGAGAGGGAAACACCATGTAGAAATGAACTGGGTCCCTAAGGGCTTGAGACTAGAAACAAGAAACAGAGTCGGAACAGGGGCAATAGCATGGGTAAGTGCTGTAAGGTGGACGAATTGGCCATTCATCCACTGTGAGTACAAAGGGTAAGGTCTGGAGGAATAAGGTAAAGGTAAAGATGAAATAAGAGGCAGGTGTGATCAGATAAAGAACTTCAGAATTCCTGATTATGAAAGTGGTAGTAGGTGGTCCAGTGGATAGAAAGCTAGCCTTCAAGTCAGGAAGACTTGAGTTTGAATCCAGCTTCAGACACTAACTAGTTATGTGACCCTGGGCAAGCCACTTTACCCTCTTTGCCTCAGTTTCTTCATCTACAAAATGAGCTAGAGAAGAAAATGGCAAACCACTCCAGTGTCTTTGCCAAGAAAACCCCAAGTGGGGTCACAAAGAGTCCGACATGACTGAACAACAATAAGGAGACAGATTAACTGTAGGAAGAGACAAAGAAAGGAATGAAAAATGATGCCAATATATTTCCACTTTTGGCAACTAGCCAAATGAAGACCCCATGGACAGAAATGGGAAGGCTGGAATCGGGAGATGACTTCAAGTTGGGAAAGATCATGATACCCACTTTAGACCTGCTCCATTGGAGCCCACTGTGGGGCGCCAAGGACTGAACAAGAAAAGGTTCAGTACATAGAAAGAAAAGCTGGCTGGAGCTTGGGTGAGAAGAAAGGCCTAGAAACAAACAAAGGGTATCCCTGAAGACATGAGAACGGGAATCCCTGCACATCTCACCACTCTCTGCTCAAAAGCTCAGGGAGCTCATTCTGCCCAAATATGGTACAGTGGTAGGGAGAACTGGAGGGACAAAGGAGTCTGAAACCCAGGCAAGCACTTACTAATTATGGAAGCGATGGACTCACCTTCTTTAAGGACCCGTAAAATGGGAATAATGCTTGTACTGCCAGCCTCACAACACTGTTACATTGCATAACTCACTATGAATGTTGAATGAACATTGGACTTCATTCCAAAGCCATCCAAACTGATCTCAATGTTTTACATCTTAGCAGATATTATTAATGAGTTTTTGTGGCTAAGAAAAAAAAAGGAAAAATATTTGGTAGCCAAACTCAACAGGAATTAAATAAGCAAACATTTTTCACAATATGAATAGAAGAAAGAATGAATAAGAAAAACATTTTATTGAACTCTCTGTGCCCACAGCTAGGCCAATTGTTGAGAACACATATATAAACAGTCCCTACCCTTGAGGCATTCACCATGCAAGAGCCATACAAGGCCACTGGGATCCCAAGAAGGAAATCCAGGGAATCACAGAAGTGCTGGGTGGAGTCAGTGGGCAGTTGATTGACAGGCCTACCCAGAAGGAATTGTAGGACTCACTTGATGCTTGTGTCCAGAGAAGGATGTAGAAAGTGAAAACCTGGGTGGACAGCTGAATGTGCTCTCAAGAATAATCTGGTCTGAGACCAGGTGAAAATGTGGGCTATCCCACACCCTAAGAAAGATAGCTCAATCCCAGCTCACAAATTCTAAATCCAAATGGATTAGCTGGCAAGGGCCCAGAGACATCATTGCTGGTCCAGGTGGGGAGAAATGGGGGTACAGCAGGAGAAACGGCAAGATGTAAGCCATGGTTATTATAACTGATGAAGTGTACAGGCGGAAACCAGGGCTGAAGACTGAAGTTTAGGGATCATGGAGGTTCAAGGGACAAGGGGAAGAAGAAGACACAAAGAAAGGGAGATCTCAAAGAGATCTGCTCATTAGGGAAAAAAGCACTGGTGGGCTCTGTATAGGGGAGCATCCAAAGTTAATCATCTGACTTTCTGAAAATGTGCTCCTAGCACACAGAGGTCTCCTAAAAGCCTGCCAACAATAGGGCACACCTGGTTCTCAGGCCCTACTGCTTAGTGGTGAGGTTGCCATGCAGTTCAGGACAGGCCCTTCAGAACCAGAGCTACTTGCAGGTCACATGACAGAGGACTCAGGTGCAGAAGGCTGACTGAAGTGGCTACATCATTTGTAGGGACTGGGGTACAGTTTAAGGGGTTCCAAAAAGAAGAGAGAGCCAACCTGGGGACATGTTTGGGTATCTGATGAAGTGGAGGGTCGTTTTCCCTTCACAAGTCTTTTCTTTCTGGAAGAGTGAGAGAAAACTGGGTCCTCAGGAAAGACAACTCATCTACGACATCAAGTCTGCTCCCAGGCTGGGCTGCTGCTGCTCCTCTGAATCCAAAAGTACTGAGGAGCATCTGCCCCCAGGCACCTGCAACAGAGCCGCCGAGGCACAGGCTCCTTCAACCTCTGTCTCCTTTGGTGAGGTGAACAGCATTTCCAGACAAAGCCTCTTCCATCAGCGGCAACTGAAAAAATCTTCTTTTGATCTGGACTCAAGGCCAGTTGCAATATTCTGCCTCTGTGGCCTGTACAAGAACAGACACAAATTCATGTAGTAAATATGAGGGGGTAAAAATAGGATTTGACTTGGAGTATCTGAAATGAGGAAAAAAGAAGAGAGAGCGAAAGGTGGAAGATGTTAGTGTAGAAAGGAAATAGTGGGATGTAGCTTGGGGTTTACGAGAAAAATATACAAACATGAAGGATGGGTTTGGGAGGAGTAGACATGGAAAACTTACTCTTATCAGAACTGGGCAAAGGGGGAAAACACATACACACATCAGATTCATAAGGAAATACATAAAACTCAACCAGGAAACAAGTAGGGGTGACTAATCTGAATTATAACAACTGGGAGAGAAGTCACAAAAGCAAAAGAAACTTCCTAATCATGAAAGGGAAGGTAAAATGTGAAAGAAACAAAAGAACTAAGTAGAATCTGTAAGGGTGTCTCTCATTGCCTCAGACAAGTAGAGCGTGGAACTGAGTGGGGAGACACTGGGCTGCTGACATAGCACAGGTGTGGAGGGGGGGGCCTGTGATAGGGCACATCTCATGTGGGTGCAAAAAGGGGGGCATATACCAGAGGTGTGGTGGAGCTAGAAGGAATACTACCTTCTTAGCGACTTTTTTTTCCAGTACCAAAGATATACAAACAAGGTAGATACTCATCAAATTGGAGAATGGTTAAGTAAACTGTGTTACATGAATGTGAGGGAATATTATTATAGCCCCATGAAAAACAATGAAGATGAAGAATTCAGAGAAATATGGGAAACCTACCAATCTGGTAGGGAGTGAAGTGAGCAGAACCAGGAAAACAATATACACAAGGACTACACCAAGGAAAACGGGGAAAGCAAAAATTATAATGAAATGATGATGATCAAGATCAGCCTCAAAGAAGAAGGGAAAGGGCTCTTCCCTCCTTTCTCTGCAGGGGGCCTCACACATAGGCAGGCTCAGTTTAGGTCCCACTTGGTTGTGGGGGACTGTTCTGTTCTTTTTCACTGCTATTCTCTCTTACAAGGGATGGCTCTCTGGAAAAACACTGGGAAAATGATGTATTTGGAAATAAAAGAAGTAAGAGAAAAAGATGAAACATTTTAAAGTTTAAGAAGTATTGATCATATAAAGACAGAAAGATAATAGAAAAGTGTTCTATAACGTTGATTTCAATTGTTTTATTTTCTCACAAATTTTTCATTCTCCCAGGGTCTGCATACACAGCATTTGGGAATAGAAAATTCTAACCTGGAAGGATGTAGCAATCACCTGATAAAAATTTGTAAAAACCTCTCTGTTCTAGCTGAACTTAAGGGAGAAGGATGCCCAGTAATCAGTCAAAATCCCTACTAGATGAACAAAGGGGAGGCAGGGGAGTATGATGGGTGCATATTAGAAATTCAACACCCAAAAAGCTATTTATATCAATGATGACAAGTAAATAATCAGAAACAAGAGAAATTTTCTTCTTCCTCCCTCTTCTTAACACAATTTGTCCAGTACTAATTACAAGAGGTAAGCAATATGGACTTCTATGTTTATTTGAGCTCACTGGAGTAGGAGATCCTAAATGTTTTACATTTAAAATTTTACTGTATATATCTGGGTGTACATATACACATAAAATACATACAAAACACAAACACATTCCAGCCATTTTTTCACTTGTATCCAACTCCTTTTGACCTCATTTAAGGTTTTCTTAACAAAGATAATGAAGTGGTTTGCCATTTTCTTCTGTAGCTCATTTGACAGATGAGGAAACTGAGGCAAATAGGGCTAAGTGACTTGCACAGGATAACACAATTATTACATGCCTAAGGGCAGATTGAAATTCAGGAAAATGAATCTTCCTGACTCCAGGCCCTACACTCTATCCATTGCCCCATCAAGTTCCCCATCCATATGATCAAACTTACACATATCCATAATTACAAGACCCCATAATGATTCACAGTTTTCTTGTCTTTAAATAATTCATTGCAGCTGTTCAGCTTCTTTATGGCTCTTCGTCTTTGAACACTTGGTATCATAGGATCATCACACTCAAGCTGTGACCAAGAACCCCCAACACACACACCTTTCCAACCTTCTTACACCTTACTCCCTATCACACACTCTTGAATTCCATGACATTGGATTTCTGGCTGCTCCAGGAATAAGATGCCCCATCTCTTCGATGTGAGCATTTTCTCTGGCTGTCCCCCATGCCTGTAAAACTCTCTCTCTTCATCCCCACCCACTATCTTTCCTGGCTTTTCATACATCCCAATTAAAATTCCATCTTCTGCAGCATATCCTTCCCACCTTTCTTAATTCTGGTGCCTTCCATCTTTTACTTATTTCCTATTTCACTCGACTGTGCTTGTCTGTGCAGAGGCACTTACAGGTTGTGACCCCACTAAATTGTGAGGGACTCTCTTTTGTCTCTTTTGGTATCCTCAGAACTTAGGAAAATAGTAATCACTTAATAAATGTATACTGTCTAAGAGGCAGAGTTCAAAGATACCTCAGTGGTTATCTCTTCCAACTGCCTCATTTCACAGATCACTAAACTGAGGCCAGGAGAGGCTAAGTGACTTATGCCAGGCCACACAAATGCTAAGCATCAGAGGCAGGATGTGAACCCACATCATCTGACCCCAGTGCCATCCTGTCATGAGAATAATTCAACTAAAGGCAGAATGAGGCAATTCTCCAAGCAAGAAATATTTTCTTAGCAAGGGCGTGCAGCCTGGCAAGACAAGGGTCTTATGTCATGCCTCCATTTGTCCAAAAGACCCAGAGCAAGGTACAACACCACTTTGAAACCCTATGCACAGCTTTCTTCTGGTCATCCTGACAGTACATCACTTGGACCTCTCCTGGAAAACGTAAGGCCATCCTGATGGGTTGACATTTTCATGTGGAGGTGGGCTAAGTGTTCTCAGGTCTTCCCTAGTATTTCATCATTAGGAGGTAGGGAATAGGCAGATCCTAAGACTCCTCCCTAGGCAGAGTCTGACTGGCTGGTAAGCTGATGCCTTGGGGGCTAGGAATACTCATCTTAATTGCACTTTTCAGAAACTGTTCGATCTTCAGGTGTGGGGTCTGTCAAAATGGGAGAAGGGTTGGATCACTTAGAAATACTGGATATTAAGTGAAATGATCCAGTATTAATCCTCCTCAATACCCTTTCCTCTGTACCACACAGGCCCTGCTGTGACTTTTCTCTTCTTTTAAAAGATTTAATAGCCATCTGGTACCAGTCCAGGTGGGGCTGCTTGCTTCTTTGTACTCCTCAAATAGAAGCCAATTTGAACCTCTGGGTGTCATTATACAAACCCTATTCCCCATCCCCCATTGCCCATCCCCTTATTCCCATCACCCTCAATCCTATCCTCCCTCCATGACCCACTCCAATCTACCCACCCCTTCCACTGTGCTCTCTGGAATGCCTGTTCTAGAGTTAACAATCTTGCTTTCATCTAAAATCTTTCCCTGCCCCACTCCTTCCATTTTCTGGCACTCACTGATACCTGATTCTCTCCTCCTAACATCATATACCTGGTCACCCCCTCCAGGACTGGTTGTCATTTCACTCACTTCCCTGCTCTCCATTGTCATCTCTCCTCCTTTGAGATTCATTCAATTCAGATTTATCACCCATTCAGTATTTTTCTGGTTGCTGCCACCTGCATCAGGTCACTCTTCTTCCTTCCTCAATGACTAAGGTCTCTGGCTCAGCATCCTCTGCTCCACCCTAACCACTGCTTTCACAATAAAGGACTTCAATGTCCATATTAATATTCCTTCAAAGAACCTCTTCCAAGCTCTTCAAGCTACTCGATTCCCATCTCCCTTCAGCAGCTCATGGAGATCGTCATGCTCTTGATCTTCCAGGGCAGTGCTGGTAAATGTTTAACAACTGGCTCTTAGGCAGGAGGGGAAGAGAGTACATTTAACACATAAATACATTTAATCTGCAGTTGTCGTAGTTTTCCATCACTTTCCTAATCAACAAAACAGTAAATCATGCCCTGATTTGTAGCGTGTGCCAATTTTCAAGGTCAAAATATTCCAATAGGAAATTTTAACTTTTTGCAATTTATTTATTTATTTATACTTTTCACCTTTCACGTCCATAAGTTTTAAATTTTCTCCACTTCCCTCTCCTTTCCCCCTCCCCAAGAGGGCTTGCCATCTGATATAGGCTCTACATATATATTCTTATCAAACATATTTTCACACTAGCCGTGTAAGGTATAAGAATTAGAATGAAGGGGAGTAATCATGAGAAACAAACAAAAGAGAAAGGAAATAGTGTGCTCCATCTATATTCAGATTCCATATTTCTTTCTCTGGATGTCGATGGCCTTTCCCATCTTGACTCTTATGGAGCTGTTTTACGTCCTAGTATTTCTGAGAAGAGCTAAGTCTATCAAAGTCAGTCAAGGAACAATGTGGATGTTAGTACGGAAAAGGTTTTCCTGCTTCTGCTCACTTCATTCAGCATCAGTTCATAAAAGTCCAGGTATTGCTGAAGTCCATCTGCTCATAATTTCTTGTGCCAGAATAGTATTCCACTACATTCCTATAACACAACCTGTCTGCCATTCCCCAATTGATGGGCATTTCCTCCATTTCTGAAAATTTCAGCTCTTAATAGAACCTGACTCCAGCAAATTCAGTCAGGAAACATTTTTTCCCGTAGGACTTTCAGGAAGTAAGAACAAATCTGCCCCAAACAATAAGTCCCAATGAAAGTGGTTAGAAGCTTTTCAAATTCCCACCATGGCCGAATGGTTCACTCAAAATCGAGAGGAAGCAAATATTGTCTTGGGAACAGGAGAATGCCATTCCTATGTTACAGTTGGGAACAACAGAAAATGACTACGCAACAACACAATGTGTCAGCTTGAAGGTGACATTCTGAGTTCAGAGGTCTCCACGTCCAGGGTCCAAGTGAGTTAGAGCTGGCTGGTGGGAGGAGAAGCTTCCACAGTGGAGGGGGCTGCCCCTGACAGGACTTGCTCTCCAGCCTCCACCTCCTTCTGGAACTAAAACTCACACAAATAAACCCTAGGGTCTGCCTAGGTCAGGCCACCAGGACCCTTCCAGACATTTCTATACAGTCCTGCTGCTTCCATTCCCTACTCCATTCACACTTACCAAACCTAAATAGAATAATAGTGATATGGATACAAACAGTTCCCTAAGAGTTAAAAATAATATTAAGGATGGACTTTGTGAAAACACAAAGTATAAACTTTGATAAGTTTATGTTCTAACCTGAAGGCACCCTAAAGTCTCTCCCTGTTATCTTGAAACACCATAAAATTTCTCCTTATCATAGACCTTAAAATTTCATACCTCCTCTTGTTCTGGGTCATAAAGTTTCCCTTTTCTCCATTATCTTGGGTCATTCATCTTCCTCATCCTGTCCCTAAATCTCCAACCCCCATTAGAAACCCTAAAAATTATATCTACACCCTACAGGCTGTGTATATAAGTCTGGTCCTTTTCCTGTGCCACTGCCTTTGTTTAGCTCCTTGCTAAATATCAGGTCCACTGCTTTTGTGTCAAGAAAACTCCCAATGGCTACAGAGAAGGTCTAAGGGAATTCATTCACATCTCAACCAGCTCTCTCATCTCTCTCCTCAACACTATGGTGCTTAAACCCGGGAGTACAAATATTAACTGGATTCCAATGATCTTCTCCTAGCCACTGTGATAAGAGGTAAGTGCCATTTTCCTTGCTCTCTTCCTGAGATTCATTTGCTCCTATTTGTCTCCCTAGCAGTGAGACCCCTAGAGTGTGCAGACACTGCCAGAGGCTTCTGTAGCTCCACTGAGTTCTGGACAGTCAGTCAGACTGTGGACCCTCATATAAGGGGATGCCCTTGCACTGCGTGGGTCACATTTTTTTTTCTCCTCTCTTCTTGGGATGTTAGGAAAAGTGGTAAGAGGCTGCTTGGAGGGGAGGGGAATTTGAAGAGGAGATCTTAAGGAAAAGCAATTAGTGTTCCATCATAACTTCAATATAATGTAGAAAAGTAATTTTGGAAGGGGATTTCTAAACAAAACAAACTTAGTAAGAAATTTGGTCTCCAAAACTGAAAGAAAAGGCACGTTGCTCTGCTTGAGCAAACTTTCTACCCTGTGTTGTTCCTTCCCCTACCCTATAGGACATTAGGGGAGGTGAAAAGGTGGGCCTCTGCACCTGATTTTCTTTAGGGGTCCCTGCATCCCAGTCTCAGTATCTCTGTGCCCTTTGTTGGTCCCCTCCCTACAGGGAACATTGGGGGAGCTGGGTCAGTGGACCTCTGAGCCAGGAAAAACTGCTAAGATGTAAGCCTCCTCTCTCTCCCTGCTCCTTTCTTCCCCTCCCCTGAAGGATGTGCATTTTCTAGTCTGATAAGTTCCAAAAGTAAAAGAGACAAGGACATACAACAACTCTCAAGCCAATACTAGAAGGTATAGAAGCCTCCCCTCTATCCCTAACCATTGCTGTCCCTGCAATTGGGGTCATTCTCCAAGCATTTGGGAAGGCTTGGAGGTGCCTTCTGCGCATCTCTCAGGTCCCATTAGAGCAGACAGTTACAAGGCTGTCTCACACTTGTCCTGACACTCCCAGACTCTGGGTCCAGTGGTTGGAGGTCATGGACCTGGCTACACCTTCCAAAGCCCTGTCTGGAAGGTAAGTGCAATTCTCTCAATTCTCTCATCACTAGGAATTGGGGAAAACTGTGACTGCTCTCTTCTCTCCGCACTCCAATACTCCCTGTCCCCATACCTGTGCCTGCAGGATTGCCCTTCTCTCCTGACCTATTGGCCAGCAGATCCTTGCAGTTGGCCTCGGCAAGACTTCCCTGAGACTTGATCCTAAGTTAGCAAAAAAGAAGAATTTGGAGTGACAGAGAAGCACAGGACCCCCAGTAACAGAAGCAGCCACTCCTGAGACTATCAGCCTATAGGTTAAATGTCTATAAGTCACCTACTTAAACTTCCTGGAGCCAAGATAGTGGAGTAAAGAGTTAAGTGCTCTCACCCTCCCCTTGGTAACCTTCAAAAATCCAAAGAACATTACACAAGGAAAAATTCTGGAATAGTGAGATTGGCCAAAGGGGTAAACAATCTCTAAGCTCAGGAGTCCAAGGAGATCATCAAGGGGAATACTTCTTGCTGTGCCTGAAGGGGGCCAGTGAAGCCCAGACAGCCCCATGTCAGCAAACTAGGAGGAAATCCTGAGCCCCAGGGGATGGAGTCCTTAAGGAACAATATCCGGACCTCAGGGGTGCCTTAGCAGAGTCAGAGAAATGAGGAAAACACCAGCACAGACAGTGCTGTCCTCTTCACCACTCTCCTCTTCACCACTGGCTGAGCCTGACTGTGCTCTACCTCAGGAGAGGAGACCTCATACAGCCAAATCACACCTATTCAACACCTCACACACTGAGCTTCACTGTAACCCCAGGGAAACTCAGAAAGACTTCACCTGGCCTCTGCTTTGGCACACCAGCCAGCAGCAACAGGTAAGCCACAGAATTCTATTTTCTAGCTGGAAGAACCAGAGGCCACAATACACAAAGCCTCAAGTTCTCAGCACAAGAAATGTGGGACAGAGCCCCTGATGCCCCAGAAGCAAAGATCCACTTTAAAAGCCAGGAAAAAAAGGCAATCACCATGAGCAAGAAGCAAATCAGAAAAGCAAAGACCATAGAATCTTACTATGGGGAGAAAGACCAAATTATGATTACAGAAGAGGTCAGTGTTGAGACTGTACTGACATCTGAAATCCCAGAAGAGAATATGAACTGGTCTAAAGTCCAAAGAGCATTCTTGAAAGAGCTCAAGAAGGATTTTAAAAGCCACATTAGAGAGGAAGAAGAACAATTGGCCAATTATTTTAAAAATACAAATGACAAAATGAAAAATGAATTCAGTGAAGAGAACAGCTCCTTATAAAAGAAAATTGGGCAAATGGATAAGTAAGTTCAAAAATCTAACTGCAAAAAATAACTCTTTAAAAGGAACAATTAGAAAAATGGAAAAGGAGGTGCAAAAGTTAACTGAAGGAATAAATGTGTTAAAAATGAGAATGGGGCAAGTAGAAGCTAGTGACTATAAGACACTTCAAGAATCACTCAAACAATATCTAAAGAATGAAAAAATAGAAAAAAGTTAAAATGCCTAATTAGAAAAACAACTAAAGTAGAAAATTGATCCAGGAGAGAAAATCTAAGAATTATTGCTCTATCAGAAAGCCATGATGAAAAAAAGAGCCTGGACCATATCTTCCAAGAAACCATGAAGAAAAATGCCCCTGAGGTCCCAGGTAGAGTGGGCAAAAGGGTAACTGAAAGAAGCCACCAATCATCTCCTGAAAGCGACATCAAATTGAAAGTGCCAAGGAATATTGTTACCAAATTCCAGAACTATCACAGTATGGAGAAAATACTGCAAACCACTAGAAAGAAATAAATCAAATATCAAGGAACTTTAATCAGGATCAAACAAAACATTGCAGCTTCTACATTAAAATACTGGGCTGGTGGAGCCACAATGGCAAAGTAGAAAGATGCATATACTCTAGCACTTCCTCCACAGCCCACAAAATACCTGTAAAAAATAAATCTAAACAAATGCTAAAGCAGCAGAAGCCACAGAACAACAGAATAAAAGAGGTTTCCAGCCACACGTAACCTCGAAGGCTGACAAGAAAGGTCTATCTTATGGGATTCTGAGTGGACCAGAGTCCAGCCTTGGCCTGACACTGGGAGGAACAGGATCTGAACAGACCTTCGAGGGAGAATTCCCAGCAGGGAACGTCCCAGATCTCTCAATCCACAAACGACAAAGAAAACTCCACAGGTCAGTGTGGGAGAGCTTTCCCAGCTGGGTAAGAGGGGAGTGGGGTCCCCCTAGCACTGTCTCCAGGTGGCAGCAGAGGCAGTGGCAGCAGCAGCAGTGGGCGGTGGGAGTCTACAGTGGCCACAGAAGAAGCCTGGGTCCATTGTCCAGGCAGCTCAGCTTAAAGCCTTGGGGGAATTGAGCAGCTGATCTGAACCTCAGCCTTCAGTGGCAGTCCTGTCCCCACTCAAAACCCGTGAGAGATTTGAGCAACTGATCTGAATCTCAGCCTTGAGCACTGTACTGGAGGGGAGGAGGAGCAGTAGGACTCTTCTCTTCACAAAGGATTTAGAAGTCAAATAACTTGCTGGGAAAATTCCTGAAAAAGGGAAAAACATAAGACCATGGAAGGTTACATTTTTGGTGAGCAGGTGTCTGCTTCCATCCTTTCTGATGAGGAAGAACAATGCATACTCTCAGAGGAAGTCAAGGCTTCTGCCTCCAGTACCTCCAAAATGAGTATGAAATGGGTTCAACCATAGAAGAGCTTGAAAAGTGAGTCAGTAGCTTCCTAAAGGAGAGCCTAAAAAATGCTGAACAAAATAACACCTTTAAAAATAGGCTAAGTCAATTGGAAGAAGAGGTCCAAAAAGCCAATGAGGAGAAGGAGGCATTAAAAAGCAGAATTAGCCAAATGGAAAAGAAGTTTGAAAAGCTCACTGAACAAAATAGTACTTTAAAAGACATACTGGAGTTGAGGAAAGCTAATGACTATATGATAAACTAAGAAGTTAAAAAGAAAAACCAAAAGATTGAAAAAATAGAAGATAACATGAAACATCTCATTGGAAAAAGAACTGACCTGGAAAAACAGGAGAGGCAATTTAAAAATTATGGGACTACCTGAAAGCCATGATCAAAAGAAAGAACCTAGACATTATTTTTCAAGAAATTATCAAGGAAAACTGTCCTGACATTCTAGAAGCAGAGGGCAAAATAAATATTGAAAGAATCCACCAATTACCTCCTGAATGAGATCTGAAAAGATAAACTTCTAGGAATATTGTGGCCAAATTTCAAAGGTTCCAGGTCAAGGAGAAAATATTGCAAAGCAGCTTGAAAGAAAGCATTCGACTATTGTGGAATTACAATCAGTATAACACAAGATCTTGTGGCTTCTACATTAAGGGATCAAAAGGCTTGGAATAGGATATTGCAAAAGTCAAAGGAACTGGGATTAAAACCAAGAATCGTCTACCCAGAAAAACTGAGTATAATACTTCAAGGGAATAAATGGTCATTCAATAATATAGAGGATTTTCAAGCATGCATGATGAAAAGAGCAGAATTGAATAGAAAATTTGACTTTCAAATATAAGAATAAAAAGAAGCATGAAAAGCTAAACAAGAAAGAGAAATCATAAAGGACTTTCTAAAACTTAACTGCTTACGGTCCTACATAGAAAGATAATATATGTAACTGTTGAGACTTTTCTCACTATTTGGGTAGGTGGAGGGATTACACAGACACACAGACACACACACACACACACACACAGATTACAGGTTGAGTTGAATAAAAAGAGATGATATCCATAAAAAATTAAATTAAATTAAGGTGTAAGAGAGGAAAATATTAGGAAGAGAAAGGGAGAAATGGAATGGGGCAGGTTATCCCTCATAAAAGAGATAAGAAAAATCTGATTTGGTTCAAGGAGGGAATAACAAAATCAGTTAAGTCTAGAAATCTAACTAGCTCTATAGGCAGTAGGATGGGAAAGGGGAAAGAAGGGAGAGGGGAGGCTATGATGGATGCAAGAAGTAGTAAGGGAAAGGGGGAGAAAAAAGGAGGGGAGCTGAAAGAAGGGACAGAAGACAGAGGCAGGTGGTGGTCAAAAACAAAACTCTGTTGTGGAGGAGGAGGGAAAAGGCAGAAATAAAAGTATGAATGGGGGAAATAGGGTGGAGAGAAATACACAGATTGTAATCATAACTGTGAGTGTGAACTGGATGAACTCTCCCAGAAAATGGAGACAGATAGCAGAGTGAAATAAAAATTATAACCCAACAATATTTTTACAAGAAATTTACAAGAACGTACAAGAAACACATTTGTAATAGGGGAACACATGGTAAAGGTAAAAGGTTGGAGCACAATACATTGTGCTTCAGCTGATAGAAAAAAATCAGGGTAGCAATCCTAAGCTCAGACAATTAAAAAAAGCAGAAATAGATCTAATCAAAACAGATAAGGAAGGAAACTATATCCTGCTAAAAGGCACCATAGATAACAAAGCAATATCATTATTAAACATACATGCTCCAAGTGGTATACAATCCAAATTCTTACAGGAGAACTTAAGGGAATTACAGAAAGAAATAGAAAGCAAAACTATACTAGTGGGGGACCTAAACTTCCCCCTCTCTGAACTTGATAAAACTAATCTCAAACTCAAAAAGATGTTAAGGAGGTGAATAAAACTCTGAATAAGGTAGATATGATAGACCACTGGAGAAAACTTAATGGGGATAAAATGGAATATACCTTTTTCTCAGTGGTACTTGGCATATATACAAAAATTGACCATGTACTATGGCATAAAACCTCACAATATATTGCAAAAAGGCAGAGATAGTCAATGCATCCTTCTCAGATCATAATGCAATAAAAATTATATGTAACAAAAGGCCATGGAAAGATAAACCAAAAATTAATTGGAAACTTAATAATCCAATCCTAAAGAATGAATAGGTTAAACAAAAAAATCATAGAAACAATCAACAATTTCATTTATGAGGATGACAAAAATGAGACAATCTTCCAAAACTTATGGGATACTGCAAAAGCAGTTCTTAAGGGAAGTTTTATATCATTAAATGCCTACATGAATAAAATAGAGAAAGAGGAGATCAATGAATAAGGCATTCAACTGAAAAATCTAGAAAAAGAAAAAAGTGAAAATCCCCAAGTAAATACTAAATTAGAAATGAACTGAAAACTGAAAACCAAAGGAGAGATTAATAAAATTGAACTTCAGAAAACAATTGAACTAATAAATAAAACTAAGAATTGGTTTTATGAAAAAACCCATAAAATTGATAAACTTTTAGTCAATTCGATTTTAAAAAAGGAAGAAAACCAAATGACCAATATCAAAAATGAAAAGGGATAAAGTCACATTCAATGAGAAGGAAATTAAAACAATAATTTGAAATTATTTTGCCCAGCCATGTGCCCAAAAATTTGACAATCTAATCAAGATGGAGGAATATTTTTAAAAATGTAAATTGCCCAGATTAACAGAAAAGGAAGTTGAACACTTAAATAATCCCATCTCAGAAAAAGAAATTGAACAAACCATCAATTAACTGCCCAGGAAACAATCTCCAGGACCAGATGGATTTAAAAGTGAATTCTGTCAAACATTGGAAGAACACTTCATTCCAATACTACAAAAACTGTTTGGGAAAATTGGTTAAGGAGTCCTAACAAATTCTTTTTATCATACAAATATGCTTCTGATACCTAAACCAGCAAGAAACAAAGCAGAGAAAGAAAATAACAGAGCAATTTCTCTACTGAATAAAGATGCAAAAAATTTTAAATAAGATATTAGCAAAAAGAATACAGCAATATATCATGAGAATAATACATTATAATCAGGTAGGATTTATACCAAGAATGCAGGGCTGGTTCAATATTAGGAAAACTATCAGCTTATTGATCATATTAACAGCAAAACGAATAGAAACCACATGATTATCTCAATAAATGCAGAAAAAAACTTTTGACAAAATAAAACAGCTAGTCCTATTGAAAACATTGGAGAGCATAGGAATAAATGGAACTTTCCATAAAATAATAAGTAGTATCTACCCAATACCAACAATAAGCATTTTATGCAATGGGGATAAGCATTTCCAATAAGATCAGGAGTGAAACAAAGATGTCCATTATCATCACTATTATTCAATATGGTACTAGAAATATTAGCTTTAGCAATAAGAGAAGAAAAAGAAATTGAAGGAATTAGAAAAGGCAAAGAACAAACTAAGTTATCACTCTCTTTACAGATGAAATGATGATACTTAGAGAATCCCAGAAAATCAAGTAAAAAACAACTTGAAATGATAAACAACTTTGGCAAAGTTACAGGTTGCACAATAAACCCACATAAATCATCTGCATTTCTGTATATTACCAAAAAAAGCCCAACAGTAAGAGATAGACAGAGCAATCCCATGTAAAGCTACAATAGATGCTATAAAATATCGGGGAGTCTACCTGTCAAAATAAACCCAGGGACTATATGAACACAATTACAAAAGACTTTTCATGCAAATAAATTCAGATCTAAGTAAATGTAAAGACATCAGTTGCTTGTGGGTAGGACTAGCTAAGAATGACAATTCCACCTAAATTACTTCACTTACAGTGCTATACCAATCAGACTACCAGATAATTACTTTCTAGAACTAGAAGAAGTAATATCAAAATTCATCTGGAAGAAGAAAAGATCCAGAATATCAAGGGAACTAATGAAAAGAAATACTAGAGAAGGGAGCCTCCCTCAAGAAATCTCAAATTGTATTATAAAGCAGAAATTATCAAAACCACTTGGTACTGGCTAAGAAAGAGAGGGATAGACCTCTGCAATAGGCTAGGTACTCAAGAGACAGTAGTCAACGCATATAACAATCTACAAACCCAAGGACCCCAGCTTCTAGGATAAGAACTCACTGTTTGACAAAAATTCCTGGGGAAATTGGATAACTATGGCAGAAACTCGCCATAGACCAATGCCTGACACTATACACAAGAATAAAGTCCAAATGGATACATGATCTTAGTATAAAGACTGATACTATAAACAAGGAAGCAAGGAATAGTGTATTCATCAGATTTATGGAGAATGGAAAATTTGTGACCAAACAGGAAATAGAGAATATTATGCAAGGCAAAATGGATCATTTTGATTATATTACACTGAAAAGCTTTTATACAAACAAACCCAATGCAAGCAAGATTGGGGGGAAGCAGAAAACTGGGAAAGAATTTCTACAACTAGTGCCTGTGATAAAGGCCTCATTTCTAAAATATATAGGAAATTGAGTCAAATTTACAAGAATACAAGTCATCCCCCAATGGACAAATGGTCAAAGGATATGAAAAGCAGTTTGCAGAGGAAGAAATTAAAGTTGTCTATACTCATATGAAAAAATGCTCTAAATCACTATTGATTAGAGAGATGCAAATCAAAACAACTCTGAGGTACCACAGCATACCTATCAGATTGGCTCACATGACGAAACAGGAAGATGACAAATGTTGGAGAAGATGTGGAAGAGTTGGAACAGTAATTCATTGCTGGTAGAGCTATGAGATGATCCAACTATTCTAGAAAGCAATTTGGAACCCAAAGGACTACAAAAATGTGCATACCCTTTGACCCAGCAATATCACTTCTGGCACTGTATCACAAAGAGATCATAAAAATGGGAAAGGATTTCACATGTACAAAAATATTTACAGCAGCTACGTGGTGGCCAAAAACTGGAAATCAAAGGGATGCCCATGAATTGAGGCTAAACAAGTTGTGGTGCATCAATGTAATGGAATATTATTGTGCTATAAGAAATGACAAACAGGAGGACATCAGAAAAGCCAGGAAAGACTTACATGAATTAATGATGAGTGTGATGAGCAAAACCAGGAGAATATTATACACAGTAACAGCCACAGTGTGCGAGAACTGTTTCTGATAGACTTAGTCCTTCACAGCAATGCAAGAACCTAAAAGATTCCCAAAGGACTCTTGAGGCAAAATGAGATCCACATCCAGAGAAAAGACAATGGAATTGGGTGCAGAATGAGGCATACTATTTTCTCTTGTGTTGTGTTTGGTTTTGGTTTGATTTATCTTACAGTTTCTCTCATTCATTTTAATTCTTCTATGCAATATGACTAATGTGAAAATATATTTAATAAGAATGTATGTGTAGAACCTACGTAAGATTGCATGGCATCTGAGGGAAACAGTGGGAAGGAAGGGGGAGAAAACTAAAAACTTATGGAAGTTATTATTTAAAACTAAAAACAAAAAAGTCATTTTTCAAAAATTTTAAAAACAAAACTGAAAATTAATTAACTAATTAAATGTTTTTTAAAAATGAATTTATTGATAATAATCTTTTCCTTTAAAGTGATAAGGGGATTGAGCCTTAGAACTTAAAATGTAACAATTAGTGATTATGAATCCAGATGTGATTTGCTCATTCAATTAAGTACAGTCACCTAATTAGTAATTTAATTGGTTCTGTTTCAAGGTTTAAATACATGATAATTTCTTGTGGAATACTTATATTTTTAAATTTTCATATATTGAGGCATTTGGTTAACTATTATATTACTTATATTGTTGGAAAAGCAATTTCTCTTATAATCCAGATGTTGTTAGATGAAGAATTCTACTAACAGATTATGAGGTTGTTAACTAAAACAAGATTTTTGGAACCATATCTTCATAAATTCTTATCAGTAGTAGAATTCATAATGAGTAAATTTTAAAGGTCTAGTAAACATATTGTGATAAGGCTAATTCAATTAGGTATGTTCTTGCCTTAGAAAAAAACTGAACTTTCTCCCCAAGGTAAATACGTTTTGGTATTGAGGAATTTCTGATTTTTGAGAATTTTGGTTTTATGTTACTTTGGGAATTTGTGATACTTAAAAGACATTTTGCACTAACTTATTTTCCATAAATCCCCATCTTTGAGATTTCCAACTAATTTGCTTAATGAAAGTTTAGTCATTGTCTCTTTTAGCATCAGGATGAATTGTAAGCTTTTTTGGAAAGGGAAATACTGTTTACAAAGAAATGTTTTGCAACATTTTTTGTGTGTAATACTGAAGATTTACTAAATTTCCATTTGCAAGCTAATTTGTTTTGGTGGCTTGATACAGATAACAATGATATCCAAAACTATTGTGAGTTTTCTAAGTTTCACTCTTAGGTTTGTTGTGTCCTTGGATCAGCATTAAATAGGTGCTTTCAGAGAAACTGAGTCTTGGCTTCATGCTTCAGGTATCCTAAGAAAGGGCACTCTCTTGAATATCAGTCTGAAAGGTTCAAAGGCCCAATATAAATTTTTAAGGGGTGGACATAGAAGTGAAAAGTTAGAATCAGCAGATTCTGAAGGTTTTGTCATTGATCATTAAGGACTTTTGAAACACCTCCTTACAACTCTGGTCACTCCCTTCCCCCACTCCCTTCCCTTGACTGTAGACAGTGAATGAAGGGGAATGGGTCAAAATAAAGAAGCCAGCAAGTCACCATCTGTACTTGGTAAGAGAGTCCATCCTCTGTCAGGAATTTTTATGTAATCTGGAAATGCAGCGATGTCTTCTAAAATTTGTTTCTGTCTACAGCTAAAAAAATTGGTTATCACTTATGAAAATTATAAGATTGCTGGTCATGTTTTAATGCTAAATAAGCTGCTAACTGATTGCTGTGTGTGTATGAGTGGAAAGGAGCAGTCCTTGGGCTAGTCAAAATGTACAGCCTCAGCAGCTGTAAAGACCTTGTTTGAGTTATGGAGTTCCAAAAGGAGAAACTCGTTTTGGTGAGAATTTGAAAATGTACAGAAATTATCACTAGTAATTGCCTTTTTTACGAGGATAAATTTAAAATTGGAGATGTTACTCTTGGTAAATTTTTGATTACTGAAACTTCCCATCTGTAGTAAAAGCTCTTAGGACTATAATGAATTCTGCTTTCAGTTATTTGATGGAACATAAAAACTCATCAACAGTCGATAATCAATAATCTACCATCTGAGAGAATTGCCACAAACTACTCACAGAAAATGTGACTCTTACAGGTGGAGATGTTCCTCAAGAAAAGCTGAAGGGAAAATCCTAGCCTCTACCTTGGATGGGATCCTCCTGGCTCAGTTTCCCCATTGTGTTGCTTTGAAAAGAAATGTTTCCCAACTGAATATTCCTGAGTCTGGCTATGAGATACAATTGAAATTATGTGATTGCAAAACTGGGATGTTTTATCTAGTCATGTCCTTGCTTTTCCTTTTTATGGCAAATTTCTATAATCAAGGCAAGTAGTCAATCTGAATGGGTAGTTAGTTATTCCATAACCCAGTTGGGTAAATTACTACTCCTGCATAGCCATGTGAAAGGTTAAATCCCTGAAACAGAACATTCTTCCTGCATGATAGGGAAATAATTAGACAAAGGGAAAAGAAGTTTGTGAAACCAAGGTACAAACACAATGTTAAACCATCATCCCATAGACTAAGGCTGCAATAAAGTGTGTGTTTAAGATCTGAGCTATTCAGCCTAAGATTGTATTCCTTTTCATGCCTTAAACAGCTTAGAAAATGGGCATTTGGCCTACTCATCCGCCTCTTACCAGACATATATCTATATGGAATAAGGTCCTTAAATGGTCTAAAATGATGTCAGAATAATTGGGTATTGGTACACCTGACTCAGGGACCTAGCTATTATTCTATTAATTGCTGAAACTAGTTCAAAATCATCTTCAGTTTAAGGAAAAGAATTTCAGTGCAATTTTCTTAGAGGAAAGTAACCTGGAATATTTTTGTATTAATGGAAAAGTCAGCTTCATTCAAAGCTTGTTACTATTGTGGAAAAAATGACTGTTTAAACTGTGTGTTCTGTGCTGCAAACGTGTTTCATTATAAGCAACGTATTGGTATGCACTGTTTTGGAATTAATTACTTATGGATCTTCCCAAGTCTTTTATGATAACTTGAGGAAAAGTCTCTCTGATAAGTAAATTCGTCTGTATAACTATTGAATTCAAGGGTAGAAAGCTTCTATCTGCAACGTGCTGTTACTTATATTTACATGTATGGAGTTGGATCCTCAATAGCATCTGATCCTCCTAAAGGAATTGGAATCACAGTGGAAACTTTTGAGAAAATAACAAGATCAAAAGTAAATAATAATATCATGGGGCTCTTGGTTTCATTCTTTGCTTTTCCTCTTTTCTGAAATCACTTTTAATGCTCCTTCTATTTGGGGCCTGCATATTGAACTTGCTTGTCAGATTTGTGTCTCCTAGAGGGGGGGGGGGGGAGCCAAGATGGCGGAGTAAAAGCAACGACTCACCTAAGCTCCTGGACAAACTCCTCTGGATATCTCTGAAAGGAGAATCTGACCAGACTTTGGAGGTGTGGAATCCAGTGGGTGACAGACTTTGACAGATTCGGAGCCCAGGTTGGACTGGAAGGTCCACGGGAAAGATCTGTTCCGCGGGGGTAAGCCCCCAGCGCACAGCTCAGCGCGGTCAGCACAGCAGGGCAGAAGGGACCTGAGAAGCCCAAGAGTGGCGGGCGAAACCAGCGGAGCAGGAGACAAGCCAAACCGAGCTGGTGAGAGCCGCTGAGCGCCAGATATCAGCGCAGCAGCCCTTGAAACCTTCAGCCTGAAGACTAAACTTCGGTAAGTTACCTACTTGAACTTCCTGGAGCCAGGATGGCGGAGTGATCAGTGGATGCTCTCTCCTCGCCCCTGATGACCGTGAAGGAACCATAAAATATTTCCCCAGATAAATCCTGGATCAGCGGGAGCAGCAGAGGGGGGCAAATAGTCTCATAACACCAGAGGCTAGAAAAATAGCAAAGGGGGATTCTTCCTACTGTGGCGGAGGCGATCTGGAGGGACAGACGACCCAGGGCAGAGAAAATTCGCACTGAGACCCAGGCAAGTCTCAGCGCCGGGAGAGGAGCCCCAGGAGGGGCGGGAACATGCATTAGCATCTAGGCGTGCCCCAGCCCTCCAGGGGAAAAGGGAAGACAATAGGGAAGCTGGGATCACCATCCCCTGACCTTGCCTTTGCCTCAGGTCAGCTGAGGAGATCTCCTGAGACCAGACCACCCCTCCCACACACCAAACAAGCTAACCCCAGTGTTCATCTGGGAAACAAAAAACAAAAGCCTGCATTTAGCCTAGACACGCATCAGCTCAACTCAAAGATCTGTACCTTCTGACTGAAAGAACCAGAAGCTACAACACTCAGCCAACATCATGAATCGGAAAAAGCAGATGAAAAATGAAAAAACCATAGAATCTTTCTATGGGGATAAGGACCAAAACACAAACACCAAAGAGGTCAGAGCTGAGACTGTACTTCCATCTGAAACCTCAGAATTTCTCGCAAGCACAACTAGATTACCTGGAACAGCTGAAGAAGGAAATAAAAGAAAAACTGGCCAATGAATTTAAAATTATAAAAAAAGAATTCACTGATGAGAACATCACTCTGAAAAGGAAAATTGAACAAATGGAAAAGGAAGTTCAAAAATTAACTGGAGAGAATAATTCCCTAAAAGGAAGAGTTAATCAAACAGAAAAGAAACCCAAAACCTAATTGGGAAAATCGATCAAATGGAAAAGGAAACACAAAACCTAACTGGGAAAATTGGTCGAATGGAAAAAGAAGTACAAAAATTAAATGGAGAAAATAGCTCCTTAAAGGGAAAAATTGGTCAGATGGAAAAGGAGATGCAAAAGTTAACTGAAGAAAACAATACGATGAAGGTTAGAATTGGGCAAGTAGAAACTAATGACTCAATGAGGCAACAAGAATCAGTCAAACAAAATCTAAAGAATGAAAAGATAGAAGAAAATGTAAAATATTTAATTGGAAAAACAACTGACCTGGAAAATAGATCCAGGAGAGAAAATCTAAGAATTATTGGCCTGCCAGAAACCCATGATGAAGAAAAGAGTCTGGACAACATCTTCCAGGAAATCATCAAGGAAAACTGCCCAGAAGTACTAGACTCAGAGGGCAAAATAGTCATCGAAAGAATCCACCGTTCCCCTCCCGAAAGGGATCCCAAACTCAAAACCCCAAGAAATATCGTTGCCAAATTCCAGAGCTATCAAGTGTGGGAGAAAATACTACAAGCAGCCAGAAAGAAACAATTCAAATATCAAGGACATAATGTCAGGATCACACAGGACCTTGCAGCTTCTACATTAAAAGATCGAAAGAATTGGAACCCAAAATTCCGTAAGGCAAAGGAGTTGGGACTTCAACCAAGGATCAACTACCCAGCAAAGTTCAGCATAACATTTCAGGCAAGGAGAAAGTCATTCAACGAAATAAGGGATTTCCAGAGCTTCCTGACCAAAACACCAGAACTCAATAGACAATTTGATCTTCAAATGCAGGTCTCCAGAGAATCATAAAAAGGTAAACAGAGGGGAAAAAACAAAAACAAAAACTTGCTACTCAATTAGGGCAAACTGTTTACCTCCCTATAAGGGAAGATGATACCTGTTAATCTTGAGAACTGTGCAGCTATTATGATAAAAGGGATATATGTAGAGGGAACAGGCATAAAGTAAATGATGTCATGTAAAAAATATGATTTAAGTATGAGAAGGGATTGTAATAGGAGGTGTGAAAAGGGGGAAGCAGAAAATGGCAAATTATATCACAGGAAGAAGTACAAAACTATAGTAGAGGGAAGGAGGGGAGGGAGATGAGCATTGTTTGAGAGGTACTCTCATATGATTTGTTCAAAGGAGGGAACAATAATCTTAAGTAAATAATCCTAACTAGCTCTATAGGTAGTAGGAGGGGAAGGGGGAAGAAAGGGGAGGGTGGCTAAGAGGGAGGAAAAAAGCAAGAAGAGTAAAGGGGAGTAAAAGGGAGGGGGGCTAAAAGAAGGAGGGGAAGGCTGCAGGAGGAGGGGGAGAAAAGTGAATACTATTGAGGAGGGGAAGGGAGACGGGAGAGCTAAAAGCACAAATGGTGGGAAAGAGGTTGGAGGGAAATACACAGATTGTAATCATAACGGTGAATGTGAATGGAATGAACTCTCCCATAAAACGGAGAGGGATAGCAGAATGGATTAAAAGCCATAATCCAACAATATGCTGCTTACAAGAAACACATTTGAAACGGGGGGATACACATAGGATAAAGGTCAAAGGATGGAGCAGAATATATTGTGCTTCAGCTCATGTAAGAAAGGCAGGAGTAGCAATCCTAATCTCAGACAAAGCGAAAGCAGAAATAGATCTAATCAAAAGGGATAAGGATGGAAACTATATCCTGCTAAAAGGCACCATAGACAATGAAGCAATATCATTACTAAACATGTATGCTCCAAGTGGTATAGCATCCAGATTCTTAGAGGAGAGGTTGGGGGAGTTGAAGGAAGAAATTGATAGCAAAACTATACTAGTGGGGGACCTCAACCTCCCCCTCTCTGAACTCAATAAATCCAACCTCAAAATAAACAAGAAAGAGGTTAAGGAGGTAAATAAAACTCTGGATAAGGTAGATATGATAGATCTTTGGAGAAAATTAAATGGGAATAGAAAGGAATATACCTTTTTCTCAGCGGTACATGGAACATTTACAAAAATTGACCATGTACTAGGACATAAAAATCTCACAATCCAGTGCAAAAAGGTAGAGATAATCAATGCATCCTTTTCAGATCATAATGCATTAAAAATTACATGTAATAAAAGGCCATGGAAAGAGAAACCAAAAATTAATTGGAAACTAAATAATCTACTTCTAAAGAAGGGTTGGGTTAAAGAAGAAATCATAGAAACAATCAACAATTTCATTCAAGAGAATGACAATAGTGAGACAACACACCAAAACTTATGGGATACTGCAAAAGCAGTTATTAGGGAAAGTTTTATATCTTTGAATGCTTACATAAATAAAATAGAGAAAGAGGAGATCAATGACTTAGGCTTGTGGTTGAAAAAGCTAGAAAAAGAACAAATTGAAAATTCCCAAGTAAATACCAAATTAGAAATACTGAAAACCAAAGGAGAGATTAATAAAATTGAAATTAAGAAAACTATTGAATTAATAAATAAAACCAATAGTTGGTTTTATGAAAAAACTAATAAAATTGATAAACCTTTGGTCAATCTGATTAAAAAAAGAAAGAAGAAAATCAAATTACTAATATTAAAAATGAAAGGGGTGAACTCACCTCCAATGAGGAGGAAATTAAAACAATAATTAGAAACTACTTTGCCCAACTTTATGCCCACAAATTCGATAATCTAAATGAGATGGATGAATATTTTAAAAAATACAAATTGCCCAGATTAACAGAAGAGGAAGCTGAATATTTAAACAACCCCATCTCAGAAAAAGAAATTGAACAAGCCATCAATGAACTCCCTAGGAAAAAATCTCCAGGGCCAGATGGATTCACAAGTGAATTCTATCAAACATTTAAAGAACAGTTAATTCCAATACTATATAGACTATTTTTGAAAATTGGGGAAGAAGGAGTCCTCCCAAATTCTTTCTATGATACAAATATGGTTTTGATACCCAAACCAGGAAGAGACAAAACAGAGAAAGAAAATTATAGACCAATTTCCCTAATGAATATAGATGCAAAAATTTTAAATAAGATTTTAGCAAAACGAATACAGCATCTTATCACAAGATTAATACATTATGATCAGGTAGGATTCATACCAGGATTACAGGGCTGGTTCAATATTAGGAAAACTATTAGCATTATCGATCACATCAACAACAAAGCTAACAAAAACCACATGATTATCTCAATAGATGCAGAAAAAGCTTTTGACAAAATACAACATCCATTCCTACTAAAAACACTGGAGAACGTAGGAATAAAGGGAACTTTCCATAAAATAATAAGCAGTATCTATCTAAAACCTTCAGCAAGCATTATATGCAATGGGGATAAGCTAGATGCATTCCCAATAAGATCAGGGGTGAAACAAGGTTGTCCATTATCACCACTATTATTCAATATGGTACTAGAAATGTTAGCTGTAGCAATTAGACAAGATAAAGATATTCAAGGAATAAGAATAGCCAAAGAAGAAACTAAGTTATCACTCTTTGCAGATGATATGATGATTTACCTAGAGAATCCCAGAGATTCAAGTAAAAAATTACTTGAATTAATAAACAACTTTGGCAAAGTTGCAGGTTACAAAATAAACCCACACAAATCTTCTGCGTTCCTATATATTAGCAACAAAGTCCAACAGCAAGAGATAGAAAGAGAAATCCCATTTAAAGCTAGGGTAGACAATATAAAATACTTAGGAGTCTCCCTGCCAAAACAAACCCAGGGATTATATGAACACAATTACAAGACACTATTTGCACAAATAAAGTCAGATTTAAGTAAGTGGAAAAACATTAGTTGCTCATGGGTAGGCCGTGCTAATATAATAAAAATGACAATTCTACCTAAATTAATATACTTATTTAGTGCCATACCAATTAAACTATCAGACAATTATTTTCTAGAGCTGGATAAAATAATATCAAAATTCATTTGGAAAAACAAAAGGTCCAGAATATCAAAGGGACTAATGAAAAGAAATGCTTGGGAAGGTGGCCTAGTGCTACCAGACCTCAAACTGTACTATAAAGCAGCAATTATCAAAACCACTTGGTATTGGCTAAGAAACAGAGAGGTAGACAAGTGGAATAGACTTGGCACTCAAGATGCAGTAGGCAAGGAATATAGCAACCTTCTGTTTGATAAACCCAAGGACCCCAGCTTCTGGGATAAGAACTCATTGTTTGACAAAAATTGCTGGGAAAACTGGATAACAGTGTGGCAGAAATTAGGCATAGACCCATACCTGACACCGTACGCAAGAATAAAGTCCAAATGGGTACATGATTTAGGTATAAAGATTGATAACATGAATAAACTGGAGAAGCAAGGAATAGTGTATTTATCAGATCTATGGAGAAGGGAAGAATTCTTTACTAAAGGAGAGATAGAAAGCATTATGAAATGCAAAATGGATAACTTTGATTACATTAAACTGAGAAGTTTTTGCACAACCAAACCCAATGCAACCAAAATCCAGAGGGATGTAGTAAATTGGGAAAGAATTTTTACAGCTAAGCTCGGGGATAAAGGCCTCATTTCTAGAATATATAGAGAACTGACCCAAATGTATAATCATACAAGTCATTCCCCAATTGATAAATGGTCAAAGGATATGAAGAGGCAATTTTCAGAGGAAGAAATTAAAGATATCTATAATCATATGAAAAAATGCTCTAAATCACTATTGATTAGAGAGATGCAAATCAAAACAACTCTGAGGTACCACATCACACCTATAAGATTGGCAAACATGACAGAACAAGAAAATGATAAATGCTGGAGAGGATGTGGGAGAGTTGGAACACTAATTCATTGTTGGTGGAGCTGCGAGCGCATCCAACCATTCTGGAGAGCAATTTGGAACTATGCCCAAAGGGCTACAAAAATGTGCATACCCTTTGACCCAGCAATATCGCTACTAGGACTATATCCCCAAGAGATCATAAAAATGGGAAAGGGTCCCACATGTACAAAAATATTTATAGCAGCACTCTATGTAGTTGCCAAAAACTGGAAGTCAAGGGGATGTCCATCAATTGGGGAATGGCTGAATAAATTATGGTATATGAATGTAATGGAGTACTATTGTGCCGTAAGAAATGATGAACAAAAGACTTCAGAGAGGCCTGGAAGGACTTATATGACCTGATGCTGAGTGAAAGGAGCAGAACCAGGAGAACTTTGTGCACAGCAACGACCACAGTGTGCGAGAGTTTTTTCTGGTAGACTTGGAATTTTGTAATAATGCAAAAACTTCTTATAAAACAAAAAATCCCAAAGGTGGTTCTCAAGGCAAAATGCCTTCCACACTCAGAGAAAGAAATATGGAAGTCATTCGCAAAATGTAGCAAATCATGTTTGTGTATGTGTATGTGTTTGTGTATCATGTTTTGATTTGTTATATGATTTCTTTCATTTATTTTAGTCTGACTACATAGCATGACTATAGTGAAAATATACTCAATAGGAAAGTATATGTAGAACCTATACAGAATTGTATGCAGTCGTGGGGAGGGAGGGGGGTAGTGGGGGGTAGGTGTGGCGGGGATAAAATCTCAATTGTATGGCAGTGATTGTTAAACATTAAAAAAAAATAAAAAAAAAAAAAGATTTGTGTCTCCTAGACTATCCTGCCCACCTGCAGATGGTCACGCAACAAGGGGACCTGTTCTACACTCTCCTCATCCTCTGGATGCTGCTTCAGCCTCATTCTACTCCCCTCACCACCCCCACTCAGGCAGGGACAGCTCCTTTGTCCCTCTCCCAAAAGCATTTGGGTGCATGGTGAGGCAGACAGAGAGGCAAGCAGAAGGCAGGATGTGAGATGTGACATAAAATGCAAGGCACATCTAACCAGAAAAGTGATCAAAGAAGACTATGCATTGAAGTCGCTCACCTTGGGTACTTGTCTGTGTGCTTTCTAGCTATTCTGTGTTCTGGGCCACTTCTCTTCCTAGACCAGTAATTCCTGATTTCTACCCTGTGGCAGGCATTAAGCCTGCTTCCTTGGGACTGGAAGTCTAATGTTTTCATTCAAATAGGGAACTCTATGGGGCAAGGAGGACTACAGGATTACAGGATGTGTCACCATCACACCCAGGATACTAGCTTATTCTCCATAGCTCTCCCGCTACTCCTTGAAGACTCTGCATGCAATTTTTCTTTTTCTCCACGACATCTCAGTCAATTGCCCTACTACTCCAATGGCCATTCTCTCTGACTTCCCTCCCTAAAATACACCATCAATCCCTCTACGAGTTGTCTTACCCCTCTTAAATTATAAGATCCTTAAGAGAACATCTTCTTTACTTTTATTTGTATCTCCAGTGCTTAACAGAATGCCTGGCAAATAATAAATGCTTAAATATGTGGCTTTTATTCATTCATTCAGACTTGACCTTTTTTGCCTAGTCTTGTACCAGGAGGAGTTGGTTGGACCACCTTCACTATGGTGAAAGGGAAATGCCTAATGAAACGTCACAAAATCCACTTTATATTCTGATAAGGTTTAAGTATCATCTTCCTATCAGAACAGTTGTTGTAAATGAAATTACTGAATTCTCTTTTGATTATTCCTTTAAAATGGGTACTTGTGAGTGTCCTATGGAACAGAACCGAGCCCCCTCCCATTAAAGGAGTGGCTCTCAAAAACTGAAGGTTTTCCAAACCACATGCCTGAATACAGAGCACAGTAACTCAGTCCTTGGGGGTCCAGAAGCAGTTTCATTTTTTGAAAGTTTGTCATAAAATCAGTCAAGGCAACCAAACCAATAGTATGAGAAGCAAAATTGTCAAAGCTTCCTTTGAGGGTTTTTCAGTCTCTTTGTGTTAACCAGTCTTGTTTTTTGTTGTTTCTGTCTACATTAAAAATTACCCACTGGGATCACACCAAAACCAGCAAGAAAGGGCTCCACTTCTGAAATCTATGACATATCTCTTCAGTGGTGGGAAAAGCAGAAAGGATGATGTCAGACTAGTTACACCTGATGCTTTCAGTGATGACTTATAAGAAACAGATGTTAAGTTTGAGGTCAGCAGCCTATTTAATGAAGAGCCTTGTGAATTCATCATCAAACAGCTTCAAGAATTATAGAAGTGTCTCTTTAATATTCCACCCAATCCCATCTCCCTGTAAGGTATAAAAATTAAATTTCTTTCTAAGAGACTAGAAGCAAACTAATGTTTCCTCAAAAGCTAAAGCCAGTAATTTTTAGAAAAAAAATTTTTCCTCAATTAGGACAGATGTGGTAAAATCAGGCCTTGGCTTTCAGTTAAGGATTCCTTTCTTAACACATGTATGCTTTGAAAAAAATGAAATTCTCTGAGATAATTAAGTTTTACAAAAATGTAAGCAATTTTTGAAGCCTCAGAAACATTAAACTCCTTTTAAAACACAAACTCAAAGAGCATCAAGAATCTGTATTGTCCAGGGGCTCTTAATCTTAGAACTTTATAGACTTGTTTTTTATACTTTGATAAATATATATCAACATAATTTGTTTCCTTAATCATCCTATGTATTTTATTTTATGCATTTAAAAGCATTATTCTGATTCAGCCTGTACTGTGTGATGTGCTTATGTATAGGAGTTGTCTAAATAGAATTTGCAGGGAGTTTTGTATATAGATGCAGATGTAGATTTATAGATATAAAATCTTGCCCACTCCTCTCCAAGAGAGACATTGATTCTGGCCAGGGGGGAGAGGGAGGAGAAGGGATCATGAGGCTGAGAAAAGTGACACTGAAAAAAAAATATCTATCTCCCCTTCTCCTAAATATTTCTGGTCCAAAGGCATGATTTAAAAAAAAAAAACATCCAAGTTACTTCTCTTGTTAACTTTTTAAGAGAAAATGTATGCTAGTTTTACATCCATAGGTTTAATTCCTTCCACCAAATATTAGTTACATGAAAGACCATCACTAATAGTGAAAAATAATAAACTCATTTGTCCAACTTGACAGAAAACAGAAACACAGATATTGTAGAGATTAGAACATACCAGAAAACATACAGAATGAATGAACTAAGTAAATAGCTCAGCCAAGAAATAGGGCCTGATATTATCTAACGGGAAATTCCCCAGATTCTCCATGGAAGTAAGCAGGAAATCAGGGACATATTGAGACATGGCCTCTTTTATACATCAGCCACTTCCCAAGGTCTTTTTTTGCCCTCCTGTTCTCCAAAACTGGTCCCAGACACAGTCCGGAGCCATGCATACAGCCATGTGTAAAGAACACCTCACCTTTCCAAAGTTGTACCAGTCATGCAGTACCGAGTTGTCCTTCTTTCCACCAACCAGGAATCCTTCCTTTGTAGTAAGGCAAAACATGCCTCGGGTTTGAAGCTGAGAAGAGGGGGAAAGCCTTCTCCAGAATGCCAACAAGGTCAATAACACAAATGCAACAACCACAACAAAGAAAAAACAAGTTAAGAACCCCTAATCTAACTCATCTCTTCCTCCCCAACACCTCCAGACAAGAATATGGATAACTCATTCTCCAAAAAGGGGAAAGCAACCAAGAGACTGGAAGGCATCAGCCTGGGGATGAGGAAGAGTATTCTTCCACTTAGAGCCGACAAATCAATCCATCTTTACATGTCTTAGAGATGCCTAATAAAAGATCTGGTTGATGACTGACTGTTCATATAGTTTTTCAAAATTACATTTACTTGATCTCAAAATATCTTCCTTTCTTAATTAAAATCACACTCCTTCTTATCTCAGTCCTTATTATCCTAGATGCTTGGTTTCTTCATACCTTAAAAAAAGTTAGTCACATCAGCAAAACTCATGAACAGTTAGATCATTACCATAGAATGCTGTAATATTCAGTAATAATATTACTGTAATTAAGAGAAATATTACATAGGAATAAGTACCATTCTGACTCAAAGCGGGGTCCTCTCCCTTCACCCTGTCCTAAGTCTATGTGATATCGCCCATTAGTAGTAAATTTATGCAAGGCTGCAGTGATGGCTGCTAAAATTGGTCATCTGTTGTCACTTGGTGGTCACCCATGCTTTGTTTCTTAACGCTAATCTTCAAGAGGGGAAACAGCAGAGGAAGAGGTATGAAAGAAAACCACACCCTCCTTTTATTTTTTCAGTATATAATAGACTACATCAGTACTCAGAAAGGCTCAAAGGACAAGGAGGGTACAAGTAAAAATGGACATGCCTTTGACTTCCTTCATCTCTTTGCTCTCTGGTGTCACATTCCTACTGCTAATACCAGGAGGTAAGAGTGTTTCTACTTATTTCTGTTCCAGCCCTTTAATGCTCAGGAGGACATCTTGGTATTATTTCTGCCACAAACAAATGGGAAGTTATCATAGCTTGTAAAACATTAGATTTAGCCTTCTTTCCTGATGACCAAGATGCATGCTTGTATTTCAGAAGAAAATCTTTTCATCATTCTATCTGGGGAAGAACAAACTGCTTAAGCCACTGGCATTCAAAGGGGCACATTGCCAGCTTTGAGCTTTAAATTTGCCAATAAGAACAAAGTTGAAAACTAGTCAAGTCATAATCTCTAAGTGCTCTGGACAATATTGTAAGACTAAGCTGTAGAGAAGATGGCCATTTGCAGTGGTAAAGGGAGACCCCACTGAATCATCAGTACATTCCCTGGCTCTCTGTTACATGCACTGTATCATACGGCCAATAAAATGCATTCAATTTTATTTGGAGGATAGGGGAGGTATAATTTATTATTAACGGTATAATCATTGATTAACTGTGAAACTCTCATCCAGCTCATCCAGTAGGCATGAAGAAATATGTTGGAGAGCTAGCAGGAGGCTTCCGATAGTCTCTGAAAGCGAACAACCAAAGTTACAGTGGTAATGACATATACCTGTAAGGAGAGTTCTGTATACAGAGGTGTGCTGGTAAATGTGTGACAACAAGCTCTCCAATAATTATAATAATAAAAATAATAAAAGGGACCCACAGCACACTTTTAAGGTTAGTCTGAATTTTTAACATTCTCTCCATTGCTTAATAAATCTCAACAATCAATCAAAAAAGCTAAATCAAGTTCTGATTGGGAGACCTGGCAGATTTCCAAAGTCTAGTGGACCTTGTCTGTATGTGTGACCTTCTCCAGACACATGGGCAAGTTTGATCAAACATTTCCAGATTAGCATCCAAAAATGGTATTTTGCAAAAGAAAAAAAAAACAATGTGTAGCATTCTATCCCTCCCCCAGGAGGTAGCAGCTGTGGTCTCATGTCATAGCTGAATCAAGGCTTTCCCACTTTGGACTACAATTGAAAAATCCAAACCTGATCCTATGTCATTACAAAGATGACCACAACTGGGAGGATAAATCAGAAAGAACATTGTGATGGGAAGAGGAAGACAGCAGTCACTGCTCAGAGCCCCTCAGGAGTACAGCACTCTTTCACTTCCACTCTCAGGATGCTTAGAAAGTGGATAAAAATAGGAAGAGCCCAATCCCCTGGATTGCTTTTTATTCTGAGTTGGAATACTACAGTGCACTTGCAGAGGTATTTTTCTTGGCAAGATCTGGCCAAGATCTCGACACAGCAGAGAAATTAAGCTACAGGGATCTGCGGGCCTTGGGTGGGGCTCTCCTGGCTTGGCTGCTTTCAACTTTGTTTTGTGCACCCTTGGGGAAATTTTGTGATGTCTGCTATGCTTTGCAATGAGTTATTTCGGGTTTGGGACAAAGTGTTTAAGTAATGATTTCTCTAGGGCAGCTAAGTTGTACAGTTCAAGTCAATGAACCCCCATCTCGCTCAGTTTCCTCAACTGTAAAATGAGCTGCAGAAGAAAATGACAAATTGTATGGGGTTCATATCCCACCTCAGACATACTAGTTGTGTAACCCAGGGCAAGTCACTTAATCTCTCATTTCCTAACAAAATAGATGCACTGGAGAAGGAAATGGCAAACTACTCCAGTGTCTTTGTAAGGAAAACTCTAAATGGGGTCAGGAAGAGCTGGATATGACTCAAACACCTGAACAAAAACAAGAAAAATCAGAAATTACAAGATGCCAAACACTAAAGCCAAAGGAAATTACCCTTAGGGCTAAAGACTTGGAAGGAAAGTTGTGACCAAAGGGCTGCTTGTGACCACTGCACTAAGGGACTTGGTCAGGGCCTGTGGGCAGGAAGGACATCTGCTCCTCCAATCTAGGTGGTACTACAGGATCATACTCTGGAATCCTCTGAAAGCTATCACTTCACCCAAATACCGTTCATGCTCCACAAATGATTACACACTTGTTTCCTTTTTGCTAGATATTTGCAGTTCTCCTAATATTACTAGGCCAGTGATATGTCCCAACTCGCAACTGAACCCAACTCCCCCATACACATTCCACCTCAAAATGACCCTCAACATCAACATGTTCTTTGTGGGTGACATGGAGGTGGGCCCTTCCTTTCTGATGGAAATGCTTAAATGTAGTATTTCCAAGAAGAGTGAAGAAAACATTCTTTTTCCAAGAAGCCCCTCCCGGAAAGATTGTTCATTATTTTAATTATTTCTTTTTTTAAAACAGACTCCTGTGTAGATATAATTGGAGGCAATGAAGCCTATCCTTACATGGCCTTAATCCGTGATGGAAAATCTATGTGTGGAGGAGTTCTGATCCAAGAGAACTGGGTGATAACTGCAGCTCACTGTCGTACACAGTAAGTAAACACTTGACTGCCTTCAAAATTTTTTCATTAAGTTTGCTGACCTGCCCCTCTCTCCAAGCAGATTAATAGGAAAACAAAGCAATGGGGGAGAAAGAGCAGAGGCAGATTTTGACTCATTAAAGGAAAAACTCACTAAGAAGTAAGTGGACTCAATGTTGAACAAGTTGCTATCACAGCTCCTGCTAATAGGTTCAGATTGTGAACTGCAACTTTTGAGGAGATAATGTTATGTAAAATAAATGTGTGTCTTTAGAATGTTGCCATTTCTAAAGTTCAGTAAGAGGGTGAGAGAGGGAGACAAGTTCTTGAGAGAAAATAATCTCAGGTTTAAAAAAACCTTTAATAGAAATTCTTTTTTTTGTTTGTTTTTTTAAGGCCTACAAGTTCATTACCTAACTTCCATGAGCAAGACACCCAGTCTGGTTTCCTCCTATCCCCCAAATATTTTGCATAGCTCTATCCATTGTATCTACTTAGATTTTCTGGGGAAGTCCAAAGCTAGGGCCTTGAATTGCCCAATTAGACCTGTTTCCTTTGCTGTCAGAAAACCTTGAACTACCTGTGAATGGACACCCAAGGGCAAAAAGGAGCAGGTCCAGGATCCATATAGAAATATAACCCTTGCCTCAAAGAACATTTGCTGAACACTCCTCCAACTGAGGTTGATGACTCCAATGTCCCATGCATGCACAGTGGGTGAAATTAGCAAGAGCTTGAGGGAAGACAAACCTGGTCTTCTGCCTTCCAGTTATGAGAAAAAAAGACACATGTTCCAGATTCTCTTCAGGTCCTTGACCATGACTGAGGTGCTAGGCTCCTCTGCAGCTCAGCTTCTTGTAAATTTTCTTTACCTTTAGGGAACTGAAGAAAGTCTGGAACTGGAAATCAGAATGCTCTTTTCCCAAACACTTAACAACTCTCTCCTCTATCCTCCATGTAAGCATGGAGCAGTGAAGTGATCCATCTCCAACAAACAGGAGCCTTCATCAAATGGGCTTTGAAGCTAAGATTAAACAGTCTCTGCATAATGTGAAGTCAGCAGAGACATCAGGCCACAGAGAGTGCTACAGAGCTCAACCGCAGGGGAACCCTTCATTCCTTTCTCTTAGGGCAGCTCTGTGACACAGTGATTGGAGATCTGGAGCCAGGAAGACCTGAGTCCAAATCCAGCCTCACATACTTACTTACTGTGATCCTTGGCAAGTCATTTCACCCTGTTTGCCTCCTTTTCCTCATCTGTAAAATGTGCTGAAAAAGGAAATGGCAAACCACTCCTTAAAAGGAGTTCCTATTTTATAGAGTGCTGAAGATTTGCAAAGCACCTTACAGGTGTTATCTCTTTTGATCCTCACAAAAATCCTGTGAGGTAGGTTGTCTCATTACCCTTCATTTTACAGGTGAGGAAATAGTCTGAGAGAAGTCAATTGACTTGCCCAGGGTACATTCACAGTCTAGCAGCTATCCACCAAACCACCTACCTGCGTCTCCTTGTAGAGAGTATTGCTTAGTTATGTCTGACTCACTGTAATCCCTTTTGGGGGGTCTTGGCAAAGACAGTGGAGTAGTTTGACATTGCCTTCTCCAGTTCATTGTACAGAAGAGGAAACTGAAGCAAACAGGGTTAAGTGACTTGCACAGGCTCACACAGCTAGTAAGTGTTTCAGGCTGGATTTGAACCCAGGAAGATGAGTCTTCCTGACTCCAGGCTGCCATTCTATCCATTATGTCACACACCTGCCTTTAATATACTGTATAAGTATAGGGAGATATATATTACTATTACTAGTACTAAGAACATCAACTTGTATACCAACACCTTATTCAATTACCAAAAAAAAAAAAAAAAGAAACCAACCCACTTCTTTTGGTCACTTGTGCAATAAATAATTCAGACAACATTAATTACATATTTCTTGTTTTACGACCATTTCTATCTGAACACTATCCCCTCCAAAAATAAATGAAAACAAGATGAACAGCCATAGTACCTGAGAGAGAGAGAGCATTGCAGTTTTCTCCAATATTTTCAGATCGCTACATCCAGAGCATATATAGCATTTAGTAATATACTTCTTAACACACAGATGACATAGCTAGCATCTATAAAATGGCAGATGCAACAAGTATTTGGAATTCCCTGATACTAATTGCATCCTATCTGTTTCAGAAAAAAAACAGCCACGGTCATTCTTGGAGCTCGCTCAGTTAGCAAGAAAGAGCCTGAACAACAGAGGATGACCATTAAGGAAGAGTTTCCCTATCCATGCTACAATAAAAAAACACATGAAGGTGATCTTAAACTTCTCCAGGTATACTATTTTCAATTTCTTCTTCTTTTGTATGTAGAACTGTTATAAATTAGTCAACACATCATGTGTTGGACCTATAACTGTAGGGAGTTCATCAAAGATGTTTTCTAATCAGCATGATGAATGTATAAAGTGATGCACCTTTGGGAAGGATTTTTGAAATATCTCCTCATTCAAGGAATCCCCCAAAGGGTCACTGCATAGATTTCATGGGATTTGAGACTTTGGATGGGAAAAATATGGATCTTTACCTCCATATAATTGGCTGTCTTTGTAATTCTATACATTTTATTTCATGCATTGAAGAAAATAAAACTCACAAGGAGTCCATAAGCTTTACCAGAGAGCCAAAGAGATCTGTGGCACAGAACAAGTTAAGAACCCCTACTATGAAGTACCACTGATCTTGTATTGAGAGGACAGGACTCTCCTACTCATGGCTAAGTGACTAGGGCTGCCCCAAGATGAACTGATAGACTCTCAGAGTTATGGAAAAAACTTTGGAGAAGCTCCATCACATTAGAGGAAAGATACTATACTAGTCTGTAAAAAGGAGCTTTCATCAAGAACTTGAGCCCTTTTCCTTTTTCAACTGGAGACATCCAAGTGTTAGGCTGGAGGAAATTGGGGAGGAAGAACAGTGCCTCCTCAGGAGCATAAGAATGGTGAACAGTGGATAGAGTGCTGGGCTTGGAGTCAGAAAAAAACCTGAGTTCAAATATGGCCTCAGATTCTAGCAGTATAGTCCTGGAAAAGTCACTTTACCTCGGTCTATTTCAGTTTCCTCATCTGTAAAATGGGGATAATAATAGGCCCTATCTCCCAGGATTGTTATGAGGATTCAATGAAATAATATTTGTAAAATGTTTAGCACAGTGCCTAGCACTTCTTGCACATTTAATAAATGCTTCTTTTTACTTTTTTTCAAGTGGGGAGAAGGATAATTAAAAGATTTACTTGATAAACTCTCTTGCTATCAGAGGATCACATATTTAAAGCCAGAACAGAAATTGGGAGATTTATAGACTTATAGTTGGGAAGGACCTTGAAAGTCCAGCTCCCTTATTTCACAGAATGGGAGATGGTCACTCAGAGGTCAAGTGACCTGCACCTTATAAGTGTCAGAGGTGAGACTGGAACCCAGATCTTCCTAACTTCAACAGTATCTGCTATGCCATGCACCCTCATACTGCTCTTTCATTAATTTTATGGATTTTCATTAAATCCAACAGATGTCCCAACTCCATAAGCTGCCTTAGGGTTTTCACGTATTTTTTTTTCTAGGACAACTTTTATTTGATCCCTCTAAAAATTCAAAGGATTTCCAGGAGCCCAGTACATTAAATTATTGCTCTCACTTTCTACCCCTAGGACCTATAGTCTTATACTACTACCCTAAGAGTTAGGACTTGAAGAGTACACCATCAGAACCCTTGACCTTTGGAGGCTACAATCATATGGAGCAAAGGCCAAGTCTTGCTGCCCCCACTTCAGGACTCAGGCCTCTCCCATTTTCCCACTTCCATGCTTCATGTACTGAATCTTTGGGCCTGGAATTCTTGTTATTATTCCAGAAGTACAGTGTTTGAGAATACTTCCCACTCTCCTGTGCCGCCTCCAACATTGGCAGGTTTGCTCCTCTCTCGCTACCATCCCTCAGACCACTGTGCTCCATAGCAGCCATACCTGTGCTGAAAGGGGATATTTGGGATTTGGATATGAGTGGGCACAATGTTGGGAAAGATGTGAAAAAGGTTTCACATACACACATAGAGATGCATTCTTGGCTTTCTGGTCTCTGATGTGTGCTCTGTTCTGTCTAGATCTCACCAATTTATACATATTTTACTGGCAACAAACATGGGCATTATTTCACTATCCTGTCCTGAAAGTATAATTGTTTACATTTTTTATCCAATAGCTCAATGGGAAAGTAAAGATTACAAAGGCTGTAAAACAACTGAATCTGCCCAAAAGAGGAACAGATGTTAAACCTGGTACCACTTGCCAAGCTGCAGGATGGGGATCAATAACCAAGAAACCCAAGAAGTTACCAGACACTCTGAGAGAAGTCAATGTCACCGTTATTGACAGAAAAATCTGCAGTGATAAAGATCATTACAATCATCGTCCTGATATTGGACCGAACATGATTTGTGCTGGAGATAGAAATGGTGGGAAAGACACGAGTGGAGTAAGTAAAAGAACAAGGTGGAGACAGTAGTTATTCTGTTAGGTAAACAGAGGCAGGGACAGAATGAATGGTTTGCCTTTCTAAATGAAGGAGATTCTTGTGGGTGAGGCCCAGAAGAGTCTGGGGAGGGAAAACAGAAGCAGAGAGATCAATGTGGGTGCCTGGCCACTAGAGACAGCTGTAGTCCAGGCAGTAAGACAGGTGGAGCTGGTCGGCACCTTGCAGCTTCCTTTTCTCAGGCCCCAGACATATCCTTTAACATTCTATTCCTCATAGGTGCAAGTCACCAAGGGGCACCATGAGGGGGCAGGACCTAACCCCCATCCCCAACACTTCCTCAACTCTCTCTGCCAACTCATCACAACATGTGTCCTCTGTCCTAACCCTTAAGGCCTGCTCTTCTCAGAAACACACACCAAGTGCATAGAATCATAGGTTTGGAAGGGACCTCACAGGACATGGAGCCCAAACCCATCATTTGACTGATAAGGAAACTGAAGACCAGGGAGGTGGTGAGATGCCCACAGTCCCATAGATAGCTAACATCAGGGGAAAGGTTAACCCCTCTTTCCTCACTATTCCAGGCTCTCTCTTTTACCTTAATGAATAACAGTGATTGCTGTGAATTTTTAGCACCATGACAAGCTTGCAAGGGAGGAGTGTTTGACTAGCCCTCTTAGATCAGCACTTTCCCTACTGCACCTCCTCAAATGGCTTGCTAGCTTGGCTTAACTATGCCTGAAAGTAGCCAGATGGTTTGCATAAATGGTAACTTACTTCTCTAAGAGGGTTACAACTAGGCCCTCCAGGATCCTGCCCATCAACCACCAGATTCCTCTGCAGGTAGTCATGTTTGAGCTCTTGTTTCAGACTGATAAAAGAGCTGACATTTATATACAGCCTACCATGTGCCAGGTGCCATAACAATAATAAATAGCATCGGTATACATATATGTATATACATGTATGTATGTATATATATAAATATAAATATATACATATATGTTGCCAGGCACTGTGCTAAGTGCTTTACATATGTGATCTCACTTGATCCTCACAACAACCCTAGAAGGGAGTGTTATCATCTCCATTTGACAGTCAAGAAAACTGAGGTAAGCAGAGGTTGGGTGACTTGGGCAAGGTCATATAGGTAATAACAGAGAGGAGATTCACACTGAGGCCCTCTGACTCTAGGCTGCATTTTAGCGTGTCATTGGTTGCTAAGGATTTCCTAATCCAAAAGAAACCTAAGAGGAAATATCATTGTGAGATTTTTGTTTGGTCATTATTGCCTTTGGGGTTGGGTTTCTGGTCTGGTTTGCCTTTGGATTGGTTTTTGTTTGGTTTTTGGTGAAGAATAAACCAGAAAGTGGGGTAGTGAGGTGACATATCAGAGAGAACTCTGGGATTGGAGGATCTGAGTTTAAATCCAGCTTCAGGCACTACCTGTGTGACCCTGGACAAGTCATTTAACTCTGTTTCCCTCAGTTTCTTCATCTGTAAATTGAGCTGGAGCAGGAAATGGCAAATTGCTCCAGTACCTTTATCAAGAAAATCTCAAATGGAGTCACAGAGTGTCAGACTCAACTATAATGACTGAACAATCCATAAAGAACTTAAACCACCAAGACATTTTTCTTGGACTTCAATCACAATGTCTCAAATATATTTGACTAATTTGCCCTTTAATGTAAAAACATTGCTTTTAAATAAACTACTAAATTCACGATTTCCATCACCATTTTCTCTTTTCAAAATGAAAAAATTCTGATTAATTTCAGACGTTGAGATTAAAAAAACAAACAAAAATATTTAGCTGCTGCTAGGATTTTAGCTCATGCTTTCACTGATTCTGAAAAGAAACTGAATGATAAAATTTAAGATTTTTCAAATATTACCATGCTATTTATTAAGCAAATACACCACAGTATTTATTAAATGCTAACTTTCACTTGCTCTAAGTATCAACTGAAGACAATTTATTTTTTTTTAGTCTCTTAAACCTCTTTCCTATAGCAACTAACATTTAATGTTGATTTCCCTCCCATCCTAAATCTTTTTTTTTTTTTGCAGGGGAATTCTGGTGGCCCTTTGATATGCAAAGGCACTTTTGTAGGAATCACTTCCTTCAGCCCTCCTGGAAAATGTGGTACTCCCCAAGGACCTGGTGTCTATACTTTTCTTTCAACAGAATATCTCAACTGGATAAGCAATACCATCAAGGGAGTGGTTTAGCCCACTTTGACTCAAGCACTATAATTCCTTAATGCTATACTCAACAATTGTGACCAAAGAGAAATAGTTATTCCTTCTCCTGAAGCATAAGTAAATGAAAGCCAAGTCTCCACTGGCAAAGTGAGGCGAAAAATTGCGCATAAGTTAGATAATTCAAATTAAAAAGGTAGATGTTAAGTGAAAACTTGGATTTTGGCTGATTTATTCAGATAACTGCCTTAATAACCTGACCAATGGGGATTTGGCCCTCCTATGGGAGAAACACGAGAGGTGTGGTTGCTCTGAGATCCTGTCTGCACAGCATTAGAACACCTCACATTTCCTTAGGTACACTTTACAAAGCAGTTTCTTCACAACCCTGCGAGGAAGGCAGTATTTGCTAAACGCAGGACAATTTGGAGTATCATTTAAGCTAAAAGATTCGTTGTTCACATGAAGTCTGATTGCCATCCTATTTATATTTACTTCAGCATAGCTGTATCTATACTCCAAGCCTAAATTTAGATAGCACTGGGTCAGACAATGTGCTCAATATTTTATGAATATTATCTCACTTGTTCTTCATAATGACTTTGAAAAGGTAGGTGTTATTATAATCCACATTTTACAGTGGAAGAAACAGAGGTTAAGTGACTTGCCCAGGGTCACAAAGGTAGTGAGTACCAAAGTCCAGATTTGAACTCACGTATTCCAGATTACAGGCCCAGTGCTCTATCCACTGCACCATCTAGATCCCTCACCACCTTGTCAAAATGGAACTGAGATTTAGAAGCACCAGTGATAGCATTTTTGTGGCATTAAACTAATACGTGTTAAACCGAGTTGTCCATACATCATATTTCTCCACCTAATTCACCAGTTCTGGTGCTAAATTTTAATATCAACCTTGTTAGTTTCAAAAACAGACTGGAAGACAGGATATATGGCCATGGCAAGAGGAAGGATGGTGTGATGGAAACCATGTTGGATTGAGCTTCTTGGTCACCTAAAACAACCAGGATGTTCACCCCTAAGCTTCTGAGCCTCCCTCGGGTTTCTGCGTTACTTATACAGAAATACTATTTACATATAAAGTAGAATATATATAAAAGTCGAATTAAGCTCTATAAATACTTGATAGATAGATTAGCACAACCACTTGGTGTATGGGTCAGTCATATGCCACACACCTTCTGCTTCCAAAGGAAGGAGCAGGACTTACAAATGACGGAAGGGTTGACAGTGGTGCCCCTCACTTGCTTTTTTCTATTGGCACATGGAAACATATTGCAGTCTACATGTACCAGATTGCCTGCACTGAAGGGATTACATCACCTAGCTTTAACTCATTCTCATAAATTGAACAAGTGGCTTTGGAAAATTCCTCCAAAGAAACCACAGGGTAAAGATGAAATTTTGCAGGCACAAATGAACAATCCAATGACAGACATTCCTCCTCCTACTAGGAATTTTCTATTGGTCGTACTTTGTGGACTTAAAGATGATGCTTATCCCATAAGATGTGAAAAAAAGATAAAAAAAATTCAAATTTCTCAAGAACATTATTGGAATACAAGTTTACATCTACCATCATTAATAATGACCATTACCTTCACTATATTTTGCCCTGAGATAGTAGCCACCACAATTAGGAAGAATTTGAAAAGACCAACTTTTGTTATTGAAAAAGATGTCACCTATAAAAACTTGTGTAGCTGCACACTTATATTTGGAAACAGAATTTTCTAACCTGCATCAAAATCAAAGGAAGACTTTCATTGATGAGTCATTCATTCATGACGTATTTTTTAAATATAAGACTAACACCTTCTGACTAGTTAGGAAGAACCTCTGATTGGCATAAAAAAGAAATTTGCTATAAAATATTCAATGATAAACTTTGCCTAATCAATGAACTAGAATTGAAAGATAAACATCAAGAGCTAGGACATGAATCTGCTGACGGACTTCTTTCATTACGATCCATGTAATTTTTCCAGGATAAACATTTTCAGCTACGACAACCATCAAAACCAGAATGGAAACAAACTGAGCTTAGAAATAGGTGGTCAAATCATTTGGCTTAACAAAGTATTAAGTCAAGATTTTCAAAAACATGGAAGCATCTTCAATCACATCCCATTAAAATATCATCGTTAAAAATTCATCAAGAATTAACTTTTGGGGCAAAAAGGAGTTTTAGACTATTAGCAACACTTTCAAATTGTTTTTAATATTATTTCATCTTTCTCTCACATTTTTGTTTCTCTTTTTGCCCATGTGAATATAGGGTGTCCCAAAACTCTTAGAGCAGATTCACATTCTAATATATACATTACATAAACATAATTAGTTAGGTAAACAAGTTAAAAAAAAAAAAGGACAAATGCTCAAAAGATTTGAGTTTGGGCCTTGCTGTGAAGGTTGATTTTTTTCTCTGCTGGGATGTATGAACAAAACACTTTATAAACAACTCTTCTAGGGGAGAGAAGGAGCTAAGTTGAGGGGTGGTGGACAAGTAAATGGAGGAAAAGGGAAGCGACAATACTGGGCAGTTGTTTGGATGAATGGGCGGCAGGACAGGGAAGCCACTGAGAACTAGGAAGTGGAAGAAGAGTAGTACACTCAACAGATGCCAAGAAGTGTGAAGGAGGAGATACAGAGAGAGAAGGAAATGAGCTCCATTGGGGGCAGCATTGAGTTTGAGGTGCTTGCAAGACATGCAGGAGGAAAAATCCAATGAGGAGTTAGCAACGTGTGATGACAGCTTCAGGGACATTATTAGGGCTGGACTTATAGATTTGGGAGTCAGTGATGTAGATGGTTTTTTTCTTTGCCCCAGGCTTCACACACATCAGCAGGTGTTTATGCTTTTGAAAGTATGAATCTTTAGTTATAAGTTATTGGTTTAAGTCCTGTGAGATAAGCAGAAATTAATGCTCTCCATATAACCACACTATGTCATGTGATTTCTAAGAAGCTTGTAAACCACGTACAGTCATGAGAAAGTGGTTTGGGGGTTGACAGATTCATCCCAGCGTCTATAATGTTATCAGCTCAATAATCATTCAACTCCTCATCATCCATCTGAGATGAAATCAACCAACCACTGTTTATTAACCATGGACCAAGTTCCAGGCACAGCACCAGGTGCTGAGGACTCAAAGATGATAAATACAAGAATCCCTATTCTCAAGGATTTTATACTCTAATGGGGAAGACAATAAGTGCCTATATAAGTGTATATAGAACACAACTATGAAAAGGAATAAATACAAATAAATTAAGTCATTAAATAAAGGTAGTTTAAGAGGAAGGGTACTGGCATCAGAGGAGATCGGCAAAAGCTCCTTGTAGAAGTTGGTGCTGAAGCTGCATCCTGAAGGAACATGAGGATGCCAGAAGGAAGTGGAGATGAGGAGGGAATGGACTCCAGAGATAAGGGACAGCCAGGGGAAAAGCACAGAGGTGAGAGATGAGGTATTATGTGTGGAACAGCAAGGGGGCCATTAATGCTAGATGACAAAATGTGTCACTCTGGACATATAAGAAAGGGCCAGGTTGTGAAGAGTCTGAAATGCCCAATGAAGGTTTTTATAGTATTTCATAAAGATAATAGGGAGTGGATGGCAGGGAGAATGGAGAGTGGGAGGTTAGTAAAGCGTGAGTCATGACAGACAAGGGAAGAAGAGACATGAGAGGGAAACACTGTGTAGAGCTGAACTGGGTCCCTAAGGGCTTGAGACCAGGATGGAAGAACAGGGCTAGATCAAGGGCAGTAGCATGGGAAAGAGCTGTAAGATAGATGAATTGGTCATCCATCCGCTGTGAGTACAGAGGATAAGGATTGGAGGAATAAGGTAAAAGTAAAGATGAAATAACAGGCAGGTATGATCAGATAAAGAACTTCAGAATTCTTCAGGATGAAAGTGGTACTAGGTATTAGAGTAGATAGAAAGCTAGGCCTCAAGTCAGAAAGACTTGAGTTCCAATCCACCTTCACACATTAACTAGATCTGCGACCCTGGGCAAGTCACTTTACCCTGTTTGCCTCAGTTTCTTCATCTGTAAAATGGGTTGGAGAAGAAAATGACAGGCCACTCCAGTATCTTTGCCAAGAAAACCCCAAATGAGGTCGCACACATCACTGAACAAAAACAAAGAGGCAGATTAACTGTAGGAGGTGACAGAGAGAAGACCAAGAATGCCCGTTTTGGCAGCTACCCAAATGAGGACCCCAGGGACAGAAATAGGAAGGCTGGAATCTGGAGATGATTTCAAGTTGGGAAAGATCATGACAACAGTTTTAGACATGCTCCATTGGAGCCCACTGTGGGGTACCAAGGGCTGAACAAGAAAAGGTTCAGTACATAGAAAGAAAGCTGGGGGGACTTTGGGTGAGAAGAAAGGCCTAGAAACAAACAGAGGGGATCACTGAAGCCATGAGAATGGGAATCCCTGCACATCTCACCACTCTCTGCTCAAAAGCTCAGGGAGCTCATTCTGCCCAAGTATGGTGCAGCAGTAGGGAGAACTGGAGGGACAAAGGAGTCTGAAACCCAGGCAAGCACTTACTAATTATGGAAGTGATGGACTTACCTTCTTTAAGGATCTGTAAAATGGGAATAATGCTTGTACTACCAGCCTCACAACACTGTTGGATTGGATAAGTCAATATGAATACTGAACGCACATTGGACTTCCTTCCCTGGCCATCCAAGCTGATCTCAATGTTTTACATATTAGCAGATATTATTCATAAGTCATTGCAGCATAAAAAATAACCATTTGGTAGCCAATCTCAATAGGAATATTAAATAAGCTAATATTTTTCACAATATAAATAAATGAATGAATGAATGAGAAAAAAGTTTTTATTAAGCTCTATGTGCCCATGTCTAGGCTAACTGTTGAGAACACAAATATAATACCCTCAAGGGGTTTAGCCATAGGAGAGGCATAAGAGGGGAGTGGGGTCCCAAGAAGGAAATCCAGGGAATCATAGGAGTGGTGGGTAGAGTCGGTGGGCAGTTGATTGACAAGCCTGTCCATAAGCAATGGTAGGACTGAATTGATGACTGTGTCCAGAGAAGGAAGTAGAAAATAAAAGCTTAGGTGGACAGCTGAGTGTGATGCAAAGAATGATCTCGTCTGAGACCAGGTAAATATGTGGGCTCTGGGAAGACTTCAGTCGCCCACACACCAACCAAGACAGCTCAATCCCAGCTCACAAGTTCTAAATCCAAATGGATTAACTGCCAAGGGACAAGAGACATCACTGCTAGTCCAGGTGGGAAGAAATGGGGCCACAGCAGGACAAACGGCAAGATGTAAGCCACGGTTATTATAACTGATGAAGTGTAGAGGGGGAATCCAGAGCTGAGGATTGAAGTCTAGGGATCATGGAGGTTCAGGGGACAAGGAGAAGAAGAAGAACCAAAGAGAGATCTGGGAGAGATCTGCTCATAAGGGACAAGAGCACTGGTGGGCTCTGTATAGGGGAGCATCCAAAGTTAATCGTCTGACTTTCTGAAAATGTGCTCCTAGCACACAGAGGTCTCCTAAAAGCCTCCCAACAATAGGGCACAGCTGGTTCTCAGGCCCTACTGCTTAGTGGTGAGTTTGCCATGCAGCTCAGGACAGGCCCTTCAGCGCCAGAGCTACTTGCAGGTCACATGACAGAGGACTCAGGTGCAGAAGGCTGACTGAAGTGGCTACATCATTTGTAGGGACTGGGGTACAGTTTAAGGGGTTCCCAAAAGAAGAGAGAGCCAACCTGGGGACATGTTTGGGTATCTGATGAAGTGGAGGGTCGTTTTCCCTTCACAAGTCTTTTCTTTCTGGAAGAGTGAGAGAAAACTGGGTCCTCAGGAAAGACAACTCATCTATGACATAAAGTCTGCTCCCAGGCTGGGCTGCTCCTGCTCCTCTGAATCCAAAAGTACTGAGGAGCATCTGCCCCCAGGCACCTGCAACAGAGCCCCTGAGGCACAAGCTCCATCAACCCCTGTCTCCTTTGGTGACATTAACAGCATTTCCAGACAAAGGCTGTTCCATCAGCTGCAACTGAAAAAATCTTGTTCTGATCTGGACTCAAGGCCAGGTGTAATACCCTGCCTCTGTGGCCTGTAGAAGGAAAGACACAAATTAATGTGGTGAATACCAGGGGGTAAAAAGAGGATTTAAAAGCAAATTGGCCCCTTGGGCTAATCATCCAGTTATATTCACCTTGACCCACGACACAATGCACACTGATGACCTCATCCCCAACCCATACCTAGGCCTCCAGCTGAGCTTTGTCCAGACTCTGCTAAAATGGATGGAAATAGGGCTAGTAATGGACAAGATTAAGAGGTGAGTGAAGTTTGCGTCCCTCAGCACCTTCCCTGGCACCTACCCAGATACCCTCTTCTCTTTAGGCCTCATGTCCTCCCTGAGATGTTGAGATTATAATTGCCAGGATGCTTTTGCTTCCCATAGAAATTCACCTTTTCAGTATTGCATTTCTTCAGCATCCAATACCATTAATTAATTAATTAATTAATTAATTAATCTAACAGATGAGTCTTAATTACAGAAGTTGAAAGAATCCTACCAGAAAATGTGCATTTTTACTTGTTCTGTTTCAGCAATGCCCCTATTCATTGCTGTCTGACCCATTAATGGCTAATAGGTGGGGATTTTAAACCAGATAGAAAGGAAGGTGGTACTATGGAAGGTTGGTGGGAAAGGGAGGCCAGCTGAGGAAACTGAGGCCGTGTGGTCACAACAATATCTACTGGGGTCCTGGCCATGTAGGCTAGGCTATCTTTTCCTAAAATCCCTCAAAACTTAATTGGTCCAGGGATCAAAGGATTGAACCATTGATATAGCTTCCTGGTGGTTCAAGTGTAAAAATCCATCATGCAAGAATTCAGAAGACATCCCCTTGACACTAATGTGCCACCATGACAAACACAGAAGCAGAAAAGCTTTGCCCAAGTGAATCAAAGCTACATCCTTGTCAAACAGCCTTTCTATGAAAAGCTAAGTGAATTTCTTTTTGATAATCCCTGGGTAATGTATGAGTATCTCAATTCATCCCAATCATAAACTTGAACTAATACCATATGGCCCGATGCAAGCCTGGCCCAACAAAAGAAAAGATGTGCATCAAGTCACACGGCTAGAATCGAGGCCTCCTGACTCCTGGGGCAGAGCACTCTCTGTGATGATACCTTTAATCAGAGATGGAGAAGTGTAGGTGGTGCCATAAGGCACAGAGTCAAGAAGACCTGAGTTCAAATGCAGCCTTAGACATTTGCTAGCTGTATGACTCTGGGCAAGTCACTTAATCTCTCTCTACCTCAATTCCTCAACTGTAAAATGGGAATAATAATAGGACCGACTTCTCAGGCTTACTGTGAAGATCAAATGAAACAAACTGTAAAGCACTAAGCACAGTTCCGAGTATCTGTTTAATAAACACTTGTTTCCTCCCTCACCACTTTGTTTTTAAGAGGGTCAAGCAAGGGTCAGATATGACCAAAAGAAGATTCTCTATACTTCCTTTAGAGCTTAGTAATAAAATAATTTTGAAGAATTAGTTTTTGGTTTCTTCTTTGTGGCCAGTTTTAGCTGTGAGGTGGATCCCTTTCAACTGAAGTCCCCAGTCTTGTGGTTACAAATATGAAGATTCTACTCCTTTGAAATAATAGCAATACTAATAGAAGTTAGGAAAGATACGCTGCTATTGCAGAAAGCTCCACTGCAGTCAGGTAGGGGTGCTGTCTGTGATGCATGCAGAGGGGTCCAGAAACCCATGGAAACTGCATATGTGCAGCCCTGAGCAACACAACGGTCTCAAAGATTGCAAATAGTGTAATCACCCATGGGGCAATAGAGAGGCACATAGTGGGCATGAGCAGACTGCAACATATTAAAAACAAAGAAGTCTGGAGAGAATATTATAGTGTAAGTATATGAATGATAAAGAAAGTAGATTGGCAGGATGAGGGGGATAATTGAGAGACAGCCTGTGTGCACCATTGGTTTCCTCACATCAGATAAGGGAGATCCTTGCCCAGAGTCACACAGCTAGCAAATTGGTGGCAAGCTAACTTATTGGAAGACAGATAGAAGAGTCTCACAGGATAAGCAGGCATGGATGGGCTGTCACCTGCCTCATTGTAAGGAATACCTACCTACATCCTACAGCGTGTAATGTTTAAGAAGTGGCTTTGGGGAGGGAAGGGGAAGGGTAAAGGACAACTTTTGGGTCTGATCTGCATTATTAACAATTTTTCTATCACTTTCTTAAATCTAAGTCACCAACAAAGTGGCGAACAAAGCCTCAATATGCAACATGTGCCCATTTCTGAGGTGTAAACGCTCACACTGAAAATTTAACAACTGTCTCTGCTCTTTTACCCCAAGGCACCACACCCCTGCCAATGAGATCACAGAGCCACTTGAGTATTCTGAGCAGGCAGTCTTATATTTTGAGGATCATAGCGTAACACTAAGGTTCTGTGTGTCCAACAAAACTGCAATATTCAGGCTTCTGCAAACAGTAATTTTTAATGTAAGAAATGTGTTGATATTCTCTGGAGGGCCACCTCATGCTGGGAGAACAAAAGAGATAATCTATATTAACCTCCTACATGAAAGTCAATATAATTACTAAATTCTACGAACACTAATTCTGCAGAACTTGGGATCATAGCTTTAAAACTTTGTAAATGAGGAAACTGAGGCCCAGAAACGTGAAAGGACACAGCTAATAAATGTCTGCAGCAGATTTGAACCCAGGTCTTCCTGACTTTAAATCCAGCACTTCATCCATTATACCATACTACATTGATAGATAATTTTTTTTAAAAAGACCCCATGAACCTTTTACAAATTTGTTTTAGTGAGCAATTAGCTATAAAGCACCTACTCTGTGCCCACATGCACCTTTAACGTTGATGGTGTATAATTCACAGATGTCAGATTCTGAGGCGAATGGGATCTTAAGGATCCTCTAGTCCCGTTCCCTCAATTTGCCGATAAGGAAAGTGGAGGTCAGAGACCAAGGTGGCAGCACAGTCGGGGTGGAGCTGGGCTTCCCAGGAGGCCTCCCCAGCCCTGGCCCTCTCAGGGCGTGGCTGTGCCAAACAAGACTAAGAGGTGTTCTGATCGCCATTGTCAATAAACAAGATTCGGCCTTCTTTTCCAGGACAGGCCCTGAGCACATGGGTGAGGGCTGTGATGGACAGCTCTTAGAAATGGAGCCCTTTCATGGCATAGTCTCCTACCTTTCCAGGCAGTGCTTTCTTCACTCGAAGTGAGGTGAGGTGGTGCTAAGGGGGCTCAGAATTAGAGCTCAGTTGCCCAATATCGTCACTATGTCATCCATGACTGGATGCCAAGAGGAGACCCAGAGATTTAAAATGACAACCCCCTGTCAGTCAAACTGTAGTTACTCCCTCTCCACTCTAGTTTTCATGTCAATTAAAGAAGAGTAGTTTCTTTCACCTTGCTTCCCCTTTCACTCCCCACCACTGCTTTTCAGTTTCCTTTTATCTTTGTCTTGGTGCACTAAATTCTAAGTTCTTTGAGGGCAGGAACTCTCTTTCTTCTTTGTATTTGTATCTCCAGAGCTTTAGCACATAGTAGAGCATGTCTGGCGCATAGTAGGTGCTTAATAAATATTTTTTGACTGTGTAGGACCACACATTTGATTCACCCACTTACCGAAAAACCCACCAGACTGGGTCAGGAGGGAATAGTTCCACAGAGTCACCTCATGTTTAGGAATACCATGGCCACTCGCAATCTCTTTTGTGTTAGGTAACCAGATCAGGGAACAAATCTGTTGAAGAAGTAAATAAATTAAAGAATTGTGGACATTGTTGTTTCAGTCTGAAATACAATCTAAATAACAGTCTAGAAAGGGGAGTTTTTCTATAGAGAAGACAGTCTATTTGGGTCCTACTTATTCAAACCACTACAGAACAAGGATGCCACCCATACCAAGTACGAAAAGGGGGGATCTGGACCCCGCACTTGACCACAAACTGCTATTTTAAAATATGGAAGAACCAAAATGAACTGAATTCAGAAGCAGTTCATATCTAATTCATGAGTGTACCTGTGATTTCGTACATGGAGTCTGGATGCTACTCTTGGTGTTTACATCCCAGACATATAAATGTCCATCTTTCATGCCTCCTCCAACGGCAAGGATTTCCGAGTGCCAAGGACACCAGTTCATAGCCTTAAAGTATAGATAAGTTTTCATTTTGTGAGTTCAAAAATTTTGCACCGTTAATAAAGAAATCCTTCCCCTCTACAAGAGCTGAGGACCCTATGAAACGGTATCAGTAGGTCAGTGTTCATTAGACCAGTGTCTAAAGATCAATCTCTTTTCAAGCTAATTATCAATCAACCAACAAGTGTTTATTGAGCAATTACTATGTTCCAGACATTAAGTTATGCACTGGGGATATAAAGGAAAGCAAAAATATGGTCCCTGCCCTCAAGAAGCTTAGATATACAGTGTCATTGATGAGAGGAATCTCAGAGAGAATAAGCTAGAAGTGGGGAGAACATCACACACACCCCAATGGCATGGCAGTTCTTCCATCACTCTCTGACTCCATGACAAATTCCCCACAGCTGCCATTCCAAACCTCTCCTCCAGCCCCATCACTCTTTCTCATCACAATCTTGTCTGCTACTTTCCTGAGAAGACCAAAGCCATCCATCGTGAGCCTCCTCATCTCTTCCCTTCTACTCCTCCAAATCTACTTCTTCACTCTTCCCTCCTTCCTTTCCTTTGGCCTCCAAGAATAAGGTGATCTGCCTCCTTGTCAAAGGTAATGCCACCAGACTCTGATGACTCTGGAGGAGACAGTGGGGCTGATGACTTTGTACCACTCTGTCTCACTTAAATTCAACTCACTCTCAAGTCAAGCCATCACCCTCCTGACACCATTGGTCCTCTTCAAGAACAAAGGATAAACAAACCAACATACCACCCCTATCATGACCTGGATCCTATGTCCTTTCATCTCCTCAGGGACCTTACTCCATCAATTATTCTCTCTTATCTTCAATCTCTCCCTCTCTCCTGGATCCTTCTCTGCTTTCTCTAAACATGCTCAGGTTTTCCCTACCCTAAAACCACCAAAAAAAACCCTCAAGGGTACCCCTGCTAAATTCTCTGATTCTGGCTTCTGTTTTCTCATCTCTCATTCATTCCTCAGTCTCAACCATTCTACTCTCTCTAACATTTCTTAGAGAGGCAGCATGGCACAGTGTGTAAAGAGTCAGTCCTGGAGTCAAGCAGACTTGGGTCCACAGGATCTCAGATTTACAGCTAAAGGAGACCCTAGACACCATCTCATTCAACCTCCTGATTTTACATACATACATACACACATTTACACACGGTGGTAAATTTCAAAGGCAGAATTTGAACCCAGACCTTCCTGATTCAGAAAGCACTATATCTATCATGTCGCATTGCCTCTCCAAGTCCAGCCTCTGCAAGATAATGGCTGGGTGACCGCAGCATCTCATTTAATTTTTCTGTGCCCCAGAATTCTCTAAAATCATAAGCTGAAGAAGCAGGTGCTGAGCCTTTTTAGTAGAGGGGGTTTCATCATCAAGAGTTTCCAACACCAATGAAATCCCAGATCCAGTCCAGAAGTAGTATTCCTTGACCCTTCTGCATGTGGCATTGTTGACCACCTCCTCCTTTGCTTATATGTTCTCTTTCCTGGTTTCCAAGACACTGCCTCTTCTTGGTTTTCCTCATACCTATATAATCACTCCTAACCACTGGGTAGGCTTTATGGACTCATTGTCCTCCTCCCACCCCCTAAGCAGTGCCCACCAAGGCTCTGTCCTCATGCCTCCTCACTCCTCTCCTTGACAAACTCATGTACTACCATGATGATGGATTACTTCTTTATAAGTAACTACAAAGCCTATGTCAAACTTCTTTTCTTTACTGAGCAGCAGCCCTCTATCTCCAGCTGTCTGGTAGACATCTCACCTGAATGTCCAGCCAGCATTTCAAATTAAATGGTTTCTAAAAAGAACTCCCTGTCTTCTCTTCCTCCAAGCCCAGTCCTTCTCCTAACTTCCTTAGTGAGAACCTGCAAAGGCCTTGGCCTAAAGGGCCCAAGATCTCCCAGTGCATCCTGGGTCATCTCCAGTCATCCTGATGAATGTCTGGTCACTGGATTCAAATGGCTCTGGAGGAGAAGTGAGGCTGGTGACCTGCACAGTTCTCCCTCACTCAAAACAAAGTCAAGTGCAAGTCATGTCATTACTTCTCTGATGGCATGGTCTTCTTCAGCAACAAAGGACGAACACGATCACTACTAATGACACTGCCATAGTTCTAGTCATCCAGACTTAAAACCTTTTGTCTTTTTTCATTCCTTCTCTCTAACGTCCCAAATCCAATCCGCTATCACTGTGAAAGCCATGTCCACAATTTCTCCTCCATCTGTCCTCTCTTCTCTATATTTACTGCAAACACCTTAGTCTCAGGCCTATATCATCTCTTGTCTGAGTTACTGTAATAACTTTCTAAATAGGCTCTCTGCCTCCAGTCTTTCCAGTCACCAATTTATCCTTCTTCACATAGCTGATAGAAAATTTTCCTAATGTAACCCTTCATCAGCATCAGTATGGAGATGAAAAATGAAAGATGCTTCCCCAGAATCCACCAGCACTGAAATCATAAGACAGGTGTTTCTGCACCTTTCACAGAGATTTCTGGGAGAAAGATGCCAGAAGAGAGGCAAACCAAGTCAGAATTTGGGAGTTTGTCCTCCATCTTACCACCAGGTAGATTTTTTCAGAAAACAAAGCAAAACAAAACAGCACTATGTGGCTGTTCTCCTGATTTTTGCCCCCCTGATATTTTGTAAGAAGACTGAGAGGTAACCATGACTATTGCACCTGTTAGCAGTGCAGCTGTTACTGGGCCCAGAGAGATTGTGTGTGTGGTGAAGACAGATGTGGTGATGACAGGACTAGGTTTGGTGAGATGACCCCAAATTGCTCTTACTGATGAAAACTCTGTGCCATGACTCTGAGTAGGAAAAGGAAGCAGCAACAGTGAAAAAGACTCCACTCCTTCAGAGTCTGGATTCTTCCTGAGAAGAAACAATAAAGAAAACAGGCTCTTGCTACAGATTGGCAATGCCCAGCACTTATTGTGTTTATGTACAGAGTGTCTCTGTACTTTCTTTCCTACCATTTATTCCCACTGTTATATAAAGGAAAGAATGGCCATTTAATTTGTTTTGTATTGAATATTGATTATTGATAATTTGAGTTATATCCTTTTGTTTGTAGATTACATCTAGAGGTTACCTCTCCACAGAAATTTCCTTAGAAGAGATTTTAGTTCCTTACATGTATAGGGCATTCCATCCCCATTGCCTTAAGTTAATACAGAGTTCTAATCATATCAGTTTGGTCACATGAATCACTTTCAGGAACTTTCAATGACTCCCTATAATCTTTAGGATATAAAACAATCTCAACATGAAATTTAAGGCCACTGAAAATCTGTCTCTAAGTTTATTCTATATTTCTTTCACACATTTGCTATATTCCAGCTAAGCTGGGTTTCTATCTAGTCCCCAGTCTCATCCTGTTTCCACGTCCATGCACAACACCCTAGTCATCTCTACTTGGTGAGATACTTTCATCTCTTCAAGACCCTCCCAGGACCACCTCCTCAATATCTGCCTAGTGAAAAGTTCTCTCTTCCTTCCCATAACCACGCAGGAGCTCTATCCAAAGGAATAGAAATTTTGATCCTGAGGTTTACTGGCTAGATTTCTTTCTTTAGGACCAAGCCTTAAACCCAAATCACTCTGGCTCTCATTGACTGGGCTAAGCCCAAGTCTCAGCTGGTCACTGCTTGGGGTATGATGGCTCAGAGTGAGGATAAATCACAATTGTTTGTGTTTTGGCCAGAAACCCTGAGAGTTTTCCCCTACCAGAAGGACTTTTTTTTTTTTTTGACTAGATAGAAGAGGCCATTCTTTGCCTAATTTCTTACCTAGCTTTAATCTTTGAATGGGCATTGCCTCAGTCAAACTGAAACCTGGGAAAGACCTTAGGCTGAAAAGGCCAAGGTGTCCCAAGCATCTGGGACCATTTCCAGTCATCCTGATCTGTGTCTTGCCACTGGACCCAGATGGCTCTGGAGGAGACAGTCAGGCTGGTGACTTGGCACAGTCCTCCCTCACTTAAATCTATTCACTTGATGTCATGACATCACTTTCCTGATGTCATGGTCCTCTTGAAGAACAAAGCACAAACAAGTGACAACAACAACCCATCCTCCTCAATGCTACAGTATTGTCCAGTAGTATGAACCAAATTAAAATGAAATAGAGAAAGAGTTAACAGAATAAATACAATAACGCACACATTATGTTAATATTTGGTTTTCTCACTCAATATTCACCCCAGGGATCCTTAGACATGGTTTACTGCTCTCTCCCCTCCCTGTCCCATCATTTCTCTTTGAGTTTGAAACCACCGTCTTTTCTTTGTCACATGCTAAAGTATTATACTTTGGGGGAATATGAAATAGTGTAATGGAAAGAATTCTGGACCTGAAGTCAAGAGAAATGGGGGCTGTGTGACCACGAGCAAGTCACTTGCCTGCCCTGAGCTTATTCTTCCTCACTTATAACATAGGTCTAATAATACTTGCAGCACTGACCTCACAGGACTGTTACGAGGCAGGTGAGTTAATGTATGTAAAACACTTTGCAAGCCATGAATTGCTGTATAAACATAGGCTATTATTACTTAGAATGGGGGGGAGGGTGTTAGTGAAAATTAGATCCTTAAGGGCAGGGGCTGTTTGTTTTCTTTTTTTGTCATCTATTTTTGTACCCTCAGGGACTAATACATTATAAGTACTTCATAAAAATTAATCAAATTGTATTTGTTGAAGTCGTTCGTTTCTTTTTCAGTCTTGTCTGACTCTTCGTGACCTCTTTGGAGGGTTTTCTTGGCAAAGATACTGGAGTGTTGGGCCATTTCCTTCTCCAGCTCATTTTAGAGATGAGGAAGCAAGGCAAACAGGGTGACATGACTTGCCCAGGATAACACAGCTAGTAAGTGTCCAAGGCCAGATTCAAATTCACCAAGATGAATCTTCCCAACTCCAGGTCTGATACTCTATCCGCTACACCATCCATCTACCCCAATTTGTTGAACTGAACATTCTTTAACCAAAAAGAGCTTTTGATTTTCTTACCTTTACTGCTGTAGAGTGATGTAGAACTTTTAGTGGTTGACAGGATTTGGCACCAGGATCACAGGGCCATATATTCAAAAGCCCATCAATACAACCACTGGAAAGCAGTTTACCACTTGGTGACCACTTCAGGGCACAGATAGATCGCTTATGGTGAAGTGTTCCCACATGATGCTGAGCTGCTCGAACATCGTAATGATGAATACGGCCCAGTCGTGAACCGCTGTAGAGGAGAAAAAGAAGCATGGTTGACCACTGACTTCCACACCACATTCAACTACCTACACTGCAAGAATTCTGTGACCATCAAGAAAATGCAAAGAAGGGACTTCCAGTAAATCAGTGGTGAATTATCCAAATATTCCCTAGAATAATCTCTAGCAAGAATAGATGCTATGGACTCTTTGTGGTAGCAAAAAGTGTCAGGGAATGGCCAGAAAACTGTGGTACCTGAATATATTCAAGGGTTTTTGGTTTATTAATTTTCTAGTATTTTAGTTGTGTTCCCAATTTATTGACTTGTTCTTTCTCTTTTTTGTTAATAAAAGTTCCCCCTAAGAACGACTTTGGCTTTGCACCCAAAATTTTGGAACATTTTCTCATCACTGTCATTATTCTTAATGAAATTTTCTGTTGTTTCCATGATTTCTTCATTGACCCAATAATTCTTTGGGATTGCTATTTAGGATTTGTTATTTAGTCTCTCATCGATTCTTAATACATTTTAATGACTCTTTGATATGATTTTCTGGCATTATAATCAGTAAAGGATATGTATAATATTTCTGCTTTTCTGCATTTGTGAGATTTTATGTCCTAAGACATTATCAAATTTTGTAAAGATGCCACCACACACAGATGAGAAATGTGAAGACTCCTACTTCCATTCAATAATTGCTAAAGATCAGTCATATCTAATTTGTCCAAAATTCTACTCATGTCATTAATTTTCTTCTTGTTATTTTTTTGTTTAGATTTATCTAGGGATAGGAGTAAATTGTGACATCTTCTTATGATAGTCTTATTGTCAGGAGCATATGGTAAAGAATTAAATTCATAGTATAATAAAGAATATCATTAAATATTGTGCAACAAAAAATTACTATGGGAAGATTTGTATGAATTAATGCAGAGCAAAATAGAAACTAGAGAACAATATACACAGTGAGGAAAATGATACAAATTTTAAATATCACTAAAAGGAACTCTGAGTAACAAAAAAAAAATGAAGATCCCAAAGAAAAGATAATGAAGTCTACCTTCTCTCTCTTGGCAGAGAGGTAAGGGACTACTAGGACAAAATTTGGCAAACATTGTCAAATACAGACTCTGTACAAGAAGTCCTTGTAAACAAAAAAAGAAGGGTTCAGTCTGGAAGAACAGTAGGAAATGAATGTCATATAAAAATAACAGACATTAATAAAACATTATTTAAAAAATAATATTCAGGTGCAGAGAACCTGTGGCCTTCAAGGTTGTTGGGTGCAGCCTTTTGACTGAGTCCAAGTTTTATAAAACAAATTTTTCTATTAAGGGGATTTGTTCTGTGAAGTTTGCATTCAGTCAAAGGACCACACTGTAGGACCTAGAGTATCACATATGTCCTCAAGGCTGCAGGTTCCCACCCTGTTACATAGATGCTATTGGTCACTTCTGACCCATCTGGAAATCCTTTGAATAACTAAGAAAGAAACTTCTGCCTTAAATTTCCTTTTTAGAGATAAATTGGTTTATGTGACAAACCTAAAACTTTAGATTAAGAAATGGAACAACGTTCCATAAAACTTAATTTAATCCAAAAGTAATGAAAATCATAGCAATAATCACATGATCTCCAGGATGACCACTAGTGTGTATGGGAGAAAAGCTGTCCTAAAGAAAGCTTTTATTTGGAAGGAGTTTTACATTGGCAGAAAGCACCTGAGGTAATCAGACCATTTCTACAACTAAATAATCTGAAGATATAAAAATATAATGATTTTTGACTCATCAGTCTTTTTTAAAATTGATTAGTTTTGCTAACCCCAATCCATTGCTCAATTAAAATTAAACACACACACACATGCACACGCACAAACACACACACACACACACACACACACAATTTCTTTAAACATCATTGGTTCCATCAGTGTACTTCTCACCTGCTGAGGACACAATCATTCCAGCTCATAGCCCCAACAACTGAAATATGACCAACCATATTTCTCAGCCTCTTTTTAGTCACCACATCCCATAACTGGGAATAGAAAAGAAATAAATAGGATTATAACCACATCAGTGTTCTATTGGTGCTTCTATGTGAGGGGCGCTCTGGACCTGGGCCCCCTGGGTGGATAGGAGACGCCCAAGAGTCTGGACCTGCTGACGTGGCTTTGCCACGGTGGCACTGGGGCGGCTCTACTGGACTGGGCTGGGCTCCGCCCTCAGGGAGGAACTGGGGAGGGGCTTACCCGGAATAGGAGGGCGAGTTCTGGGGGATATAAGGCACAACACGGAAGGGGACGGGGGGGATTTCTTGCTGACCGTCATGTAATAAAGCTGCTCTTACCCACCTCCGGTGTTCTGCCTAGTGATTCTCCCCTCGACCCCCCAAGGGGAGCCAGAGACGTCTGAAGACCCCTGGGCAGGGGTGAGTTGATGCGGTAATTAGGGCTCCGCCCCTAACACTTCTACAGTCCTAATTCAATCTGTGCAGGGTTGGCTATTAACGAGTCAGCTAAATTTGAGGAGGCTGGTGTTCTGCTGGCTGATGGTCAAGAGAGCATTGTTAGCCCTGGCCACAAGTCCTCTCTGACTGTTGTTAAAGGAGTCAACAAACTTGGAGTTCTGGATGCAGTTTGCCTATAAGCAGATTGCAAAAGTCAACTGGTCTCCTCCATGTTCCCCATAGGAAGTCACGGACTTTTTTTTACAGCATATTCTGATCCATATGATGAATGAAACTTTTAATGCTGTGCAATTCTTTCTTCCACAAAATACAGGGCATAAGAAGAAAGCTTGACCCACATCAAAGGAAGGAAAGAAGAAAAAGAAAGTGAGGGAAGATAAGGACAACAGGGCTGCTTTAAACTCCACAGAAAGAATTTTAATGCCATCTCCCCTTAATTCACAATAGCCTCAAGTTCTCCTATTCAAGAGTTAACATTTCATGTTAACCTACCAATTAAAAGAAGCTTTGAAATATCTAAAAATTGTTGGTCCAATATGACCAAAAGAGTGTAGAAGAACAAAACATTCAGTTCTTGTACTTCTCCCTCACTGGTGCCAATGGCCAGGCAGGCTCTCTCCTTTGTCCAGGAAACTGAGGAGATATAGTTGGACCCGGGACTCAAGTCTATGCTTCCCATCCCATCATGGCTTTCCCCATTCCAGATGTGTACAGCAGACCCAAGGGCAAGAGCAAGAAGACCTTCAGAATTCCAGTCCAGGATATTGAGATCTACAAGGAAGGAAGGAATGAAGGAAAGAAAGGGGAAGGAAGGAAGGAAGGAATGGGGGAAGGAAAGAAAGAAAGAAGGAAAGGAGGGAAAGAGGGAAGGGAAAAAGGAAGGAAAGAAGGAAGGAAGAAAAAGAGCTGTAATAAATCATTTTCTTTAGCAATAACAGAATCCCAAAGCAGACATCTCTTAGACTTACATAAATGAGATAAAGTCATTATCTAATTTTCTCAAGGCATTCAGTCTTAATGTTGTGAGACATGAGGGGGCAGGCATTATTACTTCCATTTTATAAATATGGAGTTGCCAAGTGAGTGATGGGAAAAGAGAATGAACCCAAATATACACACCAAGGTGTCCAGGAAGCAATTCCATTTTTTGGTAAAGTCAAGGGCATCTGATAAGAGGGTACAGTAAGGAGCAGGACACTTTCCTTTACTACTTTATTAGCACATGAGCAATGTCCTACATAGTTCCCCAAAATTACAAACATGCTGCTCTTATATCATGTAATGTATTTGGGAGGAGATACCACCTCAATCCCCACCTCCATCAGTTGGAGACTGACTATTAAAGGAAAAAAACTATTCAGTTTTTTGCTTTGGAGTTTTTTGAAGACAATCAGTTAAGTAACTTGTCCAGGGACACACATCCAGTAGGTATCTGAGGCCCAGTTTGAACTCAGATCCTTCTGACTCCAGGGCCAGTGCTCTAGCCACTGAACCACCTAGCTTCTCACTCTTCAATTATATAAAATAAGGTTTTCAGCATTCCTTTCTAGTCTATGCTATTAGAAATCTCTTGCTACTGAAATAAATTATATTTGATTATTTATTAAAATGCACCAATCTAGATTCTTTATCTAAAGAACAAGCTGCTATCTTGATTTCTACCTCATGATAATCACAAAAAAACAGAGTCAACTCTCAACTACTCACACGTAGGGCAGCAGGGTGGTAGAGTGGCTAGCTAGAGCACTAGACCTGGAGTCAGGAAGATCTGAATTCAAATCTAGTCTGAGACACTGGCTGTGAGACCTTGGGAAAGTCATTTAATCACAGTATCTGAATTATAAAAATAAAAGCACCTAGTGCATAGGGATGTTGTATGGATCAAATGAGATATTTGTAAATGCATTTAGTACAGTACCTGGAACTTGCCAGCTATGTTTGCCCACCGCATATTTTTCCCTCGATACTTCTGTTAATACTATCTCTGTTTGTTCTACAGCTTCACTCCAGCATAGGAAAATCCTCCTTTCCAAACAAGCTATTTAACTTTCTCTCCTTAACCCTGAAGAAAATTAGTGTGAACTAGGTAGGGACCTCAGTCTTTGAGACACTGGGACCTGGGCAATGAATCTATCCCATCCAGTCTCAAAATCAGGTCCAGACATGGCAATCCAAAGAGAATGTTTTTTGACACAATGGATAGAGCATTGGACCAGCTTGGAAAATTACTTGCTCTGTGACCCTGAAGTCACTCAACCTCTGTCTGGACTAAGATTCCTTTTTCTATAACACTTGTTGTCAGCTAAATATTGCAAACATGTATGTGGCTTATTTTAATTTTCATTTGTTATTAGCTAGCACTTATACAGAGAGTTAAGGTTTACAAAGTATCCTAATAAGTTATTTCATTTTATCCTCACAACAAATCTGGGAGGTACGTGCTATTATTACGTCCATTTTACAGATAAGGATATGGAGGCTATTTAATTGCCTATAGCTATGGCAACAGGAAATTTTCTAAAATGATAGTATCTAAAGCATCCCTATAAAAGGTAAAAGAAGAAAGAAAAAAATCTATTGCTACAAATAGTAAAAATGTGTCTTCATTCACAAATATTCAGTTCATGCACCATCTCATTTCTATAATATGTTCAACACACACCACTCTACTTGAATGCACCCTGCACCATTAGTTTTCTCATTATATCGTTTGACCTTGAACCAAATTAGAGTCTAGAAAACAGACTCATTGCCTGGGTCCAACCTCCCAAAGACCCCACAATCACTATGTCACTGTATGCTCTGGATCCCCAGTGAACCAGCTGCTAGCACACTATTGGATCTTTGATTATTTTGCCAATTCTGAACAATTCAAAAGCAGAACTATCTGTTTTCAAAGACAATGGGAACAGAGAGACAGAGACAGAAACAGACAGACAGACATAGACAACTTGGCTAGAACATGCGTTGAGGGTTTATTACGCTCTTGGATTTAGAGAATTTAATTTAGAGATTTACTAAATGCAAGGAGATATTTGCATAAATATATAACCATCATGCTAACCTCAGCTGGGAGAATGAAGTCCTATTTTGTGAATGCTTTTCACAAAGCATTCAGTAAATATTGGTTGATTGATTGATTTGAGAAATGAGAAAGACCGAGTGAGACAGAGAGACACACAGAGACAAACAGAGACAGAGAGGGAAAAAAATACTAGTCCCACCCCCCAATATCAGCATTTCAAAATAGGACAACTATTATCTATATTAATCATTTTTTATATTTATGTGCCATTTTGGAAACTGGTGCACAAAAGACTTAATTACTTTTCCAAACTCAAAGGGCGAGTTAGTGCCAGAGGACAGGACAGAAAACAGAACTCCAAATTCTACCATGTGTCTACACGTGAATTTTACTACTCACTTCTACCTTTCAATTGATCTGCTGGGAGAAGAAAGAGAAAAAACTCACAGTAGTCATCTTGCAAGCCAGTAAGATGAATCTTCACCTCGGGCTGGAATACAAGATGTTTCGCATCACTGAAACTTTGATGATGCACAGACCTCTCTAGGAATTGCATTTCTGCAGCCTGCAAGGAACAAATCAAAGATGAACCTATCCAACACTCCACTGTGGTCCTGGGAACACATTCAAATATTTCCTCATGTGTATAAAGAGGTGCCAGAGACGAAAAGGTGCCAGAGGGAAAGTGAGCATCATGATACATTTCAAAATGAGAAAGGAGAAAAGGAGAAAGAGAAGGTATCAGGAGTAACTGAAATCAGAGATATTACTATTATTTTTACCAATAAAAAGACATTTTCTTATTTAAAGGATACATATGTACATCAGTGCACATTATTAGATGGTGAGCTCCTCAAGGGAAAAGACTGTCTTTTGCCTTCTTTATGCTCCCTTGATCTTAGCACAGGGCCCAGCACATGGTAGGCACAATGCTTACCTGACTGCCTGTCTGACTGACACATGCATATTATAATCCATCTATAATTTAGTAGAAAAAGCCTTAGGAAGTTGACTGAGAAACAGAAAGGGAAATTGTCCACGTGTTGTCCACAGAGGTAACGTCAGAGGCAACATCTGAACCCAGGTCTTTTTGATCCAGGTTCAATACTTTATTCACACTGCCTCAAAACAAAAGCACACATACATATAACCACACACAGTACAACTTAGTTAGAACATGCTTGGGTTGTTTATTATCTTATTTGAATTCACAAATCCACATTGACATTTGCACATTCATATAAGCAGCGTGCCAAAATTCCCCTTTATTAAGTGAAGCTCTACTTGGGGATTGCTTTTTACAAAGCACTCAATACATACTGGTTGACTAATCCATTTCTGTGTTCCTTTTCTCTGTATCCCAGCATCTACAAAGAGTTTCCAGTTCATTTTACCTACAAGAGTCAGCAAATAGAGGTGGAGCCAAGACGGTGGAGTAGGAAGATGCATATACTCTAGCTCAGGCCCCAAAATACCTATTAAAAAATGACTATCAACAAATTCCAGAGCAGCAGAAGCCACAGAACAACAGAGCGAAAGGGGTTTCCAGCCAAAGGTAACCTAGAAGGCCAATAGGAAAGGTCTATCTCATGGGACACTGAGCAGAGCAGAGCCCAGCCCTGGCCATGCTCCACTGGAAGGAGCAGGACTTGAACTGACCTCCAGGGCAGAGTTCTCAGCAGGGAGCGTCCCAGATACCTCAACCCACAAGCAACAAAGAGATCTCCAAAGGTCAGTGTGGGAGAGCTTTCCCTCCTGGGTAAGAGGGGAATGGGGTTCATCCAGCAACAGCCACAAATGATGGCAGCAACAGTAGCAGCAGACTGCAGGCAGCTATAGTGGTCGGGAAGCAACCTGAATCCACTGTCCTGGAAGCTCAGCTTAAAGCCGCTGGTGGTAGGGAGCAGCTGATCTAAATCTCAGCCCTGAGTGACTACCCCACCCCCACTTCCACCCAAACCCCTGGGGAAATCCAGCAGCTGAGTGGAATCTCAACCTTGAATACCATATCTGGGAGAGGAGGGGAAATAGGACCATCCTGTTGACAAAGGATTCAGAAGTCAAGTAACTGGCTGGGAAAATGCCCAAAAAAGGGGAAAAAATAAGATCATAGAAGGTTACTTTCTTGGTGAACAGGTGTCTCCTCTCATCCTATCAGATGAGGAAGAAAAAGGCATACTGTCACAGAAAGTCAAGGCCCCTGCCTCCAGGGCCTCCAAAGTGAACTTAAACTGTACTCAGGTGATAGAAGAGCTTGAAAAGCAAGTTAGCAGCTTGCTAAAGGAGGACCAAAAAAATGCTGAGGAAAATAACACCTTTAAAAAGAGGCTAACAATTGGAAAAAGAGGTCCAAAAAGCCAATGAGAAGGAGGCTTTAAAAAGCAGAATTAGCCAAATAGAGGAGAAGGTTCAAAAGCTCACTGAACAAAATACTTCTTTGAAAGAGAGAATAGAGTTCAGGGAAGTTAATGACTATGAGATAAACAAAGCAGTTAAAAAACAAAACCAAAAGTTTGAAAAAATAGAAGATAATGTGAATCATCTCATGGGAAAAACAACTGACCTGGAAAACAGATCCAGGAGAGACAATTTAAAAATTATGGGACTACCTGAAAGCCACAATCAAAAAAAAGAGCCTAGACATTATCTTCCATGAAATTATCAAGGAAAACTATCCTGATATTCTAGAACCAGAGGGCAAAATAAATATTGAAAGAATCCACCAATCACCTCCTGAAAGAGACCCAAAAAGAGAAACTCCTAGAAATATTGTGGTCAAATTTCAGAGTGTCTAGGTCAAGGAGAAAATACTGCAAGCAATCAGAAAGGAACAATTTGAGTACTGTGGAAATACAATCAGGATAACACAGGATCTGGCAACTTCTACATTAAGAGGTCAAAGGGCTTGGAATAGGATATTCCAGAAGTCAAAGGAATTGGAATTAAAACCAAGAATCACCTACCCAGCAAATCTGAGTATAATACTTCAAGGGAATAAATGGTCATTCAATGCTATAGAGGACTTTCAAGCATTCATGATGAAAAGACCAGAACTGAAGAGAAAATTTGACTTTCAAAAACAAGAATCAAGAGAAGCATGAAAAGGTAAACAGGAAAGAAAAATTATAAAAGACTTTCTAAAACTGAACTGTTTACATTCCTACATGGAAAGACAATATTTGTAAGTCTTGAGACTTTTCTCAGTATTTGGGTAGATGGAGGGATTGTACACACATACACACACACACACACACATATACACACATATACACAGAAAGTATAGGTTGTGTTGAATCAGAAGAGATGATATCCACAAAAAAATAAATAAATAAAATAAAAATTAAGGGGTGAGGTAGAAAAATACTGGGAGGAGAAAGGGAGAAATGGAATGGGGCAGGCTATAACTCATAAAAGGGATAAGAAAAATCTTGTTCAGTGGAGGAGGAAAGGGAGAAGGGGAGAGGGGAAAAGTGAAGCTACTCTCTCCACATATGGCTTAAGGAAGGAATAACATGCTTGCTAAATTTGGTATGAAAATCTATCTTACACTACAGGAAAGTAGGGGAAGAGGCAACAAGTGGGGTGAGGGAAATGATAGAAGGGAGGGCAAATGGGAGAAGGGAGTAACTAGAAATAAACACTTTTGGGAAGGGACAAGGTCAAATGAGAGAATAAAAAAAACAAGGGGGGATAGAGGGAAATATAGTTAGTATTACACAATATGATTATTATGGAAGTCTTTTGCAAAATGACACATATTTAGTCCGTATTGAATTGCTTGCCTTCTCAGTGGGGATGGGGAGGGAGGGAGGGAGGGCGAGAAGTTGGAATTCAAAGTATTAGAAACGAATGTTGAGAATTATTATTGCATATAACCAGAAAATGAGAAACACAGGTAGTGGGGTATAGAAATTTATCTTGCCCTACAAGAAAAGAGAGAATATAAGGATAGGGGAAGGGTGGGGTGTGATAGAAGGAAGGGTACATTGAGGGAAGTGGTAATCAGAATGCAAGGTATTACAGGGTAGGGGGAGGGGAGAAAAATGAGATGGGGAGAAAAATTGGTCATATTAAAAAGTGATGTAAAAGCAATTAGTATTAAAACAATTTACTCAGTTGATTACTGAGACTAAATCAGAGACATCTTTAGATTGGGGAAAAGAATTTTAGTCTAAGTTTCCTAAAGGCAAGTAACCTCGGGTAAAATTTGGCATTGATGGAAAAGTTAAGGTTTTAATGGTAAATTTGATTTTATGATTGTTGTTTAATCAGGAACTAGAACAAGTACAGAAAGGCATGTAAGCTACTTAAGACTTGCCTCAAAAGATGTTCCTTAGCCAATGTGAAATTATAGTCATATCTGAAACCTGGTTATTGGAACTTGCTATTTTAAGATTCTATGGGACTATTAACTGACTGTTCTTCTGAGTCTAACTCCAGGTATGGATAGCAACAAAGACGGTCTGAGCCTCCAATCCATGATGTCAGTAAGCCAGTGAGATGCTGGTATGAACTGCAAAAGGTGATCTCATGGGAAGGGTGGGAGAGCGGCTGTTCAGCCTGGGCTGAGGTAGGATTCTCCTGACTCAATTTCTCCACTGACACCTGACAGATTTTAAGCCTGACTGAATGCAAGATGACAATCTGCTCCTGCCTGGAAATGACATGAAGTTGGGGAAATATTGTTTCCTTGCAATGTCCCTATTCTTAGTGGCAGTTTCCTATAGATTGTTGGTAAGGGAACATCCGAGGTTAAGTCTAAAATTAAACTACTAGGCTTAGGACTTTAGACCAACAACAATAAGTTAGGGTCCTTTAATTCTTAGCAATAGTGTGGAGACAATCAGGTCAAAGGCTTGTGAAGTTAGCACACATAATTATTATTTGTGTCTCAGTTGGTTAATGTTAAAAAAAAAAATCCATTTGTGGTCTATATTGTAAATGCCTTAAGAGAAGTATCACCTGACCAAAAGTTGGAATTGTTTTATGTGGTATGAACTGTGTTAAAAATTAAAAATTAAAAAAACAAAGTCAGCAAATAGAATACTAATTCTTTCTACTTTCAAGATAGTCATTAAAATGTTGATAGCATCAAGTTCTCATCAAAAGACACTTCCGTTCCAAAGGCGAAACCCACAAGACAGTGGTTTCTACTTCTCTAGCGTTGTGCACACCACAAGCAACACAACACACACAGCAGTCCTGCAGTGCAGATTATAACTGGTATGATATCACAAACGACCCCTGCATGCTAGAACAAGAAACTGCCTTCCCATAAATAAGATGCTTTCTCTGTCAGCTGAGGAAATCTGCAGTCACGACAGACAGAAACACCCCTATTCTACTCATGGACCATTACAAAAAAGACCTTTTCTGCCCTCAACTATTTCCACTACAAATCATGCAAATTCCTTTTCTTTTGTTAAACTGGAACACTCAACCCTAGTCCAGGCTTCCAAAGTTTGGGACTAATTGATCAGAACCAGGGCTCTTAGCATTTTTTTTTTTTTGGTCTCACTGATCCCTTTGGCAGTCTGGTGAAGCCTACAAACTCTTCAGAATAATCTTTCTAAATAATCAAAAGCTATGCTAACTTCCAGCTGGAGGTTAGTCATTTTTTTCCATCCAAATTCACAGACCCCAAGAAATCTAGGAGTTTAACCTCCAGGTCAAGAACTCCTATATTAAAACCATGGCAGATAATTCCAGCAAGGCTTTTTCACTTATTTGGAAGCATAAAAGCTATCTTTTTTTTTTTAATGTTGGATTTTTGCTCAGTTGATTGCAGACTCTGAAGCCAAGGGACCAGGCTAGGGTTAATAGGTTCTTTATGAGGTAATCAAATGTGGACCACAGCTGCAGACTTAGACATCCTCAGGCCAGATGTGTCTTTGTGCCAAAAATCTCCTAGAATGTCAAAATGCAGACACAGGATAGATGCCTCAACCTGCTAACATGTTTTTTGGACCAAAATCAAGTATTTAGAATCTTACTAAAACACAAACTTATTGCTGGTCACATCAAAAGAGGAAGTAGAAGAGACATTTTCCCCACTCCTTTTCACCTACACATTTCCCCAAAGCCCCTGATGCTTGTGTTTGATTATAAAGCATCATCCTGAAAGCAGAGATCTCAATGGTCTGGCCCTAGCTTTCCCCATTTTCCCAACTTTAAATTCCTGCCCACCTAAAAAATATATAAAATGTGTGAAGCTTGTGCCTCTATTCTAATGTATAGCTGACTATACTCTAGTCCCCATTTGGCACCTGGAAAAAACTAAGAAAGGGAGAATGAATGATTACACAAAAGTCTAAAGAAGGAGACTGGGGAGTCAAATTACAATTTAGGATTCAGGGCTTCCAACTCTCAATCAATGCTGAACATAAAGCAACCTAGACACTTATTCCAGAAGGAAATGTATCTGGCAAGTTTCCTAGACATTCATGAAAAGAACAGCTAGTTCTCCCAATGATGGTTCCAACCAGAGGCTAGGTTGCTCACCAACCATCTCCCTCAGACATGACTACCACCTGTGAAACCTCTGGTAGAACCCAATGTAGCCTGAAGGGACAATCTGACATGGCTATAGCTGCCAGATCTCTTGACTACATCTTGATGTACAAAGGTACCATTCAAGCAAGCTCTTTGGGCTCAAGGGACAAACTAAAAGTCACAAGGACTCTCAAGAGGTCTCCTAGGCTCAGCTGATTCAACAGAGAATATCATTCACAACCTTCCCCCTCCAAGGAAGCAACAACAATGCCTTTCCATGTATAACCTCTCAGTCAGACTGGGAGCAGTTGCAAAGTTTCAGCCACTCAGTCAGTTGAGGGGTAATTACTAGAAGCCTCTGGGTCATGTTGAAAAAGTATGGGATGGAGTCAAGATGATGGAGTAGAAAGACATACATACACTAGCTCTTCCCCCACAGCCCATAAAATACCTGTAAAAATAACTCTCAACAAATTCTAGAGCAGCAGAAGCCCCAAAACGACAGAGTGAAAGAGATTTCCAGCCAAAGGTAACCCAGAAGGCCAACAGGAAAGGTCTATCCTATAGGATGCTGAGTGGAGCAGAGCCCAGCCCTGGCCATGCAGCACTGAGAGGAACAGGATCAGAACAGGCCTCCAGGGCAGAATCTCCAGCAGAGAGGGTCTTAGATCCCTCAACCCACAAGAGCCAAAGAAAGCTTCAAGGGTCAGTGAGAGGGCTTTCCCAACTGGGTGAAAGGGGAGCAGGGTCCCCCCCAGCATGGGCCACAGGCAGCAGCTGCAGCAGCAGCAGGAGGCAGCAGGGTTGTGTGGCAATGGCCAAGTTGGGCAGCAGCTTCCATCGTGGGAATGGCTCAGCTTAAAACCCCTGGGGGAACTGAGTAGCTGATCTGAATCTCAGCCCTGAACACATCCTAAGTAAGGAGGAGCATTAAGACCTTCCTCTTGACAAAGGACTCAGAAGTCAAGTAACTGGCTGGGAAAATGACCAAAAAAGGGGAAAAAATAAGACTATAGAAGATTACTTTCTTTGTGAACAGGTATTTCCTTCCATCCTTTCTGATGAGGAAGAACAATGCATACTGTCAGAGGAAGTCAAGGTTTCTGCATTCGGTACCTCCAAAATAAATATGCAATGGGCTCAGGACATGGAAGAGCTTGAAAAGCAAGTCAATAGCTTGCTAAAGAAGACCCAAAAAATGCTGAAGAAAATAACACCTTGAAAAATAGGCTAACTCAATTGGCAAAAGAGGTCCAAAAAGCCAATGAGGAGAAGAAGGCTTTAAAAAGCAGAATCAGCCAAATGGAAAAGGAGGTTCAAAACCTCACTAAAGAAAATAGTTCTTTATAAATGAGAGTGGAGCTGAGGTAAGCTAATAACTATATGATAAACCAAGAAATTACAAAACAAAACCAAAAGAATGAAAAAATAGAAGATAATGTGAAATATCTCATTGGAAAAACAACTGACCTGGAAAACAGATCCGGGAGAGACAATTTAAAAATTACGAGACTACCTGAAAGCCATGATCAAAAAAAGAGCCTACATATCATCTTTCATGAAATTATCAAGGAAAACTGCCCTGATATTCTAGAACCAGAGGGCAAAATAAATCTTGAAAGAATCCACAAATTACCTCCTGAAAGAGACCCAAAAAGAGAAACTCCTAGGAATATTGTAGTCAAATTTCAGAGTTCTCAGGTCAAGGAGAAAATATTGCAAGCAGTTACAACGAAACAATGAGAATATTGTGGAAATACAATCAGGATAACACAGGATCTGGCAGCTTCTACATTAAGGTATCAAAGGACTTGGAATAGGATATTCCAGAAGTCAAAGGAACTGGGATTAAAACCAAGAATCACCTACCCAGCAAAACTGAATATAATACTTCAGAGGAAAAAATGGTCATTCAATGATATAAAGGACTTTCAAGTATTCTTGATGAAAAGACCAGAACCAAATAGAAAATTTGGTTTTCAAACATAAGAATCAAGAGAAGCATGAAAAGGTAAACAGGAAAGAGAAATCGTGAAGGACTTTCTAAAGCTGAACTGTTTACATTCCTACATGGAAAGATAATATTTGCAACTCTTGAGACTTTTCTCAGTATTTGGGTAGGTGGAGGGATTATACATACACACACACACACACACACACACACACACACACACACACATATAGACAGAGCACAGGTTGAGTTGAATCAGAACAGATGATATCTATAAAAAAAGTAAAATTAAGGGATGAGAGAGGAATATATTGGGAGGAGAAAGGGAGAAATGGAATGGGGTAAATTATCACTCATAAAAGGGGTAAGAAAAATCTTTTTCAATGGAAGAGAAAAGGGAGGAGGTGAGAGGGGAAAAGTAAAGCTTACTCTCTTCACATACGGCTTAAGGAGGGAATAACACGCTCACTCAATTTGGTTATGAAAATCTATCTTACACTACAGGAAAGTAGGGGAGAAGGGGACAAAAGGAGTAAAGGAGATGATAGAAGGGAGGGCAAATGGAGGAAGGGAGTAACTAGAAGTAAACACTTTTGGAGAGGCACAAGGTCAAAAGATAGAATAGAATGGGGGAGTGGGCAGGACAACACAACATGACTATTATGGAAGTCTTTTGCAAAACATATACGGCCTATATTGAATTGCCTGCCTTCTCAGTGGGGATGGGTGGGGAGGGAGGAAGAGAGAGAAGTTGGAATTCAAAGTATTAAAAACAAATGTTGAGAACTGTTACTGCATATAACTGGGAAATAATAAATACAGGTAATGGGGTATATAAATCTATCTTGCCTTACAAGAAAAGAGAGAAGATGGGGATAAGGGAAGGGTGGGGTGTAATAGAAGGGAGGGCACATGGAGGAAAGGGGTATTCAGAATGCAAGGTGTTATGCGGTAGGGGGAGGGGAGAGATGGGGAGAAAATTGGAACTCAGAATTTTGTGGAAATGAATGTTGTAATCTAAAAATAAATAAATTTTTTTTAAAAAGGAAAAGAAAAAGTACAAAAATCCGTCAAGTCAATCCAAAGGAGAGACCCCATGGCAACAGCCTGCTTTTTTCCTTTCCTGTAGGTATAACCAGCTCTGGCCCTAAAGAAAGATTTGAAGATTTCTTTCTCTTTCAGTGAAGGCAGAAGGACTGACTTCATCCAAAACTTTTGCTCGAGGCTCAAAGTTTCTAGTTAGGTCCCAGTCCTTTGTCATGCCTATGTCATATCAAGCATGCTTAGGAACAGATTTGGCCCCTGCTCTGTGCATGGGCACTCATAAAAACAAGTTCTCATGCATGCTTCAGAAAGTGCCTTAGGCCTCAGAAATCTTAGAGGACGGTTATCATTAAAGAATGTAAGTTTCTCTCTGTGTTCTTGGCATGTTCACTCCACTAGAGACCCCCCTACTCCCAAGAGGAAGAAAGCCTAGACCAACTAGTTAGGAGTGAGGATAATATTAAGAGACAAAAGAAAAAGAAAAATGAAGGAAGAGAGGATTAAGATCATAGAGAGAGAGATGAAAGGGACCAAAGGTCATCCAGTCCAGCCCCTTTTCAGAGATGAGGAAACTGAGGCACAGAATATTAAGAGACCTGTCCAAGTTTCAGAGGTGGGATTTGAATCCAGGTCCTCTGACTCCAGAGCCCTTTCCATTTTACCTCAAAAGAAAAGAATTTCTACAACTTGACAGAAAGAAGATGGATTAAAGAAAAAACTTTTCTCTGCGCTTCTTTAAGCACTACCTATATGCTCCATTTTCTCCCATCTTTCCAACACTGACCTTTCCAAAGGCACTTGGGTCTCTCACAAATCTGCATTTTCCCAGTGACATTCCAGAGCTCCTTCAAGGCTGATGACAGTGGGGTGAGGCACCTCTGAAAGTAAACAAAAGTAAAGGAAGGCTAGACAAATTTCAAATGATGAAAAATGTGGAGCTACCATGGGTAATTCTCTAAAAAGCTCAAATTCAGGAGAAACTGCCTGTGGACCAGAAGCTGGTATAGCTCCCAAATATGCAAATATCATGTTGAGAATCAATCAATAAGCATTTATTAAGCATCTGCCATATGCCAGGCATTGGGCGAAGGTCTGGGGATACAAAGAAAGGCAAAGGACAGTCCCTGATCTCAAGGAGCTTATGATTTAATGGGGAAGCAACATGAAAACAGCTCTGTGCAAACAAGGTTTGGGCAGGATAAACTAGAGATCATCCATAGAGCAAAGGCACTAGCATTAAAAGGGACCCAAAAGGGCCTCTTTCTTTCACTGAGATTTTAAGGAAGCCTGGGAAGCCAGAAGGTAGAGATGAGGAGACAGAATGTTCCAGGCTTGAGGACAGCCAATGAAAATGCACATTCAGGAGGAGTGTCATGTACAAGGAACAGCAGGGAGACCTGTGTCATCGGATTTCAGAGTAAGCAGTGAGGAAAAAGGGATGTTAGAATATTAGATATAAGAAGACTAGAAAGATAGGAGAGGCCAGGTTATTAAGCACTCCAAAAACCAAACAAAAGATTTTTTTATTTGATCCTGGAAGTAATAAAGAGTCACTGTAATTTAATAAATTGGGTTTTCTTAGCAGAGATACTCCAGCTCACTTTAAAGATGAGAAACTGAGGCAAACAGGGTTAAGTGACTTGCCCAGGGTCATTCGGATAGTAAGAATCTGAGGCCAGATTTGAACTCCAGAAGATGAGTCTGCCTGACTCCAGACTTGACTCCCTATCTGCTGAACCACCTAGCTGCCCCAATAGTCTAATTATAAAGTAATGAGGGACTGCTCCAAGGCGTCAGCTATGTTGGAGGAGAATGCCGTAATTTAACTCCACAAACATTTGTCAAGCCCTTGCTCTGCACAAGGTACAGTATTAGGGATACAAAGAGTAAAATGAAGCATGCCCTGCTCTCAACTGGTAAGATTCAACATGTATGCAAACAAGCAAACACAAAGTAATTTCAAAAGAGTTTATGTATATAAACTGAACTACACAGGACATGGCACCTGAATGAACTGTGATTGGAAGGAAGCATTCAAGGAGAAGGAAGAAGAGAGAAGGGGGTATATTCCAGACATGAAGGACTGCTTCTCAAAGTCTAGAGGCAGGAGATAATGCCATGTGCCAAGGAGGGGCTAGCAAGCCAGTGGAAGTAGAATAGAAATGGAGCAAAGGAAAGTAATGTGTGTAATAGGGATAATCAGCTAACACCTGAAAAGCCACCACCATCAAAGGAGCATGTGCCACCTGTGGGACTCAGTGGTGAGGTGCCCAAATCCTTTGATCCCCATGAAAGAAACAGAGCCAAGGAATGTCTCAAGATGCTTGGCCACAGTAGGAAGAGCTATCCACTCGATAGAATAAAGAGAAAGAGAACCATTTCAGCTCTCCCTCTTCTCCTTCAACGCCCCTCTTCTCTTTCACCTCTCTCCCTTTTCCTTCACCTCTCCCTCTTTTCCTTCATCTCTCTAGAATATACATCATGGAAGCAGGAATGTACTAGATCCTGCTCAAACCACCTCTCTTGAGAAGATAGTTAAATTTTTAGAATGAGTTGTTTACACTTTGGAAATCAGCAAATGCTACAAGTGAGGGCTTAATTTATTGTTCTGTTAATTGCCTCAGTTTAAGAAAGTAATGGAGAAAATGTTAATAATGTAGAGTAAATTGAAAAGTATGTCCTGCACACCTTTTGGGGCGTTGGGATGAGGAGGGAAGCTTGCTGTTAAACATTTACCAGCACACAACTGCATGGAACTAACTCCTGAGACCCCCATTACATATGAAACAAGACTGCAAGGGTAGATGGAAGCCCGATTGTAGAGGATTTTAGAAATCAGGCTGAGAAATCTGTATTTCTGACATTTAATAAGTAATAACACAAATTATTACTTTTCTTATGGCAAAAAGAATACTTTCCCTAAGGATTCTTTTAATTTTACTTCAAAATCCTGAGAGATAAGTAAAACTACCTCTTATTAAGCTTAATCCCCTATGTATGACTAGATATGTAAAATTCTTCCCATTTCCTTTTTTTCTGTTTTTTTAGCATCAAACTAGTAAACTCTTTAATGAGAAGAAAAATGAGTAGTAAAGTACAATCTTAACCATATTTTCAAACAGAAAAGTAGCTCTGGGACAAGTGATAGTGGGAGGCAGGGGTACAATCATCCCAGCTGGGGTGCAACTAAGAAAGAAGATGGGTGCTCAAGGACACCATGAGGTTTTTAAATTGCCAAAGAAATCCTTTTTATTCCTAAGAGTCTATGAATGGGGAACTTGAGGTTTGTAAAATTGTTTTCATGGTGTCAAGGAAAACAATTAGCCATCCGACAGATGCTTTGTCTTTAGGCATTCAAAGTTATCCCAATATATCTATAAATCCCTAATGTTTATGAAGACTGCTCTTGGTCAGCTGTTCAGGGTTGCTCTTACCCATGTTCTCCTTCAACATCCTGTTTCTTCTAACTCCCATGAGAACCACAAAAGCATCTAAGCTACTGCGGAATAAAAAGTATTTCTTCTTTCCATGTCCCAGGGGATGCTCTCTCCTAGACATTTTATTCATAACTTAAGTGAGCCCATTTAAGAGAGTAATTTGGCAGAGAGTTAATCGGATTACTAGAATTTGCACAGTCTCCAAAGTAAGTTCAGACACTTACATGGAAAATTCACTAGGAGATAGCTGGAAACAACCTTTTAGGACTAGAGAAAGACCACACACGTGTTCACAGGAATCTAGAAGAGATGTTTTTCTGGATCTTTACCATTCTTTCCTGCTATGTTGGCTCCACATTTCCAAGTTCAGCACACACACATACACACACACACACACGAACACACACACACGAACACACACACACAGCTATACAGGTTAGTATGACAAATTCCATCAGTAATTCACATCATTTTATCCAGTAGAATAGAAGTTTCCCCAGGGCAAAGATTGTTTTTAACTTGTATCCCTAGCATGTAACACCAGCATGCCTTGCACATAGTAGGCATCATGCAGAGGGTCCATTAGTGGTGCTGGAATAAGGGCAAAAGGGGGTTACTAATGGTTCTAAGTGCTATTGATGAGGTCCAAGGGTTCTGGGGACCCCAAAATACCAACACATTGGGTCCTGCTAGAATGAATTCAACACAAGCCTTCTTAAAGCCAAAGAAAAACAAAGTTTACTAAAGATTCGCCACCTTGGGTTGACTCTTAAGGAGCCTCACCATTTGTAGCGCTTGTATTGCAAAGCGGGCCAGATAGAATCTCAGCTAGACAGAGTCTGTGCTGGATTCAACCTGAGTGCCTTCATGGAGGTAAGATGGACCTTAAATACCGAAAAAGACTGAGAAAAGAATCCAGGTGCCCCCAACTAGTCTGGGGTCCCAGAAATGGTCTTGATGGGGCCATACGGGAGTGACCGATACCCTGGGGGATAAATACGGATAGACTCTAGGCAGGATCTTGATGGGACTGGCTCGTAATAGGATCAAAGGGAGGAACATCAAAAGAATGCTAAATAGAAGACAGGGAATATCTCACCTGGAAGAAATAGAAGGGGAATCCAAGGAGCCCCCCCAAAGGCTAGACTTTCTGGGGGCCCTTCAGACAAATGGGACAAAAGCCTTCTCGATCCAAGGGAAAAAGGTCTTGGCTTGGGCTTCTACCTCATCAGTATGATGCCAACAAGCACCTTAATCCCACAAATGTAGCAGCCAACTCACTGCTCACTTCGCCGTTATCATTATCTCTGTTCTGTAATGACGGAGGTAATGAGGAAGCCCAGATCAGTGAGGCAATGAATGGTCCATTCATTTGCAGAGAGGAGGATGTGAACAGGGAGTTGGCACTAACATATGGTCAGCAGTGCCCCTTTGGGCAGCATGGCACAGTGCATATAGTGTGGCATTGAACTGAGAGTGAGGAAAGCCAGCAAATAACAAATACTATTAAGCACCTCCTACGTGTAAGGCACCATACTAGGCACTGAGAAAACAAAAAAAAATTTTTTTTATTACTCATTCCTACCCCTTAAGGACCTTAGGTTCCAGTGGGGGATAGAGGTGGGGATACACAAATAATTACAATACAAGATAGGAAGTGGTAGAAATCTAAAACAAGGTACTCTAGGAGATTTTGGAAAGGAAGAACCTAGGGAAACTAAGGATGGTTTCAGCAAGAAAATGGTACCGGAGCTGAGCCTTGAGAAAACAGAAAGATTTCTGAAAGGCAAAGAAAGACATGAAAAAATACATCTTGGCGGGGGGGGGGGGGGGGGGGGTCAGGAATGAATGGTCTACACAAAAGCACAGAGGTGGGAGACAAATGAACCTGGCTGAGTCTAAGCTCCATAACTAACTAGCTATGAGATCTTGGACCTACAAAATAAGGACATTACACTAAATTATCTTTCAAGGCTCCTTCCAGTACTGAAATCCCATGTTTCTGTGACCACCACCAGAAAAAAAAAAATACCTGTATGGATGAAGCTTACAACATAGAAATTTATTTAAGATGATGACGTCTTCTTGAGTGGGTTCAAACAATTAAAATCTGCTTTCAGATGATTTTAATGTTCCTTTCACAAGAAATGTTTATCCCAAAATAAGAATGGAAGAAGCACCTCTGACTCTAACCTTAAATTCATTTCTAAATGAAAGATTTTGCCAAAATTAAGAATTGTCATTTACCCAGCTCAGTTCCTGTTTTGAAAATGAAACACTGAGCATTGACACTTTCTTTACATTAAGATCCACCTGAAAATACACCTAGTTTTGATGCTTCGATGCAATGTATTAACAGCTCCCTGAAAGAGGTCCCCAAGGTGTCAAATCTGGTGGTAATACACATCCTGACAAGAACCAAATGATGTAAGATCCTACCCACAGCATGTCTTGTTTTTATTATTTAATACCTTACATTTATAAAGTGCTTTGAAATCTATAATCACAATCCTCAGAAACTGGAGCCAATCCTTTGTAGTGTACACAGCGCAACACCTAGGGCAGGGGTGGAGAACCTGTGACCTCCCCTAAATAAAAGGAGTTGTTCTGTAAAGCTTGGTCTCAGTGAAAAGGCCACACCCAAGGACTAGAAGGCCACACACGGCCTCCAGGCCAAAGGCTCCCCACCCCTGGTCTAGGAAGACCTCCATCAATTTCCCAAGGTTAAACAGCAGTGTGTAATTCTTTCCTCCCCTCTTGGCCTTAATCCACTGAACCTCAACATCAATAATGCCTACCTACCTGACTTTTCAGAGCAACACTGTCCTGCCAATCTCTCCATTGGATGTTCGATGACTCCCAACACCTTAAAGAAGCATCATTTCTTCTTAACTTCAACGCTGCACAGGTCCTCCAAAACTGATCACTGTGGGATCCTGAAAACAAGATTTGATTTTTATTCAAACCAGAAAAGAGGCCCCAGCCCTTCCACTGCAAACCTTGAGAAGGGAATTGTCCTCATTCAAGGGGCCAAGTCCAAATGGAAGGATTCCCTGAAAGCATCTCTTACACAACAAGAAACACAACCTGGTTAGGAAAACCTGGTAAGTCCTGGTCCAGCCCATGCAAGGTCACAGAGTTACTATCCTTTAAAGATCCAGGAGAGTTAAGTTCTTAAAAAAACAAATTGTGACTTACATTGGTTTCTGCAGGATTCTGCAATCTGTGTCAAAGGACCTGGTCTAAACACAGGAATGGTAGCTGCAAAACTGCTTTAGGTCAAGAGGTAGAGTCCAAAATCCAACACCCAATGTTTGGGGAAAAGAACACTGTCAACCCATACTTATGACTACAATAATAATAAAAACTGGCATTTATTTTTCTTTTAATTATTTTTATTTTTTTATTTTAGATAAATACTAAAGTTCAAATACATAAGAAAAGAAAAAGAAACATATTAAACTTAAATATGAATAAGAAAAGAAAAACTGTCATATGCACACCAGAACACAGGAAAGGATTTAAAAGATATAGCAATAACTTATTTCAAGAAATCCTATATATTAAACACTGTGTATTGTGTTGAGAGCTGTCCCTCTTTACTTTGCTTCCCTGTAGGTTTTCTTTTGTTGTCTGCTGTACACTTTTTTACTTCATTCTTTTTTCCCCTTTCCTCCCCCATACTCACCACCCCAAGGCCACAATTGAGCATATAAAAAAACCTGACATTTACAAACTGCTTTGAAGTTTACAAAGTGATACACACACACACATATACACACACACACACACACACACACCACACTATCTGTTCTGAGCCAAACAGCCTTAGGAGGCAGTTACTATGAGCCCCATTTTACAGATGAGGAAATGAAGATTCAAGAAGGATGAGTGACTTACCAATGGTTATAAGCAATAAGATCTGAACGCAGGTCTTCTAGATTCCAAATCTAAGAATTTACCCACTCTGTCACAGTGTATCTCAATAGATATGCTAGTATGTTGCACAATGTTACTGCCTCCTCAGGAAACCATCAATTAACCTTTGCTTTGTTTCTGTGACCATGTGCCTCAGTTTCCTGAAGTGTCCTTCCCCTCCCTATTCTAGAGGAATGTTCTGAGCATAACTCATAAGTCATAAGGACATATGAGCATAACTCATAAGGGAAAGATGCATGGTGCATGTAAGAAGGTTGCAATATGTTATTCACAATGACTTACTAGGAAAAGGGGTATTAATTAATTAAAGAGCATTTACTATATGTGAAGTATTGTACTAAGTGATGAGGTTACCTATAAAAAAGTGAGCCAATCCTTGCCTTCTTTGCTTACCTTACTAGGGGGAGACAACAGCTGAAAGTTAAATGGAAAGGCCAAGTGGTCCTTGTGTTAATGTGGCAAAGCAGGAATCAAAAAATGGGGTGGTAGATGAGAAAGAGCAGGAACTCCAGAGGGGACATCCTGGGTTCTAATCCCCTCTCTGATGCCACTACCCCTGTCACCTAATTCATTTAACCTGGCAGGTCCTCATGCGGTAAAATGAGAAGGTTGGACTAAATGCCGCTGAGGCCCCTTCCAGCTTCAGAGATATGATCCTATGTTATCAAAGACAGACACTGCCAGAAAAGTAGGTGGGGTAGAGAGGAGAAAAAGAAAGCATCCTGCAGCCAAAGGGAGGGGACGGAGAGCCAACACTCGACCCTGGCAGCCATGAAACAACATAAGAAACAAAGCAAGACCTCTGGGGCAGAGGTTCTAAACCTGGGGTCACAAGTCTGTTTTTAAAAATATTTTGGTAACTGTATTTCAGTAAAATTGGTTTCCTTTGTAAACTCAGGTATTTTGTATTATGCATTTAAAAATCTTATTCTGAGAGGAGGGCCCTATAGACTTTGCCATATTGTGAAAGGCATTCAGGACGTAAAAAAGGTTAAGCATTATTACTCTAGTGCAGGAATGGGGAACCTACAGCCTCAAAGCCACAATGTGGCCTTCTATGTGCTCAAGTGTAGCCCTTTGACTGAATCCAAATTTCACAGAACAAATTCCCATAATAAAAGGATTTGTTCTGTAAAACTTGGACTCAGTCAAAGGACCTAGAAGGCTACATGCGGCAGGTACACCCCTGCATCTAGTGCACTGACTAGCTTTCCTGCGGAGAATTTATGGAAAGATACAGACAAAAATGGCTCAGATAGGCTGTAATCTATGTAATCACTGATGGAGAGAATATCCACTGTTGAGCTCACAGATCCCTCAAGCCTGGAATAATGTATGTGAAATAATGCTTTGTAAGTCAGAGAAACGTATAAATCAAGTACCTTAAAAGTGATATTGTTCATTTCCACTTTTCTTTCAAAATGGGTAAAGCACTATGTCTGTTCTCCCTTCTGTAATGTTAATTGTTAATTATTAATTGTTAATGGCCATTAAGGGGAGTTTCATTAGGGAGGATTTGTAAGAAGGCCCATACCTTTTGTTAATGAAGCACTGGTTCTCAAGGGTTGTGATGCCCTCTGGCTTTGAAAAGTGTATAAATACTCTGCAGTGAGGTTTTACTGTGGGGCTTACTCATTGGAACTGTTTGCTTGGCCAGATGAGACTCTGGGCAGCCATTAAGGAGTCCCTTGGCTTTGAAAACCCAGATGTTGGTGATTCTCTCACTGGTAACTATGTATGCATGTAATAGTCAAACAGCTGGATCTGCCTGTTGATCTGTGGTGTATGTATTACTTACGGTCTATGATATGCCTTTGTTTCTGTTCTCTATTGTGTATTTGTGTCCTGATATTTGAGTCTAAAATAAAAACAAAACAAACAAAAAAGAATGATGTCAGTCTGCAGGGACTCTAGTTACTACCCAACATTTTTATCAATGACTTGCATGATAGATAGATGACATATAGTATTTATAAAATTGAAAATCCCATAAAACCGGGAAGGATAGCTAATAGGCTAAATTGACAAGTATCAGGAGGTCTTGACCAGCTAGAGCAATGAGCAGAATTGAGGAAAAGAAACTAATCTTCTGACACAGATAAAGGAGTGAAGAGCCCAGTGAAGAGCCTCCTCACCGGTGCATATAGCTACTGTCCCTGCAATGTGCACTTGCATGGAGCTGCCAAGAGCAATGAGAGGCTAAATGATTTGCCCTGAGTCACACAGCCAGTGTGTGAGACAAGACTTGAATCCAGCTTTTCATGGTTCTGAGGTCACCCTTTCTTATCCACTATACCACACTGCCTTACCATGGGAATCTAATAGGATAAAATGTAATGTGAATAAAGGCTAAAGTCCTCTCAGATTTCAAAAATCCAAGTCTTCCCTTACAGTCTGGAGAAAACACGAGTAAGCCTGAGGCTTCTACTGCACTGCACCCAGGAGCTAAAGAAGCAGATATGATCCACTGCACAACAGAATTCAGTTATAACATGCCTGTGGGGCCACATCTATAAGACTGCAATTGGTTCTGTGCAATATGTTTTAGGGAGTGGTGTGTTTGTCCTTCGTTGCCAAAGAAGACCACGCCTTCAGACAAATGATGACATGACTTGCACTTGACTTTGTTTTGAGTGAGGGAAGGCTGTGCAGGTAACCAGCCTCACTTTCTCCCCCAGAGCCATATGAATCCAGTGACCAGATATTCATCAGGATGACTGGAGATGACCCAGGATGAGGCAACTGGGGTTAAGTGACTTGCCCAAGGTCACACAGCTAGTGAGTGTCAAGTGTCTGAGGTGAGATCTCACCTTAGGGAGTGGTAGAAACTTCAACAAAGTATGAGGAGAAAATTTTGAAAAGAAGAATGCCTTCAGCTAGGGAAACCAGGGGTGGCTTCAGGTAGTACCTGAGCTGAGGAAAGATAAAGATTTCTGAAAGGCAAAGTAAGAAAATGGACTCAGTTTAATTGCTTTATCAGATGAGAATACATCTATCAAATTAATCAGTCAAACAAACCATATGAATCAGTCAAACAAATCAGATTATTTGTCAAAAGTTCTTAATCATTTTGGGGCAGCTAGGTGGTGCAATGGATAGAGTGCCTGTCCTGGAGGCAGGAAGATTCATCTTCCCGAGTTCAAATCCAGGCTCAGACATTTAAATTAGCTGTGTGGCCTTGGGCAAGTCACTTAACTTTATCTCAGTTTCCTCATCTGTAAAATTATCTGAAAAAAAGAAATGACTCCAGTTTCTCTGCCAAGAAAACCCCAAATGGGGTCATGAAGAGTTGGACAGGATTGAACAACATAAAAATACTCATGGCAGATTTTAGCTTGATCTAACAAAAGACTTCCTAACAGAACTATCCAAAAGTGGAAGGGGTTGCTTCAGTAAGTAGTGAGGTTTTGAAAGTTGCAATGGACCTCAGTGGCCATCTAGCCCAACCCACACACAAAAAAAAATTCACACTCTTAATAAGCAGACAATTGACTGAAGAGCTCTAAAGAGGAAGAACCTACCACCCTTCAAGGCAGCTCATTCTGCTGCTGGATAGCAAATTGTTGGGAAGTCTTTCCTAACATCAGGTCTAAATATACCTCATTGCAACTTCTCCCCACTGTTCCTGCTTTAAGCGGGGTGTTGGGGCTCAGAGCACAGTGGGGTGGAATGAGTCTCATCCCTCCTTCCCTTCATAACCCTTCAGTTTTTGAGATAGCTGTCCAATCCTCACACCTCCTCATCCCCACCCATTCTCCTTTATCCTGTGCTAAACATATCCAGTTCTTTCAGCTCATCTTCATTTACCATGGAGTCAAGGCCCTTTCCATTTTGGTTATCCTCCTCTGTACACTTTCCAATTTATTAATATCTTTCTTAAATCATGGTACCCAGAACTGAATACAGTACTTAAGATGGTCTGATGAGGGCAGAGTACTGTGGTATTATCCCTTCCCTATTTCTGGAAGTTATAATACATACAGTGGCTGGGAATATAGCAAAACTGTTAATAAATCCTTTATGCTCTGCACCCTTCTCAATGTAGCCTTCTGGGAACTGTAGTCCTAAGATACTGTAATGGAGGGTAAGGACGTGTTAACTACCATTTAAGCATGAAGTTAAAAGGAAATACCCTACTTAAGGGTCAAAAAGATGTTGCCTGTACTGATTTTACTCCCATTTCTTTGTAAAAATGCTAACAACTCTTACCTCCCCCTAGATGAACTTTTCAAAATTTATAATCAATTGTTTTCTCAAAATTGCCAAAGAATTTCAGAAATTTACACTAATGTGCATGAAGGAGCTAGGATAATGTAAAATCTATGGTTTTCTATTTGGGGGAAAAAATTGTAAACGTCCAGAGAACAAATAAAAGCTTGTTGCTTAAAATTCTCAAAGCTTACCCAGGGTCACATGACCTTTATCAGAGGAAGAACTTGAATCCAGCTCTTAAGTTTCAGCTCCAGCTCTCTAGCCATTATAATGCTCTGCCTCTAAGTAGATAAAAGGAGGTAATGTGATTTCATGGATATGTTTGTATTAAAAGAATTATTTATCTGAAAAAAATTAAAAAGAAAAGCAACGTAAATAAGGACAGGGTGTCAAGTAATAGGATCATTCCCAGCTACAAAAAACAGATACAACTCCTATGTCTCTCAAGGAGGTAAATCGAGAAAAACCCTCTCAGGGAAAACTTATAAGGGATTGGGAGGGGCAGGATGGGGGGGGAGGAGAAACCTGTTAATGAGTCCTCTCCTTTCAGAGTATTCTTATCACAGAAATCTGCAAACATCCCAGGACAGGCTGTAATCTGCTAAAAACGTCTCAGCTTGTATCTAAGATCACTGAAATTCTGCTTGATACAGAAGTAAGTGGTTCACCATGCACCTCCCCTTCTATCTCTCTGCTCTGACCACAGCCCACACCTTGTATCTCTCCCACTCCATTCCCAGAACCTCACAGATACTCCAAAACTGTTCTTTCCATGCTCACTACCCATTTTTTTAATCTCCAGCTCTTGCCCAAACTCCTTTTTTCCTTTTCTAAATCCACAGTATCTGACAAAGTTCCCAGTCTAGGCTTAAAGTCCCACAGGAGTCTAATGTCCTGGAGCTTTCTCCACTGAGTATGAGCTACCTTGTTTCAGGGGGAGCTGTCCCTATTACATAAACAAAGAACTACTTAGGAACATCATAAATCTTTCAAAAGCACCCTGGAGATCATCTCTTTGATCACTCCTGCTGTCTTATCTGTAGCTACACAGAACATCCCTTTCACCATTTAACTATTCAGAGTTATCTTTACTCTTAATATTATAGAAAAGTGCATTCATTCCCTTGTAGAAAGTCCTCTCTGCTCTCCATGTGCTCCACAATAGTGGGTGCTTCAATTCATTGTATTACATTAGTTAATTAATTTAAAATCTTGGCATAGGGACCCAAATTCAGGTTAGTAAAATCTAAAAGGAGGCCAGTGAGGATTCTGGGAAATCAATAATTTAAAAAAACCAAGTTTCCCAAACCACTGTGCAGACACAGACTTAGGGAAAGGAGCAAGCTTTTCTTATTGAAAAAGAGTAGCCTAAAGATCCTCCTCCTACCACAATAGCAAGGATATTGATAGCAATGATAATATTTCCTTCTATTAGCATTAATATACCAAATGAGTGCCTATAAAGTCATCAGCTCTCAAGAACTCTGTGACTGTCATAATCTTAGCTTCCTCCCCAAGTGAGAGGGTAAGAGTAAAGAGGCACCAAGCAATCCATTAGGCACTATCCATGAAGCCTAGAGGCTAGGAGAGTCTTTCATAAAAATTATTATTACATGGAATTTTAGTAGTTTAAAATTTTAATTGCCTTTTAAGTCAAGAGCTATAACAAGCTCAGGGCAACCTGAGCTTGACTCAGGGTGCTTACTTCCAATGGGGGCATACTTCCTTAAAATTTGTCCTCCACACCTGCAGCACCATCCCTCTCTCCCCTGCCCTGTACTAAAACCAAAGAATCCCATTACGGTCATACCCCTTTCCTGGTGCCCATCTTCCTCTACGGCCATGCCACCATTACCATAACTGATCAGAAATAATTGTCCATAGCATACTGCCAGGCCCTGGCCATGCAGGCTGTCAGGGACCAGCATCAGGTTTGGAAGGGTTAAGCAGCATGTTCTGGCTTTCCAGCAGCAGAGCAGGGTTACTATCCCTCCTCCCCACTTAACTCAATTTCTCCCAGATACCTGAATTCCTAGTTAAGTCTGTTTAGACCTTAAGGTCACTGAGCCTTGTTAACAGTGGTTGGAACCTATGTAGTGGATAAGCAAAGAAATGCCTGCTTCAGAAGGGAAAAACAATGGTCAAAATGAATTAAAGTCCAGGATTAACATTTATTTAGAGACCTGGATAGAAAAAAAAACGAAAAGGGGCTTGGAAAGTCTTTGAAGCATTGTTCTAGAGGAAGTCCATGCTTCTAAGATCCAATAGGTTGATACTAGAATTCCTGTCTGTCAAAATTGGGGCCAGCCCCCTTAGGGAAGTTCCCAATTCCAAGCCCTGCCTAATGTAAGGTCATAAGCATCTTCTCTCTTCCCCTCTTCATCCATCTCTCTGCTCTGCTTTCTTTCTTTCCTCTGCTCTTACCAATCTCGATTTTTTCTTTTCTTTCTGTTTCCTTCTCCCTCCTCTTTTTTTCTAACCTCATCTTGTCCTTTTCTTTCCTTTTCTTTCTCAGAATCATTTCTCTCTTTCTCTCTCTGTCTCTCTCTTCCTCCATTCTTCTCTCTCTTTCTCTCCTTCCCCCTCCCTTTATTCTCCCCTAGATGACAGGGTACCCCCCCCAAAAAAAATTTGCTCATTCCCACTCTCCTGACTGGTTCCAACCTTTTGAGGAAGGACAGTGGGGCAGGAGTCCCTGGCTAAGTACTCCAGACTATTGTCCTCTCTCCATGTATAGGGCCCATGATGGGGAGCTTTGATTAGAGACAGCGACAACCTGAATTCTAATTCAGCCACAGTGTATAGAACTTTCCAGTTACTTTCTTCCCTTACCCCACCCCAAGAAATTATAGGTAAACTAGAAATTAGACACTTGATTATTTCAACATCAGTGAATTTCCTTAGCCACCAAGGACTAGCAAATGAATCTCTTCCCAGAATGATAAAAACAATTTTCAAAACAAATCGAAAGCATCTTTTTAAGAGGCCATAGTGATTTAGAAGAGATCATATATCAAAGTAAGCCTAAGAGAAGTTTTCAAGTCAAATTATATTCTACTTGCACACTAAGCTGATGCTCCTACTCTTTGGAAATTTCTAATCATTTGGAATGGAAAGAGAAACACAGATGGGGTAAATACAAAATAACTCATATTTCGACAATTTGTGTGGAGCAGAAATAATACTAAATAAGGAGGGAGGGAGACACTTTCAAACTTAAAATGTAACCAAAAATTAAATTTAATTTCAAAAAAGAAACATCATTAAATTCAGTCACAAGACACGACTTAATAGGATCACGGTTCTAGTCCAGCACAGGGGAGAGAGGGATGGGGCTGCAGGAGTGGAGGACAAATGCTTACAGGACCTCTATTCCAATATCCCCCATTTTACAAATGAGGAACTTTGGACCTGTCTAAGTAAAAGACTTGTCCAAGGTTGTAAGTGACAGAATGCCCCTTCTTTTAAACCATTCAGAAATGGCCCACAGTATTATATTCTTACCAAGAATCATGTTCACTTCCTCCTGTGTTTTCTCCAACTCTGATCCAGAAGCATCCTTCTGATCGAGAGAATGATCCTCCCCAGAGTGAGCTCCACAATTTCCAGTGGAGACCTGCTGCCCTCTCGTGGTTATTGGACTACTAGCAACAGGCATCTCAGCTGTCTGTCTCTTCACAATATTGCTTTTGAACTTGGAGTATGTAGCATCAGTTGCATCTGATTCCTGTTTATCGAACAACATAATAACAAAGGGCTGTGACCTGTGGTCGCCCTAAATAAGTAAAAATAAAATATTTCTAAAAGAATGCTCAGTTTGTCTGACACAACATAGATTAACTGGTCTTAAATTACCAGAGTTCAAACAAGTCTCATACCACTATACTATTTCCAGGGACCTAAGTTTAAATTGCAGAAATCTCAGTAAAGTTTTTCCCAGGCATCCCCCTTCAGCCAACATTCTCTCAAATGCTTTGACCATACATCCTTAAGGGATTCTTCCCCCACCCCCTTGCAAGAAGCAGCTTCTGGTTGTAATTCAATCAAACATGTTATTATTTTATATTTATTGAGAATTGTCTGTTGTGTTGAAAACTCAGGTTCTTTATGTAACAGCAATAATAAAAGATATATACCAGCTCTCTTTCAAAAATTACATTGTGCCAACTTACTGCATTATCATGAGGCTCTGGAAATAATCATTTGAGTCCCGTAAGTTATATTGAAATTATGGCAAAGAACAGAAAATTAAGTGGTTTCCACTTTTTTTTAAGTGAGGGAAGAGCAGGAGGCCCACAGGCATTACACAATGCTCATGTGTTGGGACTTTTTGAGTATTAATCAGTTGTGCTGACTTTTTTTTTCTTTCTAAAGAAATATCATTTGTCATATGGGATAGAGGGATAGGAGGAAGAATATAAGGGATAACTACAGTAATATAAAAAACCAAAAATATCAACAAGTGGCACAGTAGATAGAATGCCTGGTCCTGGAGTCAGAAAGACTCATCTTCCTAAGTTTAAATCTGGCCATAGATACTTACAAGCTGTGTGACTCTGAGCAAGTCACTTGACCCTGTTTGCCTCAATTTCCCCATCTATAAAATGACATGGAGAAGGAAATGGCAAACCACTCCAGTATTTCTGCCAAAAAAAAATCATAATGGGTTTCAGACAACACTGAAAATACTGAACAACAACCAAAAAAAAAAAACAAGAAGAGGAGTCTATGGGAGGCGGGGGGAGAGGAGTGTAAGTTGTTGGTTTTTTTTCAAATGTTGCCAAAGAATTTCACGGTAAATGCCATACACCCAATGAAACAAAACCCAGATTCTAGATCCTAATGCTGCTGTCACTGCCTCCATCTGTTGCCCTAAACGTGATTGATAGAGCTAAAAGATCAAAATAAATAAAGACTCAAGGACTTTGAGGAAAATCGAGGAAATTGACTCCTCTTTTTTCTCCATCTTGCCCACCAAGGAGAATGAATGATCTTCAAAGTGGAAAGGATTTTTAAAAATCAGGAAATAAATGAAGCCCATAATAATATAAGAAATAACTGGAAACAACTAACTCCTTCAAACAAATTTAAGTGCCAGGCCTGTCCCAAAATGTTTTGCAAGAGTTCCAATCTCCATCACCTCAAAACAGCAAAACAATAACAATACCAAGCAAAATTTAAAAGCCCCCAAAAAGTGAAGGGAAAAAGAAAGGCTCACAAACAAAAAACCACAGTAAAAAAAATCTGAGACTGAAGAAAAAAGTAATTAAACAAACAAACAAAAAATCCGGATGATATTGAAAGGAATATTAAGGAATAAAAGATTGTGAAAAGAAATCTCAGAAGGGAATAATACTGTCCTAATTACAACCAACCTCATAAGTGAAATTCAAAATGCAAGAACTGGAGTGGCTGAGAAGTTTAATAAAAGACTTAAAGGAAAGGATAAGGAGCAAAATCTTAAACAAAAATTCAAAAAGACCAACCAGGTAATCAATAGTTCAGAACAGATAGCAGGAAACCGGTAGATAAACCAGATAAATCTGACAAAAAGAACAGCAGACAGAATGCAAAAATACAGAGATGTCACAAGAAATAGCAACTTCATTAGACAGCAAAATCTGAAGAATGTTTAACCAAAGTAATTGATCTTGAAGACAGGAATTAAGAAGAAAAAAAATGATAAGGCAAAGAACCTGAATGTCACAGTTCAGGAATCATACAAGAAAATGTCCTCATCATATAGAATTAGAGGACAAAGTGGACATCAACAGAATCCACAGGATACTAAAAGACAAGAGCCAAATTAACTCACCCAGGAATGTAATCACAAAGGGTTAGAATAAACAAAAGGGCTTTGCAAGTTTCCAGGAGGAACTAGTGTTCTCAGAGAATACTGGTTCAAATCATTGACACTACTCTTTGATGAGGAGCAGCTAGGTGGCCCACTGGATAGAACACCCAGCCTATAATAGGAAGACTTTTATCTTCCTGAGTTCAAGTCTGACCTGAGAGGCTTACTAGTTGTGTGACTCTAGGCAAGTCACTTAATACTATTTGCCTCAGTTTCTCAGTTTATAAATTGAGATACATAAATGAGCCAGAGAAGAAAATGGCAAACCACTCCAATATCTTTGTCAATAAAATCCCAAACAGGGTTACAAAAACTCAGACATGACTGAAAAGTAACTGAACAACAACACTCTTTGATGAAAAGAAATAAAAGACTAGAATGTTATTTATATTCCAAAAAGAAAAGGAAAATAGCTTACACCATAGGATAACTTGTCTTTTGGACCTGAGGAAATGTGAAAGAAAACAGACCTTTGGCAATTTGGCTTACTTTCGCCTTCCTCTTGAGAAAGCCAGAGTTGAGCAAGTTTGAACAATAGACAAAGGAGACTTAAAGATAAAACACTTGCACATAAAATGAAAAGGCCAGGTAGCCTAAGTCTCGTCGTTTACATGGTACAATAAGGAGATAGTCTTTGGGGAGTATTTAGAAGTCCTACTTCATCTAAGGATATTGGAGGGAACAAAGAGAAAACAGGCTCTGCTGATCAGACAGAAGTACCCTAGAGAAAAGAAAGAGGGGAGAGGGAGATGAAGTGATAAACATTTCTTGAAAGCAAGGTGTCATCCTAGCAATGAGAGGAGGGGATTAGGAAAATGGAGTATCAAGAATCAAGCTCTGACCTAGACTAAGCAAGGATAAAGGATGTAAAAGATAAAGATTTGATTTTTCAAACCTATCAGGCTGGGCATGGTGGCCCCACCTGTAATCCCTGCTCCTGGGTTGGGGGTGGGGGGACTGACTGAGTTCCCAAGATCTGAGCTGCAGTAGGGCTGGAGTGGACTGGGTGTCCTGAATAAGTCTGGCACCACTGAGGTGAGGCCCCAGGAATGGAGCATCATCAGGCTCTGACTCAAGAGATACAAATGGGCTCAGGTCAGATACACAGCAAGTCAAAGCTTCAATGCCAATCAGCAGACAGAGAGGGCCTGTGAGTGTTCCTGCACTTCCAGACTGGGAAAGACACTAGGGAGGCCCAGTCCTCATGGAAAAACAAAGAAGATTTCAGTAAAAGCAGCGTTAAGGGATCTGAAACCAGGGGGAGCAAAACAGATGTGCATCTTTGTCTGAGAATGAACATGCAACTTCTTCAACCGAAACAAGCAACAGGGGATGAGGGATGAATAGGATTTGAGGAGGTTAGGGAACTACAGTAATTAAATATGAGTAAATAGCATGACCCAAATAAAAAAATTAACTTAGTCTTAAGTTATGTTAATGTGAGAGAGGTTCCAGAACCACTATACAGTGTACACAGCTGGAGTCAGATCATATCTGTAGAGTTATGTTCCATTCGGGTGCACCATTTTAAGAAGGACACTGACAAGCCTGTCTAGAGGAAGGCAACCAGAACATGAGGACTTCTGAGACCAGGGAATGGGCATCAAGATGGAGAAACTGGAGATGTTTAGCCTGAAAAAGAGAAAGTTTGTGGAGGAGAAGTGGTCACAATAGCTGTTTTCAAGTGTTTTATTAGTCATAATGTAGAAGATAGAATGGTTCTGTTTAGTTGGCCCCAAAGGATGGAGTCAGGATCACTGGATGAAAGTTGCAGAGTCCCACTTGAAGTAAGGGACATCCTATCAAACAGGTCAGTGGGCTGCTTCAGGATAATCTGGGTTTCCCTTCCCTAGAAGAGTTGAAGCCCAATAACCACACCTTATAGAAAGCATTCCTGTTTAGATTCAGGTTGGATTAGGTGGCCCTATAGCTAGAAGAGCCAGTGGAGTCCAAAGAGGACAGCGATTTGCCCAAGGCTACATAGGGACTAAGCCGTGGAGTCCAATTCTGTGGCTCTCTGATGGGCCATCTTGCAAAGTAATACATTCTCTGTCACTGGAGGTGTTGGAGCAGACACTACATTACTCACAACATAATTTTGCAACCTGTAATGTTTAGTCTTCGTTGAATTTGACATATGTCTTATTTAATTTTGTAAAGAGAGTCTAGGTGAGGGTCAGAATTATTTGGATTAACAGCTCAAATTGATTCAAAAATGCTGCTCAGCCTCCCCCTTCACTGTGTACATCGTGAGAGGGTCCCGAGGGACATGCCTTCCCACTAGATTATACCATTTCATTCTGCCGTGTTTTTACACTTTGGATGCAGGATCTCCCTTGGAGGAAATGCCTATCGCATAGTTTGGAATGACTCAAGTATTTATTAATAGAGAGGAAGAGGAAGATGAGAAAAACAAGACAAAGAAGGGAAAAAGGATGGATGGCTCGATACCCTACGCAAATCTGCTTGACTTGTTTACCTTTAAAGTTCACATTACATTGACACTAAATCAGGAGGAATTTGGAGTACGCTGGCCAAAAAATAAATAGAATGGAACCTAGAGAGAGGGTAAAAATAAGGTCAGGAAATAACAAAATGAAACAACTGGGAAAATAGAAACAAATATATCTGGTGATAAATAATCTGGCACACATATTCGGGGGGGGAGACCTGGAAATGCCAGGAAAGGCAAAGAAGTGATGCTAAAGTCTTTCCACTAGAGTATACAGTGGAGATAAAATTAACAGAGATGATCCAATACGCTCTCAACCATCGCCTCCCAAGTGGCCCACCATCCAAAAAGTATGAACATACCCAGAAGGAAATATTTATGATTCACTATAATAGAATTCATCTAGTACATTGTTCATAAAAATATTTAATAACCATCATTACAGCTAATGCATTTCTGGTTTTTTCTGTCTGTCTCTTGGTCTCTGTCGCTCTCTGTCTCCCTGTTTCTTTCTGTCTCTCTGTCTCTATCTGTCTCTTTCTCTTTCTCTCTCTATCTCTCTAAGTAGCACAATTAAGTAAATGTTTGAATAAAAGGCAATAAATCAGTTCCATAGGGGGTAAGGAGACTAAGAAGACTACTGTGAAGAGTATAATTGGGTCTCTGAACTGTCTCTTGGCCTCTTTTGCTACAAAAAATTTTAAACTTAATATCTCAATTTCATTTTAAATTCAAATGAGAAGACCAAAGTATCTCAATAACATTTTAAACTAAAATATGAACACTTGAAATGGTCAGTACCATCACATAGTTTTCCCTCCTCAGCCAGAAACTTCAGGTTCATTTACGCATCGCTGTTGACTTTGCTATGCACAACATCCAATGCCAAACTACCATTTTTGCCTTTACAGCACTGCCAAAATCTCTCCTTCTGTGCCTAAACTACTTCCCTACCAGTGTCCATCTTGAGCTGACTCCTCCAACCTTTTGACTGTTCACCTTGCAGGTCTTAGCAGTCATTTCCCACAACACTAGAGTTCAGAATCACACCTTCTGTTTCAAGATTACTCCACACTCACCCTCACCAGCCATGGTTCCTCCTTCTGACCTTTCCACTCATCTCAGGAAATCTACGTATAGTGAAATCTACCAGTTCATTATAAACCAACATATATTGATTGCTCTGTCCTGATTTTCTTCTTTCCTCTCCTTTGCTAACTTATTGATCCATTTCTGTTCTTTCTGTCACCCAATTGTGGGCAATCTATTCAAAGTTATATCCATGTCTGTCTTCTCTTTTTCTCTCTGAACTTGCTTTCTTGGCAATTGTGTCTACTCCCAAGGCTTCCATTATCACTACCATATGGATGATTCCCAAATATCTCTGCCCAGACCTCACCTCTCAGCTTCAGTCCAGAAATTCCAATTATCCATTGGACAGACTTCTCCACTTGTGTGTCCTGCTGATGCCTCAAGCTCAACATGATAAAAAAAAATTAACTCCATGTTTCATCATTGTATCATAGATCTAGAATTGGAAGGAACTTCAGAGACCATCTGGTCTAGTTCTCTCTTCTTGCAAATAAGGATACTGAAGCCTATCATTCTCCCAGTCCAATCAGGCTCAAAACATGAAATGTATATTAGACTCTTCACTCTCCTCTACTATTCACATCCTATCAGTTGCTAAGCCCTGTTTATTCTACTTCTATAATACCTCTAACATTCTGAACATTAGTTTTTTGACTGTCATATCATGTTATTACTTCATTGAGTTTGAAATTCATTAAAGTCCCAAGATTTTGTTATGCAAGTTGTTGTTCATCCACGCTTCCTCAGACACAGACTTCTAAAGTGTCATTTTTTTAACCCAAATGTGACTTCACACTTATTACATTAACTTTCATGTTACTGGATTTGGCCTATCTGTCAAAATTCTGACTTTGACATCCAGTATTTAAACTCTCCCTTCCAGTCTCATGCCATCAAAAAATTTGATAAGCATGACAACTATTCTTTCCTCCAAAGTATTGAAGTCAAAGATGATGAAAGTCATTGATAAAAATGCATTTTTCAAGACCACCCTCTAAGCTGACATTAATTTGTTAATTATTATTGAATACCACTATTCAAAAAGTTCCAAATCCAACTAACTTTACTAACTGATCTTATATCAATATCTATATAACTATAACTTGTCTACTTGGGGAAAAAAAGGATACTAGCAAATGCTCTGCTCAAACCAAAGTATATTATGTCTGTGGAAATCCATGGTCTACCAATCTAGTAATCCTGACAAAAAGTTGTAATGATATTTCACATATTCCTGATAAAGGCATGCTAACTCTTGGTTATCATTGATTCCCTTTCTATGCCCTCAAAAACCATCTCTTTAACATTTCATTCTAGAATTTGCCCAAAATCAAAACTAAGTTGACAATAATCCACCTCTCTTGTTATTCTTAGTTTAACACGCACACACACACACATAAAAACAAACAATTTTTTTTCAGCACCCTGGCATGTGGTAGACCTCCTAATGCTTTCTTACTTTTCTGAGATTTCAACTCCCTGTTAACCATCTTTATTCTACCCTTTCAAGACAAAAAGGTTGTTCTCTTTGGCAGAAAAAAAAAACAGAAGCAAAATAAGATTTGGGTAGTTGAGTCTCATTGGAATCATTTGTGTTTGTCATCCCAGTTCCACCCTTGAGAGTACTTCATTATTACTATTAGACCTTGCAGTTCTTGCCATCATTTCTCTGATGGCATGGTTTTCTTCGTCTACGAAGGACAAACATAACCTTCTATAGACCTTGTAGAATTTTCTACCATGAGATCCTACCTATGTACTATCTGAATTCTTTAAAAGACAGTGCCCCGAAATCTAGGGTAGGCACCTAGGTGTCACAGTGGATAAAGTGCCAGTCTGCAAGTCAGGCAGACTTCAAATCTGGCCTCAGACATCTATTAGCTGTGTGATCCTAGGCAAGTCATTTAACCGTGTTGCCTCAGTTTCCTCATCTGTAAAATGAGCTGGAGAAGGAGATGGCAAACCACTCCCATATCTCTGCCAAGAAAACCCCAAATAGGGTCACAAAGAATCAGACATGACTGAAACAACTGAACAACCATGACAAAGTCTGGGGCAGGCATCATACTGTGGCCAGCTTTCCCCTCCTTGTCTATCTATCACAAACTTTAAGATACATAGACACTTCCTGCCAAGATTCCTGGAGGAGTGGGGGAGGAGATTAGACCTGATTCAGTCCAGTCTGGTGGCTCAGGTTCAGGATCAAAACAAAATGAGACAGTCTAGACCATTTGACACTTAACCACAGCATGGAAAAGACACTCAGCAAGGATACTCAGCAAGGATACAGCAAGGATTTAAACTTCAGATAAATACAGCCCTCCTTGTCTACATCCAGAATTAAATTATTATTTAAGCATGTCAAGAATATATCTTTGCTTTTAGTAACAAAAAAGAAAAGATTCTAACAGCCATCTAGATAGTTGAAGTCAACCAATACCACTGTGCTGTGATGCCATATGCCAAGCTTATTATCTGCTTCCCAAACTTATCAATCATTTCCTCCTTCAGGCCCAATATATTACTTTGACCACACCATCCTATTTTTGTCTATATTTAACTTCATTTTATTGCTTTTCACGATGCTTCCTCTCTCTAGTTCAGATTTCTTTATACAAGCATAACTTCTTGATATACTTATCCAATCTGCCATTTTTGAATAGTCAAATTCCAGTCATATGTCATATTTTAATGCCACTTATTATTAAGAATACCTACGAATAGAATACCTCCTTTTATCAATATTTATATTTTACCTTATTTATCACCAATACTTATGTATAGACAGCTAAGGTCATGAATTCTCATTACGGAATGGCTAAACAAATTTTAGTACACGAATATAATGAAATATAACTGTTCCATATGAAACAATGGGTATCAAAAATTCAGAGTGTGAGAAGATTTATATTAATTGATTCACTGAGAAGTAAGCAGAACCAGGAAAACAATATATACTCTAGCTACAATAATGTAAATTGAAAGAACAAAAAAAGGAGGAAATTATGACCAAGCTTGGCTCCAGAGAAGAGATAAGACAATTAACCCCTCCTATTTTTGCAAATATAGGGGACAATGGAAATGAAACATGAACTATACTGTCAGATGGTTCATATGTTATTAGTTCTGCTGGGCTACTTTTTCTCTTTTTCACTCTTTATTATAAGGGATGACTCACAAGGATGATATAAAAACAAGAGATATCAATGAACATTTTAAATAAATTAAAAAAAGGAAAAATAGAATTTGTCTCCACTCGAATCATAAGTGGGTAATTGTCATTGCTTAGACTGTCCATCATATCTCAGGTATATTTCCTAGAAAGATAATATTCTGCCTCCTTCATATCTGGTGATTATTTGCCATTGAGAGTCACTCTCCACCACAACTTATCTCTCCCTCCTCTGATCAGTATTAGATGGCCTTCCTTCTAATGGCATTTTTGAATTCTCAACATACTTATACAGAAATCTTTGACCACTGAGCTTTTCATGTGCACGATCCTTCGTGCCTACACCAGACTCTCAGTGTCATTTCTGCCTACTGAAATTCTTCTCCATCTCAAGCCCCAATGCAGGTGTTACTGTAACCCCTTCTTTTTTGACTTTCTGGATACTCTAACTCACATTAAACTCATCCATATACTTTTCATACCCCCTTACAAGATTGTAAGTAATTAGAGGGCAAAGATCATTATTTTTCATTTTTGTAACCAGAGCCTACAAGGGCACCTTGAACATAGTTGATGCTAAATAATTTTTCATTGAGTTAAATGTAATGGGATTATTTTTGTATGTAACAAAATGAAGTGGAGGTGGATTATAAACACTAACCCTTTGAGAAGCTGAGATAAAGGGCTATAAAGGATTTTAACATGGATAACATTTTAACACGTTTTTAAAATTTTGAGTTCCAAAATCTCTCCCTTCCCCTCTCCTTGAGAAGGCACGCAATCCGTTATGTCTTTTTTTTCATCAATTTATTTCTCCACACAGAAGTCTAGAGAACGTTTGGGGTTTGGGTTTTTTTGGTTTGTTTTGTGTGTATCAGAATCCTGGCTTCCCCATTTTAAATCCCAAGGATCTCATTCAATCCCTACGACATCAGGCCGCCCAGCACATCCCTCCGCCTCTTAGGAAGTCCTTCCTCAGCCCCAACGGTAGGAGGGGAGCTGACCGGATGCCCCCTCGGGTCCCTTTCAGCTCCACGCCCTACCGTCCTCCTCCACTCACGCCGGGGCCTCGGAGGGGCTTTCGAGCTGCTGCAGCGCCATCTACTGGCGGAATGTTCTGACTTCTTTTGAGAGCAAGGGGGACAATTACAAGTTAGGGGCCTGTCCGTTCCCGGCTTCTCGTCGTGTCACCGCCGAAGCCCCTCCAGCAGCCTCCTCCCGTGCCCTCCGGACCGAGCGGAGCTGCGGCACCCTTGGCTGCTTTGGCGAGGCCGCGGCCGGGGCGGCGGCCGGCCTAGGGTTTGGGCTCCTCCTCCCACTGCAGGCCTGCCGACGCCGCCCGCGAGCCCCGCAAAATGGAGCCTCTGGCCGCGACCCCATTGAAATGCTCCGTCCCCAAGGCCAGGGTGATCGCGGTCTTGTTGTCCATGGCCCTGTGCTCCGGGACCTTGTTCCTGCTGCAGCTGAGATACCTGAAGCCAAAAATCCAAGACTTTTATTCTTTCGAAGTGAAGGACTCCAGGGGAAGGACTGTTTCTCTGGAAAAGTACAGGGGCAAAGTGAGTAGCGTCTTGTGGTTTTCGTTTAGATGCCTTTCCAGATACTTTGTATCCTCTTTGCAGAATCCACGTCTTAACTTTACATCCTGTAATAGTAACACTTGGTTAGGAGGGATTGATGGATTTAGTTACTACTAAGGCGTTACCCAGGGGGAACTCTCAGTACACGTCCCTTTAACCCCTAAGGAAAGCAAGATTTGAAATAATGTCACAAGCCAAATAAAGTTCGGTTCTCTTTTTTTTCATTTTCTGGATGTTAAAAGAAACCTCTTGTTTGTGTTAATGCTTTGGATCATTTAGGGATTAATGGGGGGGAGGGTAGGTAGGGATGGGGATGGAGATAGGAATATATGACTTAATAGTTTTTATATGAAAATGCAGGTACAACAAAAAAAAAAGTTACGTATATCACTAAAACTTTAAAGTTTCTCCTTTTCTGCACTCCCAAGGTTTCTTAACCAGTGATATAATGCTATTAAGTCCTAGCACTGTTACGTTGTTTTATAAATATTTACGAAGAAATGTAATGGAACCAAAGAGGAGCTGCTTTGTTCGAAGTTGTTTTTGTTCTTTGAACTTGCAGTTTTTATGAAAATATGTTTCACCCTCTGGTTGGCCTTTCTCTTTTTCCCGGAGGCATCACTGATTGTAAACGTGGCCAGTAACTGCCAGCACACAGACAGGAATTACTTAGCCCTGCAGGAACTGCACCGAGAGTTCGGATCCTTCCACTTCAACGTCCTGGCTTTCCCGTGCAATCAGTTTGGAGAATCGGAGCCCCGCCCCAGCCACGAAATAGAAGCTTTTGTGAAATCCAACTATGGAGTAACCTTCCCCGTTTTCCACAAGATTAAGATTCTAGGATCTGAAGGAGACCCTGCATTTAGATTCCTTATTGGTAAATATCTTCCTCACTTGTTATGTTTTCTAATTGGCTTTCATTTTTGAGATTAAACCCCTCTGCTTCCAGACCTTAATTTTCTGTTTTTCATTTCAGAAATGTTTCATTAACAAAGTCTTACAAAACAATCATCTCATCTTCTGTGCTTTGCAAACCGTAAAAGTACTTTGTAAACAGTAAAGTCCTATGTAAATGTGAGTTCATATTATTATACTTAAATATTTTAAGGATCCTTCACTTCATTTATATAATTACTCTGTTGACAAATGTAGATACTTGCACACAGTATTTATGAATTGCCATAGTCTCCTAAATTCACCCCCCGATGGCCAAGAAAGTAACCCCCAAACTTAGCTATGCAAGTCCTCAGACAAACAAAAACACGGTTCATCTTTAACTTGGTAGTTCCTTTACAATTTGTACAGCTATTAGCAAAGGTTTTTTTATGAAATACATTTATTTCATCAAAGCTGTCACCGTGCAAATCCTTATTAGCCTAATTTTACACAGGATTTATTCAGCCCAGAGTCACCTCCACAACATAGGGAGGCACTGAAGAAAGTCTTTAGTGGGGCATTGTTATTACTAATAACAATTCTTAGCAAGTTTTCTTTCCCCAAAATTAGTGCTTCGTTTTCTTTGGTAGTGCAAGATCTGATCCAATGTAAATTGCAGTTTAATTCAGAAGCATTGCTATGGCTACGTAACATATTTCATGAAAGATTTCATCTTGCAAATTCTTATTAGCATAACTTCATAAAGCATAATATGGAAATACCTCATTGTTCTCTTTGCATACCTCTAAATAATGTTGATGAGAAAGGAAACTCATTGATAATTTTCCTGCCAGCTATGAAAGCCTGTTTCAAGGCTACCTTCAAGTTTGGCTATCTTTAAAAGCTTGCTAGATTCAAAGTAAAATAACCTTCGTGCTTGAATTACCCAGTTCCATATCATAACATTTTCGCTACGAATCCTTGCAACTTTAAGCACCACTGATCCACATTATGAAGAAAGTAAAAGTTCTCTGTACTCTTCCATGGCCAGGTAAGACCTATCCCTTTTAGTGACGTTATATGAAGCAGCTGGAAAAACTTACGTAGGACCTGACATCCTAAAAAGCAAACATAATGACTATCTAGCAGTGTAGATAAAAGAGGCACTGTGAGCCCTATTAGTATTCAATTATTGGTTGTAACCCTCAAAATATATATACACAGTGTCTATTCCAGTAAATGGGAACTGCCCCAACTCAATAAGCATTTTTTTCTGCTGACACTTACTATATATGAGGCCCTGTGTTAATTGTTCAGGATGAATTGACAAAAATGAGTCTCTACCCTCCAGGTGCTTACATTCTTCTAGCAAGGCCACTTCAGAGGCTAATGCAATAGTCCAGACAAGGACTGATGACATGTATACCTTATTTAGCATTTATTGAGTTTATATTCCATGCAAAGCACTGTTAGGCACTTTGGAAGATATAAAGATGAACCATAAATTGTCCTTGCTTTCAAGAAGCTGACAACCCATTGACTGCCATTTCTTTGATACTATCTTCTGTTAACACTGTGCTCCCATGTTTCTCCTTCTAGTCTTCTAATCATTTCTTCCATGTCTCTTTTTCTAGCTCCTCCTTTTCCTTCTATCCCCAAAACTTGAACCTCCACTGATGAGCTCATGTACTCCCTAGGATTGTTATCAACTCCACATGGATGGCTCCCAAGTCTATAATTTTCCACTTACTCCTAGACATTTCCCATCTGGACATGCTACCAGAACCTCAGACTTGACAAATATAAAACTAAATACTCATCCCTTTGCTCCCAAAACCTACAGCTCCTTTTAGCTTCCTTATTTTACAGTAATGACACCACTACTCTCCTAGTTATATCGCCTCTCAACTGAAGAACTATCATCGACATCCTAACTGATCTTAATTCTAGCGTCTCCCCATTCAATTGTCCTATCACTGCACCTTCCTTCACCCTGTTTGTGTGATTCTCTTGACTCCTTAGCCAGGCATTCAGAGCTCTCTAGAGCCCGACTCCAGCCTCCTTTGCTGTCCATAGTTCATAGCTCTTGTCTTCACAAATGCTATATTCTAACCAGACTGCCTTGCTCATTTCCCCTCTTCTTGCCCAGCTCTATCACCTGGATTGGACTCTTTTCCCTAGAAATCTTTGCCTGTGAAAATCCTTCAGGCCCAGCTTAGGCACTACTTCTCGTAGGAATTTTTTTCCAAAATTCTCCCTGCTGGAAGTAGTTTCTCCCTCAACACATCTCTTACTGCATCTTTGACCTCTCCTTGTACTCACTATATTCTAATTCATATTATAGTTATTTATGTATGACTTCTATCCTCTGCAAAATTACGAACTCTTGAAGCACAGTAACTGTGTGATGTCCAGTTTTATCTTGATATCACCGATGCCAGCACAGGGCCTAGCACACAGCACATAATGCATGTTTGTTAAATTGACACTAAATTAAATATAAGAGAAAGCTAATGGTGTTACGCACTAAGAAGTTTAAGCAAAGAATTATGGAAGCATAGAAAAGGAAAAGATCACATCTGGCTTGGGGAATCAGGACAGGCTTCATAAAGGAGGTTAATATTTTAACTGGACCTTTAAGGATAGATGGAATTCCAATAACTAAGTCAAGGGAAGTAGATAAAACAAAGATCCAGAGCTAAACAAATATAGGATATCTTCGAGGAATGATGAAGTAGTTCAGTTTTGCTGAACATCAGGTGCATGAGGGGAAGTGTTAAGAGTTGGAACAGTGGATTGGGGCTACATCACCGTGCGCTAGAATGGATTTTATTCCATAAGTAATGGGGAACCATTTAAATCAGGGAAATTATGTCTCAGAAAGATTAATCTGGCCTAGTAGGAATGGCAGTGGAAAGGAGGAAATAGATGCAAGAGATCTTTATTTAGTTACCTGCCACTGCTGACTTTATTAATAATTTCTAATTTATTTGTTTACTATATCCATGTAACACTCAAAGTCTAATATTCATTTTTGTGTTTGCAGATCAACAACCTCCATTTGCAACCCGAATCTTAGAATTAGTTCTCTCATTTTCATGTGAGAATTACTGTAATATCTTTTTTCCTATTATTATTCAAGTTAATTTCTGAAATTCCATTGTCTCTAAAGTCTTTCCCTCAAAGAATTTAGCAACTTGTGTTGATTTAAGGTTTTCTTTGAAGTCCAGCAAAGTTCTGAGAGCAAATAAGTGTCAAAACTTCAGATGCAAATAAGAACTGGGTCCTTTGAGCAGGATAGGCCTAGATAAAGCAGCATCTTAGCTAGGAGCTCCTTGCATAGTGAAAAGATTTTTGCCACAAACTGTTGTATTATGCTTTGAAACCTTTTCCGTCATGGAAATTTTTCCATTCCTCAAGCTAATTTTAAACTATGTTAACTGAAATATGTTCTTCAGTGCAATTTTTATTTGGTTCTTCTCGTTAGAAATGTCTCTTCATATGTTGCCTCTTTCCTAAGTTAGTCAGTTAGGTGGGCACAAATGAAACACATCCATAAGTTTAAACTGAACACCAAATAACTTGAAATAAATGGCATTAAAAGGCAACAATTCCTTTCCTACCTTAACAAAGAGCCACCTTTAAAAAAATTTATTATATACATGTAATTCTTCAGTTTTTGTAGTTATTGTATTCTTTAATATTTGAAGCAATTATATACTAAGTATTCAAATTAAGCCACAAATTATTAAAGCATCATTTTATCCATTAAAATGAAGTAAAGGAATAAGGTTAAAAATGTTTCTATTTAAATGTATTTTTCCAAAATGAACTGTTCCACTCCACCCCTTAGCAGATCTATAGAAAATCATTCCTACAACCAGATCTTTACATTTCAACTTTTTCCTAAAAGAGTTTGACTAACATTATTACACACTCCATTTCTGATTCCTAAGACCTCATTTAGGCAGTATTTAGTTTTTAGGGCTCTTTGCAACTTCTAATTATCCTGTATCAACTTTCGAATATAAACTCCTTGAGAGAAAACGTTTTCATTTTGTCTTTGTAGGTACAGTATCTAGCACAGTGTCTTACATATGGGTTTGCTGAGTTGAAATGAATTCAGCAGAAATTATGCCCAAAATTAAGTTGAAGATTTTAGTTTACACTGAAATTATGCTAATTTATCTGATTATTTTTTTAGATTCATCGAAGAAGGAGCCAAGGTGGAATTTTTGGAAATATCTTGTCAATCCTGAGGGTAAAGTTGTGAAATTCTGGAGACCTGATGAGTCCTTGGAAGCCATCAGACCCGATGTAGCAGCTTTGGTTAGACAAATCATCATTAAAAAGAAAGAAGACCTTTGAAAATGTCATTAAGCATGTGAATCTAATGCAACAATGAGAGCATAAAAATGTCTAAATGACATTTTAATCATTCCAACAATTCTGGAATCCCATTAAATATGGTCCAGAAGGGTGGCATCTCTTAAATAAGTGCCTAGGAGGTTACTCTCTCTCCTGCCCCTCCTCCCATAAAGAGATTATTTAGGCTGGAGATAAAGTCAAAATTAAATATACCAAGAACTCATCAAAAGCTGAAAATTCAGAATACTTCATCACCAAAGCTCACTACTGCCCATTTAACAAACATGAAATTTTTTGATGCTTGTTACTGACAGATTAAATACTAACTATCCCAGAATGCTATGTAAGGACAATTACATTTGAACGACAAATAACTAAAAATTTTGTATGGTCAATATTAGCAGAAAAGGGGTCCTGAGGTACTGTAGAGCATAAGATCAATGTGCAGTCTTATGCATATTCAGATTTGTAAATAAAATTTTTATAAGTAGAACTCCTCTGACATCTTTTATTCAGTCACTTCTGACTCTTTGTGACCCCAGTTGAGGTTTTCTTGGCAAAGATACTGGAATGATTTATCATTTCTCCAGCTCATTTTATGGATAAGGAAACTGAGGCAAACAGGGTTAAGTGACTTGCCCAGGGTCACACAGCTAGTAAGTGTCTGAGGCTAAATTTGAACTCAGGAAAATTAGTCTTCCTGAATCCAGGCCCAGCACTCCATCAGCTGAGCCACCTAGCCATCCTTTTGATATCCTGGTGCATTTTATTATTTTGACAAAGTTGTCTCTTAAAATTTTTATATCATGCTATTTAGGAACTTTCTAAATTTTAGTAAATTATTAGTCATTTCCTCATATTTCCCTAAAGTTTATCTAATTCCACAAATGGTGCTTATGTCCAGTCTATAGCTTGGATTTGAAGAAAGTAAATACTAACTGAAAATTATGTCCAGATGTATGTGTAATTATTCAAAGCAACTAGTTGTGATTGATTATTTCTTTTAAGGATGCACTGACCACTTGGCAAGTAATTCATTGCTTGAAGCTTGGTCATTTTGATGGGAAGGAATGAGAGAGAGGTTGGACTCAATCCCCAAAAGGTTATAATGGTGGCAGAATAATGTGGGGAACTGCAATTATTATAGAAGCCGTAAGATGGCAGTTCAAAAGTCTGCATGATTTTTCCTCCCAAAGCATAATTTATAAATTTTGTCAGTCACATAATAGTCATGTTCTAACCAAGTAATCTACCCCTAAAAGTAAGGCAGCCTTTCTAATTATGTCTTCCTATGAAATCAAGGGAGCAATGAGGTGGGATTAATAGCCAAAGGGTGATTTAAAATTTGGCTAAGACAGAGAAGGTCAGCTTCCATTTTTTTCTGGTTTGGCTCTCTATCATAAAGCATGTCCTCACTTATGAAGGTGAGGATCGTTGGTAAGATGGAGGTAGTTCTGCCGCCCTACCATTAAGCTACTGTTCTGGGTTCAGGTGCAGAGGCAGAAAAGATTCCAGGATTCAGTTCTAAACTATTTTGAAACTAAAGTTCTTAAAAGGGCATACCTAGAAATATCTGCAGAAGCACACCAACATGTCTTTAACTACCTAGGCTTGCATAATAAGATTTGTTTTTACAAAGTTTCCATTAAACATCAAGACTTTAGGAGGTTTTTTTTGTTTTGTTTTAAAAAAGACTCAGAGGCAGCATGTTATAATAGAAGCAGCAGTCTAAATGATAGGTTTCTTAAGGACAGAAACTTTCTTTATATCCGACCTTGTCTGTCTGGAAAGAGTCCAGGAGACCTGGATCCCACGCTCAGCTCTGCCACTTTTTTGTTACGTGATTCTGGACAATCATTTAACCTTTCTGGGACTCAAATTTCCTAATCTCTGGTTTGGACCAAACTCTCTGAAGCCCCTCCCCAGGCTGTCTCGATGAATTTGACAATAATGATGTTTGAGGCATGAAAATAAGATCAAACGCTAAAATGGAAGTCTTTTTTCTTTAATATTTTATTTTTTCCAGTTATATAATCTTCATTTTTTTACAATTTTGAGTTCCAAATTATCTCCCACCTTCTTTCCTCGATCCTTTCATTGAAAAGGCAAGCAATTCAATAAAGGTCATATATGTGCAGTCATGCAAAACATTTTCACATTAGTCATGTGAAAGAGAACATACACATATAACAAAAAAAAAAAGTAAAGTGAAAAAAGTATGCCTTCATCTGCATCTACATTTATGGAACTCTTTCAGAAGAGTACAGTGGTTTACCATCCTACCCAATGTATTATAGTTTGTCCCTACATGAAGACTGTCTGCAGTGGGATAGAGGATGGGGATAGGGACTGGACCAGTGCTTTCACTAGGAAAAGGAACTCCCAGGTGAGAAAATTCCCTCTACCAATGCAGACTGGCACTTTCTTTGAAACCTACAGACTTGGAGAGGTGCCTAGAGGCCCAAGAGGTTGTGCCCCGGGGCATGCAGCCAATATATTTCAATGGTTGACTTTGAAGCTAGGCTCCTCCTGCTTTCAAGGATAGCATGCTATCTCACTTCATGATGGTACCAGTCACTTCCATGTGCAGTGAGATAACATTTAAATTCCAAGGTTCTCAAAAGAATTGAGTTCTGTTCCAGGAAGTAAGGCCAAAACAGTCCTACCTTGTACTGCATGTCAATGTCTTTTCTTGTGTCACACAGACACACACACGCAGACACATGCAGACACACACACACACACACACACTCACACACTGTCCTCCCAGACAATTACCCTTGCTCTCATTCATTTCTTTCCATTCCAGTGTCAATGCAATGGTTACCCAATTCAATAACACACTATTCTCCACCTTCAAATCTCTCTCCCTGCTTCTTTCTCCTGCACCTTCTTTGCACAATCTCAGCCCCTCATTAGGCCCACCATCTTGCCTCAGCCACTCATATTCACTTACTGCTGAACAGAGCTGGAGGAAGTCACACAACAGTACTGAGCACATGATGAATGCGTTATCCCACTTCAAACAGGCCCTCAGTGTTGCAAAGCTAACCTTCTATTCCTCCCTGATACCCTGCCTCTCTCACCACAGAAACTATTCCAGACCTTCACATCTCTCACATTCCCTGTTCTCCTTCCAGATGACAACTTGCCTCTAAGTTTGCTGTAAAAATTGAGACTATTAGACATGAGCTCTATCTTTTCCCCTTCCAGTCTTTAAATACTTTAACATCATCCCCAACTCGCTCCTTTACCCTATACTCCCGCACAATGAAGTGGTCATTTCCCTTGCCAATGCTAAGCCCTCCATACTTGCCCTTGATCCGATCCCTTCCCATCATTCCCAGCACATTATCACTTCAATCATCCCTGCCTTTCTAACCTTCAACCTCTTCCTGTCTACTGGTTTCTCCCCTACAGCTTTCAAATATGCCCTATGTCTTAAGCCCCAGTCCTGGAAAAATTTCACTAAATCCTTCATTCACTCAAGCTGTCATCTTCTATTTCTCCTCCTTTTCTCAGCCAAACTCCTAGAAGAAGCTACGTACAATTGTTGCCCCTACTTTGTCTCTTCCTCAGCCCTCTGTAATCTTTTAGCCTCATTCAGCTGAACCTGCTCCACAAAGTTACCAATGATCTCTTAATTGCCAAATCTAATGGTGCTTTCTATCTTTATCCTTTTCATCCTGTCTCCTGCATTTGATGCCGCTGACGACCCTCTCCTACTCTTTGATCTTTTCTTTTCTTTCTCACTGCAGTCTCCACTATTCCTCCTATCTATCAAATCACTCCTTCTTAAAGGCTCATTATCCTTTTCACAGTCCCTAATTCTGAATGCTCCAAGTATTCTGCCCTGTGCCCTCCTCTCTCTGTACACTTTTTCTTGGGTGACCTCATTAGTTCCCATGGATTGGATCATCATCTCTATGCAGAAGATGAAGAGATCTATATATCCAGTCCCAGTCTCTCCTTGAGTCTCATTCCCACATCACCAATTGCCTCTTGCATACTTAAAAAATGTATGTCCTGCATGTAGGTCAAACTCAACATATTTCAAATAGAACTCATTACCTCACCAACCAAAAACCTACCCCTCTTCCAAACTTCCCAATTTGTCAAAAGCAACACCATTTCTCCAATTTCCTAAATTCATAATCTGAATATTATCCAAGACTCTCACCTCACGTATCTAATCAGTTTCCAAACCTGCCATTTCAACCTCCATAGCATCTCTCCCATCCAACCTTTTCTCTCATACCACCCACCACCTTAGTTCAGACCTTAATCACCTCTCAACTAGATTATTATATTAACCTCAAGTCTCTCCCCCACTCCACTCATCCTACACAATGCTACACTTTTCTTATGACCACATCATTCCCCAAATCAATAAATTCTTATAGCTCCGTGTTACTACTAGGATAAAAAATGTTTAGTTTTTAAAAACCTAGTCCTAACCTTTCTTTGTAGCTTCATTGTACATTATTCCCCATTCTGCACACTGTGATCCAGCCAAACTGACCTCCTCTCAACTCTTCACTTCATTTCTTATCTCCTTACCTCTGCATTGGCCATATCCATGACTGGAATACACTAATTCCTGACTTGTGTCTCAAAAAATATTCTACCTTTCTTTTTTCAAGTCATGAATCAACACTGTCTTCTACATGGGCCTTGTTTGATGCCCCCAACTATCCTTTCTTCCACTTTTTAATTGCCTTGCATTTATCTGTATTTATTCACTACTTAGTGTCTACCATGACACATATTAGGTGGTTATTAAATGCTTAGTGGTTGCTTCTGTATACCAGGAAAGTATTCCTATACTTTATGGGCAATTAAGAATTCTTTTTGCATTTTTATGAGGGAAAGCAGGAAACCTCACCTCTAAGTAGGGATGTACTAACTTGGATGTACTGAACCAGAGAGTATGTAACAAACTGAAATTGTTAGGAACCTCCAAGTTATGCTGGTCATAGCAGTTTGGCCCACTCACAACTCACAACGTGAAAAGTAGAAAAGGTTACATCCTTCTTAAGTTAAGCATACCAAACATCACTACCATATGAACACTCAGAAAGCAAGAAAACTGGCTATCTGAATGTTCTGGATTGCTGCCTAAATGGAAGAAGAACACCAGAAGAAATTGTCTCTTTTCTTTGAGCTAAGAATGCTACACAAAGTTAAAATTCCCCTGTGATGAAAGATGAACATAGTAAAACCCAAAGTACCTTTAATCAGGGTTAAGAAAAAGTATTTCTTCATTAGCCCTAATATAAATATTCTAAGTGCTCTAAACAATTTGCTTAAACCTGCCCTGATGAAGGAATATGTGGAAATATGGAAGTGTATGCAGTTGCTGTAATTATGAAAAACAGCTAACTAACAATACACTGCCCAATCACCACACACATATACTAAGACCAGTCTTTGGTTTTTCTGCCAGATCAAACAAAAAACAATCTTTGCAACTCAAAAAAGAAAAAGAAAAAGAAAATGGCCATGTAGACGAAGAACAGGTATATGTTGTTCTAAAAGAACCCCAAACTCATTTTATTATATTAAATTGTAAATAAATAAATTGTAATACAGTAAATGGTTCACATGGACACCATAATTTTTCTATATCATATTGACAACTAAAAAATTAAAAGTATGAACATTTGTTTATGTCATGGCAGATGCAATAGGACAGCAGTTGCATAGTAGCTGGTACATTCAGATATTCAACCAGCTAACAATACACTGCCATCCCATCACAACCATATAACCAATGATTTTCAAAGTCTTCTTGTTGATTTCACTGAGAAAGATGAACTAGTCCAGGAGCAAGTGGCAGGGTGGTTGTGACTGCTGAACTGAACCCAAGCAGCCAGCTTACAGCACACTGCCTACCTGACCCAGGGAATGGGGACAGTACACGGAGCAGAAAGCTCTCTCGTCTTAGAGCCAAAGGACCTTAGTTGTAGTGCTGACTTGCTATTTCCTATCTTTGTGTCTGTGGGCAAGTCTCTCGCCCATTCTGGGCTTCTACTTCTCATCCACAAAATGGGGATAATACTGGTACTATGTATTTACAGGGCTATCATAAGGAGAAAACTTTTGCTAAATAAATAGGAACAATAATTACCATAGATGGGTGATAGAGCTGTTTATGGGGTTATGGTTTACTGACAACTCAACAGCATTGTTAGAAAATGGAGAGAGGAAACTTGTCATCCCCCCCTAAAAATAATGCTAAATGTATTTGAATGTTGTGAGACTGCTCAAAAAAACTTCATCTGGACAGTCAAATAATCTCCAGAAGCCACCAAAATACCTACCTAATGGTAGCTTCTCAGAACCAAAAATGCTGACAATGGGAACTGGATGATGTATATAACTGATATTTTAAAATTACCTAAATACATTTTAATTTCATAAATTACTTCTACTGACTGTCCAGTAAGTGCTTCTGTGAGGGAAAAAGTCCATGGATCATGGCAATCTACAAGTTGAAAATGAGGCATCAATGTGGTAAGGGTTTTGGGTATAAAAATGAATATGTAATTTCCTTTAAATATTAAACATTTTATTACATGTAACCAGTAGCTCCGCACTCCAATATTGGACATAGTAATTTTAAGTGCAGAGCTTGGGATGATGGGCCAAGCCCTTACATATAATTAAAGAGCTATTTCCAGACTCAGTTTTCATTTGGAAAGGTAATATGGCACAGCATATAGAATGCTGGACTACGAAAAATAAACTAGGCAGCTTCTCAAAGTTATGAGCCCTGTGCCAAATACATTTCAGCTTCCATTCATTCTATCCATAAGATAGAATCGTTTCCATGTTGTTCCTTCTTTAAATGTGAATGGAAGTTTCTTGTGTATGATTTTTGTCTCACATTATATTTGATACATGTCAAACATTTCATAAAGTACGTTGGCCATTTCACAACTAGAGATACAGAAATACTGAAAAAGGTATACAGAAATATAAAGAACGTAATTAAAGGGTCAGAAACTAGAATCTGGGAGGAAAGGTTAAAAATCAGACTTGAGCAAATCCTAGACTGAGGACTGGAAAGGATACAAGAGATCATATTCTCCAGCCCCTTTAACTTTAAAGATGAGGAAACTACATGGAAGAAAAACTCACAGTGGTAATCAAGGAAGCCTAGAGATCCTAAATTAGTTAACAAAACCCTTGATTCTACAGCTTCTCCTAGAAGTCCACAAGATGGCGATATATTTACTCTTTTTTTAATCTGATGAATCTGATGATGGTGAGTGAAACAAATATTGAGCTAAGCATTAAAGAGGAAAAAATGGCAAAAAGATGGTCCCTGAAGTTAAGTTCACATTCTAATGAGGGATATGATATGCAAACATGACTATGCAAATATCTGCTTATGTGTATACGTATATAACAAGATAGATACAGTATAAATGGAAGGTAATCTCCGAGGGAAGGCAGTAGTAGTGGAGTGAGATTTGGAACTAGTTTATTAGCTAAAGGAATACATAGAAGAAAAGAGTTTAAAAGATGCTGTAGTGATAGAATTGATAGGACTTAGCAACTGACTAGATATGGAAGGAGGTTCAGGGAAGATAAAAAGTCAAGTGTGACTGATTTTGAACTGGGATGATTATTAGGATGGTGATATCAATAAAAATAGGGAAGTTTGGAGTGGTGGGGTTAGTAGGGAAGATCTTGAGTTCAGTTTTGGACAAACTGAGTTTGAGATGCTGTCAGGACATTGAGGTACAGACGTACAACAGGCAGTTGGAGACGTAAAACTAGAGGTCTGTAGAGAGATGAGGAATGTATAAGTATGTGAATCACCTACAGAGGAGTAATAATTTAACCCATGAAAATAGATGAAATAATCAAAGGACAGAGGATAAAAAGAGAGCTGTGGGCCCAGGCCAGACCCTTGGGTATGCCCATGTAAGGGACAGGATATAATTCAATAAATAAGACTGAGGAAAAACAGGCAGGGAGAGAACTAGGGGAAAGAAGTGTCAGGAAATTCAAGGGAGGAGAGCCTATCTCCAAGAAGATGGTAAATCCGACTGAAAGATCAAGGAGGACGAGCCACTGGATTTAGCAATTAAGAGGTAATTGGCAACATTTCAGTAGAGTATTGCAGTCAAAGCAAACTGGAAAGGATTGAGGGGTGAATGGAGGCAATGAGTATATACTACTCCAGGAGTTTTTAACTGTGAAAACTTGAGGGTATAGTTAGGTCAAGGCAAAAAAAAATTTTTTAAGCATAGGGAAAATCTGAGCTTGTTTGTGAACAACTGAAAAGAAGCCAGTAGAGAAATTCACGGAATAATTGAAAGGATAAACTCCCCAAGGACATGGGAAGGGATGAGAATCAAGGATAAAAGTAGATAAAAACTAGATGTCCCTAGACAGGAGGACTTTCAAATCTGAAACTAGAATAAATCCAAAAAGGGCGAGTGAAGATGTTAAATACTGCCAGGTTTCAAGGTATGAAGTAGGAGAGAGGAAAGATAGCCTTTTTTCGTAGGAAAGTAGGAAGTGAGGTTACCTGCTGAAAGAGAGGTTGGTAGGATTTGTTTTGAGGGAAGAGAAGTTTGCTACAGCCATTCAGGAAAGTATTATAGTCACTGAAGAAGAAAAATGAAAACTCAGATTTCTTTCTTCAGTATTGTAAACTTGGAGAAATTAAGAAAAGGAAAATGTATTTTGGTAAATTTGAAACATCTACACAAATAAACTTCAAAAGATAAGGTAACAATGAGTGGAATATATTGTTTTCTCTGCTGAGGCAGGTGGTTTATGTTGAATTGCACCTTTTGGAGCGGTAAAATACAATTGTAGTATCAGGTATGAAAGGAAAAAGCAAGTGTGTCTGTCGTGCATTGCCTTGCTAGCTGACCCATTCTGAAGTATACTTCCCTTGTGTGGTTTTTATAAACCCATCTTCTCAGCACCCCTCCCTTACCTTCCCCTTCCAGCAACTACTGTTTTAGCAGGTAACCTCACTTCCCACTTTACTGAGAAACAGGGACTTTCCATCATGAGCTCTGTCCTCTTCCCTACTCAAAGCCATGCAACATTTAACCTCTGCACTCCTCCTTTTCTATTCCTACATTCCTTCTTCTTGACCTCTCTGACACCTTGGATGCTTTTGGTTGCCCCATCCTTGATAGTAGCTCCTAGATGAGAAATTTTGGAGGCTGCTTTCTCCTGGTTCTGTTTGAACTGTCTGACCGATTTTTCAGTCTCCTCTGATAGATTTTTCTCCAGGTTATACCCAGTGAGTGGGTGTCCCCAAAGGCTCAATCCTGGACTATAATTACCTGGTGGTTGCTTTCTCTGCTTCGAGCCTCTCCTCATCCTCCACTCAGCTGCTAATGTGACCTTCCTAAAGTGCAGGTCTGACCATGTTACCCCTCCCCCCACCTCCCAGTAAATTCCATTATTTCCCTATCACTTCAAGGATCAAATGAAAAATCATCTGTATATCCTTTCACAAATTGGTCCTTTTCTACTTATCTCTTTTTATTCTCTGTCCTTTGGTTATTTCATCTACTTTCATGGGTTAAATTATTACTCCTCTGTAGATGATTCACATTTACATCTACATTCCTCATCTCTCTACTGACCTCTAGTTTTACGTCTCCAACTGCCTGTTGTACGTCTGTACCTCGATGTCCTGACAGCATCTCAAACTCAGTTTGTCCAAAACTGAACTCAAGATCTTACTAACCCCATCACTCCAAACTTCCTTATTTGTAATGATGATATCACCATCCTCATAATCATCCCAGTTCAAAATCAGTCACATTTGACTTTTTATCTTCCCTGAACCTCCTTCCATATCCAATCAGTTGCTAAGTCCTATTATCAATTCTACCACTACAGTATCTTTTAAACCCATTTCTTCTATGTATTCCTTTAGCTAATAAACTAGTTCAAAATCTCACTTACCTTGTCTGAATTATATTAGCCTCCTAATTGTTCCTCTCCCTCTCTCTCTCTCCATCCCTCTGTCCCACCCTGTCTCATACACACACATATATACACACACACACACACCCCTTTCTCAGACTCTCATAGACTTTCAATCTCCCAACCTTCAAACAGCCACAGCTCCCAAATTATATTCCTAGAGCACAGATCTGACCAGGTCACTCAACTGCTCACAAAGCATCCCTAGTTTCTGATTTCCTCTAGGATAAATTATAAACTCTTAGTCTAGCTTTTAAAACCCTCCATTATATGGTTCTAACCTACCTTTTCTTATTTCACACTACTCCACTTTACACACTCTATATTCTAGTCAAACTACACTAATATTCCCCAAACCCAATGCCTCTGTCTTTATGTGTTCAAATATGTTTGAAACATAGTACTTCCTCATCTGTGCTTTGCAAAATCTTTTCTCTTCCCTCACAGTTTATCAAATACCAACCCTTTTGTATATGATTAGCACACCTCTCCTCCACCTCAAAACTACTTTCTCCCCAAATTTTCCTGGAATATACTATATTTCACAGGATAATAGGTCTAAAGTTGGGAGGGACCTCAGAAGCCATCTAATCCAATCCCCTCATTTTACAGATAAAGGAACTGAGATTAAGGAAGATTAAACAGCTTGCCCAAAATCATATAACTAAAAAAGTTTCCAAGGGTGGGACTGGAATTCAGGTCCACCAGATTCAGAACCAGTACGTTGTGTCTTATCCCCCAGCTAATAAGTTCATGTTTAACTGATTGATCCTAGTAGAATGCCAACTCCTTTAGGACAGAAACCATGTGTAATATCCATTTTTAAAAATGTTTTCCAAATGAAATTTTTTTCTTACAGAAGTTTCTTTACCCATTTAGGGAGGGAGGGTTGCAAAGGGTGAAGAGAGCCAGAGCAGCCGCCAGGAATCAGAAGACCTAGATTCTAGCCCCAGATCTTCGGCTAACCCATCTGTCACTCAAATGAGTCTCTAACTTGATAGCTAATCTGCAAAATGAAAATTTTTGCCCTATCTCCCCCATAAGGCTGTCTTTGACACTCAAATGAAACAATTTATGTGACAGTATATAGAAAATAACAAAGACCACGGGACCATTTGTCCAAAACTCTCTCAAACCATGAATAATGAATATAACCTTGAATAATGAAGAAAAAAGTTTAACCATGAATATGAAGAAACCATGAATAACCATGAATAATGAAGAAAAAAGTTTGCATTTACCTTCATCCCCCCCCACCCAAGTCGTTACTCATAAGGGCCTGTGAGGTGGATAATTCAAGTGTTTATTTCCTTCATCAAGTGGTTACATATATATGTATGTATGTATGTATATATGTTCTTATTTTACAGATAAGAAAACAGGCTCTGAGAAGTTAAATGACTTGTTCATGATAGTAAATAGTAATAGAAAAGGTTCAAACTTCAATGTCCAGATACCAAGTCCAGCGTTCAATCCAGTACATTTTATAGCTTAAGATGAACTCCAAGGATTTTTCTTAATATAACACATAATTTCTATAACACTTTTAAATTTTAATCTTAAAATATGATTTGGACACCAAGTCCAGCATTCAATCCAGTACATTTTATAGCTTACGATGAACTCCAAGGATTTTTCTTAAGACAACACATAACTTCTACAACACGTTTAATTTTAGTCTTAAAATACGATTTGGGATAAAGCAGGTGGTAAAAATTAAAAATCCAGCACACTGTACTACGTTTTCAGCTTGGCCTAGACTTCCCGCATTCCTAGATTGCCGTCCCTTCCCAGATACATCCGGCAAGAATTCTATTTTCCCTGAATCACAGAAACGACACCGAAAACCAGAACTGGAGACTTACCTTGCTACCCTTCTGTAAGCTCTTATTTCTGTTCCGTCTAATATCTTTTGCAAACGTCTTCATGGCATTCTCCTTTGAAGATAGGAACATAGTAAGGGGTAAGTTATTTAGGATTATAATCACGTCCGATTTCGCTTATCTCAAACTCTCAAGCTGTACCGAAAAAACCTCATTTAAAAACGTCCTTCCACCCAACAATAAAGCCCAATGAACAAGCAGAGCCGAAATCCCCCCGCAGCTTAGGGCTGAGCCGGTGGCACTGACCCCTGGCTCTGAACCCCTCTGGGCACACCAGGCACCTCACTCACCCACCACAGCTCTTCCTCCGTCCGCACCCTCAGAGAGGCGAATCGCTCCAGCTTCCACTCCATCCCCACCAACCTGCCGCGGCCGCCTCCGTCCTCCCCAGCCGCCAAGCTCGCCGGATCCTACACACACACACGCTCCTTTTCCCGCTCCTCCGCAGCTCCCCAAGGGCCCCCCAGCGAGCTTGGCCGGAGGCTGCGAGGCTTGGGTTTAAAGAGAAGGCGCGAGCGGCAGCCAGAGCGGGAATTCCCGTCTCCGAGACCTCATTGGCTGTCGACGCAGTGACGAACGAGCACGGGAGGGGATTCCCCGTTCGCCTAGCAACGCGATGGACGCGGGACCGCTGGGGCTGGGAGCCCGGGCTCTGGCTGGCTCGGCCCGCCGCGGCCCCAGCCTTGTTATTGTCTGGGGGAGGAGGCGCGGCCAGGGGCGCCAAGCCCGGCCGGGCCCGGTGGCGGGCTTCGGGTTGGGTGCAAGAAAAGTTCCTGCAGCTGCAACACGCGAGGGGTTTGGCGGGAGAAGAAGCGGGTCCTGAGGTTTCAAGAAACACCAACACCTACCCCCTATCCCGGCCCTTTGGGGACTGTCGGGGTCGGCCACGGTTCTGAGCGATCCGACAACTCCCACAAGGTCTCCTCGTCCATTTTATATTAAAAATCGTATTTCTCTATTTTCTCAAAGTAATGCATTATTCAGTTTTTGCACTTTTTAAATCATTTAATGTAAAGTCGCTTTAAGACAAGTCTTCCTTTTTTTCCCTTTCTCATTTCATGACTGCCCTTCTCTACTCGCCACCCCCAAATAAAATGCATGATCACCCGAGGTGGGGTGGGATTCCCATACTGTCCGAGAATGGTATCCAGGAAGCATCTTTCCTTCTCTTGACCCATTAAAGAAATAATCATATTCTCTCCAAAACTGATTTATCTAGCGGTGGTCAATCAACTACTATTTAGAGAGGAAAAAATGGAGGACTAGTTGATGACAAATAGGAAAGGATAAGTGAAAGAATGGAGAAAGGACCAGAAAAAACACGTGGGGGACACCATTATAATCGGAAATGAATATCGGGAGTTTAAGGGAAGGGATATTAGGAAAGCAGGTGAAAATGGCAGACCAAAAAAAGATGTGTAAAGGAATAGGATCTCAGGAAGAAAAGAGATGTGGCGCGTGGCTGGAGTGTTCCAGGGTGTCAATGGCTATTTGTTCCCATTTTCATGAACGCTGATTTAAGATACACTGTATCCAATTTGTGAAAGCAGAGGAAATCTGCCCAATGCCCTTCTCCAAAGATTAAGCCGTAATAGAGACGGTAGGGCTGTCCTATATGTCCAAGGAGTTACGTTATACTACTTAATTAATGATCAAGTATTTTATTGGTAAAAAGTTCAATTAGTGCTTCACCTACAAGAATGCTATTTATGTTAGGTTCACTTCAACTGAGTATTACTTCCAACTGGAATAAAACCTTTCACTGACAAAATCTCATATCACTGGCTAACAGCCAAAATATATAGCCAGTAAAATAGCAAACGTAAGCAAGTCTACAGATGTGTACAAAATAGTTATAAAACTATTTTCTGTAAATCACAGCTATTGCTATCAACTATTCAAAGATGAAACAGCGCAATATAACATTAATGACTTTCAATTCCAATTGTTAAAATTTAGATTTATTATCTGATTATAGATAAGCAATATATCATTTTGTGTATATTTACGTATGTAAATTTATGATTTCTAGTTTTTTGTTTTTAATCTAACATCCTGGTACTAAGCCCACAAAGTTTAATGATAAAAACTCAAATTTGATCATCTAAAAATATAATTTAGAATAGTCTAAGCTTACAAATGTTAAAAGTAATTCGTTTGCTATATAGTTGACACAATATACTTATGTAAACAGCTACAATTCCATTTTTAGCCATTCTCATCCAATGCTTGTTTTCTTAAATTATGAAATGGGATATGATTAACCTCTTCTTGCGGGTACTGGGCCATCTATGTGGAAATTTATCATCTAATGATAATCACACCGAGTATTACTAGGTAGGTACATGACTTTTGGAAAATCAATTTTCTTAACTAGAGTGATTGAGAAGTCATTTCTCAGCCTCGTGCCCTCGTTCCCTAAGAAGAGATTTAAATAGAGATTACTACCTAAAAGTCTGCCCTGATGAAGGGTCTGCCTGGGAGTTTCCCACAGCCAGGGATATGCTATTTAAAGGGGATGGCATTGCGGAGAGCGGAAAGTCGCAGAGTAATGCAAAGCCAGGTTAGACTTGCAAGGATGGTGAAGATCAAAGTAAAGGTGGTAAAACAAGGGCCCGGACGGCGCCGAGGAGTTTCTTGTCTTTGTCGTTCTCTGTCCTCCATTTCCCATCCACGCTCTTCTCGGGCACTCAGAGAAACCACGGGCATCCTTTCCGCGGGGTTGCTCCAGGACGAGGGCGGCTGCTCGGGGATTGGACCAGACTCGCTGCCCCGAGTTACCTAGCGACCGACTAAGGATTCCAACCGCTTTGCGGAGGTTAGGGGGGCGGGGGACGAAACCGTTCTCTGTTCCACGGGGCTTCCAACTGTCCGCTCGCGCGCGCCAGACTACTCTACCTTTCGTACGGGTGGGGTAGGGAGAGAGGAAGGAGGAGCGGGAGGGAACGGCCCCCACCCCGCGCCCCTACGCTCGCGCGCCCGCGCCCACGCGCGCTAGTCCTCCCGCCTCCCTCTCCCGCCTAGCAGAAACGGGACAAAAGAGACCGTTGGCTATTTCTCTGCAATGGCCCCCGCCCCGGGCACTGGGCTGGGAGGGCGAGACTGCCCGAAAGACGCCAGGGAGGGGAGGCCCGAAGCGGCCGAAGTCAAGTCACTTCATTCCCATAGAGAAAGGGGGTGACGAGGAGGGGCTCCGACATGAAAGATGATTATTTCGTGGGAAGCCGTGGGGACAAGTGGCTGAAGCAGTTTACTCATCTCAGGCTTTTGTAAGGGCCGTTATGGCCTCCTGTGGTCACAGAAGCGCTGTGAAGTGGCCCCAGGAGCTAGTCTCCTTCCCATTTTATAGAAGAGACCAACTGAGGCTCCGGAAGGTCGGTGAAGTCGACCAAACTAGAGCCAGGCTGGCTTCTGGACCAGGTCTTTCCTCCACTCTAGATACTACTCTCCACCCACCCCTGCCAATAATGGAGATAAGGGGCAACTTGTAGGGACGCCGGGATTGTCCTTTATTTAGTATTACGTGCAAGAGTCAGTATTGGGGGAAAATGTACCAGCATGGGTCACTGGAAGTAATTTTGCAGAGAGTCTGCAACAATGTTACCAGCCTCAGCACAGGGCTGTCCCCTAGGCAAGGTTCACCACCTTCCGTTTGATGTATCCTTTTCATTTATATTGCAACAAAGACATTCATGACCTTAGGGAGCTCTTAGCTCTGTAATCTGTAAAATGAGAAGGCTGAATTAGATGGTCTTCTAAGGGCCCTTCTAACTTTAGATAGATCTAGATCTATAGAATTATATGGGTATAATTCTGTGTAAATCAAGATATATAATCTTACATGAATTAAAATATGTTATACATATATTCATATAAACATATATATATCATTTTTTCCTTCCACTGTAACTGACACCAAAACCATGCTCCATAATTTACTATTGTCACTAAAACTAAAATATTAGGCGTTCGTTATGTTTATCCTTCAAAGCTGGATTTTTCTCCCACACGTCTAATTCCATTTATGGAGCTAGAATATAATGCCACCTTACATTTTGATAGGGACTTATAGCATCTTTTCTGATTCATCTCACCAAGCCCAGGGCAGGCAGAGATTCAAACCCTAATCTTCTAGCTTGAAGTACAGTAAAACTCCATTATACCAACTGGTACACTTCATCAGTTTTAATACATTTTTGTGGATTTAATATCTAATCATACATAAGCCTGAGGGGGAGGGGAGAATTGTCATTTGTCTTTTGTTTTTCCCAAATCCATTGCATTGCTGTGGAGAACTTGGTGAAGGTAATATAGTGTATTGAAGTAAATGACCTCTAGGTGGCAATTTGGAGCTCTGAATGCACTAAATTAAAGAAAAAGGAGAAAGGAAGAAAAAGAAGGAAGGAATAAAGAGCCAGAATTTGAAGTGTACAAGACACTACAATATGAATAAATATTGCATTTATACAGCATGAGTTCTGTATTTATACTGTATGAGTAAATACTGTGAATAAATGAATGAGAGAAGGGATGGCTAGGTCATGTGGGACTTTGAACACAGAGGATTATATATTTGATCATGGAGGTGATAGACTGGAGTGTAGATAGGTGATAAAATGGAGTATATTGAGTGGGGGGTGGGGGGGTTTGAGCTACATTTTAGGAAAAACAACAGTGTAAAATGACCTGGAGCTGGGAGAGACCAGTAGGCTATTGCAATAGTCCAAGTGTTAAGGAGAAGAGGGCCCATTCCAGAGTGGCTGGCAGCATTAGAGGAGAGAAGGGGGCATATTTGAGAGGTGTTGCAATTGTGAACTTGACAGGATCTTGGCAACAGATTGAATATCAAAGCTAAGAGACAGAGGTTGAGGATGACACACACAGATATATAAGTATTTCCCCCAGGTTTTGAGCCTGAGAGACTGATGGTGACCTCAACAATAATAGAAAGATTCAGATAAGGGAAGAGTTTGAGGGGAGGGGAATAATGAGTTCAGTTTTGAATGCTTTGAATTTAAGATATTTGTAAAACATTCAGTTTGAGATGTCTAACAGGCTGTTGGAGATGTGACACTGTAGGACAGCAGAAAGGTTATGGATAGATAAATAAATTTAAGAATCAGCAGCAGAGATGATTAATTGTATCTGTGGGATCGATGAGATCACCGAGTGAAATAGTGCAAAGGGACAAGAGGGGGGCCTAGGACAGGATCTTGTGGGGTACCCAATGATTAGCAGACGTGACCTGGATGAAGAGCCAACAAAAGAAAGAGGAGTGGTCAGATAGGTAGGAAGAAAACCAAGAGAGTAATGTACTGAAAATCTCTGGAGAGGAAAGTATCGAGGAGAAGAGGGTGATTGATAGTACCAAAGTCTGCAAAGAGGTTAAGAAGGATGAGGATTCAGAAAGCCCATTAGATTTGGCAATTAAGAGATCATTACTAACTGGGAAAAGCAGTTTCAGTTAAATGATGAAGTCAGAAGCCAGATGGTAGGGAGTTCAGAAGGAGAGGAAAGGAAGTAGAGGCACCCACTATAGACAACTTTCTCAGGAATTTTGCCACAAAAGGCAAGAAAATCATGGGACAGTAGTTAGGGAGGATAGAAAGGTTTCTTACTTGTGAACATACTCTGAAATCCATTTCCATAGTCTGAAGAATTTACAAATACATAGATTGTACAAAGGACCTGTAGAGTAGCCAACCTCTCCATTCGCTTATTTCTACTTCTACCATCATGCCATCATTTGCAGGGAAAAATTAAGTGCAGAATATCATGATACAATCAATTCTCAAATATGTAACTAACAGATGACTGTTGTGGCATGGTCAAATTATGTCAAAAAATAATCCAAAATACTATTTTTAACTAATAATTTCAACTCTGACACCTTAACAAACCCTATTAGTTTAGCAAGTTCAGTATAATTAGTTTCTCCTTTTTTTTCCTTCCTCTCACCTTCACTTTTTATTGAAGATTCTTAGTAACCTATAAAAATGGACAAAAGACAAGGAGCAAAAGAAAGAATAGCAAAGACTACAATCTATCAATTGGATAATTAGGTCACAAACAATAATTCATTATAATAACAACACATAATACGACTATATTCTAGGTAAATAGCTTTATCTTTTTCATGTTTTAACTGCCTCTGTATAAATAAGAGATAGGGACTGGGCCTGTGATATCATAGATATAGGGAACTCCCCTCTCAAGTGAGAACACTCCCTCTACCACTTGCAGATGGGCTCCTTTTCTGCAATGTATTGTCTTTGAGAGTTGTCTAGAGCACTGAGAGATTAAGGGACTAGATCGGGGTTACACAGCCAGTATGTGCCAGAAGACCTGAACATTGGTCTGTATGACTTAGAATGGTGGGTATATACTACACAGCAGTTCTTATCTTTATAATTTAGCCAAATCAACTTATGTTCTCATATTATAGTTATCTTTAAATAGAAAGTTTTTTTAAAAAGAAAAGTAGAATATTCCATTATTCCTCAGAAATTTTATATCTTTGTCTATTTCACATAATCTCAAAATTCCATTTAATATTTATTGATTTCCATAATGGACTAGATTATTTGTTTATTAGAATTTCCTCTGCTACAACTTCTGCCATATTAATTCAGCTCATTAAAAGTAGACTCAAGAAAATGAATTCTCAAAGCCATCTTTGGAACATGAATTGTCAGACACCCTGTGAACACAGCCTTCAGAAAAAAAAATAATAAGTTTGCAAAGTGCTGACCTTAAGAATGAACTGAAGAAAGCTGCCTTAGTCTCTGCTTTTTGAGGGTTTCCTCCACATCTCAGAGCTGAAGTCTATGTCTTCAGCTATTGGGAATGCATTAACATTAAGTACACTCTTTCCTGGTGGTCAATGCCACAAGATCAACAAACATTAGGAGTCTGCCAGTTGCAAGGCACTGCGCTAGAACCTGGGCTTAGAAAGACAAAAATCATCCCTGCCCTCAGGAAACATATATTCTTCTAGGGCAAGGAGAAGGAAAATACAAGACAATTTTAGGAAAAAAATATTTCATTAAATGTTAAGAATCTTAACACGACAGTGTAAAGTAGTTATCAGCTTAGCTATCAACATAATGGAAAACACAGAGATAGCTGAAGTCTTGGTAGTATGATAGTGTGATACTTGCTGTATGATACTGGGCAAGTCACATTTGTAACTTGGGCTCCTCATCTATAAAAATGGGATTAATAAGTCTCTCTATTTAACTCAGGGTTTTTGTAAGGCAAGTGTGAATTTGTATTTCTAAATTATATCACTATGGAGTAGCATAATAATAGAACTGAGTTCTACTGCGTTGAAGGGGAAGGGGGAAAGAACTGATTGGGGAGAATTTTGCCTAGGCCTAGTCCTGTATAGAGAATTTGTAGAAATGGTTTAGTTCAGTGTTCAATTTATTAGGGAATGATGAAAGGAATATTGGCTCATTGTGGAGAAATTTGTACTACTGAGTAATTTTAATTTTTTCAGACCATTTTATGATAATTAACATTCAGCATATGCTTTCCCAGAGAAAGCTACAAGTGTAATTTAATTCTGCAGACTTTTCCCCCACTTGACAGTATTTCACTTTTTCCAATTACATGTAAAGATAGTTTTCAGTATTCACTTTTATAAAATTTTGACTTTGAAATTTTTCTCCCCCCTCCTCAACTCAGCAAGCAATCCGATATAGGCTATACATGTACAATCATATTAAACCTATTTCCACATTAGTCTTGTTGTGAACAAAGAGTCAGAACAAAAGAAAAAAAACACAAGAAAGAAAAAAAGAGAAAATAGTATGCTTTGATCTGCATTCAGACCAGACTCTACAGTTCTTTTTCTGTATATGGATAGCATTTTCCATCATGAGTTTTTTGGAATTGTCTCAGATCATTGTATTGCTGAGAAGAGCTAAGTGTATCATAGCTGATCATCACACAATGCTGCTCTTACTGTGTACAATATTCTCCTGGTTCTGCTAGAAATTTTCAGATAAAAGGTAAATATTTCTGATATGGTTGCAAGGGCATGGTCTGAATATCCTCACAAGACTTAAAAATTTCTGGTTATGTTATCTTATTCAAAAAGGGGGAGCATAGAAAAAATAAAAATAGAAGATATTGGCAATATTTCCTTTCTTTATGGGCCTAATCACATTATCATCAGCCATCTCTCAATTTGTGAACTTTAAAGATATATTTTATACAATCAGAGACTAGGGATTATATTATTAAAGACAGTATTTTAGAATTAAGAAAAATATCTTTAAATGACAAAAACTAATAATTTTACAAGAAAAAATATTTAATGGTGAAAGTTTATCAATTATATAAATAAATTCTATATAAATTATTACATATATAAATCATATTATAAATATAAATCATACATTAATAATAATTATAAATCTTCATTTACTTTTACATCTCTAACTGATCTTAGACAAAGATGACAATAAGGTTATAGAATTCCATTCTTTAAGCGTGTGTTGTTGAAACCCATGAAAGAAGCATGTTCAGCGTTGTATTTGGAACGCAAACCTGCAATGATTTTGTTGCCCAGAATCAGTATATGCAGCACTCCATATTCCTTTACTTCTTCAAAAAAGAAAGGGAGATATATTCTCATATCTGTTCTTTTGGGGCCAAGCTTGGTCCTCCAATTTCTTAGCATTCAGTTTAGATTTTTTTTGTTCGTGGCTGTAATCATTGTGTACCTTGTTTCTCTAGTCCTGCTTACTTCAGTTTTCAATAGGTCTTCCATACCTCTTTTCATTCTTCATATTCAAAATAGAATCATAGGGGCAGCTAGGTGGCAAAGTGGATAGAGCACTGGCCCTGGAGTCAGGAGGACCTAGATTCAAATTTTACCTCAGCCACTTGAGACTTACTAGCTGTGTGACCCTAGGCAAGTCATTTAACCCTGACTGCCTCACCAAAAAAACAAACAACCAAACCAGTAGAATCATAGATTTAAAGCTAGAAGGAGCTTGAAAGGCCATTTAGTCCCATCACTTCATTTTTGCAGATGAGGAAACTAAATCCCAGAAAGGTTAAATGACATGTCTAAGGTCACACAGGGAGTAAGCATCAGAGGCTGAGACTTTGAAACCAGACTCTCTGCCTCCAGAGTCAATGTTCTTTCCTTTGTCCATATTCCTTTATCTTAATGTACCATAATATTTTTAGCTATTCTCTAGTTTAATGGGAAGATACTTTGTTTCCAGGTATTTGTCTATACAAAGGGCTGCTATAAATATTTGGTATATACAGGAAATTTCTTTCTCCTTAATTTCCTTTCAGGTATATGATTAGCAAAAGGTTGATAGGCTTGGATGTTTCAAAGACTTTCTTAGCATAATTCCAAATTACTTTGCTGCATTGGATTACTTCACTCCATGGCTCTGCAGTGTATTGCTGTATCTTCCTTTCCATAATCCTTCCAACACTGATTATTTCCATCCTCTCATTTTTGACAATTTGCTGAGTATGAGTGAATAAGTAAGGTAAAATTAAATTGGAATAGCATTAAGGCATGTGGTGTAGTAATCAAGGTTCTTCAACCACTCCTATTTAACCCCTCTATTACTTACTCTTTCCTTGGATGAGTCTTCTTCATATAAATGCTTCTTCACTCTGGGAAGCAGGATTAAGTTTCCAGCCAGAGATCTTACTTCCTGTAAAATATTTCAGTATTAGATATTTATCTCCTCTGGGTATGCTTATTATTATTTTAACAATATTAATAGCTGTCATTTACATAGTACTTACTATGTGTCAGGAACTGTCCTAAATGCTTTACAAATATTATGTCATGTGATCCTCACAATAACCCTGGGAAGGCGATGCAATTATTATCCCCATTTTACAGTTGAGGAAACCAATTATCTTCCCCCTACATCCTCCCCATCCTAACTTCCCAATTACTGTCAAAAACAATACCATCCTCCCAGTCCCCCAGGTTAGAAACCATTCCTTACTATCTCTCACTTCCCCCTACCCTATACCCAATCTGTTGGCAAGGACTATCAGTTTCAGCTTTTCAGCATCTCTCAAATCCCTTCTCTCCTCTGACACTGCTACCACTGTGATACAGGCCCTCATCACCTCATGCCAGGATTATGCAATAACCTGCTGGCACATGTGCCTACCTCAAGTCTCCCCCCAATACAATCCCATCCTCCATTCAGCCACTAAAGTGGCTTTTGTAAAGTGCAGGTTCCAACATGTCATCCCCATATTCAATAAATTCGAATGATTTCCTAACACCTCCAACATCATATGCAAAATCCTCTTTTTGGTGTTTAAAGCCCATCAAACCTAGCCCCTGCCACACCTTTCTAGTCTTCCTTCTTTCCTCCCTGCTGTTCTAAAAACTAAACATTCCATCGCTATGGCTCTAGGCATTTTCTCTGTCTCTCCAGATGAGGAGGGTATGGTCTTCCTCTTCATCTCTAACTATTGGCTTCCCTGGCTTCCTGTCTTCTACAGGAAGCTTTTCCCAACCTGTCTTGTTTCCAGTAACTGTATGCCAATATTTTGCAATATTTCTGCCAATTATTTCCCATTTATCCAATACATAACTTATTTGTACCTGTGTGTTTGCTTGTTTTCTTCCCTTTTAGGTTAGTAGCTTCTTGAGGGCAGAGACTTGTATTTTGTCTCTCTTTCTGTCCTTAACACTTAGTACAAAGTTTGAAACATAGTAGGCACTTAATGTGACTGACTGATTTAAGCAAACAGAGGTTATGTGACTTGCCCAAGGTCACATTGCTAGTAAGTGTCTGAGGCTGGATTTGAACTCAGACCTTCCAGACTCCAGACTCTAGGCTCACTGCATCATCTAACTGCCTCGGAACTCGTTTCCTTCTATTTCTTTTTTTTCTTTCTTTTTTTTATTCTGAAGTTAATAAAACAAGCATTTCCATAACAATGAAATAGAAAAAAGAGAATTGAACATGGAATTGAAGATCTGTTATATAGAACTTGCATTTACTTTTAAAATATGTAATAAAGTTATCATGTAACTTTCTTTTTTCCTTTCCTCCAGAGAGACACAAATATGTGTGTATACATACACATATATATACACATACATATATGTATATATGTATTTTTCATATATGTGTGTACATGTATATATATACACATACACATATATACTGCAGTTAATTTAGGTATTTATAATAGTCAAAATGACCGCTTGCTCTTAAAACAATGTTGCTATTTTTGTATACAACATTCTCTCAATTCTGCTCATTTTGTTCTTCATTTTGTGCACGTCTCTCCATGTTTCTCTAAAATCATTGAACTTATCATTTCTTAGAGTACAGTAGTTTTCCATCACATATACTACAACTTGTTTAACTATTCCCAATTGATAAACATCCCCGCAATTTTTGTTTCTTTGCCAACACAAAGACATCTACTATAAATAGTTTAAAACAAATAGGTTCTTTTCCTTTTGCCCTAATCAACTTGGGAAATACACCAAGTAGTGGGCCAAAGGGTACAGGCAATTTAATAACTCTTTGGGCATATATAGATTGTTCTCCAAATTTGTTGGATTAGTTCACAGTTCCTCCAACAGTAAATTAATGTTCCAATTTTTACACATTCTCTCCAACATTTATCACTTTCCCCTTCTATCATTTTAGCTAATCTGATAGGTATAAAATGATATCTCAAGATTGTTTTAGTTTGCATTTCTCTCACCAATAATGATTTACAGTATTTTTCATATGACTATAAATTTTTGTGATTTCTTCCCTGAAAAGCTGCCTGTTCATTTCCTTTGCCCATTTTTCAATTAGGGGAATGGGTCATATTCTTATGGATTTGACAAAGTTCTCTATATATTTGAAATATGAGACCTTTATCTAAAAAACTATCTATAAAAATTTTTTCTCAAATTTCTGCTTTACTTCCGATTTTGGTTATATTGATTTTATTTGTACAAATCCTTTTTAATTTAATGTAATTAAAATTATCCATTTTAGACCTACCAGGGTAAACTCTTTTGTTAATTCATAAATTGTTCACTTGTCTATAAGTCTGATGGGTAATATGTTCCATGTTCGTCAAATTTTCCTGTAATATCTCTCTTTATATCTAGGTCATGTATCCATTTTTACCTTATCTTGGTAAATGGTATAAGATATTGGTCTTTGCCCAACTTCTGCCAGACTGCTTTCTGGTTTTACCAATAATTTTTATCAAGTAATGAATTCTTATCCCAAAACTTTTTTTTGACACTTGTCAAACACAAGGTTAGTACAGTCATTTGCCTCTATAAATTGTATGTCTACTCTGTTTCACTGATCTAAGTTTCTATTTCTTAGTCACTATGAAATAGTTTTGATAATTATTGCCTTATAAAATGGTTTATGATCTGGTACTACTGAGCCTCCTTCCTTTACATTTTTTCCCACTAGTTTGTTTCATATTCTTGACTTTTTGTTCTTCTAAATGAATTTCATTATTACTTTTTCTACCTCAATAAAATAATCTTTTGGTTATTTAGTTTGAATGGCTTTGAATACATAGATTAATTTTGGTAAAATTAACATTTTTATTACATTGGCCCTTGCTACCATATCATCAAAGCAATATTCACAGCACTGGTGGTGACTATGAATATGCGAGCACAGTTCTCAATCACAAAGTCTGTTATAGACTCCCCAAATAGAAGGCAGAAGGAAAAAACTTATTCAGACACCAGAAATCAAATCCCAGAAAGTCAAATCCATCATAGTAGCCAAGAAGTCAATACACACTAGCACTGCAGGGGACAAAGGCATTTCCAAGCCTCCCCCTCCCTTTATTTTCCCCCACTAGGACCTTCCCACAAACAAATATACTCAAGAGCCTTGCTATCTGCTTGCCTATGTCCTTCCTAGCTCTGACTAGACTGACCCAACTTCCTCCCAGCTCTGCTCCACTCTTCCTGCTCCACCTGTTCAGCAAGCTCCTCCCACCACATGTGACTTAGGCTTCCATGTGATTTAAGCAGGTCACATGGACCTATTAGTGAATGGGAAAGATATTCCAATTTAAATTACCATTACAGCTACCCATGAGCAGTTAATATTTCTCTATTTATTTAAATTTGATTTTGTTGGCATAAAAAGTTGGTTTTTTAAGATAATTTTGTTCATTTGGTTACCGGGTTTGTTTTGGCAGGTGTACTTCCAGGTATTTTATATTGTCTAGAGTTATTTCAAAATGAGGTATCTCTGATTATCTCTTCTTACAGGGTTTTGTTAGTGATATGTAGGAAGCCAATGACTTACGTGGGTTTCCTTTATATCCTGCTACTTTGCTGAAATTGTTTCAACTAACTTTTTAGTTGAGTTTTTAGGATTTTCCAAGTATATCATCATAGTGTCTGCAAAAAGAGATACTTTTGTTACCTCATACCCCATTCTGATTCCATTTTTCTAGTCTTATTGCTATTACTAAGATTTCCAATACAATATTGAATAATTGGTGACAGTGGGCATCCTTGTTTCACACTTGATCTTGCTGGGAAGGCTTCTAGCTTATCCCCATTACAAATAATGCTTGCACATGATTTTAGACAAACACATTATCAATTTAAGGAAAAATCTGTTTATACCTAAACTTTAAAATGTTTTTAATAGAAATGAGTGTTGTACTTTATCAAAAGCTTTTTTCTCTTGATATAATCATATGATTTTTGCTACTTTTATTATTTATGTAATCAGTTATATTGATAGTTTTCCTTATGTTAAACTATCCCTGCATTCCTGGTATAAATCCACTTGGTCACAATGAACTATCTTTGTAATATATTCTTATAATCTTCTAGCTGTCTTAAAGATTTTTGCATCCATATTCATTAATGGATTTGGTCTATAATTTTCTTTCTCTGTTTTTTACTCTTCCTGGTTTTCCTAATATCATATTTGTTTCATAAAAGGAGTTTTGTAGGACACGTTCTTTACCTGTTATTCCAAATAATTTAATGAATATTCAAATTGCTGGTCTTTAAGTGTTTGATAGAATTAACTTGTAATTAACTTGTAAATCCATCTGGTCCTGGTGCTTTTTTCTTAGAGAGCACATTTATGGCTTGTTCAGTTTCTTTTTCTAAAATAGATCAATTTGTATGTTCTATTTCCTCTTCTGCTAATCTGGGCAGTTTGTATTTTTGTAAATGTTCTTCCATTTCAGTTAAATTCTTAAATATATTGGTGTATAATTAGGCAAAATAACTCCTTATAATTGCTCTGATTTCATCTTCTTTAGTGGTATATTCACTCTTTTCATTGTTAATACCAGTGAATTGGTTTTCTTCTCTCTCTTTTTTAATCATATTAAGTAGTAGTTTATTTTATTGGTTTTTTCTTAAAACCAACTTCTAGTTTCATTTTTATACTCATTTTATTAATTTCACCTTTAATTTTTAGGTTTTTCCAGTTTAATGTTTAATTGGAGATTTTTAGTTTGTTCTTTTTCTGTTTATTTTCATTGCATACCCAATTCAGTGGTCTGCTCTTTTTCTGTTTATTGATGTAAGCATTTAGAGATATAAATTTTCCTCTGATTATTGCTTTTGTTGTGTACCATAGAGTTTTATTTGTTGGCTCATTGTTATCATTCTCTTTAATGAAACTGATTATTTCTATGATTTGTTCTTTAACCCACTGTATCCAGGGCCATTTCCAGTCATTCTGATCTATATTTTGCCACTGGACCCAGATGGCTCTGGAAGAGAAAGTGAGACTGGTGACTTTGCATAGCCCTCCCTCACTTAAATTCAATTCACTTGCATGTCATGGCATCACCTCCATGATGTCATGATCCTCTTCAAGAACAAAGAACAAACAAGAATAACTTTAACCCACTTATTCTTTACAATTAGATTGTTTAGTCTCCAATTAGTTTTGATTCTGCTTCCTTGGTCCCTTATTAAATATAATTTTTATTGCATTGTGATCTAAAAAGGACACATTTAATATTTCTGATTTCCTGCTTTTAATTATAAAATTTTTGTGCCATAATATATGGTCAGTCTTTGTAAAGATACTGTGTACCACTGAGAAAAAAGTATTCCTTTCTATTCCCATTCAGTTTTCACCTGATATCTATCTATCATATCAAGCTTATCTAAAATTCTATTCCCCTCCTTGACATCTTATTTTTTGATTAGATACATGTAGTTCAGAGAGGGGAAGATTAAAATCCCCCACTTTTATATTTCCACCTACAATTCATTTAACTTTTAAAAATTTAGTTGCTATAGTATTGGGTGCACATAGATTTGGTACTGATATTGTTTCATTGTCTGCTACCTTTTATCATAATGTAGTTTCCCTGTTTATCTCTTTTAATTAAATCTACTGTAGCTTTAACTTTGTCTGAGATCACGATTGCTACCCTTGCTTTTTTTTTGCATCAGCTGAAGAATAATAAATTCCACTCCAACCCTTTAACCCTCTGTATATTTCTCACTTTTAAATGTTTCTTATAAACAGCATATCTGCTTCTATTTTAATGAGTGAGTTCAGCCTATTCACATTCAAAGTTATAATTACTATTTGTACATTTCCCTTGTCAAATATGGCATGCTGTGAATAACTCAGGTCCAGTCACGAGTGACGCACAATACCATGGAACTGTCTGCTGGGAGGTCTCCATGATACAGGGGTATGGAATTGTCCCATTCAGCCAGGTCACCACTTGCTCCTGGGCAGAGTCATCCTCCTAATGAATCAGCCTCATTGAGCAAGCTGGCTTGTCTGCTCTGCTTAAGACTAGCTAAACAGTGGACAAAAGCATGGATATTTTATGAAATTTTTAGAATGGTGTAGCTATGTGTAAGGGGAGGGGTTGTAGTTTTATTTGGAGTGCATACCCAGGGTGAGCTCAGGTACTACGTTGGGGCCACCTAAATTTATCTTTTGAAAGTTATGCCTACAAGGGTGCAGGTTTAGCAGATGACTTGGGGTGAACTAGACTTATCTACATAAAACTTATGACTAAGGGATGTAAACACTAAGTGTGACTATGACTATGCTAAACTTATATGCTTTTTTCCATTGAGAAAGGAGTTACATAGAGAAAAGGGGTCACATGCCTTGTGGTTAAATTCATATGTAATATGGGGGCTTGTAGCAGCAAGTACCCTGATATATCCAGGATGACCTGCTGGCACAAGTTCTTAGATCTGCTTTTCTAAAAGGAAAGCAACTTTTGAGGGGTCAACAATCTATTTTAACTACATTCACCAACAGAGAAAATACAAGTTGAGAAATAGACAGCAACAGACAAGGCTTCTAACTCTCAGACCATGAGCAGTACATATATCACAAATCAACAGACAGATCCAACTATCTGACCATTATTTACCAGCTACCCAGAATCTCATCTGGCACATGAACCTTTTTGCAAAGAGTAGGCCCTCAAAGTAAAACCTCAGCTCAGACTACATATACACTTTTCAGAGCCAGAGGACTCCATGTGATTCAGCATGGGATGTGTCACAGCTGTGAACTGGGCCAAAGTTCAAGGGAGCAAGACATCTGTGATTGATCCTTTGGATGTTCACAATTTAGCATGAAACATTGTTATGGCCATGGATCCTGGGAAATTGAACTCCAAAACATAATAACAAAAATCCCACATTGCTTATGCTTACACAGGCCCAGCACTTTATCTATTGTCACCTAGCTGTCAGGAGGTAGGAAGTTTTTGTTGTTTTTTTTTTTTTTTTTTTTTTGACTAGAGCAAGGGTGAGGTAGAGTGGGAGTAGGGACCAAGAAAGAAGAAGAAATTCTGGTCACAGCCTCGGACACTGAAAACCCTTGAAAATCTAGAAGAAGATAATGGGCGACATCTTGATTTCCTTGTGTCATAGGCTATTTCTAAGTCCTACACTGAGATATCAGTGGAATCACACTACTGAAACTTCTACTACCATGACTTTCTCTGTTACTGTGGGTAGTAGTTAGCAGTAGTAGGTTTAGCATAACCTAACCATTCTTGTGGAAAGCATTATCTTCCAACTCCCACTGGCTCTGGCCCTACAGGATAGGTCTTATATAGATGTAAAGTTTTTTTTGGAGTACGATAGAATGAAGGATGATAGACTCCCCCTTAGGACTACTTTCAAGTTCACTGAAACCAGGAGGGAAATTCAAGGAGGAATCCACCTTCTGGTGAGATGAGAAGAAGCACAGAGTTGAGAGCAAAGTGAGTTAGTTGGTCTTTCAGTGGCCTAATCACAGAAAAGGAGGAAGAGAATCAAGTCAACAACATGCATTTATTAAGGGCTGACTGTGTGCCAGGCACTGTACAAATGAGGTACGAATGAATTATAAAAATGCAGCCCTTCTAGGTGGGAATTAGTCTCTAGAGTTAATTAAAAAGGGAGAAACAATAAGATGAAGAATTTCTCAAGGTCACCTTAAATGTTAGCGTTCTGAGTCCAGAAGGATGGTTATGGTTAGAAGAAGAATTCAGTTGGATGGAACAAACAAAAGAAACATGAAAATTAATAAAGGGAAGCTGTAATAAGTCTTGTGGGGCTAAAAGAGTGAAGATTGCGCAGAAAGAGGCAACCACCACAAAGGATGGGACCAAGATTCTAGGAAGCAAGCTGCTTGAGCTCATCTGGCATCATAAGCTGTTGGGATAAAAGCTATGTTTCTGAGATCTGGAACTACAAACTACATTGTGGTAATCATATATAATCATATCTTTTTCCCTTTCTTCATGGGAACCTGAAGACTTTTCCTCTAGCATAGATGGTTCAAGTGGCTTGGGTTGAAATGTTTGTTTAAATGTTGTTATTCTTAGTTTTATTTTTTTTTAATTTGTTTACTTATTTTTAGTTTTCAACATTTATTTTCACAAGATTTTGAGTTCCAAATTTTCTCTCCATCTTTCCCTTCCCCCACCCCAAGACACCATGCATTCTGATTACCCCTTCCCCCAATCTGCCTTCCATTCTGTCACATCCCTCCCTTCCCTTATTCCATCCTCTCTCCTTTCTTGTAAGGCAAGATAGATTTTCATACCCCACTACCTGTATTTCTTATTTCCCAGTTGCATGCAAAAACAGTTCTCAATATTCATTCTTAAAACTTTGAGTTCGAGATGGGGAGGAAAATTGGAACTCAAAATCTTGTGGAAATGAATGTCGAAATCTAAAAATAAATAAATAAATACAATTATTAAAAAAAACTTTGAGTTCCAATTTCTTTCCTTTCCTCCCTCCACACACATCCCTCCTGAGAAGGCAAGCAATTTAATATAGGCCATACATGTGTAGTTATGCAAAAGACTTCCATAATAGTCATGTTGTGAGAGACTAACTATATTTCCCTCCATCCTATCCTGCCACCCATTTATTCTATTCTTTCTTTAGACCTTGTCCCTCCCCTAAAGTGTTTACTTCTAATTGCTCCCTCCTCTCCTTTGCCCTTCCTTCTATCTTCCCCCCCACACCCCACTTATTTCCTTCTCCCCTTCTTTCCTGTAGTGTAAGATAGATTTTCACACTAAATTGAGTGTGCATGTTATTCCCTCCTTAAGCCAAATGTGATGAGAGTAAGCTTCACTTTTTCTGTCTCTCCTCCCCACTTTTTCCTTTCCATTGAAAAAGCTTTTTCTTGCCTCTTTTATGAGAGATAATTTGCCCTTATTTCATTTCTCCCTTTCTCCTCCCAATATATTCCTCTCTTACCCCTTAATTTTTTTCTTTAGATATCATTCCTTCCTATTCAATTCACCCTGTGCCCTTTGTCTATGGATATGTATATAATCCCTCCAACTACCCAAATACTGAGAAAAATTTCAAGAGTTACAAATATTACCTTTCTATGTAGGAATATAAGCAGTTCAATTTTAGTAAGTTCCTAATGATTTCTCTTTCCTTTTTACCTTTTCATGCTTCTCATGATTCTTGTGTTTGAAAGTCAAATCTTCTATTCAGTTCTGGTCTTTTCATCAAGAAATGCTTTAAAGTACTCTACATCATTGAATGATCATTTATTCCCCTCAAGTATTATACTCAGTTTTGCTGGGTAGGCTATTCTTGATTTTAATTCGAGTTTCTTTGACTTCTGGAATATCATTCCAAGCCCTTCAATACCTTAGTGTAGAAGCTGCTAAATCTTGTGTTATCCTGATTGTATTTCCACAGTACTTGAATTGTTTCTTTCTAGTTGCTTGCAGTATTTTCTCCTTGACCTGGGAACATTGGAATTTGGCTATAACATTCCTAGGAGTTTCTCTTTTTGGATCTCTTTCAGGAGGTGATTGGTGGATTCTTTCAATATTTATTTTACCCTCTGGTTCTAGAATATTAGGGCAGTTTTCCTTGATAATTTCATGAAAGATGGTGTGTAGGCTCTTTTTTGATAACTTCTGTAATGTGTGATAATTAGTCCCATAATTTTTAAATTGTCTCTCCTGGATCTGTTTTCCAAGTCAGTTGTTTTTCCAATGAGATATTTTACATTGTCTTCTAATTTTTAATTCTTTTGGTTTTATTTTATAATTTCTCATTTTCTCATAAAGTCATCTTTCCATCTGCACCATTCTAATTTTTAAAGAACTATTTTCTAAAGTGAGCTTTTGAACCTCCTTTTCCATTTGGCTAATTCTGATTTTAAAACATTCTTCTCCTCATTGACTTTTTGGCCTTTTGCCATTTAGGTTAGTCTACTTTTAAAGGTGTCATTTTCTTCAACATTTTTTGGGTCTTCTTTAACAAGCTGTTGACTTGCTTTTCATGATTTTCTTGCATCACTCTCATTTCTCTTCCCAATTTTTCCTCCACCTCTCTTACTTGATTTTCAAAATCCTTTTTGAGCTCTTACATAGCCTGAGACCATTGCATATTTATTTTGTATGTTTGGGATGCAGAAGCCTTAACTTTTATGTCTTCCTTTGATGGTATGCCTTGTACTTCCTCAGCTGAAAAGACAGAAGAAAATACCTGTTCACCAAGAAAGTAACTTTCCATAGTCTTATTTTTTCCCCTTTTTTTGGACATTTTGCCAGCCAGTTCCTTGACTTTTGAAACTTCCAAGATGGCACAATCAAGGGAGAGAAGTTTCCTCCTCTCCTGGTCTGTGCACTGATTTAGGAGCAAGCAAAAACTTTTCTTCTCAGAATTTATGAGTAGAATTCCCTCAGCACAACTGCCTCCAGCTCCACCACACCAGCACTCCTCCTTACCCCAGGACCAGGCTCAGGGCTGAGATTCAGATCAGCCACTCAATTCCCCCAGGGGCTTTAGGCAGATGACTCCAAAAAGGGATGCTGCCACTGCTGTGGCCACTACTGGAGGTCTACATCAAGCTCCCCTCTCCTGGGTGAAGAAGCCCTCCCACTGACCTCCAAAGCTGTCTGTGGCATTTGTGGGTTGAACAACCTGGGAACTGCTGCTGCCAGTGGCTCCCTGAAGCCCATTTCAGGTCCTGACCCTGTCAGCCACGTGGCCCATGCTGGGTTGTGCTGTGCTCTGAAACCTGTGCAATAGACCCCTCCTGTCAGCCTTCCGGGCTGTTCTGGGCTAGAAATCTCCCTCATTCTGTCATTTTGTGACTTCTGAAGCTCTAGAATTTGTCCAGAGTCATTTTTTACAGGTATTTTATGGGCTTTATTGGGGAGCTTCTACATGTCCATCTTTCTACTCTGCCATCTTTACTCTGCCCCCCTCTTAAAGTAGATTGTTGAAACCTCAAAATTTGTTTTCCTTTTACAAAAGCAAATCTAAGAACCTGTACAGCAGGCCCTCCGTATATGCTGCAGTCCTTGCTGATATCCCACTTCATTATAATAAAATGCCCAAAGGACAGAATAACACATGTAATTACATGATACATATATATAGCTTCCTCTGTGAGAACATGCTATTTGTTGCTGCTTGAATTTTAGCTAGTTACTCATCATACTTCAGTTCTTTAAGGCTCTGTGATTTCATCTGCATGGGTAACTCCTTCCGTGAATGTGTATTCTAGCTTTTCCATTAGTATGTGGTTTAAGGAATTGCTGTGACAAAAGAAATCTATCATCCAAAGGCTAGTCTTCTGCTGATGAGGCTCTCTTTGGCTAGACTGGTCTCGGAATAATACAATCAATCAATCCACAAGCAGTGGTCACACCTATGCTAGAAGCCTTTTCATCTTGGTAAAAACAAGAGTTTTCACTGTGCTGGCAGAGACTTCTAAGAACCCAGGGAACCTCTGCACCACACTGAGGTATCCCAACAGGGTTTTGGGTTTGTTTGTTTTTTTGGAAGGATACAGTCATTATCAGTATTCATGTAAGGTAGTAACTTTAAAATCATGCTTCCATTCAGTTTTAATTTTAAATAGTGTGACATGTGAACCCCTCCTTCATCTCCCCCCAAAAAGCACTTTCAAACAGCAAAAAGTTAAAATTTAAAATAATCTTTCAAATAGTTTATTGGTGATAGGGATAATGGGTCACAGGGAGTAGGAAGGCAGTAGAGTTTATTTCTTGTTCACTGAAGGAAGAAGGTACAATTTTCTGAAATAGACACTGACCCATTGCTTATGAGAATTGAAATAACTTCTTTTCACCTCATTTCACTTTCAGTTTGTTTTTCCCGCAATCTGATCTTTTCTCTGGATAATTTTAGGTACACTAAGGGCAGGCAAGTGTTAAAATAGATTGAGGGGTATAGTTCCTTCCCCTGCCCCCATTATTTAGCTTTCTAAATTCATCTTTACTGATTAAATAAGAGCTTCTCACACATAATGATATGAAATTTATACATGTAATCTTTTGTATTTTTGTACTTCAAAATTTTTAGTATTTATTTGTAATCTGTCCCTCTCACTACTCCCATTGAACCAAAAAGAAAAAGAAAAAAACTGGCATCATAAATGTAAAGTTGCTTCTCAAAAATTTATTTTGAAATAGATAAAAAACTCTTATCATAAACATTTCTCATGGAAATTTCATGATTAAAGGTCATATGCAAAACTTATCAAATGTTTTATTTCTAAAAGTGTTTATATATTATATATATGCTACATTCATTTATTAAAAAATCATCTCTCCCTAAACAGTCTCATTTAATTTGAAATCAAATAGGGTAGACCTGCTAGCAGTTCCAAAATTTAGGGAACTTTTGGGAAGTAGAAGCAGGCTGTTTTCTGGTCCATACTATCAAGATTGTTGTAGTACATTAAAAGGGAAGTATAAGAAATAACCTCAACAACCATGACTTTGAGCCAACAGCAAATATAAAAAAAGGAAAATTTATGATAGATTGTTTCTTCAAGATATAACAGGCTAGTAACCTGTATTTACAAACTGCTGTTGGAAATAAAATCTTCCAGGAAAGTGCTAGAATTTGGGGGTTTGGGAATCCATATTTACTATGACTTTTTCAGTATTAATATATTTGATCACACTATTCCAAAAATGAACTGTGGAAGGAAGAAGGAATATTAAGCTTAACAACTACAACTTCTCTCTTTCATAAGGCTTGCTGTATTTCTTTGAGAATTGGAATGTAAGTATATTTACACAGAATACCAGTTAGATCAATTTTGAAAATCAACAGCTAACCTCTCACTTAACTCTCTATGACACTGCTCCCTCAGAAGTTACCAACAATCTCTTAATTACCAGATTAAATAGCCTTATCTCACTCTTCTTCATAAAATCTCTGCAGCCTTTGATATTGCCAATCACCCTCTTCTCCCTGAAACTCTAGGTTTCCATGGCATTAATCTATCTTGATTTTCTTTCTACCTATCTGATTGTTCCTTCTTAGTCTGTTTTCCTGAATCTTTACCCAAGTTATGCCTGCTAACCCTGGGTGTTTCCTAGGCCTTGCCCTGGGCCCCCTTCTTTTTTCCCACTACACTATTTCACATTGTGATATCATCAACTCCCATGGATTCAATTATCTTCTCTATGATGATTATTCTCAGATTTGCTTATCCAGCCCTAACCTTTCTCTTGACCTCCATTCTCCCATCTCCAGCTACCTCTTGGACATCTACAATTGGATGTCTCATGGGCACTTAAATTCAATAGATCTAAAATGAACTCAATATCTTTTCCCCAAAGTCATCCTCTCTTCCTAAGTCCCTTATTACTGTCAAGGGTACCATCATCTAGTCACATAGACTCATAATCTAAGTATTATACTGGACTCCTCACTCTCTCACATCCTACGCCATATCCATACTGTTGCCAAAGCCTGTTGATTTTACCTTAATAAGATCTCTTGTATACACGCCTCTACTTTCTCCTCCAGTATTGCCATCACCCTGGCATCACTGCTATCACCATACTTACGACTCAACACCTGTACTAAGGTTAAAGCCTGCTGAGTAGTCATACTGCCTTCACTCAGCTGTCAAATTGCCCTTCTCAAAGTACAAGTTTGATCTTATCTCCACCACCCCCATCAATATCCCCATTCAATCAAATACCCCCATTCAATCAAGTTCAGTGGCTCTATTATATGAAATGCCCATCATTACCTAGCCCCCTCTTGCCCTCTCAATCTTATTACTCTTTAATAATCCCATAATCAAGTGACTGACCTTCTTGATGTCCCTTATATAAGATAGCTCCCAACTGCGCATTTTTACTTGCTGTCTCCTGTTCCTGAATTTTTCTCCCTCCTGGTCTCTTCCTCCTGGCTCCTGTGGCTTCAGGTCCAGCTAAAATCTCACCTTCTTTCCCAACCCCCTTTAAAGCTAGTACCTTACCTCTGCAATTATCCTCAATTTATCTTGTATCTATCTCATTTGTACAGTTATTTACTTCTTGTCTCTTCCATGAGACTAAATATTCCTTGAGGTTAGAGATTGTTTTTGGCCTTTCTTTGTATCTCCAGCACTTAATACAGGACCTGGCATAAAGTAGATATTTAATAAATGCATATTGACTGATTACCATTAGTCGTCTACCCAAGAATGTCCAGAACAGAAGGAAAGAACCCATATGCACAGGAATATAATAACACATTTTGTTGTAGCAAAGAAGTGAAAACAAAATAAATACCCATCAATTGATAGATGAATTCATGGAATATTATTTTGCTCTAAGAATCCTGCAAAATACAGAAAGATATATATGAATTGATTATAGATTAAATGAGTAGAAATAGGAAGAGCTTACACGATGACCACAATAATAATATGAGATGAAACAATTTAGGAAGCCAACCAAGCTCTTACCAAAGCAGTGACTATTAATGACTTCCCAAGACTGATAAGGAAATACATGACAGAGGTCATGACTAACATTACAGAATGAGACGTGCATTCTCAGAAATAGCTGATACGTTGATTTGTTTTACTTGACGACAATACACATTTTTTTAAAACAAAAAGACTCCAAGTCAAAAAGGGTAAGAAGGCAGCATAAAGAGCAGCAACACAATGTAAACTAAACAAATGGATGGAGACTCACAAGCTATGACTTAAGGACACCTCTTTCTCCAAAATACCTAGGCTAGCTTTCTTTCGCCCCACAGGTGAGGGAGCTCCCCAGTGCTACATACAGAAAAGGGAAAGTGGGGTTTTTTTTTATGGTAATGTCTTACATCTCTCCCACAACTCACTTCCATGCCATCTCATTGACCTTCAAAACAACCCTCTGAAGTAGGTGGGACTCATATTATTACAGAAGAGGAAACTGAAGCACAGGAAGATTCAATGACTGTGCCAAGGCTACAGAAGAGCATATTATTGCATTTAAAGACATCCTTTGACTCTGCTGACACATGCTACCATGAACTCATACAAATCCAGTTATTTATTAAGCACCTGTTATGTACCAGATATTGTGCTAAACATTGAGGGTACAACTAATAAAAAGATAGTCTCTGTCTTCAGGGAGCTTATGGTCTAATGGGGGAGACAACACACAAAAGAAAGGAAAGGGGGAGAGGGGATCTACCTCTGTGAGAGAGAGTACCTTGTTCCATGGAATTGAAACTGGGCAGAGAAGCAGATACAGAATGGAGTGAACCAAAAAGTCCAGTTTCTGCTCTCTCTAAAGAAAGAGGAGTTGTGAGGAGTTCCTTTCAGCCCTCCTAACTGAGGGGAGAGGAGATGGAGGGAGGTGGTATCAAAGCTTGAATAAGAAGGTGAGATTGGAGGTGATGAGCTTAAACCTGGGAAGGGCATCTTATTTCCCAGAGCTGAAACCTTGCAAAAGTAGCCGATGCAAAATAAACTATTGATTTTTTTTAAAAGGATACCTTTCAAAAGCAAAACCTGTTTGTTTTTTTTCCTATTCTGGATCAAAGTCTGTTTACCAGAAACCTTAGCTGTATAAATAGCTAGGAATGGACAGGCCAATAGAGGTGGAAGAAGGAAGTGGAACTGGGACAGAGTATTCCAGAGAGTAAACCTGACTATCCATTCTCCTGGCAAGGACAGGAGATCTGACGAAGACTTCAGTTACAATGGTATTTTCCTGCTACTGTAGAAATTTGGAGCTTTATAAAGATTGCATAGAGTGGCACTAAAAGCACAGGCAGAAAGTAGTATAGTCAAAACTAAGTCATTTCAGAAAATTTTGATGGATATAATAGAATGATTTCAACTTTCCTAAAAACTAGGAGATTGGTTTCAGGGGCTCCTAAAAAGTCACAAGATGCCATTCTGCTTTTACTGAAGAAGACTTCAGAGTCTGGTCTGGGTGACCAGTTCTAATTGCTTCCCTAGAAACAGATATTTGACTTGTCTCTGTCAGCATTTCTTGTTGTTGTTCAGTCATATCCAACTCTTCTGTGATTCCATTTGGGGTTTTCTTGGCAGATACTGGAGTGGTTTTCCAATTCCTTCTCCAGCTTATTTTACAGATGAGGAAAGTAAGGCAAACAGGGTTAAGTGACTTGTCCATCTGAGGTCACATTTGAACTCAGGTCTTCCTAACTCTAAGCCCAGTGCTCTATATACTGTGCCACCTAGAGGCCTCCTTAAGGAGTTTACATTCAATCAATCAGTCAATGAACAAATAAATACTAGCATATAATTCTAAGATCAAATGCCGTAACCACAGAGGTCTCAGGAAGGATGTTTATAGAGAATAAGGAGAACAGCAATCATTAAGGGACGCAAAGAAATATAACGGGGTCTTTCGAAAACAAATATGGCAACATTGCCATACTGGAAACTCAAATACTCAAATCTCAGTTCTTCCTAGACTCATTAGCTCTGTGAGCTTGAGCAAGTCATTTCATCTCTGATCCTCAATTCTCTCATCTGAAAAATGAAGATAATAAGACTTACTCCATAGGGTTAATGCAAAGAAACTGCTTTATAAACCTTAAAGGACAAGATTAGGGATTGAACCTGTGATTTCCTTGGAAAAAGGCAACTACCACCCATAAAACAGAAACAGCAGATCAAAAATTTGAAATCAACAATATATTGATTTCAGGGGATATTATAAAAATGAGAGATATATACAAAGATAAAATAAAGGGCAGAGAAGAATTTAATATATAAAAAAAGTAGGAATAATAATTATGATCTCAGACGAAGTTTAAGTTAAAATAGATTTAATCAAAAGTGAAAAGTGGAGAAACTATACTGTATGTCAGCAATATTATTCAATATTGTTTTAAACCATTTAAAACACCTAGAAAGTATAAAATATCTGAGTGTATACCTGTGAAAACAGACATAGGAATTATATGAGCATAAACATAAAACACTTTTTATACAAATAAACTCAGATCTAAATAATTAAAGTAATATTCATTGTTCGTGATTAAGGTCAATATAATTATTAAATAAGTTTTACCTAACTAATCTATTTATTCAGTATCATCCTAATTAAAATACTAAAAAATTATTTTACTAAGTTAGAAGATGTAACAAAGTTCATTTGTCTAGGAGTTAGATAAGGGTTAGGTTTCTACAAATGTGGGCCCAATGCCCATGATGCAAAGAAACCATAGTCTTGCAGGGGCCTGCAGCCAATCAAAGTGAAGTTAGTGGGTTTGCTTAGACCACAAAATCAAGGTATAGGTCCATCTGGCTCAAATCAGTCAGAGCTAATTAGTAAGTAGGACAAAATACAACTATGCATGCTTAACAAGCTTCATTAATATTAATTGACACACCCCAAAGGCAGAGATTGCTGCCATTTTTGAATATAGGATGTATGATGAGGTGGGGATTGCATGCTTACACATATCAAGGGGAAACATGAGAGGGGAGTATAAGGAAGTTTGTAACTCAGAAGAATCTGGACCAATCTGGTGTCTGAAGGGAGGAACTGTGCCAAGCTAAATGCTTAAACGCCTTCTCGCTTCTACACTCAGTGCTCTCTCCTGTCAAAGAGGATCAGAGCCCACTTCTGGCCAGGAGTATCCATGCTTTGTATTTTCTCAATAAACATTACTTTGATACTGAGATTTAGTGTCAGGAGCATTTCTAACAATTTGGAAGAACAAAAGGTCAGGAACTTCAAAGAAACCGCTGGGGGGAGGGGGTGATGTAAAGGAAGTAGATTCAGCAGTATAAGGTGAGAACATTGTTGAAGTATAAAAAAGATAATTTCAATTATTTTAAATTAAAATTTTCTTGTCTAAATAAAATTTATGTAGCCAAGAACAGAAGGAATGCAGAAAACTGGGGGAAAACTTTCATAAACCTTAAAACACTATAGAGATGTTATCAATATTATTCTCATTTCTGATCTTTAGGAACTGACATCATGTTCATAAACATTTTCATTGAATCTGTTTCATTGAACCAACCCTTCTCCTTTCCTGAAGGTGGTGCTACAAACAATATAACAGGTCTTATATTAGGAAACCCTTTATTCCAACAAAGGTAATAGACTTGACAGAAGTACATTGTAAATATTTTACTAGGTGGAGATAGCATCTCAACAGATCGCTACATCTGGACTCTTGGTACCCTGCAAACTTTAAGCTTCTGTTTTCTTCATTTGCATTCTCCTCTCCTCCTTTCTGGGATCAAATAGAACACCCCTTAAAGCTACTCCTACAACTTTTTAAATAGATGAGTTTTCACAGTGACTGAAAATAGTTAAAAATGTTTAAATTCCTTATTCAAACGATTTGATCTCACCAGGTAATCTATGGTAGATTGTATAATGCTTTACTCTGCATCCTTTCACTGAGGGGAAATCTGAGGTATAAGTTTGCCTTTATTAACAGCTGGCTAGAACAATTAAGGGCACAAGCTTTATTATTTGGACTGTAACAAAAATCTGATTGAAGAGAAATTAAATTTTCGGTAAAATAAAATAGACATAGATCTAGTTTAGGTTGGAACAAAATGACTACACACATACACGCACATTCCTAAACACCCACATTTTTTGAAACTGCAAGATACTTAAGTAAACTTAAGTAAATTTTTTTTTTAACACCAATGGCTTGGATTTTAGCTATTAGGAATCTAAAGTTGTAAAATCTCATTACTCTAGGTGCTAATTTAAAACCTATAAAATAATCCTTGAATTTTGAACCTATATAATCCAGAAAAATGGCATTCCTTTCTCTTGTGCTTAACAATTACCAGCCTCAACAAGAGTCACATAAGTAGAAAAATTGCTTAAGAATGTGGACAAGGGAAAGTCTTGGATTAAGATAATCTTGGATCTTTCCCAGTAAAGTTCACTCCCTCACCTCTCACCCTTCAGTAGGTAGAACTGCCCAGCAAATAGGAATCAAGAAGATAGAAATCTTATTATAACAACCTTGTTCCTAAGCTGGACCACAGAGTTGTCAAATCATCATAAATTAAATACTTCCAACTATGCTCTATATCCAGTAAGTAAATATACCTGTACAAATAAAGGGACATTTAGCTAACATTTAGTAAGGTACAAATTAGCAAGTGGGTCATAATTTCAACATAATGAATATTTGTCATTTATGTGTACATTTCAGTAATACTATCCATAAGCACTAGAACTAGTGGCTTAAGACAAGTAAAAGCTTTCAGGATCTTTTTTTTTTTTTTAACAAGGAAAAGAAGGGGTAGTGCATAGAAAGAAGTATTCAGAGAGTGATAGGTCTAGAACGCATTTAGGGTTCTTTAGAAAAGAAGCAGTTCTGTGGTGCAATAGATATGGTATAGTAGCCTCCTAGAATCAAGTGAGTGATTCTAAGGTTCTGGGTTCAAATTCTATCAAGGTTGTTAGGCAGCATGGCAGGGCAAATCATTTAAATTCCCCGAGCTTATCCCTCATTTGTAAAGTGGGGATAGTAGTATCTGCCTCAGAGGATTGTATGAGGAGCAAATGAGATCATGGACAGGACACTGTACAAAAGTCAAGTTTGAGGCTGTTTTGCTTTGTTTCGTTTTGAGTTGGTTTCTGATAGGCAGTGTGTGGTAGTAGATAGAGTGCTGGACTTGGAATCAGGAAGGCCTGGGTTCAGATCTTGTCCCTGGCGCAGTTGCTGTGAAGCCCCAATGAAATAATACATGTCACGTGCTTTGAGAATTTTAAAGCATTATATGTGTCATTGCCATTTAATTCAACAATTTTAGAAGTGTACTAACCTCATGAGCAGAACTTGGAAAACATTGTAGGTAGCAACACTGATGCTGAAGCAGTGATCGAGTGTGAAAACTGCTGCTCTGATCAAGACAATGATCCAAAGCCATTCCAAGGGACCCAGGATGAAAAACGCTATCCACCACCTGCAGAGAGAGGACTGATGAAGTCAGAGAACAGGCTGAGACATTTAAGTCTCTTTGTTTTCCTTGCCTTTTTTTGCAACATTACTAATATGGAAATAAGTTTTGCACGACTTCAGATGCACAATGGACATGTCGTTTGTCTTCTCGAGGGTGGGAGAAGGGCAAAAGAGAGGAAAAGAATTTGGATCTCAAAATTTTAAAAGTGAATATTAAATAAGAAGAAAAAGTTTTAGGTTTGATTTTATATAAAGAAAAACCTCTTAATATTTAAAGCTGTGGAAAAGGAAAATAGGATACTTCAGGGGGCAGTAGATTTCTCCTCACTTGTTAGGGTTATTATAAAGGTGTCCCCCTTGTACAGGATTAGGCTAGACTTAGACAGCCTCTGTGATCCTTTCAGCCCTGAGGTCAAGTGAGGCTTACAACTAGCTGATACGTTAAGATGGCATTTTCTCTCCTGTAAATAAGAATGTATTGTGTTTTGTTTTGTTTTTTACAATTTTGTCTTTAAAGTATAATACCTTAAAAAGTCTTTAAGCACAAGCAGTTTGAGAATTTAAAACAATTTTAACAATTTTTAAAAAGAAATATACTGACTTCAGCATGTTGAACTTGGGGAGAACTAAATATATCCTAGCTCTAGAGTCAGTTGAAATATAAAATAGGTCTTTATCATCATCATATTACAAGCTTCGTATATGTGAAAACTGTTCATCTTCAGGGTTCCTTTCTTGAGATTAAAATTTTCCAATTCCTGTTTCCCAACTTTTTGCTCATTGTTCTCTGAATTCAATTTATGTTACATTGTGAACCTTAAAACTAGATACTACTCCGCTCATAAAGGCCCAACTAGGACTTAAGGATTTCTTTTGCTGTTTCTGGTGCATGGCTTACCATCAAAATAGCAACATCAATTATTGACTCATCTAGAACCAATTTTTGGAAGTCATGAGGCATATTCCTTAATTAGGTCAAGTCTTTACTACTCTTCTAACTTCAAGAACAAGAATCACATAAAGAGAAACAAAAGGAGAAAGTTGCCTGGTCTACTTGTTGTTGATAAACCTTTTCATCCACAAGATTAAGAAATCAGTTAAGGGGCTACTTACCTCTAATCAGCCTGTGGAGGAGAGATGGAGAATTTTCACCTAAATATGAACCAGTCCACTCATTTTCTTTCCTCCCAACATGACATCCTTTCTTCTCTTCAGCCACACCATGACTGCCTTTAGAAACATTCTCTGACATGGATGACTGATATATCATAAACATCAACTATTATACTTTTCACTATATTTCAAAAGTATGAAGGATAAGAACAACCCACAGCCCTCCTTTACATGACCGAGTGATGAGAAGAAGAGTTGCCAATGATGGGGAGGATTTCTTTTTCATTACATTCTAACACCAGTAATAATAAAGCATGTCTTCTGTAGATTTCCTTATCTCAAGTCACTGAGTATTAGCTCAAGGGTTTGATTATTATTGCTACCTTGACTTTTTAAATTCATCATTCTTAGCTAATGCTGAAGGCATTTCAAATCATTCACAAATCGTATTAGAATTCTGTAGGGCATTATGCATCCCTAAAATTGATGAGTCTTTTACAGTTGGCTTATATTAGGACCTAAGTCCTCTCTTCCAAGTTTGTTCTAGTTCAAACAACAGAAATATTTATCAAGTATTTCTCAGTATTAAAGTCTTAAAAACTTAAAAACATTAACATCATAAACAGTGAGTCTGAGGAAAAGTTGTAATTAATAAGAAAATAGAAATCTTTATCATTTTAATGAGAAGGTACCCTGCATTTTATATCCTGGAGTTTTTTAAGGTTTTTTGAAGTTAACAAAGAGTTAACAAAATTTCACACCTCAAATCATAGGGACTCATTGCAGGAATAGGGTTTTCCATAACTAAGTATACAAAATTGGCAGCCACTGATTACTAATTTTAAGGAGGTGCCACATCAGAACTTCATTCTTTTGAGCCTTAGAAGTTTTTTGTTCTTTAGAAGTCCCCTGGGAGAGCCATGCCTTAAGCTATTCTCAGCTAAAGCAGAGATTAGTTGAAAACCTTTTCATAGTAAGAATAAGATAAAAAATAGATGCATGGCAGAAAGAAGGAGGAAAGGGATACACTCAAGAAAGGTGGGAAGATGCCAAATACAAACACTGACTACGTCACAGTTTTGTTTGTGTGTGGTTTGAAAGAGATGATGAAATCTTCCCTCACACGGCTCAAATACACGCTACACCTGCATTTCAGCTTTTGTGTTTACGTTTTCTTCTTGTGGCTTTCTTCTAAAACACTGAATTTTGTTTATGACAAGAGTCTAGTAAACCCAAATTTGACCCTATGGTGACATCTTTTATTCTCAATGTGGCCCCAAATTCAAAGCTCTGGGTATACACAGAGTCTACTGAATCTTAAAAGAGAATCCCCATAAATCACTCTTTTGCTCACATGTCCTTGCATAACTTCCCCTGTGAACATGAGACTTTGACTTTTTTGCCCATACCTAGGATCTTTCCTGGGAACATTGGGATACGAAATACGCTCCATTTCTACAGAAAATGCAAAAAAGATCTTGAGTTCCCAAGCAAATAGTCAAACCAACAGTAGGATCAGTCAATCAACTAACATTTATTCTCTACTACATTCCAGGCACTGGGCTAAGCTCTGGGATACAAAGAAAGGCAAAAGAACATGCCTGCTCTCAAGGAGCTCAATGGGGGAGGTCAACTACAGGACAGGATTTATTTTGACTAACAGAAATAGCAAATTGACCACTTTGGCTTGGAACATAGAGTACATAAAGGTGATTTATATGAAATAAATTTGGAAAGGTAGACTGGAGCCAGAGTGAGAAGGGCTTTAAATGACAGACTGAGGAGTAGAGGTAATAGGGAGGCTCTCAAGATTCTTGGGCTGGAAAATGATATGCTTTAATCTTGTGCTTTAAGAAGAAATTATTTTATGACCTGTGTGAAGGATGGTATTGAAAGGGGAGAGACTAGAGGCAGGGAAACCAATTGCGAGGCAAATGAGAGGTGATGAAAATATGCTATTGTATCACCAAGACAATATTCACAGCACTGGTGGTAACTATGAACATGCTGGCGTACTTCTCAATCACAAAGTTTAACACTCTCCATATAGAAGGCAAAAGAAATACATTTATTTAGACACCAGAAAGCCAAATCCCAGAACCAGAAAGCAAAATCTGTCATAGCAACCAAGAAGTCAATACAGATTATCACTTCAGAGGGATTCCCAAGCCTCCCTGCCCCCTGCTGGGACTTTCCCATATACAAACAAACATTCATGAGCCTAAGTTGTTCCTGCCTGTGTCCTTCACAGCTCTGACTAACTTCCTCTCAGCTCTACTCCACCCTTCCTGTTCCACCCATTCCACAAGCTCCTTCCACCACATGTGACTTAAGCTTCCATGCTATCCAAGCAGGTTACAAGGACCTATCAATGAATGGGAAAGATTTTCCCATTTATATTACTATTACATTTGGCCCCAAGATCTTTCATATTCATTACATAGGCTGCTGGGGCAACTGGTATGAACAGAATTATAACAGACATAACAGAAAATAAGCATATAAAACAATATCTTAGACAATTGGTGTCAACAGAACTTTACAACAATATAACAGGGGTCACACAAAATAAGCACATAAAACAATATCTTGGCGTAGGATTTGAGCATAAGCACCCCATCATTCCCCCTCAAATTAATGGGACCCCAAATCTTGGGGTAAGGAGCAAAGGGTTCTTCTTTTATAGCTACTTCCTGCTGAGATTAGACATATAGCTGTCCATGCCCCAGGAGGTCCCATTTGAGAGGCTAATTATTTAGCTGGCATCTGGAGCTTGATCGATACTAGGTCCAGGGGTGACACATCTAGCTTAAGCAATCAGGCATCTGTGGGTAGAGGTTACTAAGCCTAGAGAAAACAAATTTAGCAAACAAGTTTAATGGACAAAAAGCCAAAAAGAAACGAGGAGATGATAACCAGAAGCAGAGCAGATATAGGGTTAGCCACACTTCTGGAGCATCTGAACCCACTATTATAGCCTCATTCATGGTAGAATATATGAGTTAAGGGTACAATTTGGTAGTCATCTTCTCCTGAATAGATAATAGTTACAGTATTATCTTTCCTATATGCTATGATTTTCACAGCCTTTAGAACATCATCTGGCTTCTGTTTTACCCATACATAAGCTCCCAATTTTATTCTATCAGTAGAACCCAATCCGTCAGCTCCTCTGCTAATTATTTTGCAAGGAAGGTCAGTTTCCACAAGGGGTATTACTTCACAAGGAATAATAATCCCTTGAACTATTCTACCATTTTTACAAAACTATATGGGTTCTTCACCTAAATTTTGGTATGTTACAATAACTTCTCCTTGATAATTAGAACCTATCACTCCATCCAATACATATATTCCTAGAACTGCTAATCCAGATTTAGGTAATACCCATCCAAAATGATTTTTGGGGATTCTCCTACATATTCCAGTAGATATTTTTCTTATTTCTTTTCTACCCAACCTAAAGTCCTCTAAACAACGTAAATCATATCCTGCTGAACAAGGTGTCCCAGGATAAGGTGCTAGGACATCTAACCTCACAGTGCAATACTCAATATTTGGGATCTTATGGGTTTGCTGTTTTCTAATTTGCAGATTTGGGGTCATCGTTCTGGCTAGAGGTATACTTCCTCCTAATGGTGTATTATTCAAATTATGCAAAGCAGTGAACAAATTATCTTTTCAATGTTGGATAAGAACTGTTAGAACTTAACTTCCTTACTTGTTCTTTCAATAATCCATTCATTCTTTCAATTAACCCAGACATTAGTGGATAATATGGAATATGATATATCCATTCTATGTTGTTTAATACACAATATCTCTTCATTTCATTACCTTTGAAATGTAACCCATTGTCACCTTGGATCTGCATTGAGGTTCCATAAAATAGACTTATGAGTCTAGAGTTTTACAGGTGTTTTTCTGGGTCACATTCTTACAGAGACAAGTCACTAGGACACCTGAATAGGTGTCAACACAAGTACATATAAATTTGCATCCTTTATCTTGGGGTAGGGGTCCAATATAATTTGCCACATTTGGATTGGTACTTTTCCCCTCACTATCTCTCCAGTTACTGCCTGAGGAACAGTTCATTTCTTTTCCAACTGACACATATAAGATTTTTCTGCTACTTGTTTCAACAATGAATGAGAGATACAAACACCTCAGTCTTGTGTCCACTGGTGTGTGGTCTGGACCCCTAAATGGCTGCCCATTGGATGGAATGATTTTGCTAGCACTGGATCATCAGTTGGTGTCAGAATAGGGAGAATACGTTGAATAGCAATCTTTGCTAGTTGATTAGCGAGTGCATTGTACTCACCTTCTGGTCTGGTGAGGGCCACATGAGCACCTACATGAAAAACTGTCCTATCTATCTTCCCATAATTCTTTGCTGAAGATTTTTTTGCCATGAATTTCCCAATTTTGATTTTTCCACCTGAGCATCCATATGGCTAACCCACTACCTACCACCCACAAATCAGTGAATATATGACACTGTCTTCCTTGTTCTGTTTTGATAACTTGATGCACTGCCATAAGTTCAGCATATTGACTATTTCCACCTATCCCAGTACTTTCCAAAGTCTGCCTAGTACATGGGTTATAGGCTCCTGATTTCCAGTGTCTTTTGTGGCCCAAATATTTTGCTGTCCCATCAGTAAACCATGCATGTCTCTTCTGCTCTTCAGTTAATCTATCATATTCCTCATTCCATTTTACCAAAGACTGTACCAACTGTTGCTTTGGTTCAGGGGGTGTATCATTTTCTTCAGTATCTATGTTTGCTATAGATTCATGTAAAACAGAAACTCCACTTTTGCCTGCTTTAGATCTATTTTGAACATACTATTTCCATTTAATTATGCTAGCATCTTGAGCATGTCCAATTCTGTAAGAAGTTGGGGTACTCACTATCCAGGTCATAATTGGGATTCCAGACATTATTAACTACCTCATGGCCCAAAGTCAATTGTTCAGTCTCTACCAAAGTCCAATATGCAACTAACAATTGCTTTTTAAAAGGAGTATATTGAATTCCAGATGAAGGGAGTTTCCTAGACCAAAATCCTAAGGGTACATTTTGGTATTGTTGTTTTTGCCATAAACTCCAGTTTGCATATTCATTCTGTACAGTCACTTGTACTTCCACCAGGCCACTTTGCATAGGTCATAAATCTAGGGCCAATTGTATGGTGGCCTTTGCTTCTTCAAAAGCTTTACTCTGCTTGAGTCCCCAATCAAATTCATATTTTTTTCTAGTAATTTTATAGAAGTGTTTCAAAATTTGTCTTAGATGTGGTATGTGATTAGCCAACATCCAAATAATCCTATCAACATTCGGGCCTCTTTCTTATTGGTGGGAATAGGAAAATCCTGAATTTTTTGTTAGGCTTGCAGGAGAATCTCTTGCAGCCCCTTATTCCATTATATACTCCAAAATTTTACAGTTTGAACTGGCCCTTGAATCTTTGCAGGGTTCATCTCCCACCCTTTTCTTTTCATATGATCAATTAAAAGTGTCAAACTTCTCCACTTCTTTTACATTTTTTCCTTGTATCATAATATCATCTATGAAGTAGGTAAGCTATACACCAGGTAGCTCTAATTCATCTAAATGTTCGACCACAATACTATGACAAATAGTGGGGCTATGCAGATATCCTTGTGGCAAGCATGTAAATGTATATAGTTGGCCCTTCCAAGTAAAGGAAATTGATCCCATTGTTTAGAATCTATTGGGATACTAAAGAAAGCATTGGCTAAATCAATAACTGCATACCAGGTCTCATCATATTTGGATCCTTTCTATTAAGGTAATGGTATCTGAAACAGCATACAAGGGAGGAGTCACCTTATTCAATTGTCTATAATCAACTGTCATCCTCCATGTCCCATCTGATTTTCATACTGGCTAGACAGGACTATTCCACTAAGTAGTTGTAGGGACTAATATATTCTTTTATAGTATTAGTAATTTCATCTTGCCCACCTGACACATGATACTGCTTTAAAGTAATTACTTCAGAAGGTTCAGGTAAAGTGATTGGGTTCATTTTTATTTTACCCACTAAAACTGTATTAATTCCTATCTTCCTTACTGCAAATTGGTATCTACCCTCAGGTAAATTTAAAGCCATACCTCTCAATATATCTATTTCAAAGATGTATTCAGAAATGGGTACAATTACTACGATGCATTCTTTCTTAGGCAATTGTCCAATTTTTATCATCAGTTTGACTTGTCTGACTGATATTTCAGCCCCTCCTAGTCCTGTGATGGTGATAGGACTTCCATGTTTAAACTTATCAGGCCTTTCATATACAAGGGAGGCTTCTGCCTCAGTGTCTATCAATGCCCTAGTTACAGTATTTGATCCATTTTTCCAATATATGGTCAAATTCATATGGGGTTTATAATCCCATATGTGTATTTCTTTAATCAGAGCTATGGCTCAGCCAATTTCCTATTCTCCCTGAAGGTGTGATGAACTTGAATACTAGGTCTGTAGGGGCGGTTCTTACTTCTCTGTTTCTTCTAGTATCAAGCCCCTTTTCTCATACATTCTGTATAGTTCATTAGTCAGAATACCATCTATGCTTCCAGAATCAATCCCTGCTCTCAATAGAGCAGTAAACAATTCTTTTCTTGTCATTTTATTCTGACTTTGAATCACTGGCTATTTACTCTTATCTCTTGAGGAAATTTATCTTTTCCCAGTGCCCTGGGTCACTTAACTGTGAAATCTTGTCCAGCACCTCTGAAAAAGGATTTCCTATTTCCCCAATTATTAGAGTCAAAACTAGGAGCTTGTAAGAAGGAAGAGCCGTCTTTACTATTACATTCCTACAGGAAACTGCAAAGTGTGTATATGCATTTTCAATCATTATGGCAGGCTTCATTACCTCCTCTTTTAACTTTCTTATACAGTCCCTAAGTGAATACCAGGGTCTGTCTCCACTAGGCCACATATAGTCAGTAGGATACTGCATACTGCAGCCTTCTGCAGCCAAAGCTAACAGATTAGTTGTATTGTTACCTCCGTGCATATTGTAATCTCTAAAGGCTTGCTGTACAAAAGGATTCTGACTGACAAATTTCAAGCAATTCACACCATCTATCAATAATCCTCTGGCCCTCTTCATCACTGATTCTTACCATCCAAGATATTAACAATATTCCCATCCTTTGGGTGAACCGACTCAAAATTTCTATTACCTTCTGTTGAGTAAAATCCTCAATTATCTCCTTAAACACTGAGTTCCCTTCTTGATTCTCTTGTTTTCACTTTACTGTGGGTCCAGCTTTAGCCTTAGAAGTCTCCCCCTGCAAGATTGTTTCATTTTCCAACTGATTTAACTACATTTTCCACCCACACACTGTCCTGGCAGTCATCATGGCAACTGAACTGGGTCCTTACAAAGGTCATATGCACACTTCTTTTGCCAGTCTTCTGCTTCTTCTTAGCTAAATGAACAGCCTTTCCTTCCACAGGAGAGCCCCCATGGGGCCTGTTCCTTTAAAGGAGAGCCTAAATGCTGAGAATTCCCATGCAAACTAGCTAACACTTTTTCCATCCGAATTTTTCCTTTCAGCAGCTTGTGTGAGGTACAGAGACCTATACCAATGAATCAGAGACTCTGAGTTAGCAGATAAAATAGTTCGTTTATTGACCTCAAGAAAGGGCTCCCCCAGAGTACCCAAAAGGTGGAGCCAACCAAAGAGAGTGGAGCTGTGTTTAGCTCACCCTCCCCCCAGCCACCTTCTTCAGGGTTCATTGGTACAAGCCCTGAGGGTACAATCCATTCGGACAATCTACCCCAGCAACTGAGAACAAAAACAGTTTCACATATTAGCCCTAAAAAAAAGAAGGAAGGAGGTGTTATTCCTCCCTGTGCCTAAAACAAGAGGGGGAAGGCTGGAAAAGTACAGAGAGCAGTCTGGGACAGTATAGGGGATAGTCTCGGGAAAATATAGGGAGTAGTCTGGGAAAGTACAGAATATGTTGAAACAGTTCTGCTACAAGGTCAGCCTGCTGCAAATGTTTCAACAAGACAAGAAGCAATTAATCCCTTGAAGAGGCTTCACTCCTGAGAGATCCGCAGAGATCATCTCTCACAAGCTTGTCTCTATTTTCACACGTAATGTGGTAACCCATTAATAAAATCCAGTCTCTCCTACTTACCCCTACCAACTCCTTCCCTGGTCTGATTGGTATTCCTTGCAAACACCTTTCCAAATCCCCAGGTTCCCCCTCCTGTAACCTCGCTCCCCAGTTTTCATAGGGTCCCTTTTGGACTGTTCTCTGACTAGCGACAAAAAAGCTAAATCCACCCAACCTAGGATACTAGTTTCTTCCTCTAAATCCTTTCTGCCTGCAAATAGAGATTTTATACCCTGCAATCCTCTTCAAGATGCCAAATATATCACCAAGGCAATATTCACAGCACTAGTGGTGACTGTGAATATGCTCGCGTAGTTTTCAGTCACAAAGTATGACTCTCCATATAGAAGGCAGAAGAAAAACATTTATTTAGACACCAGAAAGCCAAATCCCAGAACCAGAAGGCAAAATCTGTCATAGCAACCAAGAAGTCGATACAGGTTATCATCTCACGGGGCAAAGCCATTCCCAAGCCTCCCTGTCCCTTGCTGGGACGTTTCCACAACCAAACAAACAAACACTCACAACTAAGTTGTGCCTGCCTGCCTATGTCCTTCCCAGCTCTGACTAACTTCCTCTCAGCTCTGCTCCATCCTTTCTGTTCTACCCATTCAGCAAGCTCCTCCTACCACATGTGACTTAGGCTTCCATGTGATCTAAGCAGGCTATATGAGCCTATTAATGAATGGGAAAGATTTTCCCATTTACATTACCATTACAGCTATAGAGTGGTGACCATGTAAATGGAAAAGAGTAGACAGATGCAAAAGATGTGGCATTATTTGGTTGTGTAGGGTAAGGGAAAAGGAAGCATTAAGAAGGGAATAGGCATTTATACAGAACCTACTATGTAGTGCCAGGGACTGTGCTAAGCACATTTTACAAATATCTCATTTGATAAAGATAGTTATGCTATCTCATTTGATCCAGAGTCTAGAATGACTATGAAGTTATAAACCTGGGTGAGTAAAAGTGTGATGATAGCCTTAAAAGAAAAAAGGAAGTTGGGAGGAGAAGAAGACTGGGGATTGAGGGCGCATAATGCAATTTGTTCTGCGCAGGATGTGTTTGAGATGGCTACAGGCCATCCAAGTGGAGATGCCCAGTGAGCAGTTGGTAATACAGGAATGAAAATCAAGAGAGAGGGCTGGACTCAGAGATTTGGGAGCCATAATCCTAGAAGTAATAATTAAACCCATGGGCACTAATGAGATTTCTGAGAGTGTGTAGAGAAAGAAAAGAAGAGGGTTCAGGTCAATGCCTTGGGAAAAACACACTAAGGGGACAGGTTGATTGCTGTCCTTTGTTTTCAAAGAGGACCAAAATGGCATCATTTGTTGAAGTTAAGGTACAGTGTGTTCAACTGTGGCTGATCAGACCAATACAAGCTCAAAAGGTTCTACCACAGGTCAAGCACAAATAGTCCATATGAATTACTTGGAATGGAGGTGTCTCTAAATTTGGGCATCTCACATTTCTTTTGAGCTACTCCAATTCTGTTTCTCTTATAGAGCACAATACCTTCTTTGATGCAGGCATGCCATGCAGGGCAATCCTTTGCCAGTGTTTCTCATGATCTTGAGAATCCTCCTCAGACAATTCACAAAGTTGTGTTTAGGTAAATGGAAGGCAGTGTTAGTAATGATAAGGTCATGTGATACACAAATCTTCAGTAGTAAGGAACCATTGCTGTTGCTATTTCCAACTCTATTCCTCCCAAGAGCTCCCTGTCATGTTTGTTGTCTGTGCCTACTCTTGCATTAAAGTCACCCAGAAATACAAGCTTGCCCTCTTTCAGCACATTGTTGATGAGGTTCTCCAGGTCTTCATAAAATTTTTCTTTGACCTCATCAGGGTTTCTTCATGGTGGGAGCATATGCACTAATGATGGTGGAATGGTGTTTTCCTATAAGTACTAATAGCATTGTTATGAGCCTCACATCATTCCTTTTGGTAGGCATACAAGCTTGTTGACTAGATTCATTTTTATTGCAGAACCTCTACCAGCTTCACGGCATTCCCCTTCACTGCAGCTACTCCAGAAAAAATATGTGTCCAGCTCCAACTTTGGTATGCTGGGCTTCATTTGCCAGACTTGTTTCCCTCAGGGTTGCCATTTGAATGTGATACCTGCTGAGTTCTCTTACAAGAACTGTTCATCTTTCAGGTCTCCCGGATTTTGTGTTGTCTGTAAGCGTGCCTACATTCCATGTGCTGATGGTGAGTAGAAGCATCTTTGCAGATGTTTTATGTTTCAACCACACTATGGGATCCCTGACTGTTGAGGTAAGCAGGCCAGAGTTGAATGAATTAGATGACTTGTAGGGCACCTTTTCTAGTGTCTTCCTCATGCCAGGAGGTCCTTTAAGAAAGGCCACTCAGATATGAGTATGGTATGGAGTAATGTCTTTTGAATCGAGCATAAATTGTATTTAAGTGAGGCAGAGTTGCTCAAAATGGTCAGCCTCGCTCTGTCTTCTAGAGTTGTCCAAGTCCAGTGACAAGAGAAAGTCAACATAACTGGTGATGGCCCAGGATGCAGTGAATGTCCTTGGTGTCTTTGACATCTAACCAAGCTCTCAGCATGCCACAGCACTTGCTTTAGCTGCCTTCAAGCCAGTGGAACAAATTCTCATTTGCCCACTCCACCCTGGGAAGTCTTCACATACTTGGGGTAGACACCCCACTAACTCACTGACAGGTTTGAGGCCTGTCAGTTCACCTTAACCTAGTTTAGCCCATGTACTGAAACAGTTTACTAAGGTGTGGCTGCTGCACATACTACAGCTCCCTGGAGCGACAGGTGGGAGTTGGGTATATCAGGTGGACACCAAAGGTGAATGAACACCCCTGAAAAGGACTTTGCAAGCCCTCATACCAGAGGTCCTCCCTGAATATACCTTACACACCTCTAAATGGGTAAGACATGAATAATGATCCAACAGAGACACTGAGAAGGAGCCAGCAGAAAAACAGGTGAGACTGGTAGCAGGAAAACCAAGGAAAGAGGAAGCATTCAGGAAAAGGGAGGGATTGGTTAACAGGGTCAAAATCATATAGGAATCAAGAAGTATCAGGACTGAGAAAAAGACATGCAACTTAGCCATTTAGACATCCCAGGAAACCTAGAGAGAGCTATTTCCATCATGTAGTAGGATAGGAATCTAAATTACCAGGCATTGTAGGTAGGTTAAAGACTTTCTGTACTATAGTAATATTATAACAAATATATTAACAATTAAAATCATTGCATTGCATACAAAAGTCTATTCCACGTGTTTTAGACATTGTTTATGCACCTAACTGAAAAAAAAATATTAAGAGAATAATTACCTTATAAGAACAGGTAACCAAGAGTTTTGTTTTTCTTGCTTTCTCAAGGGAGGCAGGAAAAGGGAACAGGGAAAAGGGAGGAAGAGAAGGCAAATTTTCATCTAGAAAATGTAAAATAAAATAAAATTTGATTTAAAAAATAAGATCAGCCCTAAGGTTGTTCCCATCTTTAAACTTTTTTTTGTACTGGTAATATCCAGGTGAACATATCTTTTAATACAACTTGTACCCATGCTTTGTGCTTTTCTTGACCAAATAAACTTGTGGCTTATCTTAATTTCTTTCAATATAATGTCCAAAAGATATAAGTACTTGTCTTGAGCAATAAGAGCATTCTTAAATACAGTTCAACCTCTCAACCACCTTCCATGACTTAGAATTTTCATTTGTTAACACTATCAGTAAACTTAGTTACACATCCTAGAATTTTATCATTTCCAAGGAGAACATAAGGAACATTTTGGTTTTGGTCTGCTATGGCAGCTAAACATTTTCCGTTTTCTCCCTATCTTTATTTTAAATGGGGAAGAGACCAAGGGGAATGTTTTCTCAAAATAGAGTGGATGGCAGGATAAAGGAAATCCTTTTTATACTGGTATTAACAAAAAAACAAACCCCTTTCAGTCCCACTGAACAGTAAAGTAAAATATTTGTATGGATGACCTCATATAGATAGCCTTTTCTTTACAGAGTGGTTTACAGATACATGTATAGAATCATAGAATCTGAATTGGAAAGAATTTGACCTTACCTTACCATGTCAAATGAAAAATAGACCTACCTTCAACAATATTCCCAATGAGTGATTATCTAGCTTTCTGCAGAAGACTCCAGTAACCAAAATGAAGGACTTCCAGAATAAAGTCCATTCAACTTTTGGATGCCCTTAATTGTTGGAAAGTTTTCCCTTATTTGAACTGAAATCTGACTCTGTGCACCTTCCACCAGTTTCTATTCCTGCCATCTGGACCCAAGCAAAATAAGTCTCTTCCATGTGAAAGCACTTCAAATATTTAAAAATATTATGTCTTCACTAAATCTCTGTTTCTTAGGACAGGAAATTTTAGACTGGAGTCTGTAAACTTGAATAGAAAAAAAGAAATCTTTATTGCTTTATCTTTAGTTATCTTCAGTTTCTTTTGTAATTCTACATGTTTTGGGGACAGCTAGGTGGTAAAGTAGATAGAATGCTAAATTTGGATTTAAACCTGAGTTTAAATCTGGCCTCAGACCCTTATTAGCTATGTGATGCTGAGGCAAGTCACACTATAAAATGAGCCGGAGAGGGAAATGACAAACCACTCCATTATCTTTGCCAAGAAAACTCCAAATAGGGTCATGGAGAGTCAGATATGACTGAACAACAACATATTTTAGTTTCTTCATTTAAAAGTATTATTCTAAGAAGGGGTCCATAGGCCATAATGCCAAAGGGGTCCATGACACTGAAAATATTAGGGATCCCTCTCTTAGTTGTAACATTTCCATTTCTTTGCAATGATCCTCTTTATCTCTCGGAGGATCCATCTTCAGGACCCTAACTCTCCTCTGGTTGCATTCCAATTTTTCCCAGTGCTTAAAATTGCAGTGCTTGGAAGTGAACCCCTCCCTCAACACTCCATGTCAGTACTTCTCATCTTAAAAGTTAACCCAAATCCTATCTAACTTAAATTACTCCCTAAAAGATAGAGATGAGGGCTTCAGCAGAGTCCATTTGGCTCTTAATATGAATTAGCTGGTTTAGGTGAAAAGATACTCTTCCACATGAAAGAATGTAACAGCTTCCATAAACTGGTTTGATTAACATATTTCATCACATAAATATGAATCAACTTGACAAGCATTTGAGTACCTTTTGTGTCCCAGGCTCTATGAGAGGTTCCTGGGGATACAAAGGCAAAAATAAAACAGGTGCTGCCCACAGGACCTTAGATTCTACTGGAAGGAAAACAACATGTACATAGATAAATAGAAAAAGAATAAATACAAAGCAATTTGGTAAGAGGGAGAGCATTAACAACTGGAGGGATCTGAAAATATTCCATTAGGAAACCTTGTGTTGTGAAGGAAATATAGGAATTCTATCCAGGCATGGAGGATAACTTATGCAAAGGCAGAGAGGTAGAAATGTGATATGATTTGAGGGGAACAAGCAAGAAGATCCACATGGTTGCAGTATAGAGTATATGAGGGGAAAAATGTTTAGTCTAGAAAAATAAATTGGAAGCAAATTGTGAGAGTCTTTAAATGTCTAGTGAGGATTTTGTCTTTTATCCTAGGGGCAATAGAGAGACACTGAAATTTTTTGAGCAGGGGAGTAACACGGTTGAATCTTTTGTTGTAAAAATATCATTTTGACAATTGTGTGGAAAATGGAGGACCAGGAGACAGGCTTACCAATTAAGAACTATTACAATAGTCCAGGAAAAAAGCGATTAAGGCCTGAACTGGGATAGTAGATTTATGAATGGAAAAAAGACAGATATGAGAAGGGTGGAAGTGGGATCAACAAAACCTCACAATGATTGGATATGGAGAGTAAAGGAGAATAACTATGAGGTTGTAAACCAGGATGACTGTAATGATAGTGGTAGACTCAATGTAAATAAGAGTTTGAGGAAAAGGTCATTTTTAAGGGAGGTGGACACAATGAATTTGAGATACTTTGGGAACATGCAGCTCAAGATGTCTAATAGAAAACCGTATGTTCTGTTTATGTACCTTTGAATTAACCATCCCACTCTGGGAATGTATTCTTCCTCACCTCCATATCCCACAATTGTTATCTTTTCCATGTAGCTTTTCCACATCCCCCTGGCTACTAGGGCCTTACCCACCAAATCACCATGTGTAGATATCTCCCTCTCTCTTTCTCCCTCTCACTTTTTTCTCTGGGCATGTACATAATATAACCAGAGGGGCTAAGTCTATCTGTCTCACTCAGAGACATCAACCCTGGGTTCAAGTAGGGACTAAGTTCAGGATCTTTCTCTTTGTCTCTGATTCTTTATCCTGCTACAACAGCCCTGAGGAAAATCACTTCATGAAAACTGGTTTGGATCATGTTGAGGGTCTTTCCAAAAGGGAATAGAAAGGCACTCATGTACAAAGTAAATAAGGTATAATGAATACAGTTATTTATTTCCTCCATAAAAAGAAATGTCCAAAACACAAAGTGCTCATAAGCATACATTGGTGAAAAGTTAAAAACATGATAGAGTGTAAAAATGAATATTATTACGTTTTCTTTTGCTTCCACAAATGTTCTCGAAAAATAGTAAAACTCCTAGGCTGAGGGGAGCTTGTGAAAAGATAAGCATGCATAACATGTTTTGCAAGGATGATGGTCAAGCACATCTTGGCTTCAGAGGGGAACTATAAACCCAATTCATTCTGGAGTTCATAGATTGTACAAGTCCCCATCCACCTAGCACAGAGTGAATGTAATTACTAAATAGTGATTTCTCTTTTACCCAGGAAACCTAAGGGTCTTCCCCTCCCAGTCTGATTATTTTTTTTTAAAGAGACCACCCCTTAAGTAACTATTTAAAGAAGCCTATTCATTTAATGGGTGTTTCTCACTCAAAGCGAGAATGTGATAAGACCTTAGCCTGAAAAGTCCAGGATCTCACATTGTGTCCTGGACCATGCGCAGTTGTCCTGATGAATATCATGCCGCTGGACCCAGATGGCTCAGGAGAAGAAGGTGACCTTGGTGACTTGCACAGTCCTCCCTCACTCAAATCAAAGTCAACTGCAGTCGTGTCGTTATCTTGATGTCACAGTCCTCTTTGACAGTGAAGGACAAAGACAAACAAAACAAAGAAGGGTGAGAATGAAACAAACACTTTGGACCCTTAAGGTCCTGTCCTGGTCATAAGTATCCTCACTATCATTCCTGAGTAATTTGCATATGGAGAGAATGTAGGGAAATAAAGAATGTAACCCTGAGGAATTTGAACTAACCCTAACTCTAACAGGAAGGACAGAACTGTGTAATCTCACCCTTGCTTCAGTGTGGGTGTTCCTAGTGAGCATCACACCTACTTCCTCCAGAGGAAGATAATAAACGTCTTCCTCTGCCCACTGTTTCTGAGATCATTCAGTGAGAATGGGTCTATCACATGAGTCTTCCAGAGGGTACACTACCAAGGAAGCGGTGAGCAGCAGCACCTCATCCTGGGCTAACTCCTTGACCTTGCCTGGGAAGTCTTATGATCCCCAAACTGTGTTTCTCACATAGAGTAATCCCTAACTCCATTGTACTATCTCAGGGGATAGATCCTTAAAACGTAAATATGTGAAACATTTTGGAGACTGCTGACCAGCCCCTTCAGGCAGCTGGGTAGTTTGGCTGATAGACTGCTGGTTCTAGAATCAGGAGGACCTGAGTTCAAATTTGGCCTCAGACACTTACTAGCTGTGTGACCCTGGGCAAGTCACTTAACCCTGTTTGCCTCAGTTCCTCATCTGTAATAAAGAAGACAATGGCAAATCACTCCAGTATCTCTGTGAAGAAAACTCCACATGGGGTCACTGAGAGTCAGACACTATAGAAATGATTCAAGAACCACAATAAGACATCTTATCTTCCCCCAGGACCTGAACTATTTGAATAACTCCTTATCTTCCAGCAGATCTGGGCCTTAACTTGGGGCCATCTCTTAGAAGTCGTCATTTTCTTCTCCAAGAAGTGCAAAAAGTATCATCCTGAACAGCTAACACTACCAATGGATTCAAAAGTTCCCCTCAAATTCCTGAGGCTCCTCCATGACTGGAAACATCCACCTCAGGACTACTGTTCAGGTACCTTTGCTGAGAGAAAGAAGCAGAATGCTATTTGAGTGAGTCTAATTTCATGATGAAGATATTAAGTCTAAGAAAAATTACTCTTTGGTGGGAATGTTTCATAATGCCTTGGTCCAGCTCAATCTGGACCCAGGGACCTGGGTTCAAGTCCTAGCTTTTTTGTTCACTACCTGTACAGACCTGAACAAGTCACTACCTCTCTAGGCTTCATTTTCCACATCTGTAAAACAAAGCAGTTGAACTAAATAACCTCTAAGATTCTTTTCAGATCCAAATCTATGATTCTGTAATCCTGTGTGTCTTGTTGAGAAATTCAGCCTTGAAAGAACTGGCTGATGTAACATAAAAGATATTATTCTGCGATTTGATTGACATGAATTATTTTTCTTTTTTTTTAACATTCATTTTTTTTAGATTTCAAGTTCCAAATTCTCTCCCTCCTCTAGTCCCTTCTCCATCCATTAAGAAGGCAATCAATGTAATACCCATTATACATGTGAAGTCATGCAAAATATACTTCCATATTATCCATGTTGTCCCCCCCATCCCCAAAAAAAGGCAAGAAAAATACAGAAAGTGAAAAAAGTATGTTTCACTTTGCACTGAGTTCATCAGTTCTCTCTCTGGAGGTGGATAATCTTTCACAATTGATCATGACAATATTGTTACTATGTACAGTGTTCTAGTTCTGCCCACGTAACTTTGGATCAGTTTATATGTCTTCCCTGGTTTTTCTGAAACCATCTATCTCATCATTTCTTATAGCACAATAGTATTCCATCACAATCATATACTGTAAGTTTTTCAGCCATTCCCCAATTGATGGGTATCCCCTCGATGTCACCACCAAAAGTACTATATAAATATTTTTGTACATAAAGTTCCTTTTCCCTTTCCTTTGATCTCTTTGGGATACAGAGCTAGCAGTGGTATTGCCAGGTCAAAGTGTATACACAGTTTTATAACCCTTTTGGACAGAGTTCCAAATTGTTCCGCAGAATGGTTCGACCTGTTCACAACTCCACCAACAGTGCAGTAGTGTACCTTTTTTTTCCATATTCTCTCCATCTCTCATTGTTTTCCTTTTCTGACCTATTAGCCAAGGGTTTTTGTCCATTTAATAGTTTTATTTGCAATATATACCATAGTAAATAGTTTGCTTTATTCATTCTTCAAAACTGCCTTTATAGACTTACATGAACTTATGCTGAACAAAGTGAGCAGAAACAGGGGAACATTGTACGTTGTAACAGCAACATTGTATGATGATCAACTATGATAAACTTAGCTCTTCTCAGTAATACAATGATCCAAGACAATTCCAAAAGACTCACAGTGCAAATGTTATCCACATCCAGAGAAAGAACTGATGGAATCTGAATACAGATCAAAGTATACTAGTATCACTTTGTTTGTTTTCATGGGGTTTTTTTCCTTATGTTCTGTTTCTTCTTTTACAACATGACTAATTTGGAAATATGTTTAGCATGATTGTACACGTAGAATCTCTATCAGATTGCTTGTTATCTTTGGGAGGGGGGAAGGGAAGAAAGAAGAAAAATTTGGAACTCAAAAATATATATTGAAAACTATCTTTACAGGTAATTGGAAAAAATACTGTTTACATTTTTTTACAGTCCAAAAAAGCCTGCTTTTATAGCTGGTTGTTGTTCTTCAAGTCTGATTCCTGTATAGGAGGCAGATTCCTGCATCTAATTTTCATTTCTCTAATAATTAGAGATATGGAGCACTTTTTCATATGACTATTGATAGCTTTGATTTTTTCCCCTGAAAACTGCCTATTCATATTCTTTTTTAAGAGTGTTTTTTTTCCTCAATTACATGTCAAGACAGTTTTCAGCATTCATTTTTACAAAATTTTGAGTTCCAAATTTTTCTCCCTCCTTTCCTAACTTTCCTTCTTCTGAAAATGGTAGACAATTTGATATAGATTATACATGTGCTACCACATAAAATATGTTTTCATATCAGTCATTGTTATGAAATAAGAAACAGATTAAAGGGGGAAAAAAGTGAACAAGAATAACATAAGTGAAAAAAATATGCTTCCATCTATATTCAGAATCAATCAGGTCTTTATCTGGATGTTGACAGCATTTTCTTTTGTGAGTCCTTTGTACTTCTCTTGGATCATTGTGTTTCTGGGAAGAGCTGAGTCCTCCATGGTTGGTCATCACACAGTGTTGGTGATATTGTGTACAATGTTTTCCTAGTTCTGCTCACTTCACTTTGCATCAATTCATACAGGTTTTTCTGAAATCTGACTGTTCATCATTTCTAATTGCACAATAGTATTCCATTCCATTCATTTACTACAGCTTGTTCAATTGATAGGCATCCCCTCAATTTCCAATATTTTGCCACAGTGAAATGGGCTGCAATAAAAATTTTTGCACATATAGGTCCTTTTCTCTTTTATGATCTCTTTGGGTATTAGCGGTATTTCTGGATCAAAAGGTATGCACAATTTGGTTGCCCTTTGGGAATAGTTCTAAATTCTTCTCTAGAATGATTGGATCAGTTCACAGCTCTACCAACAGTGCATTAAGGTCCCAATTTTCCCACATCCTCTCCAACATTTATCATTTTCCCTTTTTGTCATATTAGCCAATCTGATAGATGTGAAGTGGTACCTCAGAGTTGTTTTAATTTGCATTTCTCTAATAAAAGCAATTTAGAACACTTCTTCCTGTGCCTATAGATAGCTTTAATTTCTTCATCTAAAAACCACCTGTTCATATGTTTTGGTAAGTATCAATTGGGGAATGGCTTGTATTCTTATAAATTTGATTCAGTTCTCTATACACTTGAGAAATGAGGCTTTTTTCAGAGATGCTTGCTGTAAAGACTATTTCCCACTTTCCTGCTTTCCTTCTAACCTTGGTTGCACTGGTCTTGTTTATACAAAAGTTCTTTATTCTAATATAATCAAAATTATGTACTTTATATCTTCTAATGCTCTCTTTCTTTTGTCTAGTCATAAATTCTTTCCTTCACCATAGATCTGACAGGTAGACTATTCCTTGTTCTTCTGCTTTGCTTATGGTATCACTTTTTATGTCTGAATCATTTTGACCTTATCTTGGCATACAATACGAACTGTTGGTCTGTTCATATTCTTTGACCATTTATCAATTAGAGAATCGCTTTTATTTTAATAAATTAGACTCAATTTCCTATATATTTGAGAAACGAGGCCCTTGTTAGAGAAACTTGCTATCAATTTTTTCCCCTGTTTCTGCTTTTCTTCTAATTTTGGCTGCATTGGTTTTCTTCATGCAAAAAACTTAATCAAAATTATCCATTTTATTTCCTGTGCTCATGAATCATTTTTTCAAAACATAAAGCAGTATCTGAGGATGCTATATACAGAGATAATAGTTTTAAGTCTTGGCAAATATATATTGTACTGTTACAGCTGAGATTCACTTTAAGAAAATCCCATTGATGAAAATTCAAACACAAAATAAATAAATTAGGAAGTAATGGTTTGCATTGTGAAAGATTCACTAAAGGGTTCCTCAAAAAAAAAAAAGTTTCTATAGTACCTTTAAAAATAGTATTTCGCTTATTAAAAATTGACTATCTGTAACTATTTAAAGAAATATTTATTTGCGTTGTGGAAGACAACCCAAAATGATGGATTCTAGCCCCACTTCTGCCACTAACCACCTATTTGTTTAGGGGCAAATCAAAACATTTTCCCCCTTGTTTCCTCAACTGTAAGAAGAAGGGATTAGAACAGATGATCTCTAAGGTCTATTCTAGCCCTAAACATTCTCCAAGACTGTCACAGGTACAGCAAGCTTCTGTACACAGTTTTTCAACCCTGAATCCATTTGTTAAATTTGCAAAGATAAATTTCTTCAACTCAGCCCAACTTCTCAGGTCCAGGTCCACCTTCACTTGTTTCTCTTCTTTCCCAATACCCCTCCCTATTTTCAGCCTACCTCTCCATTCTTGGTACACACGCATTATGGCTAAGCCACTTAAATAGTGGAGTGTTTACCTTTGTGAATAGGCATATGTAGAAATTTCTGATTTTAAATGCAAACATATCTTGCTTTCAGTTCAGAGACAAAAGAACCCTAAAGGTAGAGTTTCTCTAAGTAGTAACACCTGTATGGTCTTTGATTTGTTATACTTTTTCAATGCTCAGAATTTGGGCTTACATTTTTGCATTTTGGTTGGGCAATAGAAATGTTCTCCCAATTTCAAAATATCATTTTGATCGTATTTATAGAGTTTTCTACTAGTTAATAGTTTCTTAAGCATTAAAGGAAAAAAATCTAGGTGGAAATATATTTTCTTTAGTTAGGGAAGTTAGTAAGTTTTGTTTTGAAAATATTAAGTTTGAGATATTTTGGGGACATCCAGATCAAGGTATCCAGCAGGGGCCTGAATTGAATGACATAAAATACAGACTATAGATGATAGTTTTCCTTTAAAATCCTTAAATATTTGAAAGACCTAATGAGAAATAACAAGGCTTAGAAGACTACGTGTTCAACTGGGAATGAGTACACCTTAGACTAGAGGTTCCCTAACTTATTTGGCCTATTGCTCTCTTCACAAAAAAAAAAATTTTTTTCAGTGCCCTCCCCTGCCAATCTACTTTCTTTACCATTTTAATGGTTTTTAATTTGCATAATTTCAAAAAATATATAATTTTTTAAAATGATATATCTTAAATTTAATAATTTATTGCAAATTTGTAGGTTTTTCCTGCATTGAAATTTTGATAATGCAATGTTGCATCATGTAACCATACAGTATCATGTTGTAAACAAGTCATTACAAGCACATATTCCTGCTGATGAATGCTGGAGTTCTTGACAATGTGTGTAACACACTGACCTGCCAACACTTGATTGTTAAGATTTGTTGGTAGACTTGACCACTGAGCATTTATACCTTGTATTTTGCATGTTTATCTGAAAAATAATGTAATCACTATGACTTTGACTGTGTTACACAACAGAAGAAACATACACAAATGGCTTTTCAAAATTTTCTTCTCTTCTTTCCTTATGTTTCCACTGCCCCCTTATTTTTTATTCGATACCAGCCTAATTGCACCCAAGGCTATGTCATGGTAATAAAATAGGAAGATCTTCTCCGCCCATTAATAGACCTGTCACATGGAGCCTGCATCACATGGAGCTCAGACTGGAGGAGGAGAGAAAGAACGTGAACCAAGAGCAAGAGCAGCAGACGACAAAGAGAGAGAGAGAGAGAGAGAGAGAGAGAGAGAGAGAGAGAGAGAGAGAGAGAGAGAGAGAGAGAGAGAGAGAAGCAATGAAGGAATTTGTCTTGGGAAACTTGTTTTTGTGGGGAGGCCTGACAGAAAGAAGGTTTAAGATGTTGGTTCTCCCTGGATTAGTGATAAATATCCTGTTAAATCTTACCTCCTGGTATTCTAATGATGTCCCAAATATTTTGGTTTTGCCTTCAAGGAAGAAAGTAGTTTATATTTTGCAAATTTACCCTGAAAATAAGCATGCATATTCATAGCAGCTGCCCCTTTTCCTTACTCATAGTCACCATTCTAGTTTAGGTCTTTATCACTTCTTAACCTGGATTTTTGTAATAGCTACTCAATTGGTTTTCAAGACTGAAGTTTCTCCTCTTCCCACTTCATCATTCACATAGTTATCAAAGTGATTTTCCCAAATTAAAGACCTAGCTATGTCACTATCCTATGCAGTTAATTCTAGTAGTTCCCTGTTGCGTCTAGGATCAGATACAAACTCCTTTCTTTTGCATTTTAAGTCTTTCACAATCTAACCCCAACTTACCTTTCTAATCTTATTGTATATGCTTATCTTTCATTCACTCTACAATCCAGCCAAATTTGTCTTTGATGTTCCTCACACACAGCACGCCATACCTCTATGCTGACTGTCCCTCACACCTGGAATCAGCTCCATCCTCATCTCTGCCTCTCAGAATCCCTTGGCTATTGTTCAGTCATTCAGTCATGTCCAACTCTTCATGAGTCCGTGGACTCATCTATGGGATTTTCTTGGCAAAGATACTAGAATGCCTTTTCTTTCTCTAGTGTATCCGAATTTTGCAGATGAGGAACTAAAGCAAGTAGGAGTTAAGTGACTTGCCCAAACTCATATATCTAGTGTCTGAGGTCACATTTGAACTCAGAACTTCCTGACTCCAGGTCTAGTGCTTTATCTACTGCACCACCTAGTTGTCCTCCAAATCCCTAGTTCCTTTCAAAACTTCAAGCCCCACTTTCTCCATGAAGTCTTTCCCTGTCTGCCAACTACAAATGTCCCTCACCCCCACCCACCCAAAATAAAATTTACCTTGTATTCTTTTTGTATATCTATGTATCTATATCTATAGACTTATATGTCTCCTCTGAGAAAATAGAAGTTTCTTCAAGTGATATCTAGGAGAGATTTGAGATTTCATAGATAATCCTCTTTTTTCTGATCTACTTTGTATATGGGAATAAGGTAGATTTTTGGCTCATTAAATTCAGAATTAAAAAAATCTTTTCCTATTGACATTTTAAAATTATTATTTATTTATTATAACTTTTTTTAAAAACTTTGAGTCCAAATTCTTCTCTCCATCTCTGTCCTCCTTTCTTCTTGAGAAGGCAAGCAATTTAATACAGATTATACATGTGCTGTAATGCAAAACGTATTTCTGTATTAGCCATATTGCAAAAAAAGGCAAGAAAAATAACGAAAGTTTTAAAAATATCCTTCATTCTCTACTCACATTTTATCACTTTTCTCTTTGGAGGTGGATAGCATTTTTCATCACGGATCCTTCAGAACTTTCTTGGATGATTATATTGGTGAGAATAACTAAGTCATTCACAGTTGATCATTATACAATGTTGCTGTTACTGTATACAATGTTGCTCTGGCTCTGCTCACTTCACCTTGCATCAGTTCATATAAGTCTTTCCAGGTTTTTCTGAAACCATCCTGCTTGTCATTTCTTATAAATAATAGTGTTCCATCAGAATCATAAACCCCAACTTGTTCGGCCATTCCCTAATCGATGCGGATCCCCTCAATTTCCAATTCTTTGCCACCACCAAAAGAGTGGATATTATTATTTTTTCTTTCATCTCTTTGAGATACAGAGCTAATAACTGTATTGCTGGGCCAAACTGTAGGCACAGTTTTATAGCCTTCTGGGCATAGTTTCAAATCGTTCTCCAGAATGATTGGACCAGTTTACAACTCCATCAACAGCGTATTAATGTTCCAGTTTTTCCACATCCCCTCCAACATTTGTCATTTTCCTTTTCTATCATGTTAGCCAATTTGATAGGTATGAGATGGTACCTCAGAATTGTTTTAATTAGCATTTCGCTAATCAATAGAAATTTAGTGCATCTTTCTATTACTATTCATAGCTTTAATTTCTTTTTCTGAAAATTGCCTGTTCATAGCCTTTGACCATTTATCAATTTGAGAATATCTCAAATTTTTATAAATTTAGCTCCATTCCTTACATATTTGAGAAATGAGACCTTTATCAAAGTAACTTACCTTAAAATTCCCCTCCCCCCAGTTTTTTGTTTTCCTTCTAATCTTGACTGCATTGGTTTTGTTTGTTCAAAAACTATTTTATTTTTAATGTAATAAAAATTACCCATTTTACTTCCTATGATCCTCTCTATCTCTTGTTTGGCCATAAATTTTTACCTTATCCATAGATCTAACAGGTAAAATTTTCCATGTTCCCCTAACTTACTTAAGATATCACTCTTTATGTCTAAATCATCTACCCATTTTGACTTTATCTTGGTATATGGTGTGAGATGTTCATTGATACCTAATTTCTGCCAAATTGCTTTCCAGTTTTCCCAGCAGTTTTTGTCAAATAGTGAGCTCTTGTCCCAAAAGCTTGGATCTTTGGATTTGTCAAACACTACATTACTATGTTCATTTACTAACATGTTTTATGTACCTAATCTATTCCACTGATTCACCACTCATTTTCAAAGCCACTATCGTATTGTTCTCATGATTAACACTTTATAATATAGTTTGAAATTTGTTATTGCTACACTGCCTTCCTTCATATTTTTTCATTGACTCCCTTGATATTCTTGACCTTTTGTTCTTCCAAGTGCATTTTGTTATTATTTCACCTAGCTTTATAAAATAATTTTTTTTGTAGCTTGATTGGTATGGCACTGAATAAGTAAATTAATTTTGGGAGAATTGTTATTTTTATTATACTGACCTGGAACTGCATATAAGCAATGCAACAGAGTCCTACTGGTGCCCAGTGTCAGAAAAGGGTGCCCTGAAGCTCTTTCTGCCACTGTTGTAGCCATCTCTAATGCTCACTGTCAGTGTTGCCACAACATAGGCTCCTGCTTAGCCCCCACCTCAAAGTCACAGACCTCTCCTGCTAACCTCCTAAATTGTCTTGGACTGGAAAAACATTTGCTCTGCAACTTCAGAATTTTATTTGAGGTGTTATTTTAAAGTTGTTTAAAGGGGAATTTTAGGAGAGGTCAGGTGAGTTCTGACTCTACTTTATCATCTAGGCTCCACCAAGAATAAAAAAATTTTAAAGAATAAGTTTTTAATGGCAGAGATGGTTTCATTTTATCTCCTTGATACTAAGTACAAAAACTGTCACGTAACAGACACTTAAAAACATTACCATTATCTGATTAAAGTATCTAAATGTATGTACATGTAGACAGAGAAACAGAGAAAGAGAGAGAGAGAGATAAATGATAGATAGATCACTACACCTCCCAAATCCAGACATTTTCACTGGCTGTTCTCCATGCCAGAAATGCATCTCCACCTCCTGGCTTTGCTGGCTTCCTTCAAGTCCCAGTTAAAATCCCACATTCTATAAGAAGCCTTTTCCAGCTTCCCTTATTTCTAAATGCCTTACTTCCATTAATTCTCATTTATCCTGTACCTAGCTTGCTATTACATATTATTTGCTTATTATCTTCCCCATAAGAACACTCCTTGTGGGAAGGGACTGTCTTTTGCCTTTCTTGGCATCCCCAGCAAGGTGCCTGGCATGGCACACAGTAGGCTCTTAATAAATGTTTATTCACTAACATCACCAATCTTTTGAAGTCATAATAGGTTACAGCTTTAATTGTAGTTCTGAAGTCTTTCAGAATTGTTTTTGGAGATGGAATGAAAATGGCAGAGCAGCAGAACAGGTCTACAATGAACTACATACCTTCTCAAAAAACTCCTCCAGAGAGATCTAGGTCTTTAATCCTGATTGGTAAATTCAAGCAAAAAGTTGCAGTGAGTCATTTCCCCAGCCCAGGTCAGCATAGGGAAGTAGAGAGGTCTATGAACACTGGGAGAGGGGTCTAGCCAGAATCTCTACCACACCAAGCACTCTAGCCCAAGGGAGAGGCTTTACACCAGAGGCCCCAAACCATATCAGGACACCATGACAGGAATAGTTGCCAACTGGCATTGCTGACCACCTAGTTCTGGATCACAGATTCCAACTGGACAGAAGAAGGGATCTGTACCTAGAAATGTTATTCTGGAGTAAGGAGTGTTTACAGATCCTAGGCTGTATACTGAGAGAGGAACAAATTCAAAAGCAAATATCTCAGGAGTAGTTCTGAGAAAAAACTCAAGAGTAGATCTCAGGAGTAAAACACTTAGTTTTAACTTCTAGATGAGCCTACCACCTGGAGAGGAATAATCAGAGCAGGATTCTCAGACCAACAGGGAGCCTACAACTCTGCCTCTCTGAACCAGGCAAGCTTCCCAACTGGCTGACAGTCAGCTGTTACTGAAATCCTTTAATGCCACAGCACCCCAAGAAAGAAAGCAGCAACAGGACCATCCCAAACCTTCCCTCCAGAAGTACGGACTCCTGCCCTAACAACAAATGCAAAATCAGGAAGCAAATTGGAAGAATGAACACACAAAAAAATAATTGCTCCATAAAAAGGGATTCTGGTGATAGAGATGTTTAAGATGCAAATGCTGGAGAATCACTCCAAAACAACTACAAGCAAAGTCTCAAAGAAAAGCATGTTTTGGGCACTAAATTCAAGCAAAATTTCTAGAAGAGATTACTCAAGAGTTTAAATGGAGCAGGGCGGGGGGGGGGGTAGTTTAAATGTTTTTATAAATGAACTGAGAGTGCTAGAGGGGAAAAATGGAAAGGAAATGAGAGTTATGGTGGAGCAAATTTGAAAGGAAGTTAACAACTTGACGCAAAGGGTACAAAACTTGTTCAAACAACAAATGACATGAAAATAAGAATGCACCAAATAGAAGCCAATGACTCCATGAGATAACAAGAAATATTAAAACAAAGTCAAAAGACTAAAAAAAAAAATAGGAAAAAAAGTAAGACAGTTATCTCATACCATGAACAGGTGATCTGAAAATAGATTGAAAAGAAAAAATTTAAAAATCACTGGACTATCTGAAAGCCATGACCAAAAAAAAACGCTTAGATATCATATTTCAAGAAATCCTAAAAGAAAACTATTGATTTTTTTAACAGTTTATTTTGAGGTCTGCAACTTTGCTGAAGCTATTGTCTTTATTAATGTCTTTGTTGTCCAAGTATACCATTATATCATCAGCAAATAGGGATAATTTTGCATCCTCTTTACCTACCTTTATTCCTTTAATTCCTTTCTCTTGTCTTATTGCTGTTTCTAGTATTTCCAGAGCTTATCCAATAATAATGGAGAGAATAGATATGCTTGTTGTATTTATTGGGAAAGGTTCTAATTTATCACCATTAATATGATGCTTACTTGTGGCTTTAGATAGATAGATTGTTTTTATGGTATTAAAAAAGATCCCTCTATGCCTTTAGTAGGAAAAGTTTTTACCATAGAAGAGTGTTATACTTTGTCAAAGGCTTTTTCAACATCTATTGAAATGTTCATATGGTTTTGGATGTTTTAGTTTTCAAAATTCTTACGTTGATTGTTTTCCCAAGGTTGAACCATTCTTGCATCCACTGGTATAGATCCTACGCAATCATGATGAATGATTTCTTAGATAAATCCCTGTAGTCTGACAGGATTTTGTTTAAAATTATCGCGTCAATATTCATTAATTATATTGGTCTATAGTTTTCCTTCTGTGTTTTATCTTCCCCTGGTTTAGATGTTAGAACTGATGAGGGTTGGAAAAGGGGATGGGATGGATGAAATTCTGAAATCCCCCAAAGATTGGAGTATAGGGGCAGGTCACCTGGAATGAATTCAGGGACCCAAGCATTCTTGAAGTCAAGGTGGTAAAGATTTATTATGCCTTTCAGTGGGCAAGAGTTCTTAGGGAACCTGCAACCTTAGAGATGTACATTATATGGGATATTCTATAGTAGAGCATGTGCCAAGTGTGATGACTAGGTTATTTGGGGCAGGATTAGGGAATGGTTAAGGAGTGGTTAGTTCTTAAAGGAACATGCACTTTTAGTATCTACTGTGCAGGTATTTTACCCAGAGTTCATCAGGAAATAGCCCAAGAAGGGGCTACATGGACGTGTGGTTTTAGGCCTGAAACATCACTAAGTCATCTAAGGGTCAGGAGTGACTAAAGAATACCAGGTTACTCTCATCAATGTCTTATGAGACAAGATAAATGTAAGGGAGTTTACATATGTCTAAGTCTAGGATGCTTATCATTGGTCAGTGAGTAATAAAGGTTGTTATGACCCAGTACACAGCCTGTGCAGTCAGTACACAGAACTAATAAATTCTATAGGTGCGGCTGGCTACTGTAGCATGAAGGGAGATAATGGTTGTTGCTGGGGCAGGCTGTTCCTGGGCTGGGGGTAGTGTTTTGAGGCTAAGGAGAAATGTGATTTTTAAAGGAAAATGTTACTTTAGAATTGTGGTCCAAGCACAGGCACCCAAGCACCCCATCAGAACTATACTTATCTCCTAAAAAAGATTCTGGAAGGGTGATTTCTTCCTCAGTTTTTAAGAATACTTTGTGAAAGATAGGTACCAACTTTTTTAAAAGTTTGATAGAATTCTCCTGTGAATTCATCAGTGAAAATAACAAAATTACAAAGATCAAGCAGGACTTGAATGAAGACATCTGACCAACTCACCCCTTCATGTATATAGGAGGTCCACAGAGGTTACACATTGCACAGGTTTTCAGATTTGTTTAATGTATCAGTCAGTTAGGCTGATTTTCTCTCTCTCTAAAAAAACAAACCCTATTTGTTGTATGAGACGACTCTCTACAAGGAAGTAAGGGAGGAATCTGGGGGATAATTATGATGCTGTAAGAAAGAGAAGTCATCAACAAAAAATTATTTAAAAAGAAAAATGCCTAGAGCTCTTAGAAGATTCTAAATAAACTTGAACCTCTCAGAGGTAAAAGTAGAAATAGGAAGAATCTACAAGTCACCTCTTGAAAGAAACCTAAAATGAAAACTCTCAGGAACATCAAAACCAAAATGCACAGCTTTCAGGTCATATAAAAAGTACTACAAGCAGAGAAAGGATTCAATTATTAGAGAGTCAGAATTATACTCCTTAGCATCCTCTAAGAATAACTCACCCAGCAAAGCCATCCTACAGGTAGAAAATGAATTTTTGACAAAATAGAAGACTTCTAAGTATTACCAATGAAAAGGACAGAACTGTGTAAAAGCTTTGAGGCACAAGCTGCTACTGCTGCCGCCATTAGTCCTTCATTCTCAAAGAGGACCGTGACATCAGGGAAGCGATGCCATGACATACAAGTGAATTGGATTTAAGTGACAGAGGGCTGTACTAATTTACCAGCCTCACTTTCTCCTCTGGAGCCAACTGGATTATTATTAGGATTATATTTTGATTGTAGAGGAATCATTTTTATGTAAGTATATATGTTTCTTCTGGGCTAGGAATTCTCCACTATGGGCTGTATGATCCCTATAAAATACTTCTGTTAATCAAAATTACCAAGTAGCATTCAGCTCTCCAGGTCCCCTTTCAGTCAGTTCCTGCAAGTTCCTAAGAATACTGACTCTCAGCAAGTTTGGGACCCAGAGACTGCCAGCAACAGACCCAGGTTCTCTCTCCTTATCATCTGCACCTCTGATGACAATCAGTACATTTTGTCTGATATTTTAGTCATTTTTTTTGTACATATCCCCACTAACTCAAAAAGTTTTTGAAGTCAGGGATCTCCTTACTCACCTTTATCTCCCAATGACACCTATCATAGTGTTTTACACATACTCTTGTATTCATTCAGAACCTATTTATTAATTGTTGAATGAATGGTAAAGAGGGTTGGGGCAAGCTACAGTTCAGTGGATATTGATAGCTTTTTGCTGACCAACTTTTGCTTTTTTTTTTTTTTTTACTCCCAACCAAACCAGCGATGTGTCTTTAATTTAAGCGATGGTCACTGTCATGGATAAAATACATTCTGCTTTAAGAAACCTCTGCTGTCGAGAATCATGCGTAGATTCAAAACGGGGGGGGGGGGGAGGGAGTACAAGTAGATTATATAGAGAAAGCATTTTTCTAGATCTTCTGAAAATGTGTGTCTAAAATGGTGAATCAATGTGATAAATTCATGCAGAACAACTCAACAGTTTCACATATTTAGATTTAGAATGGACCACAGAGGTCATCTAGTTCAGCCCCTTAAGTTTACAAATGAGAAAACAAAGGCCAGGAAAGATTAAATGACTTTCCTGAAGTCTCATAGATAACTCGAAGTAAAATTAGTCAAATCTTTTTTGAATACATATCTAGTGCTCTAATTCTTCTTGTATGTTTCATGCATAAGCCCTGAGAATGCAAAGAAAGACCAAAATTTGTCCCTGTACTCAAAGAACTTGTAGGATACATACGTGCATACATACATATATATGCACACATATGTATATATACATAGATGTATATGTGTGCATACGTACATATATATGCACACATATGTATATATACATGGATGTATATGTGTACACATATACATGTGTGTGTATATACAAAATGTATATAGTGTATGTAAAAAGGTAGCCTTAGAGGAAAAGGCTCTAGCTGCTAGGAGGACTAGAAAGAACTTTTAAGGCATTTGAGCTAGGGAAGAAACCCAGGGATCCTAAGAAATGGAGGCAATGATGACAAAACAGGAAGATGATAAATGCTGGAAAAGATGTAGGAGAGCTGGAACACTAATTCATTATTGGTGGAGCTGTGAGCTAATCCAACTATTCTGGAGAGCAGAAAATGTGCATACCCTTTGATTCAGCAATATCATTTCTAGGGCTGTATCCCAAAGAGATCATAAAACTGAGAAAAGGACCCACATGTACAAAAATTTTTATAGCAGCTCTTTTTGTGGTGGCCAAGAACTGGAAATCGAGGGAATATTCATAAACTGGAGAATGGCTGAACAAGCTGTGGTATATGAATGTAATGGAATACTATTGTGCTATAAGAAATGACGAACAGGTGGTCTTCAGAAAAACCTGGAAAGACTTACATGAACTGATGCTGAGTGAAATGAGCAGAACGAAGAGAACAATATACCCAGTAACAGCCACAGTGTGTGAGGACTGTTTCTGATAGATTTAGACCTTCACAGCAATGCAAGGACCTAAAACATTTCCAAAGGACTCTTGATGCAAAATGCCATCTACATCCAGAGAAAGAACTATAGAATCAGAATGCAGAATGAAACAGATTATTTTATCTTTTATTATGTTTTATTTTTTCTCATGGTTTCTCCCATTCATTTTAATTCTTCTATGCAGCATGACTAATGTGAAAATGTGTTTAACAAGAATATACATGTAGAATCCATATAAGATTGAATGCCATCTTGGGGAAGGAGGGGGAAGGGAGGGGGAGAAAATTTAAAACATATAGAAGTGATTGTTGAAAACTGAAAACAAATAAATTAATAAAAAAAGAAAAAAAGAAATGAAAGCAATGAGAGGAGTGTTACAACACAGAGCTGCTGGTGCTCGACCCAAGGGGATTTGTGGCATTCATCCTCCAACACTGAAGGGACCCTTAGCTCTGAGCCCCACCCCCACAAATCTAGGTTCAGCCTTCAGTTTCTTTTTCTTGAAGTCTCTGGCTCTTTATACCTCTCACCCTAGAACTCTGAGGAGAATCAGTTAAAACCTGGATTTGTCTCATACTATAATCTCCCCAAAAATAGGGTGGAAAGGTACCCAATATACAATGCAGAGCCAACCATTTATTTCCTTTATGCAAACACCAAAGACTCACAATTGTACATTGACAAATACTCAAAACAGTAACATATAATTCCTCTTATGTTTTCATAAGAGGCTGATACTTAAAACATGAGACATTTTGTGAGCTTGCTGAATTGGCATTTAACTTGTCTCCTGAGCACTTCACTGTCCCAATGGCTTCCACAAGGCAAATGTCTTCTGGCAAGCTAGGCCAGGATTTGGGCTCCTCCCTCTGTCACTACTCATCTTCTCCCCAGATGCATTATAGTAGCGATAGGAGGCAGCTTTCTGTGATAGTGCAGCTGGTATGAGTTGAGGGATTCAGGAGCTCCCAAGGCAGTGACTCCTGAAAAGTTGGCCTCCTAGGATGTGTTTGGGTACCCATGTTCATGGAAAGAAACACAAAGCAGAAGAGGCAGTCAGAGGCCTAAGGTCCAGTTGGGGATCACCTAGTCAACAATATGAAAGCATCATAATTTTAAGGGTTTGAGGAGGCTGCCCCTCCTCCCCTCATCCTTTCCCTAACACCCCCTCACACCTCGAGTTTTCATGACAAATCTCAGAAAGACAGAATTACACACTCTGTATTTCAAAGAGAGGAAGGAATGAAGAGAGCACCAGAAAGCAGAGTCCTTGCATTTAAGGTCTACCAAAGTCTCCCTGCCTCAGTGGTCAGCCCTCAGATGAAGTTCTTTCCTCCTGTTCATGGCATGGAGGGAGCCCAGATTCAGACATGCTCCATGGGGTACACTCTCTCTAGAGTGAAGCCAATTGAGAGTTACCCTGATTATAGCCATTACATGAGAAAGAGAACAAAAATTTAAATGACCTTTCTAAATTACAAGTTGAAACCATGATAAAGAAAACCAAGACTATAACTTTCCACTCATTGCATCAGGTCAGTTTGTTTTCCAAGGTCATGTTTCCTGAGTATGCTTTCTTCCCCTTCAGATTTAGATAAGGAAAGAGTTAAACAGCTAACATAAAAAGCCATAACCCAATATTATTGGTAAATATTCTCTGTACCACAGCCTGAGAGTTTATTTTGGCTTTGTGACAAAACACCAAGATACAAGGTAAAAATGCCAACTTTTTTTAAAGACTGCTGTGCTCATGAACAGGAAATCTACTTATAGCAAATATTTAGTGTAAAATAAATACTGAGTGCTTAGCCCAAGATTGAGAATGTCCTTGTTCTATGATATATTCACATTTGAAACAGATTTTTAATACCATAAAGGACTTTAAATATTGCTTTTCTTTATAACCTCACAAAGGAGCAAATGTGTCTTTATAACTCAGAAAGGAGTAAAAATGAGTATTTTAAAGTAATGTTGGTGCAAATGACTTTTTTCCATTATTACTCTGTCAATGTATCATATAATGTGCAAATGAATTCCTGCCTACCTCTTATAACAATGTCAAGAATACAATACGTTTCACTGGGCAACAGGTATTCTTACTCAATAACAGTTTCCTGGTTTAAGTCTCCTATCTACCATCTACTATATTATATCCATAATCCTGGAGATAATTCTATTTTGGGAATTAGAGTTGCTGAATTCATCTTAAACTCTATGCTCAAGGCCTTTTTGTTAATACTGCTCCACATCTATCAAACACTTCAATCCAATGCCTCAGTGGAATTTGTGACTCACAGCAATTGGGTATCTCTCTGATATGTACCAAATTTTATCAAAATCCATTCAAAATTACAGCAGATACGCCCATTTGAAAACTTTTCTTGGCCACCATTTTTTTTCAAAATGGTAGACTGAAACAGGTTTTTATTTTTTAATGTTATACAGAGGAATTTTGTTCTAATGAGGGACTTGAAAAGTTAATGATGTAAGAATTTGAGGTGAGATACATTCCAACTGGGATCCAGATGCCCTTAGATGTTACAGTTCTTCCAAATGCCCCCATGTGGTCACAACTCTGTTTAAGGTAAAGTATTTCTTGATACCATATTTAGAAATCCAACAAATTTTATTTCACTTAACCTCTGGAAACCTCACTTTCCAGATCCATAAAATAAGGGGTTGGATGAAATTAATATCTAAGATCCTTTCTAACTAATTCTCTAAGTCTATCTCTTATTCCCTAAGTTGTTTTAGAGCACCCTAATAGACAAAACTCTAAGTGACTGAATTTAAAGAGAGATCTATTGTCAGCCTAAGGTGAATAAGCAGTTCGGTGATTTCAATGAACCATTCAATTGCAAATGTCCACTTAAAAATTTTATCAACTACCATTTTGTTGCAAGATAGCAGCCTAAAGCCACAAATTGAATCTAACATGCATATGATTTGTATACCAATTTCAATTCAAAAACCTGTCAATTCCCTCAAAAGTTGTCTTTGGAATGAGTAAACATGAAATATCTGTGGTCAGTTGAGAATAATGTTTTCACTTTATGAGATCAACCATAATCTATGAAAGTGTAAAAAATATAAATATACTTAGGAAGATAAAGAACTATCAATCCTAAGAGATAGGAATAAGGATTGAGTTTGGGATTTCATAGATATAGGGAGTTCCTTGTGAGGAATTTCCTCTCCCAATGAAGATCAACATGTTCTCTATAAGTGATAGTCATAAAAAGTTGCCTAGAGCTCTGAAAGGTTAAGTGACTTGCCCACAGTCACACAGTCAAACCATCAATTATAAAAAGAATGTATTTTAACAACCCCAATAAATAACTTTTCAGTACTATCATGATATATCATCAAGCCATGGAAATTTCTAGGGTATCAAAGGCTGCACCAGCAGAACCCAAGCTCTTGCAAGTACTACCAAGACAAAAAAGCTTAAGTACACACTTTGTTGATAGACTCTTAAGTTTGTCATCCGAGAACCAGTCTAAGGAAGTCTGGACACAGTAATCACCAGAAGATTGGTCTACATGTGGATCACACATTCATTAAACTATCTACTAAGATGTCACTCACTAGCTGTGTGACCTTGGGCAAGTCACTTAACCCCAGTTGCCTCATCCTGGGTCATCTCCAGTCATCCTGATGAATATCTGGTCACTGGATTGAGATGGCTCTGGAAGAAAAAGTGAGGCTGGTGACCTGCACAGCCCTCCCTCACTCAAAACAAAGTCAAATGCAAGTCATGTCATCATTTCTCTGATGGAATGGTCTTCTCTGGTAACGAAGGACAAACATACACTAGGATGTAGAGGGGTTGGACTGGTAGAAGGAATGTTCTCATCAAAAGTCTCTTAGAGTTATTAATAAATCTTCAATAGGGGTTACTTTTAACATTTGTTTTTATTCACATCACCGTAAAGCAGCAAGACTAAGGCTATTGAAATAAGAGTTGTTCTATGGGCCAGTAATAAGTGAGCTGGAGGATCCCTAAGGTCCTTTCCAACTCAAAAAAAAAAGCCATCCTATGAATTGAGTATAGTTATGTCATTTTAGCTTCAAACATTTTAAATTTAGAGTGGATCAATGGATACAGTAGTTGAACTGATTTCAGTGTAATCTGACTCTTGGTCATTTTCTTTCCTACCACTCTGCCCTAGGACTAGGCACCATGCAGTGCTAGGAACCGTGCTAGGAACCATTCTAGGCCCACAGAAGAATTCTGATCTCAATTGTTCCAGTCTTGCTCTATGACTGTGATATACATTCAAATATAAAGTAGTCTCTGCCCCTAAGGAGTTCTTTTTCAAAATAATTTTTATTAGCCTCTTTTGTTTCTACAATTCTAAAATGTCCTCCTATGTCTCTCCTCTTTTCAGAGAGCCATCCTATATAATGAAGAATTCTTTTTAAAAGATAAAGAAAAGGAAAAAATTCAATAAAAACCAATCAACACATCAAAAAATCTGATAATATAGGCAATGTTCTATTCCTGTTTAACAACACCCCTTCCCTTCCACACACACACACACACACACACACACACACACACACACACACTTATTCAAAGCAGTGGAAGCAAGAGTCTTATATCTCTTGTGTGCACCCAAGCTTGGTATTTGTAATTTTATATTTATCTTCCATTTTTCTATTGTTCTTTCTGTTTGCATTGTTGTCATCATTGTGTATCTTGTTTTCTTGGTTACATGATTACTTCACTTTGAATCATTTTGGTGTACATAGAGCCTGCTCTAACTGAACCATTTTTCTTTTTTTTAACCAGCACCAGATTGTCTTAATGACTGATTCTTTGTAGTCCAGTTTGTAATTAGGTACTGATAGATTTCCTACCTCTTTTCATTATTACCTTTAAGATTATTGACCTTTCATTCCTTCATATTAATTTCATTACAATTCTTTCTAGCTCTATAAAATGTTCTTTTGGGTGTTTGGTTCAGTGCTGAATAAGTATATTAATTTAATTAGCTTTGTCATTTTTATTATATTGGCTCAATGTTATGGTCCTCCTCTGGAACAAAGGACAAACACAACCTCTCCTCCTCCTTCACCTCCCCTTCCCTCCTCCTTCTTCTCCTCCTCCTCCTCCAGTGTTCTGCCCCCAAAAGTTGCCTTTCTTCCCCTGGGTTTCCTGGCTACATTTCTTGCTCAAAGATCAAGCCACAAACCCAATTCACTCTGGAGCTCATAGCCTGGACAAGTCCCCACCCACCTAGCACAGGGTGGATTTAAATACTAAATAGTAATTGTTTCTCTTTTACCCAGAGGGTCTTCTTTCAGTTTGACCTTTTTTTTTTTTATTAAAGGGGCCATCCCTTGAGCAACTACTTAAAGAAGCTTATTCATTGAATGGGTGTATCTCACTCAAAGTGAGAATGCTATAGGACCTTAGCCTGAAAGGGCCAGGCTCTCCCATCGCATCCTGCGTCATCTCCAGTCATCCTGATGAATATCAGGCCACTGGACCCAGATGGCTCAGGAGAAGAAAGTGAGGCTGGTGACCTTGCACAGCCCTCCCTCACTGAAATCAAAGTCAACTGCAAATCAAGTCATCATCTTGATGTCATGGTCGTCTTCGAGAACGAAGGACAAACACAACAACAATTGGCTCAAACTATGAGGAATGAATGTTTCTTCAATTATTTAGATCTGTATTTTTTAAAAGAATGTTTTATAGCTGAATTTATATAGGCCCAAAATGAGTCTTAGTAAGCAAACTCCCAAATATTTTAAAATTTCTATATTCTGAATAAAATTTCACTTTTTAGCCTTCCTTACTGGGTTTTGTTCATTATATATAAGAGTGCAGATAATTATGTGCATTTATTTTGTGTCCTTCAACTTTGCTGAACATGATCTTGTACCATACTATGTCAATATGCATTTATTAAGCACCTGCTATGTGTTAGCCACTGTGCTTAGCATTGGGGATATAAAGAAAGGGGAAAAAAATACAGATCTGGTTCTCAAGGAGTTCACACTAATTATAGCATGCAACTCTGTACAAGCAACACACACTTATACAAATATGTATGTCTATAATATGATAAATTGGAGATAATCAATAGAGAGAAGGCACTAGCATTAAAGGATGCCATAAAAGGCTTCTCATAGAGGTTGAGATTTTAGCTGGGGCTGGAAGGAAGCCAGGGAAGCCAAGAGGAAAAAATGAGAAAGGAGAGTATTCTATGTACAGAGAATAACCCATGAAAATACCTGGAGCTGGGAGGTAAGACTATCTTGTTGAAGGAAAAGAAGGGAGGCCAGTGTCAGGATTGCAGAGTACTGGGGATGACAGAGGGTAAGGAGGTATAAGAAGACTGAAAGGGTAAGAAGTCTCTAAGTTATGAATGGTTTTGAATACCAAACAAAGGATTTTATGTTTGGTCCTGGAGATGATAGGGAGCCATAAGAGTTTATTGAGGGAGGGGAAACAGCAGAAATGATCAGACCTGGCCTTTAAGAGAATCACTTTGGCAGTTGAATGGAAGATGGACTGGAATGGGGCTATTACTATAGTAGAGGGATGAAGTGACTTGAGGGCCTACTTCCAGATGGCAGCAGTCAGAGGAGAGAAGGGGGCATACTACAAAGATTTTAAGAGGGTAAAACCAACAGGACTTGGCAACAGATTGGAAGGGCCTGAGAGGTGAGGAGGGGGAGTTAGAACAGGTGAAGAGTGGAGAATGACACCCAGGTTATGAGCTTAGGTGACTGAGAGGATGATGCTTCCCTTGACACTGTTGTCAAGACTATCAAATTGACAGATTTAAGATATGGTCCTTACTTTCTAAATGCTTTATCTTTTTGCCTAAAAAATTTCCATTTCTTAACATGGAAATGTGTTTTTGCATAACTTTACATAACTTTACATGTACAGTCAATACGTTGCTTGCCTTCTCAATGTGGGGTGGAGGGCTGGAGGGAGAGAATTTGGAACTCAAAATTTTGAAAATGACTAATTTAAATAAATAAGATTTAAAACCAATTTCCATTTCTTCACAAATTCTTTTGGTGAATTACTGTGCAGTAACTGCTACAAATCTGTGCACATTCAAAGGCTCATGTTTGAAGATGAAAATTAGACAGATTAACAAAAGTAGCTATTTTGACTGTTGCAAGAAAACATTTTTCAGTCACACATTGACACATATTCATTATTTTTAGCCCTTTGATTTGAAAAAAATCTTAATTTTTGGCCCTTTCTCTACTCACAAAATAAAGATAATATAATTCATTCAAAAATATTTTACTCAAAATGATGAAAGAATTGATACAAAAGTGGATTTTCTACATAGGAGTGTCTAAGCAATTTCTTCAAAGTTTTCATCTACAAAGCTCTTGTTATTATAATAATAATATCTACCTCACAAAGTAGTTGTAAAGATCGAAGTACTTTGCAAAGCTTAATGCACTTTATAAATGATAGTCATTAATAATGTTAACAATAACTACTGGTGTTGACATAGCACTGAAATCCTCATGACAATCTGAGTAGCTAGTACAATTTTTATTATCTCCATTTTACAGATGAAAATGATGATGCTCAGAGATCTGTTCAACCAGTCAGCTTTAATTAACCACCTACTTTGTACAAGGCCCTATGCAAAGTGCTGGGGATCCAAAAAGGAGACATAAGATAGTGCCTGCCCTCAAGGAGCATACAGTCTAATATATGGGTCAGATAAAACACATCAACGCCAGCAATTCCATTCTCAGATCTCCAGACCCTGAGTCCAACAGCCTTTTCATTACATCATATTATTTCAGAATGCTCATTATGTTTGAATTTTAAAATCACAAAACAAATGCACCCCAAAATATGCATTATTCATAGAAAAAAACATTATTTCACTAAATTGTCTAGTCCCAGAAGGTGATCTGTGCTGTTTTAATGGTGTGTGTCTGGCACATTTCTTCAGATGACATCCAGAGATCAAGAGACTGAAAAGAAATGCTGAGGGCAAACCTCTAAGCAGGCATCCATAAGTATAGATCTTCTGTGAACTTGAATTGCCTTTTGGCAGAAGATGATTTATTGTTATTCTTAACATTGGGGTGAATAATAGATTCCTTTGATGCTTTTGTTTGAAAAAAGTTTCCTTCTCCCCCTCATTCCTATTTTCTGCTCTATGTATTCATTCACTTTAATCTCCTGTGAAACTAAGTTGAATTGTCAACTAAGTTTATGAGAGGGATAATAGCTTCTCCTACCTCATGACCCCTAGTCAAAAGTCTTTTTCTCCCTACAAATATAGTAAATGGCTGAAAGTTATTTAGTAGTAAAATATTTGCTAATTGATTTTGCCCTACATTTCTCCCCATTGTATTAAAATAACATTTAAGTTGTAGCCATGTAAATGTACAATTCATCATTAAATGTGTTTTATCGTAGCAGCACTGATAATCTAAGAGGACACTAAAATACACTAAGGACTCTTATTTCACAATCAACATACGTATAGATAATTATTAAAAAACAAAATCATAACATGTTACAACGTTCTCAAATGAAATAGCATCTTCATCCGCAAAATGGATGTAGTCTTTTGCGACCGAATAAACCTCATGATGTGTTTTTCAATAACTTGTCCCTGAGCCCTCATACTCCAATATTTCAGAGATCTAAGATGTCACCAATGGGGTGTTTTCTCCTGCGATGCAGATCAACACCCACCCCACCTCCCATGCCTGAGCAAATAATTTAATTAGTCTCTGTTGCAAAAAAATTCTGATAACCTGATGGCTATCCAATTGCTATAATGTTTCTGTACATACATAGGTTGCTGTTTTTGTTTCCTTTCTCAAAGAGTATCCATAATGTCAGGAGGGTGGTATCTTGACTTACAAGTGAATTGGATTTGAATGAGGCATTTTGAATGGCAGCCACAGAATCCATAAGCAGGCCCAAACACAAGGCCTTTCTAGATTGAGTGAAACTGACAGACTTTGGCTCATACTCCCCTCGTATAGCAGAGTTATAGGCACCATAGCCAAATAATTCAAGACTAAACTTCCGGGAATGGTGCAGGTTGTGGTGTAGAAGACATTGTCAAGGAGAGTAATTGAAAAAAAGGTAGTTGGGGCAACTAGGTGGTGCAGTGGATAGAGCACTGCTCCTGAAGTCCTTCTGACTTCAATTCAAATTCAGCTTCAGACACTTACTAATTACGTGACCCTAGGCAAGTCACCGATCTCCCAGCTGCCTACACACACACACACACACACACACACACACACACACACACACACACACACACACACACAAATTCTGAGAAAGAAAAAGACAGCTGGTGATGCTGAGCAAGTCAACAAGCATTTATTAAGCACTTACTACGTGCTAAACTATGTGATAAGTGTTAGGGATACAAAGAAAGACAAAAATAGGCTCCGCCCTCAAGGAGTTCACAATACAACAGATAACAAGTAATAACTATGTGAAACAAGATATAAATGCAGGGGAAATTCAAGGTACTCTCTAAGGGAAGGTACTAGCATCAAGCGGGATGAGGAAGAAGTGAATACTTCTTGCAGAATGTGGGACTTTAGTTTAAACTTGAAAGAAGTAGGGATGCCAAGAGGCAAAGAAAAGGAGGGAGAGCATTCCTGAATGGGACATAATGCTCCAGGCTGGGAGCTGGAGGGTCATGTTCAAGGAAGAGCCAGGAGGCCAGTAGCACTGGATCATAGAGCACATGAAGGGGAGTGAAGGCATAAGAGGACTGGAAAAGTAGGAATGAAATAGGTTGTGAAGGACTTTGAAGGTCAAACAGCAGGTTTATATTTGACTTTGGAGATGATGGGAATCATTGGAGTTTATTGAATGGAGAGAGTGTGACACGATCAGACCTAGGCATTTTACCAACCAAGAAGATGGACTGAAGCAGGGAGAGACTTGAGGGAGGGAGGTCAATGCAGGCATGAGGTGATGAAGGCCTGCATGGGGGGGTAACAAAGTCAGAGGAGAGAACTAGGATAGTATCCACAAAACATTAAGAGAAAGAGAAGATATTCAGGGTATTAGGTAAAATCCTCTCTGGAGGATTTATTAAAAAGATATTGACAAGAATCACACAGTAAAGATCTCAATCTACACCAAAAAAGGATGTACTCACAGTAGCCAGATTATCCGAGGTAGAGGCACCTGACCTGCACTCAAAGGCTTTTCTGACTGGTAGGACTTGTCAGAGTGTGTATTTGGGTGGGAGAACCTCCAATACCTCCATCACCTCCATGCTATAGTGAAGTGCATGCTTGGGTCCTATACAACTTGGAAACCAAGAAGCAGAGTGCACAACAGGAACTTTGTATCCTACAGATCATCAAAGGCAAATAACTTAATAAGGCCCTACTATAGATACTCACTAAAATCCCATTCAGATGTATCACCATGGCATGAAGGTGATCCTCGTGTCTCAAAGATCAACTTGCCAGCAAATTGATCCTCACAAACCCTGCAAAGCTAGGTGCTATTATTACCTCCATTTACAGTTGGGGAAACTGAGGCAGAAATTAAGTGACTTGTTCAGGGTCACACAGTTAATAAGTATCTGAGGTTAGGTTTGAACTCCAGGGTTCCTGGCTTGCAAACTAGTACTCTATCCACTGTACTACCAGTTGCCTCTAGAAAGAAAATGGTGAGTTTCTACTTTCCACTTTTCCAAAGAAGATACCATGAGAAACAGGCAGGCATAGTAGATTTGGGATGCTTTAGGGACAGGAAAAACTTCTTAATGGAAAATCTTAAACAAGAGAAAGGTAAAAAGATATCAAATTATGGATACCATAGTAATTATTTGGGTTTTTTTATTTTTATAACATAAATCTGCACCAGAGGAAAAAGTAAAAGGTAGGGCTGTTGGAAATACAGGGATTTGGTTGTTGATAGAAAGTAAAGCAAAGGTTATGAGCTACGCTATCTACACCTGAACCTTCCAATCTGGCTTCCAAGTTGATTTGCATGGCAATAAAAAGTATCATAGAGATTAGAAAGAATTTCCTTCCTCATTTCCCTTTCCTTCCTTTTGAAGTTTTTCTCATTGGAGTCACCAGCATGATTTGAAAGGGAATTAGACTTCTGACCCTGGGATATGTTAAGAATTAAAAGGAATTTGAACCGTTACTCAGTTGAGAGTTTAGCAAGGATGGGGTACCTGTGGCCTCTAGGCCATATGTGGCCTTCTAGATTCTCGGGTGCAGCCCTTTGAATGAGTCTGTTTTACAGAACAAATCCTTTTATTAAGGGGATTTGTTCTGCAAAGTTTGAATTCAGTCAAAGGGCTTCACTTGAGGACCCAGAGGGCCACATGTGACCTTAAGGCTGCAGGCTCCCTTCCCCTGGTTTAAATGAAGCTACACTGAGAAATAAAAACTCAAAGGTCACATTTTTGAAATACTTAAGCATTACTGCCTGGAGCACAAAAAAGCTAAAACTAGCCCTAGAACTGTAGTGAAAGAAAAGATAGATCTCTGCATCATATGGGAAAAGAGACTGTGATTCTCAAGATGGCAGCAGGGAGCAACCAAAGAGCAGTGGGTCATAGCAGTGACCTGTGATCTCAGGAAAGAGACCTAACAGAGCTCAATGGAAATAGCCACCAAAAATTAGTATGACAGAAAGAACAGAGCCACGAAGGTCTCCAGTTCAATAGATTAATCAATCTAGCCAATGGCCATCAGAGGACAGTACACTGGGTGTATGAGTGGCCCTCACCACATGTCCTCATTACTGCAGATTCTTTAATCTCAGGTGCTCTCTTCTCCACTGGTGTCATGTTGAGTTATGGAAGCTTGTACCGCCTTTGTGAATTGGGAAACATTTTGTCTCTTATTTTACCGCTTAAATCTTTTTTATTTTTATGAGATCAAACTCATGTGTCCTTTGGATGGCCTAGTAAAAGTAAACACATTGCTTATGTATCATTATTTGGAGAGGATATAGTTAGGTAAGGTGCCTCACACCATAAATCTTGGAGGCTATTTCTATCACTCAGAAATGTGTGAGATAGTTTCTCTACGCTTTTGCTAATTGTTTTCATTCTGATGAAATGTTTTTACTTCTCAATTACATGCTCTTAAAATGTACCCCCCTCCTTCTTTGAAGTGGGACACTGTAGATATTATTAGAATAGTTGATTAGCGCTGATGAACTGCTTTTTACCCTTTTTTTTTAATCCTTAGTTGTAATGGATAGCTCAGTGGCTAGGGGAACGGAATGGATATGTACAGAAATAGAAGTAATATGAAAACAAAAAAATTTAACTATAAAGATTATTTTAAAAGTAATAAAATATGGGCAGGATGGAACCAAGATGGTAGACTAAAAGCAAGGACTTGCTTGAGCTCTCCCCTAAACCCTTCCAAATACCTGTAAAAAATTACTCTAGTTGGTACGTCAACAACCCTGCACCCTGGGCTGCTCAGTGGTCCAGCCAGGAGGCAGCAGGAGGCACAGTCTGATTCATTACTTAGGTGGCATGGCATCTCTGGGCTATATTAAGCTCTTGCTGGCCACATCAGCAGTGTTCAGGGCTGCATCCCTGCGCTGCCTCCTCCTCCATGGAGCCCAAGCCAAGAGGCTAGGTCAGCCTTGGGAGCAGAAGCAGGGGATCACCTGCCCAGGGTCTAGCCAGCCTTCAGCTTCTTGGGCCCGAGCTGGTACAGCTCAGAAGATAAAGAAATTATTAATTTTATCAACTGTGAGGGTGAGAAATTAATAATCCAAGGAAAAGTTGGTGACACTCTAGTAGATGTTGCTAATAATAATCTAGACTTTGATGGGTTTGGTGCCTGTGAAGGAACATTGACTTGTTCCACCCGTCACCTTGTCTTTGTGATAGGATACTTGGTTGCCTGTGCTTGGACCTAATTCTAAAATCACATTTCTCTCTAAAAATCACATTTCTCTCTAAAAATCACATTTCTCCCTAGCCTGTCCCAGGCAGTTTCTCCCCAGCCCAAGGATAGCCTGCCCTAGATCTCTCTTCCTGCTATAGTAGCTAGTTGCACCTATAGAATTTATTAGCTTGAACCAGCTGTGTACTGACTGAACTGGCTGTGTACTGGATCATAACAATATTTACTACTCACTGGCCACTTATATGTATAATAGACTTAAACATATGTATACTCCCTTACATTTATCTTGTCTATCAAGACATTGATGAGAACAACCTGGGTATTACCTAATCCTGACTGTTAGTTGACTTAGTGACATTTCAGGCCTAAAACCATACCTCCATGGGCTATTTTCCGATGAACTCTGGGTAAAATACCTGTGTAGTCTGAAGTTTGCCTGCTCATCATTTCTTGTAGCACAATAGTATTCATATAACATGTGTTCAGCCATTCCCCAATTGATGAGCATCCTCTCAGTTTCCAGTTCTTGGCCACCACAAAAAAAAAGCTGCTATAAATATTTTTGTACATGTGAGTCCTTTCCCCATTTTTACGATCTCATTGGGTTTAGCCCTAGAAGTGGTTTTGCAGGGTCAAAGGGTATGCACATTTTTATAGACCTTTGAGCATATTTCAAATAATTTTTTAAACCAGTTTGCATTACCTCTGTAGGCACTGACTTCCCAGGGGCATACTAAATAACAAGGAGAAGCAAATCTGAGATTTTAAATTTCATCCTATAACAACATAATTTGACCCTGGCATATGTCAGAACTGTATTCTTATGAGTTGGAAATGGTCTTCCACAAAGGCTCAAAGCTATCAAAAACCTCAGAGAACTATGTTTACTTTAAGTCATGGCATGACCTACAAACAATTGAATTTTCAACATTCTATTATCAAGTGTGATTTCTAATTATAACTCTATTGATTGCCCAAATCCCTAATAACTAATCTGTGGGGTTTTCCTACACCCAAAATAGAACAGCTTGACATGAATAAACTTGAGGACTTTTACAATTTGTAATTCACCTAGCAGTTTGTTGAGCATCACAAAGTAAATATTGAAAATATTCATTAGTTAAGGAGGTTTAAACAGGTGTTTGATACAAGGAGGGCTTCAGGTCTTGTGCACAATTAAAGCAAAGTAATCTCATCCCACTGACATGTTTTTCACTAAAAGTATTCAGGGTAAAATAAAAAAAGGGCCATTATTTAAAGGGTTCAGTATGGGAAGAGATGGATACTGGACATGTTAATTTAGGCATAATCATTCTGTAAGGAAGCATCCTGTCTATAGCTTCTAAATATAGTCTTCGTACTCCAGGATTAGAGCCCTCCTTAATTACATGCAGAGTCATCTACGAATGGCAGAAAAATGAAAGAACCACTGTTCAGGAAAGTAAGAGAAAGTTCTTGAGGTAGATAGTGATAGCAATAACTGAGAGAGAGAGAGAGAGAGAGAGAGAGAGAGAGAGAGAGAGAGAACAGAAGAGAAATAGAAGGGGGAAGAGAGAAAGGAAGAGAAAGAGATTATGAAAAGCCTGAAGGTAAGATCAAGATGGCGGACTCTATCTTGGCTGTGTGACCCTAGGAAGTTGGGTCTAAATTATAAGTGAGAAAATGACTGATTTGATCAGTAGAGAGAAATAACAGTAGTCTAAGGAAACCTTAGGGATGCTACCTTAGGGTAGTAGAAATTGGATTTTTAGAGTACGCTCCATGGATTGTTAGGCCTGATCGCTGCCTACTGAGTGATGGAGTTGGATGCTTTGGAATAAAAGAACTTAGCATGAAGAGCCTCTGACTTAATGGATCCTTAAAAGAGGAGAAATCTGCCTTCATTCTCTCTTCTCTTCCACTGGCATATATTCCAGAATGTTCAAGACACCTTACATTTTCTTTGTACATATTTTGTATATGCTTATAAAAAATATGAATATGTTTTGAATATAGAGACAGCTATGCGGTAGAGTAGATAGAGCACTGGACTTGGAATCAGGAAGATCTAAGTTCAAATCTGACCTCAGTCACTTATTAGCTGTGTGATCCTGGGCAAGCCAATGTACCTCTATTTACCTCAGTTTCCTCATCTGTAAAACAGAGACAATAAAATCACCTAATTTCCTCTAGGATCAAACATAAAGAGAACTCGATATGATATGATATGATATAATAAAATGTTTTTAAAGTTCTTCATAACCTGGTCTCTTCTTATCTTTCCAGTCTTCAAATACTTTTTCTACAATCCAATGACATGGAGTGCTTGCTGATGTTCTCCAGATTCTGGTTCTTCCCCATACCTAGAGTTCTCCTCTTCCTCATCCCTGACTCCTGGCTTTTTTGGCTCCCTTCAAGACTCTCATCTAAAATCCCACCTTCTGCAAGAAGACTGTATTCTTCTTCATGTTAATGCCTTCCCTCTGAGATTATCTTCTATTTATCTTTTTTATATAAATTTGTATTGATGTCTTGTTTCTCACTTCATCATTGTTACCCCTCCCCCATATCCTTTCCCCTTAGCCTCCCAGAGAACCATCCCATATAACAAATAGCATTTTAAGAGGAAAAAATATCAACATAACTGAACAACAAATTTTAAAAGTCTGAAAACATATGCAATGTGTAACACCTGTGGACCTCCAGGAAGGAGTAGGTTGGGCGGCATTTTCTCATATCTCTTCATTCCATACATGATTGATCTTTATAGTTTTGTTGCATTCACTTTGGGCATGTGGTTATCATTGTTGTAGTTACTGTGTTTATTGTTTTCTTGGTTCTGCTTACTTTGCTCTATATCATTTCATATAGATCTCCTCACATTTCTCTGTATTCATCACATTCATTACTTCTTAGAGCACAGTAATATTCCATTACATTCATGTACCACAATTTCTTTAGCCATTCTCCAGTCAATGGGTATTTATATTGTTTTCAATTCTTTGCTATCACAAAAAGTGCTCTAAAATAAAATATTTTAGAGTATATAGGCTATACTTTCTTTTTATTTATAGCTTCCTTGGGGTATTAGCCCAGTACTAGAGTCTCTGGTTCAAAGGGTATAGATAGTTCAGTCAGTTTATTTGAATAATTCTGAATTATTTTCCAAACTGGCTGTTTCATTTCCCAGCATCACCAACAATGTATTAGAGTGCCTATCATTCTACAACCTCTCCAACATTGAATATTGTGATTTTTTATCATTTTTGACAATTTGCAGGGTATATGGTAAGTCCTCAGGGTTGTTTTGATTTTCATTTTTCTTATAATTACTGATTTCAGCCCTCCCTCACTCAAAACAAAGTCAAGTTCAAGTCATGTCATTATTTCTCTGATGGCATGATCTTCTTCAGCAACGAAGGACAAACACACAATTACTGATTTAGAGCTTGTGAATATTTTTCCAGTTCTTTTGAGAATGGTTTGTTCATATCCTTTGATTATTTATCTAGTGGAGAATGGCTATTAGTCACATATATATTTACCAATTGTTTATATATCTTGAATATCAAACCCTTAACAGAGAAATTTGATGCAAATACTTTTTTTCCCCATTCCATTACTTCTCTTCTTATCCCAGGTATTAATTGTGTCTGTGCAGAAGTCTTTCAGTTTCATGTAATTAAAATAATCTATTTATCTTCTGTAATTGCCTCTGTCTGGTGTTTGGTTAAGAATAGATGTCCTTCTCATGGCTGAGAGATCTCGCATAAATCTTATTTGTAACAGTTGTTACATGATTATCTCCTCCTTTAGATTATAAACTCCTTGAGGGCAAGGACTCTCTTTTTCCCCCAGTTCTTTGTATCTCTGCTTGGTACAATGTATATAGTAAACCCTTAATGAATTCATATTGACTTGATTTGGATATGCAACAGGCCAAGAATATCCTGCAAGTTCTAAGGACTGGGCCCTCATTGACCTATCTCCCCATTACAGTTATGTGGTAAACTTATATTATTTTTAATTTTTAAAATTTTGAAATTGTATGTGTCCAAAGCGATATATAGAATAACCATTTCCACATTTGCACAAAATACCTATTTCAAACATCAATAGCTGTCATTTAATTATTAGCTAGAATTTATGTAGTTCTTGAACACTTTACATGTGTTATCACCTTTGATCCTTACAACAACTCTAAGAGGCAGGTACTAATATTGTTCCCATTTTCTACTAATGAGGAAATTTAGGTAAAAAGAAACTATGTGACTTGCCCAGGGTCATGCTTCAAGGAAGTATCTGAGGCAGAATTTCAAACGGAGTCTAGTCTAACATTCTAGCCACTGTGCATCCTAGCGTAGATGGCAACTACTGGTTGTATCATCTTAGAGATACATATCATTGTGTTATGATGGAAAGAAAATTCTCTTTGGAGTCTGAGAGCCAACATTCAAATTCCCTTTCTGATGACTTAACCTCCACGAGCTTCAGGTTTCTCATCTGTAAAGTGACAAGGTTAGACTAGATGGACTCTACATCTACGCCACCTCTATTTGAATAGGAAATAAAGAAAAATGAGCTAGAAGACAAAAAATACATTTTCCTAACTTTGCCTCTGATGAGCCATGCAAGCTTGGCTTCTTCATGCCTCAGGTTCATCAGTTGCAAAATGCCTCAGTGAAATACGAAGGATTATTACAGAGCTGAAGAGATGACTCTATCCTGAGAGCTTGGAAGCAATTATGACAGACTGATGACTAGCACATGAAGCGGTTATGAGCTGTGCCCAGATGGGCAACAAGAGCAGGCTCGAAAAACTTGAGCCATCCCTCCCCCAAGCCCTCCATCAAAAAAGAGTGCATATATAGATTCACTCTTCATTCATTTAAACTTTGTATTAAGAAAATTCTTCATTAAAGTCCTATGCTGATGCCTCTTTGTGAAGCACATATGACCCCCAGTTTCTATAATAAGCTCTGGCAGGTCTTACAAAGCGGGAAAGATGTCAAATTCAAGCCAGACAATGGATTGTGGATCTGGCATTGTGGGGGGGAACGGGAAGGGTCAAGGCTATTGGGGACAGAAGGGCTCATCAGCAGAATTTTGGCAACCACCCATCCCCCCCTCTCCCAACAAAGCAGCACAGGATAAAAAGATAAAAATATAAAATGTGCCTCTGACTTCTGTGGTCCCCTTGCCTCCTTCTGCACTAAAGTGGAAGGAAAGAATTCATAAGTAGCTGAAGGGGAAGAGGATGCTTAGAAGGATTTTACAATTTCATGACTTTCTACAAACACTGAATTATTGACTCTTTCAATGTTCAATTTCTGTTCTGTGACCAATGAGTAGACCGACTCCTCAAAAAGTGGTTTTATAGGGGCAGCAAGGTGATGCAGTGGAGAGAGCACTGACCCTGGAGTCACGAGGACCTGAGTTCTAATCAGATCTCCCATACTTACTAGCTGTGACCTGGGACAAGTCACTTAATCCTGATTGCCTTAAAAAAAAAAAAAAGTTATAGTCCCTGGCCTCTTACTTAGTATCTTTGTGACTTTGAATTTAACTTATCTGGGTCTCAATTTTCTTACCTGTACAGTGAAGGGATTGGACTAAATCCCTTCTAAAGCCCCTGGCCATTGTAGATCTATAAGCTAGGATCCTATCAGACCTCTAGAATGATGAGTTGGCTTTCTGTAGAGTATTTATGGGAAGCAAGATTTGAAGGTGTGGAGGGGTTCTGATGTGAATCCATAGAAGGAATATCCACACCAGTGAAATTAGACATTTTTAAAGTATATAAAAGAAGAGGCCAGTAAAGGGCAGGAAGGAAAATAAGTGCTTGGTATTAGGGGAAATTTTTTCATTTTTTTTAAAATGATGGCAACTCCTGATTATATCATCTTAGAGATACATATCAGTGTGTTATGATGGAAAGAAAATGACTCTGGAGTCTGAGGACCAGCATTCAAATTCCCTCTCTGATGAGTCAGTTGTCCAAGACAGGTTAGGATTTTTCTGTCTTTTCTTTTTGCTGCTTATTTTTCTCTGCAGACATTTCAGATGTTGTGCATTTGAGCTGTCTCAAAAATTCATATATATAAATATAAATTCATAAATAAAAATATAAAAATTCATAATAATGCTAGTATGTGAATAGTGCTTTAAGGTTTGTAAAGTCCTTTACATTCATCGTTTCATTTGATCATCACAATGAAGCTATGAGGTAGGTGTTTGCAGGTGAGGAAACTGAGGTACATGGCAGTTAAGTGATCTGGTCAAAGTCTACATCTAGTGAGTACCTGAGGGAGTATTGGAGCTCAGGTCTTATGAGCTCCAAATCCGGTGCTCCATTCGCTGTACCACTGTTTATTTTTAAAATGTTCATTTGTCAGAGTATGAGGAAATGTGGCTTTGCATCAATTTATTGGTTTTCAAAGGGCTATTTAAATACAAATAACAGTACACATCATAAACTGGTGTAGCAGGTTCTGCTACCGCTACCCAGTTCACCTGTTACATGATATCTGAACTCAGATGGCAGAGCCCTAAGCTGAGATGAAACAGACTGGGTTTGGGCCAGATCTGAACCTCCCAACTTCAAGGGTCCTCTTCGAGGACCACATGAAGGCAGTAGGACAAAGAGAACATGACAGGGAAAAGAAAGGGAAGGACAAAACATTTACCTTTGACATTACATTTCTGCCACTCTGTAAATGACTCACAGCATAGCAAAAGAGATATGATTAAAAAGGAGATTAAAGCAAGAAGGTACAGGAAAGGAATAAAAGACTGACTTAGATATTTTCCTAGACATCCAGGCCAAGGAAAAAAGTGACTTTGAACTGTGAGATTTTACCTCCAGAATTCCAAGAGCTAAAAAGTACTACTCGTACTCATGGGAAAATGCTATCCACATACAGAGAAAGACCTATGGACTCTGAATGCAGATTGAAACAGACTGTTTTCTTTTTTTCTTTCTCATGGTTTTTCCCTTTTGTTCTGATTCTTCTTTCACAACACAACTATGTTGTTTAAATATATAAATATTAACATAAATGTGTTTATTAACATAAACATAAATGTTTACTATGATTGTACATATATAGCCTATATCAGATTTCATGCTATCTTGGGGAGAGGAGGGAGAAAAAAATTGGAACTCAAAATCTTATAAAAGTGAATGTTCAAAATTAAAAATAAACAAAAATTTTTTTTGAAAAACTGTTACTTATTACAAAAACCTATATATATTTGTTGACATTTCAGTCATATCCAATTCTTCATGACCACCTTTGGGGTTTTCTTGGTAAAGATCCTGAATAGGTTTGTCATTTTCTTCTCCAGCTCACTTTCCAGATGAGAAAACTGAGACACATAGAATTATGTGACTTGCTCAGGGTCACACAACTAGTAAATGTCTAAGGCCAGATTTGAATTCAGGAAAATGAGTCTTCCTGATTCCCATGCCAATACTCTATCCATTTCGCCACCTAGCTCTGTGTATGTGTATATACACAGATACAGACACACAAACTTTCAGAGAGAGAGAGAGAGAGAGAGAGAGACACACACACACACACACACACACACACACACACCATATCTGTGTGTATGTAATAGTGTTCTCGTATTTATTCACTGGTAGAGTCAAAACATCCTTATACTATCATTGCACTAAAATAGAAGATTTTTTATTGTAATTATTTTTATTGGAAAACAAATATACAACTTGGAATGAATTTGAGGCAAATTGTGCCATAAACAGATTTTTTAAAAAAAAGTGGCCTGAAAAGGTTTAAAGAGCAAGTGACAATAGAAGAAAATATTTTCTGGTACAGGACCAGCAGTACAAAAAAAAAATTGTGTTACAAGTACCCATTTTGCAACAGTGCAACTTTAAGTACATATTGTTGTCTGTCCATGGTCCATGTGGAATTACAACTCCACATCTCAACAACAACATGTGATAGCTCCTAAAGAAAACTACTAATTTAAAAAAAAAAAAGGCCTAACCCAGATGTTCCCTCATTTGACCAGCTCCATCTAAGTTCAGAAGTGCAGAAAGACTTAGATATATCCAGAATAAGTCACATGCAAAATATTTTACTTGATCAGTTGTCCTAATAAAGTTTTAGGACAATGACAGTAGACAAAGGGAAGAAAAACATGGAGGAATGAAGTCCTCATTACTACACATGCATATCCTTTTGACAGTAGGGGGAAAACCTTTTACAGATAAGTTACAAAGAAAAGTCAAATAAACAATTGTGTCCAATAAACTTAACACGTTCTGTACAATGTCTTTATTTTGCTGTCATTATTTGTACAAACTCTTTATAGTTTACTTGACCATCACCACCAGTATCTGCTTCTCTGATCATGTCATCAACCTCCTCATCTGTTAACTTTTCTCCAAGGTTTTTCATCTCATGGTGAAGTTCTGTTGCACCAATATAACCATTTCCATCCTTCTCAAACACATGGAATGTTTCTCTAATTTCTTCTTCTCTGTCTGTGTCTCTCATTTTTCTTGCCATCATAATCAGAAATTCTGGAAAGTCAATTGTGCCTTTACCATTAGCACCTACTTCATTAATCATATCCTGTAATTCAGTTTCTGTGGGATTCTGCCCAAGTGACCTCATGACAGTTCCCAACTCCTTTGTTGTTGTATTATCATCTCCATCCTTGTCAAAAAGTGAAAAGGTTTCTTTGAATTCTGTAGTCTGCTCTTCTGTCAACTGATTGGCCATGCTATTAGTGTTACTAGGACCCAAGTGCCTATCACACCTCAACACTTGGAGGCTGCACTCAGATTAATTCTAAAACAAGTTTTTTAACCTGAGGTCCATGAACTTGTTTTTTTTTTTTACTGTCTCAACTCTATTTCAACGTTACCCAACGTATTTCATTTTATATATTTGAAAACATCATTCCAAGAGAGGGTCCTTATATTTCACTGGACTGCCAAAGGGGCCTATGACTTGTGCTGATGTCCTGTTGAAGAAAATGAGCCTTCCAACCTTCACAAAAGTTCTCTTTCAATGCCTCTTGGTGATATGGAGATGACCTTTGAGTCCCTAAGGATAGGCCAGTGGGATTTAAGTTCTGACAGGGTCTGCCACAATGAAATGGCTTCTGTTAGAGTTCCACCTTTCACAGACCCACTAAGCATACGGACTGTACACTTGGCCATCTGAGGGACTCCTGTCAGTCACCTCAGGACCAGACTATCAAAGTACAGAAAGGCTCTACTTCCTGAAGGTTACTCCCCAGAAGATGAACTTTTTGACCATCTAGCAAGACATGGAAGAGTTGTCATATTAGTGGAAGTAGTAATCACGCCACTGAATGCAAGATCTTCTAAAGTACTGAAGAGGAATCAATTTAATAAAAAATGACAATTTTACCTAATTTATTCAATGCCACCCCAATTCAATTACTAAAAAAAAAAATTTACTGAGTTAGAAAAAACAATAAAGTTGATTTGGAAAAACAAAAAGTCAGGAATTTCAAAGAAACTAGGAGAAAAAAAAAGTAAAGGAAGAAGACTCATCAGTATCAGACCTTGAGCTATATTATAGGTGAGAGCATTGTTGAAGTGTAAAATGGGTAATTTAAATTATTTTAAATTAAAATTAATTTAAATTAAAATTTTCTTGTATAAATAAAACCAACGTAGCCAAGAATAGAAGGAATGCAGAAAATTGGGGGAAAAAACAATCTCTCAGATAGAATGACTATGTTGGAATATCACTGTGGTTTAAGAAATGATGAGCTGATTAATTTAGAAAAACATGGAAATATCTGGACACATGAAGGAAGATGAGATCCACCATCAGAAAGACAGATGATAGGAAATAAGCACAGTACAGTCTTACATATATGTGTATGAGTATATTTCTATGTATATGTGTGTATACTAATATAATTGTATCCTTTAAGGAGGGGGAAGAAGGGAAGGAGGAGAAATAAAAAGTACAAAGTGCCCAACAGAAAACAAAAGAAAACTTTTAAGGAAGCAAAGAAAAGCTCAGTAGCTCTGAAAATAATGTATAGTATTTCTATTCTGCTGTGTATATAAAAATGTTTTTTCTTTTCTCATTTTGTATTTAACATGAATAAAAATTTACAAAATATAAACAGCAGAAGAAGGGGAATGAGTAGTTATGTGGCCCAAACCAAATGACAAACATGTTTTATATACAAATATTTATATTAAACCACATCAAGTTACACAAATGATATTTATAAACAAATGTGCTTAACCCATATTCATATAAAGGTAAAATAAACCTTCCAGAGTCTACTACAGCCATTGTGAAATGAATTAGAAGGAAATGAGTTCAAATACTGACTGCCATATAATACCCATGTGGCTTGGGCCAATCACCAAGATCCCATTTGTTTATACAGAAATTGAGGTTGGAGGCAGCTGGTACAGTGGAAAGAGAACTGTCTTTGGAGGATATTGATTCAAATCCTGTCTTTGATTCTCATCTATTTAATATTGTGCAATTCATCTAACCTCGGATTCCTTTCTTATTTGTAAATGAGAGAATTGGACTAGTCTCTGAAGTCTATTCAAAGCTTCAAACTTCACTAAGCTTTAGGACACTGTGGTGTGTGGTTCTATGATCTCTAAGTTCCATTTCAGATTTAAATCTATCATTCTATGCTTTTGAGATCCAGAATCTACCTTTTTATTTCTCAAGGCACTGTTTCATCATTCTCATCATTCCTTCTCTCTATTGTTAGCTGGAGTAATAGTTTGAAATAATGATAAAATTACATTTCCTTTCAACAGTAGGGAAGGAAGCATAAAACAGAAGAAAAACTGATAAGTGCTTACTAGGAAGCTGGTAGCTCAGTGGATAGAGCAGTAGGTGGACCTCAGCTACTTACTACCAGTCTGATGCTGGGTGCGTCACTTCTGTTTGTGTCAATCCACTGGAAAAAGAAATGCATTGCAAACCATACATAAATGTATTTTTTTTTTTGAAGAAAACCCTATGGTCAGTTATGATCACTGAAAGGTCAGAAACAACTGAACACAACACCATGAAGACCACAGGGCTAAGAGTCAGGAAACCTGGGATCTAGTTCTAGTAACCTTTAACTATCTGTGTGACCTTGGACAAGTTCCTAAATTTCTCTGGACTTGCTTCATTCATTGTAAAATGAGAGGATTGAACTTTAATTTCCCTTAAAGCTTTTTTTTATCCTATGATTCTCATTCTGAATATTACATATTTTTTAAGTGATGGTCTTAAGCTCCTCTCCGCCACCTCTCCCTTTTTAAAAGAGGAGATATTATATTAATAGCATTTACTAACAGACTCCGAAATACAACATGTTCCCACAGCTTGTTTCAGTTCTTAACAACGTCCCTGGGGACCAAAAGCCGGGGTTCACGCTGTGGTAGGGGGAAGGCATCCCCAAAAGTGAAGTTTTGGACACAGGCGCAGCTCGTGGCGCTGTGATCACGGTGTAGGCAGTGCCTCCTGGTGTCGGAGGGTGGTTAGACAAGCCGAAGTCCCTCTCCCTGAGCTCAGCTGGGCACCCACCGGAATTTGTAACCCCCGCTGGCGGTTCGTATGGTGAAGGCGTTGCCCTGGGGGAAGGCCAGAGTGCGGATGGTGCAGTGGTCCCGAATCGGCGTGCTGAAGGAGCCGCAGTCCTCCAGCTCGCTGTGGCTCAGGTTCAGCGATGCCCGGCTGCAGTCGGCCCGCAGCCCGCGGAAGGCCCCGTGCAGGGGCGCCGGCGGCCGGCAGGCGGTGCCCGGAGCTCCCGGTTGCAGCCTGGGCCGCTTGGTGTCCCGGCTCTGCAGAGCCGCGTCGCACTGCTCCGAGATCTCCCGCAGGATCGCGTCCACCTGGGCGCCGTCCTGGCTGCTGGCAGTGAGCAGCTCCTCCAGGCTCCTCTTGGCCGAGGCTTTGGGCACAAAGGGTTCCGGGGCAGCCCTGCACTCCTGGGCCTGGGTGATCATCAGTTTCTGTGGTTGGAGGGAAAAGGGAATTGAAGGGGCTTGTCTAGTCTGGCCGACTGGCTCCAGGGCAGCTCAGCTCAGTTAATGCGAATTGTGCACTTACAAAAGAGGGCTGAGCCCAGTCCTGGGAAGGGCAGCAGGGACTACCGACTATCTCTCCAACCATCCTTTCCAAGGGATGGAAAATGGTGGACTTCTGCGGAGAAGCTACTGCCCGGCAGCCAGGGGCGCCGAGAAGCTCCAATAAGATAATGCATGTAAAGCGCTTTGTAAACCTTAAAGTTCTATATACGTGCCAGTTACCAGCCTGCAGTCACCAGGCCCCCAGTTTGGTGATGACTTCATTCCCAGAGCCTTCTACTAGTAGCTCTCCTGCTGAGCTCAAGTAACATTTATAGAACAATACTGGGGTGTGCTCGTAAGGGCTGAACAAAAAGGTGGGGTACATGCACTGACAATATTAAGTTTAGTGTACGTTATTAACACTTTAAGTCTAGATAATCAAAAAGACAATTAAGCCCTGACTTGTACAGTTTGTTGATTCCTGTGTATAAATGCTCACTTTGAAATTTTAACAGTCTCTTGAAAGCCGGTTAGAGCGGGTACCAGCACATCCTTTGAAGAATGTGTACTGCATTGTACCACATGCCTCTTAACCTTTTCTTAAACCCCAGCCCTTGCCACACTTACATCAAGGACAGAAGCCAGGTGTCGAGTCCGGCTGGCTAGCTCCTTCAGCTGAATGTTCCTTTCTTTCAAGGATGCAATCTCCTCCTGCTTCTGGGTCAGTGTCACGTGCAGCTGCCAAGCAGGGGAGGAAAGCACAAAAAGGACTGAGTGCATGACAGTCACAGGTACAACATACATTCCTGAGTGGAGACTGGGAAGTCAATGGAAGAAGAGACTGGGGATTGGATTCAGATGATTCTGTTTCCACTAGCTGGGGAGTATTGGATCATTTACTTCACCTGTTTCCTTATCTGTATAATAAGGGACACTTTAACATCCAGTTTTAATAATCCCATGCATGATTTAGACTTTTATGCACATTCTGTTCATAATTGCATCTCAAATTCTAAATATAAATCCAAAGGAAAAAGCAAGGGAATCAACTGGTATAGTGGACAGAAGGCTAATTTTAGACTGAGAAAGACATGAATTCAAACCCTGCCTGTAATATTCAGGATGTCACAAAAGACAGTGCAGTTTGAAGCTTAATAATTTAATTGATTAAAACTGCACCAAGACTTTTGAGACACCCAGAATGCTGGCTGTGTGACCATGGGCAAATCACTCAACTTCTGAGAGCTTCAGCCAACTCCTAAAGACTGTAAGTTACAAGTGCGCTGCTGATTTACAAACAAGGAAGAAGTGTACACACAGGAAATTTCCCATACCAATGAAATCACCAGTGCGGACCAAAAGAAGAAGAATATAGAATAAACAAGTACAAGAACTCACAAGAACCAATGCATGATCAAACCCAGGCTAAGTCTGTATTATCTCCACCAACAATTTAACAGGATTTGGATTTCATAGCTAGACTGGGGGTTGGAGGAATTGAGAAATATAGGAACAATCCAAACTATTACGGCACTTGAGGGGGATGGTGGGGGAAAGCTTCATATTGCACCAATTATCTTTCAGAGCCCTGAAAAGGATTTAGGAAGGATGCCACTACCTCTGGATTGGTCACTCCTATTCCCATGTCCCAAGATCCCCACCCCCAAGCTCTGGTCTCCCTACTTGATTATTTTCTACCAGGGCATCTCCCAGAGCTTTCTGGTTCTGGTCCGCCACTTCCTTCCAGTACTGCTCCGGATGAGGAACACCATGAATGCTCATAGAAGGCACAGGATGCTCCGGCTGGGGAGAAATGCAGGAACCGAAGGGAGACACGTCGCAGGAACGGAAGGAAAAGTCTTCAGGACCCATGGGAGAAGACATCAAAGATGATGGGTCTGTGGAGCGGCAGACGATGGCATTAGGTGTCACTCACCATGCCAATACAAAATATACTATAGATTTCTGGTTTAAAAACTCCGAAAATAAATAAATAACCTTTCACCCTTCCCCAAACCCCACCCAGTCTATCCCTCACGGAAACTGGCGAACCTGATTAGGGAATCATACCTTGCTGCAACATCCATCATTGGAGAGTCTGTGACTCTTTCCCTCTTCAAAATGGACAGGAGGGAAAGGATCTCCCTTTGATTCGGAGGCAGTTAATAACAATAACTTACATTTACACAGAGTTTTAAGGCTTACAAGGCTTCACTCTCCTTATCTCTTTTGGCCCTCTAGCCTTCCTGTGAGGTTTATTCAGGGCAGAAATTACAGGAGACGAAGAAACATGGTCAAACAGCTTGCCCGAGGTCATGAGGCTGAGACTATATAAACTAACCCTAATGGGCATTTCTTTCACTTTCTCAGACCTGCTTCTCAGTCTCACCGCACCTCCTTCAGTGAATTGCACAACAACTCCCAAGTGCTGAGCCCCTTAGAAGCAGCAGGTGAAAAAGTCGCAACAATTCATCTCGTTTTCGAAGTAGGAGACGTAACAAAAATAGCTATTTTTCCTTTTAGCGGTCACTTTCTGCCAATTAGTGTTTGAAAGCTTTCTCCTCTTGCCAGAAACTGACATGAAATTAACCGATGAGGAAATAAGCAATACACGTGAAAGCTTTCTCCTCTTGCCAGAAACAGACATGAAATTAACCAATGAGGAAATAAGCAATACACGTGGTGTGCCGCTGACACAGGGGAAATCCCTGCTGCCGGAGCGCGGCTTAGACCAACCAAGAAGCACACTTGCCTGAGATGAGATTATCCACTGCATCCCTGAAATCCTGCAGATCAAATTCTGGTTCTGTTTGTGGACAGTGGCTCTGAAACAAAGCAGAAAGGTAGCACTGCGCTTAATTAGACCATTCTAATCTCATTGGTGCTCTTTGGCCAGTCCGTTTACACCTGCCTTCTCCTGCGCCCTGTGGCTAGTTCACACGCATGCGCGCACGCGCGCAAATTCACAGTCATTCATGCCTGAAAATCCAAGCCCCATTCTGAACATTGCAAATAGCAGGTCGCATTGCCTTAAGACCAGGGCATATAAGGGATGTAGGGGCAAATGTTCTTATGCAAAGGTTTAAACGGGAGATGCCTACTATTGAAGGCACAACAGCCACCAGGCTTCCTACCACACAGGTCCCAGAGGCTGGGGCCCAAACCCATATAGGGCTGTCTCCTCCGGACGGCACGCGCAGAGGAGCCTCTGGAGAACCTCTTGGCCTCTGCTGCCGCCTTATTGGCCAGCCACACGAGCCAACCACACGAGCCAACCACGGTGCCCCCTCCGAGAGCCGTGCATTCCTCCCGAGCCGGGGAAACATTAACTAGCGCTTGACTGCCCAGCGGACGAGCAAACACGTGCAGTCCGGGGCCCCTCCCTGACCTGCTGAGCGCTTCGCGGGGACGGTGGGCCAAATCACGCCGCAGGCCGGGGTCAACCTGAGCTGCGGGTGAAGGCGTGAAAGCCGCGTTCTGCTCTCTGTACCAAGCAGTGTGGCTACCAAAGAGGAACAAGAAAGCGCAGGGAGAGCGGCTCCCTGCGGCCTATTTGCCGTGATTTTACGGAGCAGGGGAGATTGTTTTGCGGGGCGCGGGCGTCGTGACTGATGCCCTGCATCCCGGGAGAAGCCAGTGCTGTAGAATCAGGGTGATTTAATGAAAAGAATAACGAATTTTTACTTCACAGGCCCTGGGTTCGAGAGCAGAGTTCGAGACTCCCACACTTACTGCCAGAGACCTGAAGCGAGTCATTTATTTGCCCTCTCTCGGCTTGTGTTCCCTCCACTGACGAAGAGAGGAGGCCAAACTACATAAGGGGTTGTTAATTTCAAAAGTATTTTTTGGCTAACTGTACTTCAAGATGATTGGTTTAAAATACAAATGAGTCTACGTGTTTTATGTATTTAAAAACATGATTCTGCCGAAAGGGTCCATAACACACAAAAAAAGTTAAGAACGCCCTCTGGAATAGAGAGTTTCTAAGATCCCTTCCAGCCCCAACTCTGTGAGTCTAGAATATAAAGAATCGAGGAAATGCTGTAGGAAAAAACACTGGTTTGGGAGTTAAAGACGCTGGGCTCGAGTCCAAACTCCACCACTCACCAACCTTTTTCAGGGACAATTATTTTCTCTAACTTTCAGCTTCCTCATGTGTAATCTATATTTACTCACAGGGTATAGAAGTGTGAGTTATTTTTATAAATATAGGCTACTTCCTAGCAGCCTGAAAATATTAACATACAACTCTAAATTCGTCATTTTTCAGGAAAGAGCCAAAGCATATGGAAAATATCACTGATTCTTGAAAAGTCGATTGAATGTGTGTTGCCTGCGTGTGTGTGAAGGAAGGGCAGAAGATGAGGTAGTGGGGTTGCAGCTCAATGTGGAATACTCATCGTTTGTTTTTGTTTTTTACAGAAAGAATACAGTTAGAGATAGAAACTTCCTTTCCAGGAGGTAGGGGGAACATCCATCAGGGGTGTGACAGGTGTGTCCAAAGGTCTGGCTCAAACCTATATCTCCACCACTACCCTCCCCAATTGATCTGCACAAAAATTCCACCATGAACCCCTTCCCTGCAGGTCTTCTTTGAAAATGCAAAAACTCCTGGAAGAGGATCATATTCATCCCTTAACACCCTAATGCATATAGATTTATTAGCTTGCTTTCCTCAAAATGGACTAGAAAGTCTGGGCAGCCACAGTGAGAGTACTATGTACTTGGGAGAAGTAACAACTAAAAGTGTGTACTGTGCAGGCATGCGTGTGAAGGGGTAGGGTTGGGGAAAGATGTAGGCAACAAAGACAAAGTTGGTTTACTTTGGAATTTTACTTAGGGTCAGTCCTTCTTTAAAGGGGCAAGTTTCTAACTGTTGGAGAATATGCCAAGACAGATATGACAAGGTGTTTGTGTGATCCTTGTCAATTGAACCACCCCCACTCCACTCATGTGTTACAGAGGTCAGAGATTCTGGGCCTTCACCATACTTACCACTACCAATAATTTTCTAGCATATTAAAAAACTGCATTTATTAGAAGTAATAGCTAAAAGTAATTTTCCCTTGACTCTTCTCCTACTCTGTTATGTCAGGTGACTATCTATCTTGCCCACCACTAAGTCTCAACCCTTCACCAGAGTCTTCCCCTTTGTAAATGCATCTAGATGACACAGATAAATCAATGGACATAGAATCAGGAAGACCTGAGTCAAATCTTGCCTCAAACACAAGTTCTGTGACCCTGGGCAAGTCATTTACCTTCTCTGAGCCTCAGTTCCCTTTGTAAAGTTTCATCTGTAAAATGAGGATGTTGGACTTCATGGCCCTTAAGCCATAAGTCCTATATGGTTCTATCTTTCCCTCCTCTGAAACACAGAGCAAAGTGGCCAGCCTCAGCCTACTGAGGTGGCCACCAATGCTTCAACTTAATCAGTGTTTGTTTTATAGAACTATAAAATGCTTTGGATCCACAAGGGACCTTAGAAGTAATTTCACCCAATTTATAGGGGAGGAAACTAAAGACCTAGCACATAGTAGGTGCTTAATAAATGTTTGCTGATTGATTGACAAGAGTAACTCCAAGGTAAATGAATGAATTAGTGGTAGACATAGGCCCTGACCAGATCTTTCTTCACAATACTGTCGTGCTTCATCCTACCTGACTTTAGAGTCCAAAGGAGGGTACGGTCTGATTCTAAGTAGCTTAGTTAGCTTAGTAGTTCAACATTGAGGAAGTATCGAGATGGGAGCTAGCTGGTGGGGGCACAAAAATAGTAAATACAGAGAAACCCAGATCGCCTGATTCCAAGTCCAGTGCAGTTTTTTTTCTAGTGATGATTTTTCCTTCCCTTTATGTAAAACTATGGCATTTCTTTCTCCGCTAAAGAAAAAATAAGATTCTGATAATGACAAATTAAAATTCTGTATACCCTCAGCAAACATTTCCAAAATAGCTTTTCTGTGTTAATTGTGAAATGAATGGATGGGAGGAGCTTTCCTTTTGTGATTCCCCTTTAATTAAAGAGCCACTTGAACAATATTTACCTGTACATTCAGGGGAACTGTATATCCTTTAGTGAGACTCATTCAGGCCTTACAGTACAACCATACTCATGCATACTCTCTACCCAAGAAAATTTACTAGTAGCACCTCTACAGAGTGTTTACCATCTCTTCAACTGTAAGGCTGTCTGTTGAAACTGGTTTCATAGAATCCGGAAAGCTGGACTCACTATAGAGTCCTGACCCACAACTGCCTTTCTTCTCTTGGGAAATCTGCAGCAGCTTGCAGCAACTTGCCACCCTAAGCTATTTCTATTTGGTTTAGGTGAGCTAAAGACCTCTTTCCTTCAAGGAGATGGGTTGCTAGCTCTGATGGAGGTTAGTGAGCTCTGCATTCTTACTGAAAAGTTCTTGCTAGTCTCCATGGAGCCAGCTTAGGAAGCTAGAATTTGCATCGTCTCTGTGAACCCTATTTGTCTAAGATTCCAGGTTCCTAAGGGCAAATCCTTCAAGCATCCACCATCACATCCCAGTTTTTGAGCCTCAGAAATACAGACCATCTCCCTAAGTCACAAAGCTATGACTACATAAAATAACCCTAAATGCACGCTTTCTACTTCTCCCTCAAATCCACATCTTATCTTTATTCCCCCCTCCCTCGATGAGGTGCATCCCCACACCAAGTGAAAGATGGCTCAGTATCATTGCCGCAGGAAAGGGGTTAGATGGATGGGGAAAGAGAAAGGTCCCATTTAGGAAACACATTTCCCCTTCCTCTACTTCCAAATCCATGTGCAAAGAATGTTTCCACATTTCCTCTTCCCTCCGTTGGCCTACAAGATAGGTGGTGAAAATTCGGAAATTCTCTCGCCCCCCAATTGGTGTTGCTCACAACATTCCCAGGGAAAGCTGAGGTCCTAACACAGTAGAAGGAGCCCAAGTGGTGGGAGAGCAGATGGGAAGGGTTTTTTAATTAATTTGCCATTGCAGTTAGTTTCTATCCTTTGCCCCGTCAAAACCCTGCACCTTCCGAGAACCGGAAGTCAGTCCTAGATAGGGGGTCCCTCTGGAGTTAGTTTATTTACTACAGATAAGCACCCTTTGCGTCCTCAGCTCTTTGCGCAGTGCCTGGCACAGAGCAGACGCTTACTCAATAAATCGTCTAACGTATTCGAGTTATATAGAGTAGACATGGGAAAAGTTCCTAGAATATCAGTGCTTAGGGAGATGAAAGCATGGATGCTAGGGAACTATGAGAATTAGAAGAGGCGGTACCTGTGACGCGGCAGCATCACAGCTGGGGGTACTCTCATCGTGGAGGAGTGAGGAGCAATCCGCGAAATCCTGCCAGTCAATTGTAGTCAGAGCTGGAAGAGGAAGAGAAGGGAGGCATGGGTACAGATTCCCAGACTCTTGCCTCTTGTGGAGGGTACTCTCCATCTCATCCTCCATCCCTCCTTTTCCTGCTTCCCGGGATTTAAAGGCGCGGACAGGGACACTAGCCAGGGCCTTAGAGAGAAAGAGCTGGGGGCATGTGTGGCATTGGGGGCTAAAGGCTAGGGTAGTTGGACATGGTCAGCATTCCAAGTCACATCCACCGGGTGGGTGGGATATTCCGGACCTGGGGCGTCTTGCTTACCTGGCAGACCCGCCAGCTCTGCCTCCGGGGGGTCTCTGTAAACAGAGATGGGGCTGCTGCTCTCCAAGAGCTTCCGCGGGGGAACGAACTGAATTAGGAAAGAAACAGCGATGCCGGAAACTCTCTTGGAGTCTAGTGGCAGACACTCCCCATCCCGTGCTCACCCCGATCCCCGACACCTGCACTTGAGTCCTGCGTGTGCTCCCGGATGCCCCTTCCAGCCCCCTCTCCGCACCTTCTTCTCCAATTTCTCCGGTTTCCTGAGCTGCCGGGTGGACAGATCCAGCATCCTATTGGGACAGATACTGTCGAAGGCTCTCCGGGCTCCAGCGCCCCCGACAGAGCCGCCTCCGAAGTTCTGCATACGGCTGTCTGGCTTTGGCTCCAGCTGCGGGGTATTTGTCCTTTTCCCGCACACTGCCCAGGATAGGTGGGTACCCTGGCAGTCAGCTCTGCGGGCATCAACCTTGGGGCAGCAACTGGAGGCTCAGGGAGTGGGTGCGTGGCGGGAAAAGTGGGTCCTGAAAGGAGCGAGACAGGAAAGAGACTGAAAGGGGGCTACGGCCGAGATAAGAAGGGGAGGGAGGGAGGACCTGCGAGGACTCGGAGTCGGGAGGGGCGGGTCTGGGCCTGGGCGCCAGAGGTGGCGCCTTCATCTCGGACAATCTGCGCTCTGGAGGAGGCGTGAAAATTCAACCTGGCAACAGGGCTTCCCCCGGGAACCTGGGCAGCCGAAGCCCGGGCCCGCTAGCGCCCTTTCGGCAGACGTTGGCGCCGCCCGCCTGGCCATGCGACTGCAGCCTGGCAGGAGGAGGGAGGAAAGAAGAGAGAAAGGAGGAGGAGGAGGAGAGGGGAGAGGAGAGGAAAGAGGCTTTGGCAGACTGGATCCCTAAGTCCTAAGCATTTAATTGCTTCTGTGCTCCCTTGCCACGGACCTTAGAGGGGCAAACTCAAAACTACAAGACAAAAAAGGTCTCAGTGAAAATCCGTTCTCTCTCTCACCCTGAGTCAGCTCCGAAAATGAACCTCGATGGGGAAAGTGCTGAATAAATACAGAATTACAAAAATAAAAGTACCAAAGCAAAGTTAGAGTCCTCTCTTTGCGCCATGGCCAGCAAGGCTCTGAGTCTGGGGAGACAGATAGGCAGACAGACAGAGAGGTAGACAGACAGACTGACGCAAGAGCATGAACACCAGCTTCCTTCTCAGGATTAGTTAAATTAGACTGGAATAAAACTCTCCTTAGCAACAATAAGATTCTTTCGAAGGGGGCTCCCAAATCCAGACACTCAAGGGAAAGGTCCTCTAAATTACAAAAGCCTCTTTCCTAGCCTCAGGACCCATTGGTCAGTGGGGTCAAATCAGTCCTGACTCCCCCGCTCCCCCTGGCTCATTGCTTCTCCCATCAATGGGTGAGCAGGTCACTCCTGTCTTTCCTGCCTCAGTTTCTCCATCTGGGCAAGAGGCAGGTGAAGATGGAGAGAAGCATTTGTTCTGAGCCTGGGGTGCACTAACTACAAATAATGGGGGCTAGAACAGCATGGCTAATGAAGGTGAAAATTTTATATTTACTCAAAACCTCATTTTAGCCTGCTGCATCACACCGGACTTGATTCTGTTATTTAAAGGAGTAATTTGATAATTTTTTAGTTTACTTTTTGCTTCTGCCCACCCATCTGAAAGTATGCAAAGAAATAGTGAAAATGTCAAAATGTAGACAAGGAGGATGAGGAGCTGAATGGAAGTGACAATGAGCCTGAATGGATATACAGCCTGCGCAGGACAAAGAATGCGTTAGACAAAATTTCACTCTCATTACTTGTCCAGAGCGGTTGCAAGCAGTTCCTTTGGTTGCATGGTTGTTCCCAGGTACTGTATGGAAAGCATCTGTTCACATTCTTCCCTCTGGGTGGGTTGTTATAGGGAAGAGAGGAGGCAGCCTGGAGACTCTTTTGCTAGGATGAAGACTCTAGGAGAGAGATCCTTGAAGGGGTGAGGGACTACTTGTAACACCTGTAGTAAATCACTGTCTTTGGAAGTTGTTCTCCACAAGTACAATGAGTGGGCTGGACTAGAGGACTCCTTTTGAGGAGGGACAGAAAGGAATAAACACCCAACAGATCACATGATTACAGATTTAGAGCTGTAAGGGAATTTAGAGGCCACAGAGTCTAACCCCCTCATTTTATAGATAGGGAGGGAGAGCTGAAATGATTTGTCCATGGTCACACACCTGCTATCAAAGGTATGACATTTGACACCAACACCTTTCCCAGAAAAGCTCCTGGTTTCTGAGAAGAATCATAGGACCGTAGATTTAGGGCTGGAAGAGACCTTGAAAGCCATCAAGTTCAACCACCTCCCATTTTACAGGTGAGGAAAGTGAGGCACAAAGAGAAACCAAGTTTTTCTATGTCTGTGCTTTAACTTTAGAGACAGCGAGGACAGACTTTGAGTGCAGTGGTTTTCTTTATGAGTGTGCATATCCCCAAATGCAACAGAATTACCACATTGAGCACTTTTTGAATGGTAAACCTTTGGAAAATTGTCAGGTTAAGAGCAGCCCACTACCAGAAGTTATCATGTTTCTTGATTGTCTTCCTATATTCAAAATAGCCTAACACAACTTGGGATACAAACTTCTTACTGTGTCCTGACTCCCCTGTAAAAGAGATCAAGCATGTATTTGCAAATCTTAAAATGCTGTGTTAAGCTGTTGCACTGTTACACCTATTGCTTAATGGGTTCTCAATAAATACTTTGGCCTATACCTACCACAGAAGAGTACATTTTAATTTATGATTTATGTTATCCAGAGATACAGATACGTAGTGGTAGCACTGAGCTTGGAGTGGGGAAGACCTGAGTTCAAATGCCGCCTGTTGACGCTTACTACCTTTCTGAGTTAACCTCAGCATTAAGACAACCTCCTAGGATTTTTTCTTTCAAGAATGTCATAGACTTGCTTGCTGGCCCAGCTTGTGAATTAACAGGTCCTTTCCTATCATAATCATTTATTTAATGCCTAGTATACGCCAAGTACTGTGCTAAGTGCTTTACAGATATTATCTCTTTTGATTTTCACGACAAACCTGGGAAGTAAGAGGTAATTATGTGCGTGTATTGTGTGAGTGCAGATAGAATGTATTGCCTTCAATCATTATTAATTGGACTAGTTCATGATCTGTAGCATACCATAAAGTTTTTATTTTTCTTATGATGTCGGTTCTAAGAACAATTCAACTTTTTTGCACCTAGTTTTTTCCATATATAAAGTAGTTTGTAAGTCTTAAAGCTCTGAAAAATGTCATTTTGTAGATGAAAAGTTTGATTTTCAGACTCTGCTAGAAATATTGTTATTATTCTACAAACAAATATTCAAGTTCTAAAATCCACCAGTGTCTAGGCATGAGGGAAGGGAATCTTGGCATCCAGAATCAGAGGAAAGTGGCTCAAACACGTGGAAGATGTTTGCTGGGAACTGGGGGGGAGGGGAATTTGGAAAGGGGGATGAACGGTTGCAAGAGTAGAGACCCTTCTGTAAGGTCTAGTTTCTCAAGGCTTTTCCTGTGGGTATCCCTCTTCAAAGCAGGGCAATGAAACAACAGGTTTCCATTTACTTCCACACCATTTTTTGCATATTTTCTCAGAAGTGGCCGGGTCTTGGCTGCTTGTCCCTTCATCAGCTGAATCTGTTGCAATGGAAAAAATAATGGATTTGGAGTCAAAGGAACCGAGATCGAATCCTACTTTCAATTGTACTACCTACGTGAACTGCTCTGGGCCTCATTTTCGCCCTATTTAAAAGGAGAGGGTTGAACTGGACTCTAACATTCCTTTCAAGTTAAATCTTTGCTACCATTTTTAGCAGGGATCAGCCAGAGAATCCTGGCTTCACTACTCTCAAGGTAACCCGGGGAACGTGGCACCCGCCGGGCTCCCCAGAAGTTTCTCTCCACTAACACCACCCATCCTGATTCTCCCCTGACTCTTATCCCCTGGATCCCAGGACCTCTTTCTTTCATCCTCTAGGGCTCCCAGTGTCTGACTCTTTACACAAGTTCTAAGATGCTGCAGATCAGACATTAACAAGTGATTTTTTAATCCTATCAGACCAGGACTGTCCTTCTGCCCCGAGGCTCCCTGGCTCCTCCCCTTATGTGTTTCTGGGGAAAAGGTGGTGGGGAGGAGTGGGGCTCAAAGGAGTGTTTGCAGATGGCGCTCATCCCCGACCCCGTTCTAGTATAGGAAACAATGTACAAAAAGCAGATTTTGTTTTCAGAGATTGTTCCAGTCTTAGATAGACTTTAGAACAAACAAAACCTGGACATAAAACCCCAAGGAAACATTTTAAAACGGTGGGGCTACTTTGAGTGGGGCGTGGCGTTTTTATTTGGTTCTCTGCTGGGGGGAGGGACTCGGAAGTTCCCCAGCGCCTAGTCTAGGAGCCAGAGAGATTTGACTGTCCCTCCCCCTCATCGTCGCCGCCAATACATTTTCTAGTAAGGGTTTATTTGTCTAGATCGCGTTTGGGGCTTTTTCTCGTGGCTTCGGGCTTCCCTCTCTGGACCCTCGAGCCAAAAGCTTTCTCCAGGCGCTGGCCCCTTTCTCTTCCTAGTCTCTTAAATGCTCTTTCCTCATTTCAACGTCAACTCTTTGAGGAAAGGGACTTTCCTCTCACCTGTACTAGTGTCCCTTTTATATTTCTACAGAATATTCATATTTGTAGAATTATATAACTACTTAATATGTATATATATATATATAAGCTTTATTTTACATTTATAAGCTCTATATATGTCTGCAAATCGTCGTTTCACAGCCCATTCATGTCGCTCGCCTCCGAGAAAACTTCTGCTAGGAACAAGACCGGGGAGCCTGAACAATTCTCCCCTCAAATGTTTCATTTCGTTCCCATCCCTTCACCCCAACCCCATCCCTCCACTGCGGACGCAAATCCCCAGGAAATACCACGCAGACAAACCTCAGCCGGGGACAACCGGTTCGCCAGGGATTAGACCTTTATTGGGCTGGGGGACTGTTTATTTTCCTAGTGGTTCTTAATCGTCCAGTGGGTAAAATAAACAAGGTGACATGACTGTCTTACATCAGTCTGCCAGTGCAAATGAACACGTGCAGGATGGCACGGGTCTGTTGTATGTAAGGTCCTGCTTCATTAATCATCCAAATACGAGGTAGGAACCAAATCACCCAAAACCCCTAAGTCGGGGTCTCCTACCACCCTTAAGCCAATACTGCTCTTTTATGAGGTATAAAAATAGTATTAATAAAAACAAAGTCATACTGTTGATGCATTATGCCTAGCACTCGCTATCGCTCTCTTTGCTGGAGGAAGGGGACTGGCCGGACACAGCAGGTGGGCTCTCTATCTTTAACTCTGACCCAGATGATTTGCATTTCTCCGAGAGGGGAGAGGGCAAAATACTGGGTAAAGCGTCTCTATTCAAAGACACCAGTAGCTGCAGCTTCCCCAGGCAGTCCTGCAACTCCGCTTCCGGGTAATTGCTTATATGCAGGTCCAGAGGTTTTCGATGTTTGAGCATTCGGTCTGCCAGCCCCAGGCAGCAGATGGCCAGGAGGGAAGGGGTGTACCTGGTGAAGGCATAATCCGCCAGGCTTAGCTGCGCCACCCCCTTGGCCAAGGTGTGGGTATCGGCAGCATCACTGAGGTCTGCCTCCCGGGAAGCCACCCGAAAGTGGGTAAAGTGCTCCAGAAAGAAGGCGATGGTGGGCGCCTCGAGACTAAAGTGTAGCTTGTACAGCACGATACACTCGAGGTTACAGAGCTGCTGGCGGGTGAAGGCGCCGCCGCACAGAGACAGCAGCTGCTTCACCCGAGGCGGGTGCACCTCTATCTGCACAAAACACGAACAACACGCAGAGGTAAGGGAAGTAATCTGACTCCAAGGATCTCCATCTCTGTAGGGGAGAAGGATGTATTGCAGCCCTTCTATGACAAGACCTTCTTGATAAGGAGCAGTATCCCGCAATCCCACTCTCTCCCTGTGATAGACTTGATTGTTTGTCTTGGGGTGACAGTCATACCAAAGCCTTGGTGCTGTCATTACAGACTCTTTATTTGGGATTTTTTTTGGCGTAGAGACTGGAGCAGTTTGTCTTCTCCTATTCTTTTTACAGGGGAGGAAACTGAGGCACACAGGGTTAAGTGACTTGCCCAGGTCACACAGCTAAGAAGTGTCTGAGGGTCAGTATTTGAACTCAGGGTTGTCCTGACTCTAGGTCCTGACACTCTGTCTACTGTGCCACCTAGCGAGAATTGTAAAGAATCTAACAGGTCACCTAATTTTATCAATCAGTCCACTCACACTCCTTAAATTCCAGCTAAGTGCGGGCATGGCGATGGGGAAACGAATTACTAAAGTGAGAAAGTCCCTGCCTTCCAGACGTTTAACTGCGGTTAAAGTCTAACTAGTTTCCCCCATCTAATCTGATTTTCTGCAGAGGAGGAAGCTGAGAACTGCGAGATAAAGCTGGCGGCACCCCAGGCGTGGATGTGGATCTGACAAAAGTTCAGCACCTAAATGCACCGCAAGGCCCAGGAGCTGAGCTTGGGAGGGAAACGGGAAGAGAAACTGTCATCCCTCCACTCTTTCCCTTCTACTCTTTGCCCCTTTCAAACTTAAGGCTCAAAATAATGGACACTGCATTGGGCTCGGACTCAGAAGTCCACAGTTTTAGTATCGCCTCCCCACCCCTCACTAGCTGAGTGTGTGTGTGACTTCGAACAAATCACTTGACCGTTTCTTTGCCTCAGTTTCCTCATCTCTAAAATGACCTCAACAAGACTGTTGCGAGGAATGTACCGTATGCCTGTAAGTACTATATAAACTCGAGTTATTATTACGAAAGTTGCGGTCTTCCCTCACTTAATGTACTGTTTCTCCAACTGGACAGTCTTGCCCCTATATAACTACGTTGGCCGATGGGCGAAAGAACCTGCAGAGACAAAAGATTAGCGGGGAGTAGGGGTGGGGAATCTAACCTCTTTCCTTTTGGGGGGAAGAGAGAGTAGGAAAGCTGCATAATTGAGGAATAAGAGACTGAAAGATGGGGGAGGTGACTGAAAAAAAACGCCCTATCGTATTAAAGCAATTACTTAGTCTTAAACAGGGCTAGGATTCAGAGAAGTGATTCCCAATCTTACGTGCACTGGGACATTAGAAGTTCTGGCTTGGACAGAGATGGGTTAGCAGAGATCCGGAGCCTTCTCCAGGAGCTCAGCAGGGTATGTAGGTAGGTACCTGCTTGCAAGCGATGAGCAGTGAGGTGACCCCCAGCAGCTGGAAGCAGTCGGCAGCCACCGGGGTGGTGGAGAGGAAGCGGTCCAGGATGTTCACCGCCAAGCACAGCGACTCGAAGGTGAAGCCGAATTGCCGGTGCACGGGGATCAACCAGCTGAGCAGTTTACAACGGGATTCTGCTGTCACCTGTTAGGAAGCAGACCACGGAGGTGGCAAATGGCTCAAAGAGCCAGGAGTACAGTTTCTGGGAGAGGGTAAGAGCTACCTTCTCCTTCCGCAGGAGGGGACTAGGTAAAGCCCAGTAAGTTTCCAGGGTCCAGTAATGCCCGCTAAATCACAATTCTAAATGGGCGTCCCAGAGACAGAGCTATGCGGAGGGAAGAAAGAAATGAAGAATGGTGGTGAAAGAAGATGCAGAACCTCGTCACGCCACATCTACCTCCTCTGCTAGGGAAATCCCTTCACAGTTGGGAGCACAGACGAGAGGGGAACCTGGGTGGGGAGTTCTGGGAGAAATGAGACGTGGATGGGCTAAAGCGGGGCGGCGAGGAATGCAGCTGCGGGATCGATGTAAACAGAGGAGCCTAAAAGAGGAGCGGAGACTGACTGCCCAGGAGAAGAGGGGAGAAGAGGAGAGGGGAGACCGCATGACCGGAGGGGAGGGAGCGAGCACCGCTGCGGCGCTGGGGGCTAAGGGAGGACGCCTCACTTGCGGCTGCAGCGCCAGGAACTCGCGCGGTTGGAACTGGCCCTCCAGCCCCTTGCGGAAGGTGTAGCAGCTCTGCCCATAGTCTCGGAAGATCTGAAGGTCCAGCGGGTTGCTCAGAAGTCCCGAGTAGGCAGGCTGGCGGCAGCTCGGGTCCGGACGGGCCGGGCTGTGGGTATCATTCGAACAGGAGCCGCAGCTGGAGCCGGAGTCGGAGCCGGAGCCAGAGCTGGAGGAGGGCGATTCAAACAGATCGCACACGGCCGAGTCTCCAGAAAGCGGACGCGGGAGCCCGCGGAGCTGCAGGGGAGGCTGTTTCTGGCATCGTGGACTCCGACGCTTCTTCACCGGGGCGCGAGGGTTTTCGCTGCTGACTGGACCCTCGCACCGATCCACGGGGCTGTCAGGACTCGAGGGGGTCGGGAAGCTGAGCAACACGGGGACCATAGTGCCACCTGCTGCGCAGCCGCCGCTGCCACCGCTCGGGTACTCAGCCGGAGCAAGGGTCGCGCGCGCGTGTGGCAAAGGCTCTCCCGGCCGCCTGCGCAGGACTAAGTACCCTTCCTGCCCCTTCCTTCGGCCCGCCCCCACCTCCTGCCCCTCCCCGCTCTGGGGCCGAGCCTGTAGCGTGGCGCGAGGGACGCGTTTTCCCGGTTAAAGAACCGCTCCCAGGTCTGAGCAGTTGGCAGCAGCGCAAACACCGCCACTGAGCCCCGGGAAGGGAAAGCTGCTGGGGGCAGGGCTTGGGAGTATCCAGGAGTTACCTCAGTAACCCGAGGGTCCTGGGGTGCGGATACCCAACATGGAAGTTCTGGGTCGCAACCTGGCCTGCAAGGAGAGGGCCAAAGTCTGGAGAGCCCTCAGTTTGGGGTGTGAAACGTAAGAGAACCCAGGTTGACTTCGGTTATGCGATGTGACTCGCTCACCCAGAGCATCTATTTAGACAGGCGAGAATCTCCTAACTTAGCGTCTTCTACTTTAGGATTATTATTAAATGTTGTAATATTCCAGCTGGGGCTCCAGTTGGTAGCCGCTCCTTTGAGTTTTTTTCATCCTAAGTGACCTTACTAGATATAATTTAATAAAGCTCTTCATAGCCTGGTCCCTTTTTCTCCTGTATTTACTCGCCTCCACGAACTCTACAATCCAGCCATACTGGCCTAGTGTATCCAAGATGCTCCATATCCTGTCTCTATACTTCTGCACTGATCATTCCCTCCCTCTGCCGCCCATTCCCACCCCGTGCTTGCCCTCCTCCTTTTGCCTCAAATTTCTGGCTGCAGAGGAAACACTCCCAGTTCCTTCAATTGATCTTTCTGTTACATTGATTCAAAGACCTTCACCTCCTTAGTTGCCAGGGAGACCAGAGTCCCAAGTTCTGGCTGAGACACAAACTAGCTGGGTGACTTTGGAGCAAGTCACAACTTCTCTGTGTGTTAGATAACTCTCGTAAGATCCTAAGTAGCAGAAGGGATGCTGAGTCACGTTTGTAGAGGAAGTTCACTTAAGAGTTCCCAATACTATTGAAATCACAGGCTTAATCCCTTCCAGCTGTGTCATCAGTAAATTTAATATGTAAACAACCTTTATTCAAATCATGGATAAAAATATAAAAATAGCACGAGGCCACAGCACAGAACCCCAAGGTACTCCACTGGAGACCTGCTACACTGATATTTAGTAACTACTCTTTGGATCCAACCAGCCAACAGATGGTAATCCAACTGATTGGACTATTATGTAATTCATATCTTGACATTTTCTCCACATGTATGAAAGAGTATATCCAAATCTTTGCTAAAATAGAAGTAAATTGTATCCTCAGTATTCCCTTCAATAATTCAGACAACTCTTCAAGACCCCATTTGGGGTTTTCTTAACAAAGATACTGGAGTGGTTTGCCATTTTCTCCTCCCTGTCGTTTCACATATGAGAAAACTGAGTCAAACAGAGTTAAGTGACTTGCTCAAGGACACACAGCTAGGAAGCATCTGAGGTCAGATTTGAACTCAGAAAGGTGAGACTTCTTGATCCAGACCCAATGTGGTATCCACTGTAACATTATTTGGAATTCCCCTCTTTTGCTACTTGGGTAATCTCGTCAGAAAAGGAAATGAGGCTAATCTGGCATAATCTGTTCTTGATTAAACATTGGCTCTTTGTGATCTCTGATTCACTTTCTGATATTTGTCAGCTATTTCTTATTCCTTTTCCAGGAATGAAAGTCAAGCTCATTTGCCTATATTTTTTACACGCTGCCTTCTTGCCTTAAAAAAAAAAAAAAAAGGTTCAGGACAGCTGACCTCAGATTTCATGATACCTCTTTCATTAATCTTTGAAATATCCCAACAATGGCTCAGCAAACATGTCTGCAGGTCCCTTTACTATCTCAAGGTGTGGTTTATCTGGGCTAACTGACTTGAATTCATCAAGGGCAGAAACATGCTCTCTTACTATCTCCTTAAATATCTTAAGTATCAATTCCCTGTTAGACATTTTTGTTCACTAAATTCAAGCTCCTTGAAGGCGGAGACTGTCTTTTGCTTCTTTTTTTGTCCCCAGTGTTTAGCAGAGTGCTTAACACATAGTAGGCAGTTAATAAATGTAGATTGATTGAGTAATTCTGTCATGTTCCAGTGTAAAGCTCATTCCTATATAGAGAAAACAGAAACAAATAAAAACCGAACAGCTTTGTCTTCTCTCTCCTTCTATTTATCAAAGTCCAATCCATGCCAAGCAAAGATCATATCTCTTCTTTGATCCTCCTTTCTCTCCCAATGTAGCTTTTTAAAATCTCAAATAGCACTTTTTGTTGTCCTTTGCTTGACAGCCTTAGCTCATTCAGAGCTTTAATAATAATTGTCAACATTTATATATCACTTACTATGTACTAGATACTTTAGAGGGCAGCTAGTTGGTGCAGTGGATAGAGTACCAGTACAGGAGTCAGGAGGACCTGTGTTCAAATCTCACCTCAGACACCTGACACTCACTAGCTGTGTGACCTTGGGCAAGTCACTTAACCCCAATGGCCTCATCCTGGGTCATCTCCAGTCATCTTGATAAATATCTGGTCAGTGGATTCAGGTGGCTCTGGAGGATAAGTGAGGCTGGTGACCTGCACAGCCCTCCCTTACTCAAAACAAAGTCAAGTGCAAGTCATGTCATCATTTCTCTGATGGCATGGTCTTCTTCGCCAATGAAGGATGAACACACACACTAGATGCTTTATAATTATTTCATTTTAACCTCAAACAAACCCTGGGAGGTGGGTGCTATTATTATCCCCATTTTGCAGATAAGGAAACTGAAGTTAAATGACTTGCTCAGGGTCACCCAGCTAGTAAAAGTGTCTGAGGCTGGATTTGTACTCAGATCTTTCTGACTCCAGGCCCAGCACTTCATCCACTGAACAACCTAAATTCAATGCTCCTGACTGTATTTGTACAGGACCATGTCACACTCATATTCATTCTTTGCTACCAGGCCTTTCTTCCACTTTTTGTACATTTCTTTTAAAAATCTAACATAGTTTCTCCACTTGATAAATAGTCAAAGGATATGAACAAGTAGTTTTCAAAGGAAGAAATTCAATATTTTAAAAGCCCCAAACTTTGCAAATTGAAGCAACTCTAAGGTTTCTAAGCCATATTTGGTAAAGTTGACCCCCTAAAATATGACAAATATTGGTAGGGCTTCTGGAAAACATAAAAGCTAGTGCATTGTTGGTGGCACTGTGAATTTGTCCAGTCATTCTGGAAAGCATTTTGCAAATGTACCCCCAAAATTTATTACACTGAGCATACTTTTTGACATAATACCAGGTTTATACCCTAGAGAAATCAAAGAAAGAGGGAAAAGGTCCACGTGTACAAAAACATTAATAAGGGGTCTCTTGTAGTAGCAAAAGACTGGAAATTAAGAGCTATCTATCAATTGGGAAATGGATGAAGAAAGTAGGATACGTGGATATAATGAAATATTATGGTGCTATAAAAAGATGGTTCCAGAAAAACATGGGAAGACTTATATGAGCTAATGCAGAGTAAAGTGAGCAGAACCAAGAGAACAATTTGTACAATAACGACACTGAAAAGAAAAATGACTTTGAAAGACTGAAGAACTTGGACAAAGAGGTGATAAACTCAGTATTCCAAAAGAGATCTGGTTTTTGTATATGGCAAATGTGTGGTTTTATTTTGCTTAACTATGCATATTTGTTACAAAGGCTTTTCTTTTTTTCATGTTAGGGTGAGAAGAAGAGAGGAGAAAATGCTTGTTAGTTGAAAAGTAAAATAAAAATTTATCACCATTCCCTACATACATATATATATAATATATATACACACATATATACATGTCATCATCCATACATATATATAACACATGCATACACACACACACATACATGTAGTCTTCCCATCCTACCCTTTTGAGTTTAAATTTCTTTTAATTAGATATGCAAAACAACCAGCAAAAACATTTTTACCAGTCCTTGTTTGAGTCCTCCATCTCTGACCAGGAGTCTGTCAACCTAATTTGAAAAGTCATGATCTAGAAATCCAAATTCTTTGTTCAAATATCTTCTTTGCCAGAAGTTCATTTACTAAATTATTCTCCCCCTCCAAAAAAAAATTAGGTCATATGTGTAGTGGTGTTTTAAAAACTCATTTATACTTAAACTCATGGGACCAGAGGTTTAAAGGATAGCTGGAAGGGATCTGACATCATTTTGTCCATCTTACCCCTCCTCTATTTTACAGATGAAGAAACAGAGGCACAAAAGTGTTAAGTGGCATATCCATAGTTATACAGATAAGGTGTCAGAGCCAGGACTAGAACTTGGGTCATTTGACTCCACATCCAAAATACTTTTTCTTCCATCCTGAAAGGAATAAAAATTCCATGGTCCAGCTTCTCTGTAGAGTATGTATGTTGTACAGTCTGTCTGTGTGTTTATCCTTCATTTTTGAAGAAGACTATGACATCAGAGAAATGATGACATGACTTGCACTTGACTTTGTTTTGCTGTGTAAGGACACCAACCTCACTTTCTGTATGTTGAAAAAAAAATTGCTTAACAAATTACATGTTCAGCACTGTCAGGAACTTACAATATCTATAGTGTTTTCACCTGTCTTTCCAATATTGAAAGAATGAATATTCAGTGCAACAGTAAGGCTATAGCTAATAACTACCAATATTAGCACAGCTAACATATATAGACTAAGTGTCATGGCTTCCAAATATTTTTTTAAAGTTAAATGAATTACAAAGAGAAATAGATGGTAAAACTATAATAATGGGAGACCTCAATATATCTCTATCAGCCCTAGATAAATCTAACCAAAAAATAAAGAAGAAAGAAGTTAATTAATAAATAAACAAAATTTTAGAAAAATTAGGCATGATAGACATCTGGAAATTTTTGAATGAAAATAGAAATTATACTTATTAAATTATAATTATTATATTATTCAATAATTATTATTAAATTATACTTATACTGAAAATAGATTATACTTATTTCTTAGTTATGCATGGCACCTTTTCAGGTATGTCTTAGGACATAAAAAACTCCTAAATGCAAAAGTACCCCAGAATTATTACAAACATTCTTTACTGATAATGCAATAGAATTATATTAAATAAAAGATTAAATGAGATATTTATTTAAAAAATAAAATGTGCACTGTGCAAATGTGCACTCTGCAAATGCGCACTCTGCAAATGCGCACTCTGCAAATGCAAGAATAAAGAGCTATTGAAAAAGCTTTAAAAATCAGTTAACTAAACACTAAATGGTCAAAGAACAAATCAAAGAAAAGACATAGGTTCATTAAAGATATTAATAACAAACTAAGTTCCAAAATTTGGGGATACAGGCAAAGCACTACTTAGCATGAAATTTGTATCTCTAAACACTTGATTAACAAAAAGAGAAAGAAAAGATTAATGATTAAGAATGCAACTAAAAATAGTAGAAAACCAACAGCTTACAAAACTTCATTTAAACACCAAAATAAAAACCTTGAAAATTTAAAAAGAGAGATAAAATTGGAGACAAAAAATGAATTAATAAATGAGACCAGGAGCTATTTTTTAAAAAGCTAAAATAAATAAACCATTAATTAATTGATTTGATTAAAAAGAAACAAAAGGAAAACCAGTTTACCAGTATCAAAATGAAAAATGAAAATTCACAACAAATGATGAATAAAAGTATTATTAGAAACTGTTTTGCTCTACTACATGCCAACAAAACCAACAACTTAAATAAATAAATATTTACAAAAACATAAAATATCCAAATTAGCAGAACAAGAAATAGAGAATTTAAACAACCTAATTTTAGAGGAAGGAATTGAACATGCCATAAAGGAATTTCCAAAGAAAAAACTACAGGACCAAATGGATTCACAAGTGAATTGTGTCAAATATTCAGAGAACAATTAATTCTATGATGACATAAACTGCTTGCAAAAATAGCCAAAAAAAAAAAAAAAAGATGGTAGTGGAGGGGAGAAGATTGTACCAAATTCTTTCTGTGAAGCAGATATGGTCTTGATAAATAAACTAGTGAATGTCAAAACAGAAAAATTTCTTAAGGAACACTGGTACAAATTTTAAAAATCAAACATTAGTAGAAAGGTTCTTAAAATATTACAAAGATTGAATGCTATGACTAGGTTGGATTTATAAAAAGAATGCAAAGTTGACTTAATGTTAGTAAAACCACAAACTTAACAAATCATGTTGATAAAAAGTTAAACAAAAATGATAGGATTATGTCAATAGATTGAGAAAAAAACTTTTGACAAAATATGACACTCATTTCTATTTTAAAAAACAACACTAGAAAACATAGGAATAAATAGACCTCTCCCCAACATGAAAAATAGCATATATCTAAAACTAAGAATTACCATATGTTATAGAAATAAACTAGAATCCTTTCCAATGAATTCAGGACTGAAACTGGGATGTCCATTGTCATCACTTCTATTTGACTAGAAATTCTGGCTATCACAATAAAACAAGAAAAAATAAATTGAGGAAATAAGCATAGGTAAAGAAGATTTTTTAAAAATTATCATTTTTTGTAAATTATATGATAGTGAGTTGAACCCCAAAGAGTTAATTAAAAATTAATTAAAATAATAACATCAGCAAACATTCAGGATGCAGAATAATTCCTCACAAATCACCAGTATTTCTACATAGTATGAATAAAACCAAGAATGAAGAAACAGAAAAACTCAATTTAAAATTACTACAGAATATAAATATATATAATATGTATATATAATATAAAAAACTTTAAAGTCTACCTGCCAATACACACTCAAAAATTATACAACTACAGATCACTGCAGAAAGACAGATCTAAATAACTGGGAAAATATTAATTTCTCATGGTTAGAATGGGGCAATATGAAAAATGAAAATACTAACTAAATTTATTTATTCAATGCCATTCCAATTAAACGACCAAAATATTACTTTATAAAAATTCATATGAAGACAAAAAGATCAAGAATTTCAAGAGAAATAATGAAAAGAAATGGCAAAAAAAAAAGTCCAGCAATGTTGGATCTTTAACTATACTACTGAACAGTAATTAGTAAAATAATTTGCTACTAGTTAAAAATAGAAATCAATCAGTGAAACATATTAGACAAGGGAGAATCTGAAATGATGGAACTCAATAACTAGCGTTTGATAAACTGGAAAATGTTATTGTTGTTGTTGTTATTGTGTTTGTCCTTTGTTCTCGAAGAGGATCATGACATCAAGAGGATGAGATGACTTGCAGTTGACTTTGATTTGAGTGAGGGAGAGCTGTGCAAGGTCACCAGCCTCACTTTCTTCTCCTGAGCCATCTAGGTCCAGTGGCCAGATATTCATCAGGATGTAATGTGAGACCCTGGCCCTTTCAGGCTGAGGGCTAATCACATTCTCACTTTGAATGAGATATAATCATTCAATGAATAGGCTTCTTCAAGTAGTTACTCAAGGAATGGCCGCTTTAATTTAAAAAAAAATCAAACTGGGAGGGGAAATTAAAGAAAGAGCCCCCTATTTGGTTAAAAAAAAAAACAAACTTCTGAGGAAACCAGTAAATGGTCTGGAGGAAATTAGCATTAGACCAGCACCTTACACCATATTCTATAACATGTTCTAAAGATTATATCATAAAAATTTAGAAGAGAATCTGATCATGTAACACTCACAGCTATGGGTAGAAGATTTATTCTTCAGTAAGCAGGGGATAGAGGCAATTACAAAAGATAAAATGGATAAATTTGATTGTATTAAATTGAAAAGCTTTTATTCAAATAATATTAATGCACCTATAAGAAAACAAATAATTGAATGAGGGGAAAAATCTTTGTATCAAACTTCCCTAACAAGGGTTTGTCCTCCAAAATATATAAACAACAGAGAGAATGAGAGAGAGAGATGGAGACAGAGATCTATACATACATTATATATAAATATGTGTTTATCTATCTAAAAGATTGCCAATTGCTGTTGCTTATCCTTTATTTTAGTAGGGACCAATGACACAACAGGGTAATGTCTTGACCTGTTCATGAACTGGATTTAAGTGAAGCAGAGTTGCACAACATCATTAACCTCATTCTCTCTTCAAGGATCATTGACCTCCAGTGGCAAGACAAAAGTCAAGATGACTGGTGTGTGATGAAGTGGATGACCTTAGCACCCATTTGGAAGAAGTCTTCACATGCTTGGAGAAGACACTCCTCTAATTCACCAATGGCTTTGAGGTCTATGACTCTTAACCTTATTTAGTCCATCTACTGAGATGGTTTTATTGAGTGTGGTTACTGTGCAAGCTATAGCTTCTTAGAGTCACAAGTGACAGTTGAGTGTCAGGTGGACACTAAAGGTAAATGAGCTAAGCACCCTTCTTACCATAGGTGCTTCTCTTCCTTGAATACCAACATACCATTGTCCAATAAATAAATGATCAAAGAATAGGAACAAATAGTTCTCAAAAGAATTGCAAACTATACCCAATCATACGAAAGGATGCTCCAAATCACTAGTTACAAGAGAAATCTAAGTCAAAACAACCCTGAAGTTTTATCTCATACACTGAAAATTAGAAAAGATAACAAAAGTTAGGGAATAGTCAATGTTGAAAGGGTTATGGGAAGATTAGCACACTAGTGCACTGTTGAGAGTAATTCAGTACAACTATTTTGGAAATTAATTTGGAATTATGTACATAAAGTGACTGAGAGTCTATACTCTTCGACCCAGAAATTCCACTAGGAGGCTTATACTCCAAAGTTGTCACTGATAAGAACACTAAAATATTTATGGTAGTAGTTTTTAGGGTAACAAAGAATTGGAAAAAAAGTAGATGCCTATTGATTAGGGAATGGCTAAATATATTTTGGTACATCAATGTAAAATAATATTAATGTGCTGTAAGAAATGATAAAAATGATAAATATACAGAGAATCATGAAAGATTCACATTAAGTAATGCACAGTAAAGTAAGTTGAGCCAAGAAGATAATGTGCACTATAACTACAATGGAAACAGAAGAAACACGAAATAATCAAAAGTGAATGTTGTAAAATGACAAAGAACAAATATGACCTCAAAGAAGAGATATAAATCTTCAATTGCAGGGGTGGGAGGTATACAGCTGTGATTCATTATACATGTTTTCAAACTTTTTTGATATATTGATCAGTTTTGCTGATTTTTTTTCTTGGGAAATATTTGTTGTATAGGATGACTCTCTGGAATTAAAAGGAAGGATACATGGAAATTTTAGTGATATAAAAAAATGAAAAAGATCAATAAAATTTATTTTTACTGGAAAAAAAGAAGATATTTTTCCCCTGGAAGTTGTAGGATATTTCCATTATATTCAAACTTCCATTTAACTTGATGGGTGTGCTCATATCCCCAGTGAACTAGGGTACCTTTCATTAGGAGTAAGTGATCAAATTCTCAAATGCAGTTTCAATGCCAGAACAAAATCATCATCCTTTAACCTAGTAAATTAACTAGACTACTAGTAGTCAGGTCCTCCTAAAACTTAATCTTCCTTAATCACAGATCTAATCATGTCACTCCTTTACTCAAAACTCTTCTTCAGTGGAGACCCTGTTGAATAAGGTTCAAACTAATTGCATTGCTTCATGTGAATCTTGCATGATTTGCTGTATATTTATCATTTTCATCATTTCTTCCAGCACATTAATATTCTTTTACATCAGTGTACCAAAATATATTTAGCTATTTCCTATTCAATAGGCATCTACTTAATTTCCAATTCTTTGTTACCATAATTCTAACGTTCAAGATTTTAACAATCTGGTTCCATCCCATCTTTCTGATTTATCAACGAAAGATTCCTGGATCAATAATCAGAGTTCAAATTCTGCCTTTTGTCATTTATTACTCATGGGACTTTGGGAAAATCACTTAATTTGTTTGAATCTCCCATTTTTCCTAGATGAGGAGATATTGCTAGGCAGCCTTTAAGACCTCTGATAGCTATGAATTTATGATGTTATTTTGACCCTAAACTACCCTCTTTCAATTTTTCTATACTCCAGTTAAACTAGACTACTTGCCATCTCCTATACATATTCTTCTCCACCCCCATACCTGCATCTTTGCACCCTTAGCCTGGAATATTCTTTTCTACTTTCCTCTTCCTTCTTTAATGTGTTAGTTTCGATTCAATTCCACAAGCATTTGTTGTTGTTCAGTCATTTCAGTTAAATCTGACTGAATTTGTGAGCCCATTTGGGGATTTCTTGGCAGAGATACTGCAGTGTTTTGTCATTTCCTTCTCCCGATCAGTTTACAGATGAGGAAACAAAGGCAAACAGGATTAAGTGACTTGTCCAGAATCACACAGCTAGTAAGTATCTGAGGTCGTATTTGAACTCAGGAAGATGAGTTTTCTGGACTCCAGGCCCAGCATTCTATTCATTGCTCTGCCTAGCTTCACTTCAACAATCATTTATTAAGAGTCAATTATGTGATAAGTACTGTGCTAGACAATGAGAATGTCAAGACAAAAGCAGGATAGGCTCTATCCCCCAGGAGTATATATTGGGGTAGGGGTAGGGGTGGGTGGGTGGCGTAACAACATTTACACAAAGAAATCAAATGTATAAAATTTATACATGTGTGTGTGTTTGTGTGTGTGTGTGTGCATGTGTGTGTGTGTGTGTGTGTGTGTGTGTGTGTGTAGGATAGGAATGAGGAGAGGTCTCTTACTGATGAGGTAACTCTTGGGTAGAACCTAGATCCCTCTATACTTTCTAATTCCTACCTTCCCCAGTTAAGAACATTCTCATATTTGACCATTTGACCCACTACTGAAAGAGTCACTGAGACAACAAACTCTTTTCTTATTATAAATGTTGTCCTTGTTTAGTCATTCCAGTTGTGTTCCATTCTTCATGACCCAATTAGGATTTTCTTGCTATCAAGCATTCAAACTCTGCTCAGAGAGCAAAACTCCAATTGACTGGTCATGTTGTTCTAATGCCAAATGTAGCTTACCTAAAACACTATTTTATGGAGAACTCACACGAGGCAATTGGTCACATGGAGGTCAGAAGAAGCAATGCAAGGACACTGTCAAGGTATCTCTGGAGAACTTTGGAACTGATTGTGTGACATGGAAAACACTGGCACAGGACCGTCCAGTGTGGCATGCTGGCATCAAAGAAGGTGCTAAGTTCTATGAACAAAGCAGAGTTGGAGTAGCTCAAAGGAAACTTGCAAATTTAGAGAATCCACCCCAAATGTCCACTTGGACTATTTGTGCCCAACCTGTGGTAGAGCCTTCCAAGTTTATATTGGTCTGATCAATCACAGTTGGACACACTGTACCTTGACTCCAATATAATGATGTTATTTTAGTCCTCTGGAAGAGCAAAGGACAACAACCAATCAAGGGTTTTTTTTGTTTATTTTTGGCAAAAATACTACAGGGTTTTGCCATTTCCTTCTCCAGCTCATTTGACAGATGAAAAAACTGGGGCAAACAGTTTCCAGGATCACAGGGTCACACAGCTAGTGTCTGAGGCTGAACTTGAACTCAGGTTTTCCCAACTCCAGGCTTGGTGTTCTATCTACTGCACCATAGATTTTATGTGCAGTATTATGTGCAGATTTTAACAAGAAAGTATTTATAAATACTTGTTTATACATACTGGAGTAGAAAAATATTTCTTAAGGCCTTATGGTGTTGCAAACACAGTTCATGGAGAAAACAAGATGAGCAAACAATGTGACTTCTTTTGGCCATCTAGCTAAAATAGGTTCTTCTTCTAGTATTCTTTTTACTGTGACACAGTCTACCTTGACCCTTGAAGATCAGGTATTTTATATTTCATCTCTCCCCCAGGGTTCTCCAGTACCCTTAAGAGGGTCTGACTTCAGCCCTCACTAATGGTGTTTCTGATTTTGGAGGTCCCCTGCGTCTCAGTTTCATCTAACCACTTAACTCTGAGATTAGGTTTAAGAAGGAATGTTTACTTCAAAGGGATAGCAAGAACAAATAAACATTCGCCCCAAAATTGGGTGAGGGGAGTGTAAATTCCTCCTCCACCCCCACCCCCCAAAACCTGCCATAGTCTATGGAAAAGGGAGGAGAATTAGGTTCACAGTTTTGCTCAGTTCATACAAAGCACAGTCCTACCAATTTCCAAGTCCAGAAGTATAAAGTTCTCCCTGGCTTCTAAGAGTTTCCCTGCAAAACTGGCAGCAACATGCAGCCCGAAATCCTGCCTCCAAGATCACCATGGCTTGGGTTCTAATACACTCCACCACTGACACCTAAAACTGAAAAAGATTAACATCAAAACAGATTCCATCAAAATTCCATGTCCATTTCTTGAGGTTGCAGAGGAAGGTGCTCCTTCCTTTCACTCAGCTTAGTTCATGGTGTCTGTGCTGTGGGTGAACACACTTTTACCTCCTTCTGACTGCAGTGGGAAAGAAAGAATAAAATAGTGCCAGTCTTTTAGTTTTAAAGTTGTAGCCTGTTCTGGCCACAAAACCAATGAAAAGGCTTTCCTTATGCAAGTAGTAAGGCAAAACAGAATATTTTCTCTCAGATGCAGATCCTTGGTATCTTCCACAAAGGGGTCTCATCTTAGATGCTCTGGGCACTTGACAAAGCCCTGTTACACTCCAGAGAGCCCTTGCTCCAGTGACAACTAAGAGACTTGCCTATTTCAGAAGGTATACTAATGTAAGACCAGAAAAAAAGAATATTGTTGTTTTTTTTAAAAAAGATGCACACCTAGTAGTTAAAGTAAAGCAACTGAAAATACTGAAATTGAAAAATAAATATGAAAGATGACACATGAAAGTGTGGGAGAACATAAAGAGGATACTCAGAAGGGGAGCTTACAGGCTGAAAGCATGGAGATTTTTTTTTTTAAAGAGTGTTTGTATTTTATTTTTCTCAATTACATGTAAAAAAACATGTTTAAATATTCTTTTAAAATATATTTTGAGTTCTAAATTCTCACTCCCTTCTTCCCTCCTTTCCTCCCCTTGAAAAGTTAAGCTCTTTGGTATAGATTATACATGTACAGCCATGCAAAACCTATTTGCATATTAGGCAAATTGCAAAAGAGAACACAAACAAAAAACAAACAAACAATAAAAATAGAGTTTAAAAGTATGCTTTGATCTGCATTCTGACCCCACTACTTCTTTCTCTACAGGTGGATAGCATTTTTCATCATGATTCATTTGGCATCATCTTGGACCACTGTATTGCTGAGAATACCTGTCACTCACAGTTGATCATTGTATAGTATCAGCAAAGAGATTTTGAAGGAAAAGCTTTAAATTAGATTTGAATTCTGCAAGGGGAAAAACTTTTGCTGATCTCTTCAAACTAGGAAATCAAAAGATTTTTAGAAAGCTATTGAAGTAATTAGAAGCATTGAAGAAATGTGTTCAAGGCTATTTAATGGAATTGCAAAAAAGAGAGCAGATATATTAAATATTAGGAACCTATGAAAAGAAACAAAATCTTACCAAATGACGACACTTGACCAAATAACCAAGTATGAATGAGAGTCAGAGCTGAACCAGTAGGGTTTTACCAGCATATTATGAAAGGGACAAATATAATCTAGTTACAAAAGGGAATCCTTGAACAAAGACCAAAAGAAAATTATTAATTAAATGATTCATTAAATCTGAGGCAACTTGTTTTCAAACATAGAAAAGGATTTAGGAATGATGACTTATACTTTCTGTTCATCCTAATTAATGCCCAATTAGCATTGCGAATTATCTAAAAGTAGTGTAACAATTAAACATTTGAATTTTCTTAACCTTCATTTTTCCGTGTTGTATACACTTTAGAGTGTGTTTTAAAAAGAGAGCAAGCAAATTAGGCTGTTTTCAAAAAATAGCCTGTTTCCATAGGTTATAATCAATCAACTAACATACTCTTGGCTCTTGAATTTGGTTCAAGACTGTGTTAAACCTTTTCATATATCTGTTTGTATTAAAGTTATATATGAATCTTGGTCTAGCCTCCATCGACATTGTGAGTTCTGACATGGCAATGATTGTCTTCCTTTTAATTTTCATATCTTTCCTAGAACCTAACCAAGTGCACTAAAATGTGTAATAAATGTTTTTGGTTTTTCTTTTTCTTTTTTTGAGACTGACCTTGGTGTGCATCCTGGTGCAGGAGAAAATCATACCTCAGTTTTTAGTAGTTGTATTTGTCAACATACTGTGTATGTGCATTGGTAGAAGGACTCAGGTAGTTTCTGCATTCCATAAGTTATTTTGAATCTGATTCCATTTCCTAGCATTTTTTCCTGATTTCTGTCAGTTCTGTATAGAAAAGCTGGTGATTTTTTTCCTAATTAAACACTAGAAATTGCTGTTTTTCCACAACTTTTGCTAATGTAGTGTTTAAAAATAATCACCTAGCATTTAAGGGGTCCATGACCTTTCCCACAAAATATAACATTAAAAAATTGGCTTAAAAAGAACTAAAAACAATATTTTGAAACTGAAATAGAAAATGTTTTCCCCATGCACCTGTTGGCTCCACTCCCAACATTTACATGTTTCCTCTAACCATATGAATGCAGTTAAAAAACATTTTTCACACAAATAAAGTCAGATTTAAGTAAGTGGAAAAACATCAGTTGCTTGAGGGTAGGCCGAACTAAAATACTAAAAATAACAATTCTATCTAAATTAATTTACTTATTCAATGCCATACCAATCAAATTCCCAGATAATTATTTTCTAGAGCTAGAAAAAAATATCAAAATTCAACTGGAAGAACAAAAGGTCCAGAATATCAAGGGAACTAATAAAAAGAAAGGCTAGGGATGGTGGCCTAGCCTTATCAGATCTCAAAATGTATTATCAAGCAGCAATCATCAAAACCATTTGGTATTGGCTAAGAAAGACAGGGGTAGACCAGTGGAATAGGTTAGGTGTTCAAGACACAGTAGTCAATGAATATAGCAACCTACTGTTTGATAAACCCAAGGACCCCAGCTTCTGGGATAAAAACTCATTGTTTGACAAAAATTGCTGGGAAAACTGGATAACAGTGTGGTGGAAACTGGGCATAGACCAATGTCTGATACTGTACACAAGAATAAAGTCCAAATGGATACATGATGTAGGTATAAAGATTGATACTATAAACAAATTAGTGGAGAAAGGAATAGTGTATTTGTCAGATATATGGAGAATGGAGAAATTTCTAACCAAACAACAAGAGATAGAGAACATTATGAAGAACAAAACAAGAACAAACCCAATGCAACCAAGATTAGGAGGGAAGCAGAAAACTGGGAAAGAATTTTTGTAACTAGTGTCTGTGATAAAGGCCTCATTTCTAACATAGATAGAGAACTGAGTGGAATGTACAAGAATACAAGCCATTCCTCAATTGATAAATGGTCAAAGCATATGAACAGGCAGTTTTCAGAGGAAGAAATTAAAGCTTATAGTCATATAAAAAATGCTCTAAATCATTATTGATTAGAGAGATGCAAATCAAAACAACTCTGAGATACCACATCACACCTATCAGACTGGTTAACATGACAAAACAAGAAGATGATAAATGTTGTAGAAGATGTGGGAGAGTTGGAACACTAATTCATTGTTGGTGGAGCTGTGAGCAGATCCAACCATTCTGGAGAGCAATTTGGAACTATGGCCAAAGGGCTACAAAAATGTGCATACCCTTTTACCCAGCAATATCGCTTCTAGGACTGTATCTCCAAGAGATCACAAAAATGGGAAAGGGTCACACATGTACAAAAATATTTATAGCAACTCTCTTTGTGGTGGCCAAAAACTGGAAATCAAGGGGATGCCCATCAATTGGGGAATGACTGAACAAGCTGTGGTATTTGAATGTAATTGAATACTATTTTCCTATAAGAAATGATGAAAAGGAAGACTTCAAAGAGGCCTGGAAAGACTTATATGATCTGATGCTGAGTGAAAGAGCAAAGCCAGAAGAACTCTGTACACAGCAACAACTACAGTGTGCAAAGAATTTTTCTGGTAGACTTAGTTCTTCACAGCAACGCAAGGACCTAAAAAATTCCCAATGGACTCTTGAGGCAAAAGGCCTTCCATCCAGAGAAAGAACTATGGAATTCAATCACAGAATAAAGCACACCATTTTCTCTTGTGTTATGTTTTGTTTTCTTTTATGGTTTCTTCCATTCATTTTAATTCTTCTATGTAACATGACTAAAGTAAAAAGGTGTTTAATAAGAATGTATATGTAGAACCTATATAAGACTGCATGCCACCTTGTAGAGGGAGTGGGGAGGGAGAAGAGAGGGGAAAAAATCTAAGATATGTGGAAGTGACTGTAGAAAACTGAAAACAAATAAAATAATTAAAAACAAAAAAAAAGCTTCCTCTAAAACAAAGTGCCCCAGGGTCTTTGTGTAAAATGCATTGGAACAATTGTCCAAATTGTTTTTATTTTTTCTCCTCAGAAAGGACTTCAAAATCAACTTCTATTTCCAATCTTTGTGGTCCCAGGGCCCAACATACCTTAAAGGCACTAAGTAAACTTAAAATGTGTTTCAGAAAAAAATGGGTAACATAATTAAGCCAGTGCTCTCATAATGAAAGCTGCTTAAAACTGCTTGGTCCAAGATCATTCTCACTTGTGCTTTATTTGATCAAACTATTGATTATAAAACAAAATGGCAATGGAAGAGAGCAGATCCTTTTTCAAGTTGGCTTTCAGCAAGAGGAAAAAGGGGGTTTTGTGTATCTTTTTTTCCCTTTCTGCTTCAAGATTCCATTTGAAATGGGGAAGTTCTTTTGCTGCAACCCCATTTCAACAAAGAGAGAGAATTCAATTACCACCTAAATGTGGGCAACCTTACTGGCATTTCAGGTGATCTTTGCTCAGTGTTTTTGTGTCACTAAAAATTAAAATATTTACTTAGGACTTTATTTTCTATTAATGTACTTAAAGGGCTTGAAGTTAGACAAGTTTTGCAAGTGTTGAACAAAGGGCTGGAATTTTCTGGTTGTTGGATACTTTTTTTTAACCCAGAAACTTTACACGTGTTTATAAATATCTTTTGGCACTCACATCTGTAGAAAAAGTAATCTCTTTGTTGCATTACTTCTGGCATCATTCCAACGACCAGTTCATAGGTTCAAGACACTCCCTCGAGGTCCGAACTTCCCATCTCCCCACCCAGTACATACTTTTTTCTAACACACATTCATCCATGCTTCTATGGGACTTTCCATGATATTTCTGTGGAATTACGAGAATCACTTCCCTTTAGTTTTTGCCTCAGAGTTTACCAACTATTGTAGATGGCTGGATGTTTGGAAGGATGGATAGATTTAAAGGTTTGTATTAACAAGGTGACATGCCTTTGTAGTTTACTAAATGTTATGGGTTAAACCCACTGAACTTCCTTCCATCATGGCTGCTCTTTGGGGTAGCCAATATTGGCTCTTATTAAGACCACTTCACATGAGGAGTCCCAGAATCAGAGAATCTCTGAATTGTAAGAAACCTTAGAGTCAGCCCATGGAGTACAACCTACAGCTGAAAAGGTTACCTCTATCAAGTCCCAGTAGTACTTATCCAACTTTTCTTGAAATGTCCCAGTGAATGAGGACCCTCTATGGATCATTCCATTTTTGTATTGCTCAAAATGTTGGGAAATTCCACTCCTCTCCCTACCCCCATGACATCAAGCCTCAGTTTACCTCTTTTCCACCTCTATCTATTCTATTTCAAACCTCTTGGGCCAAAGAGAATGTGTATAAATCTTTTCATGTAGCATCTCTCCAAATCCTTGAAGACAGGCATTAGATTTCCCCAAGTATGCTCTTATCCGTACTCAACATATTTGGTTCCTTCAATCGGTCCTCCTATGGAGTGGTCTTGAAGTCCTTGATTACTCTGGTTATGGCTCCCTGGGTCCTGTAGTTTATCACATCCTCTCTAGAATGTGCTACTCAGAAAGAAAAGAAGTTCTTCTGCTCTGGTCTGAACAGATGTGGCTATATTAAAAGAGCCAGAGCACTAAATACTAAGGAGGTGATAACACTGCTGTGCTATGGCTCTTGTAATATAGCCTAGGATTTCTTTGACTTTTAGAAGCAGCTAAGTAGCACAATAAATAGAACACTGGCCCCAGAGTCTAGAAGACCTGAATTCAAAACCCACTTCAAACACTTATTAGCTGTATGACCCTAGGCAAGTCACTTAACCTCTATTTTCTCAAATAAAAAAATGAGGATAATAAAGCACCTACCTTCTAAGGTTGTTGTAAGAAAGAAATGAGGTAATATTTGTTAAAGTGCTTAGTATAGTGCCTGGCACATAGTAAATGCTATAGAAATACTTTTTCCTTTCTCTTATTCATAGTGAGCTTAAAATCTATTGAACTTCCAAAATCTTTTCCCCCCAGATAAATTGTGTCTAACTCTTGTGATCCTGATGAGGTGCTCGGGTACATGTGTTTGAGCCCCAATTCTAAAATCACATTTCTCTTTAAAAATCACATTTGTCCCTCGCCTCAAAATACTATGCCAGGCAGTTTCTCTTCAGCCCAAAGACACAGCCTGCCCCAGCAACAACCATTGTCTCCCTTCCTGTTATAGCCAGTTGCACCTATAGAACTTATTAGTCTGATCCAGCTGTGTACTGGCTGAACAGACTGTGCACGGGGTCATAATGACATTTACTACTCACTGACCAATCATACGTATCTTAGACTTAGACATACGTATACTCCTTTACATTTATCTTGTCTAACAAGACATTGATGAGAGCAGTCTGGGTATTTCTCAATCAGCCCTGACTGTTCGTTGACTTAGTGATGTTTCAGGTCTAAAACTGCACCTCCAGGTAGTCCCCTTTGAGCTATTTCCTGATAAATTTTGGGTAAAACACCTGCGCAGTAGATACCAAAAGTGCATATTTCTTTAAGAACTGATCACTCCTTAACCACTTCCTAATTCCACCCCAAAACACTTAGTTAGCATATTTGACACATGTTTCCTATAGAATATCCTATATAAACTTTACTTGTACCCCTCTAAGGTTGCAGGTTCCCTAAAAACTCTTGCCTGCTGAAAAGCGTAATAAATCTTCACCTTGACTTCAACAACCCTTGAGTCCATGAATTCTTCTCCAGGCAATCTGTCCCTGGTCCTCTGGTCCATGTGGGGGTCTCACACCCCCTTCCAGCCCTCATCAATCCTATTTGGGGTTTTCTTGGCAAAGATGCTGAAGCGGTTTGCCACTTCCTTCTCCATTTCATTTTACAGATGAGGAACTAAGGCAAACAGGATAAGTGACTTGCCCAGGGTCACACAGCTCATAGGTGTCTGATGCTAAATTTGAACTCAGGAAGATGAGTCCTTCTGACTCCAGGCTTTGCACTCTGTCCCCTGAGCCACTCAGCTTGTACTTGTGAAGTCAATTTTTAAACCTGAGAGTAAGGTTTATCTCTACTAAATGTCTCTTTATTTAGGACTATTTTTCTAGCTTGTTGAGATCTTTTGGAATCTTGACTCATTCAGGGTTCAGGAACAAAGTAATCATAGCAGTGCCAAAGCCTCAGGGATTTTTCTTTGGCAATGTGTTTTTGATGTCAGAACTCCGTCCCCCATTCCCAATCCAACCTTTCCACTTTAATCATGGCTGCTGAATGAGTATAAAGTTAATGTAAGGTTAATGGTGGGTGGGGCCAAGAGTTAAAGATCTCCCCCCTCCCCCCCATCAATAGACCTCAGACACCTTTTGAGGTGTCTGGGTCATGGGGGTCGTGCCCTCCAGCTCTGAAAAGTGTATTCATATACATACTCTGAGGCGAGCTTTTGTTTTGGGGCTTATTTTTTGGGAAAAGGTTCATATGTCAGATGAGAATGGGCAGCTGTTCTAAGAAGCCCCCCAACTCCCCACCCCCCACTTTGAAAACCCAGATGTTGGTGCTTCTCTTTCTGATAATGATGTATGTATTGTCTATGGTCAGAGAGTTAGAAGCCCTATCTGTTGGTTTTCCTGTTTGTAATTTCTGTTTGTATTTTCTCTGAAGTTCAGGGTGCTGACTTTCCCCCCTGAACTAAGAGAATGATGCATATGCTTGATTAAAGTAGATTGTTAACTCCTCAAAAGTTGCTTTCCTTTTAGAAAAGTAGATCTGAGAACCTGTACAGCAGGTCCTCCTGTGTATGCCGGGCTCCTTGATGGTACATCGAGGAACAAAGAGAATACTTATTTTGGAAGGTCTTTTTCTATACTCCCCAGTCCATAAGAAGAGTCAAGATCAGATAAAACAGTCTGATGAAAAGAGATTAAACATGGAAGCGTAATTTGTCATCGACTTCAAACTGAAAGCCATATAGTAATATAAGTATATATAGTAATATAAGTAGACTTACATGAACTGATGCAAAGTGGACATAATTGGATCCTTAATACACTGGCTCACTTTTGTATAGTAGCTGGAGAATGATATATAGTACTTCTGTGTATTCAAAGCACTTACTCCCTTTTCTGTTGCCAAATGTGTCAAAATATGCACTGGGAAGCTTCAAGTGATAGGAAGCAGACCTTGTACTTCAGTTAAGTTTGGCATAATATGGTAACCAGTCCTCAGGGCCAAATCCCTATTTACAGAATCAGTACCCAGGGAGATCAGGTCTCATCGTGGGCTAGGATCTTCACTAAAGCCCTGTTCTGATGACTCAATGAATGAATGTAAAACATTTAGTAAGCACTTACTACGTAACAAGTCCTAGATTAATTGCTGGGGATGCAAATACAAAAGCAAGCATAGTCCCTCTATTCTAAAGTATTTATGTATCTATTATGCAATCTTTTATATCTAGATTATGTACCTACTTAGAGCTCAGATTTGAATTCAGGAAGTTGTCTTCCTTAAAGAGTTTATACTCTCTTTGGGGAAACAACACAAATACATGAGTAACAGCCAAGAAAGGGTGAATTGGTCCAGGAAGTTGCAGGTTTGGTAAGTGGGGCCCAAAGGGTTCAGCCATGCCCTAGAACAATTCAGTATTGAGTTGAAGGTGGAGTGATATATCTATAGCCACATATTGCAAAGAGTGGTGTTAGGCTAGACTTACATCTAGTCACCACTACTTATATGGTGGTAGTCTATGGAGACAATACTTTGGGGTCCAGAATAAACTTTCCCTGCTCTCCCTCCAGAGAAGGACGAAAGAAGCTTACTAAATCTGCTTAGCTTCCGTGTACCAAAAGCTGGTGACACAAAAGACAAGTAGCTAGTCCCCTTCTTTGTTAAAGTTAACAATAAACAGAAAACAGGGAAGTTAAACAGTTTAGACTAGACCAAAGAATATACAAGAATTTAGGACTATTTGTTTTTTTTAAGCATTTAAAAAAAATTTTTAGTTCCAAATTCTCTTCTTCCCTCCATCCCCTCCTCCACCTATTGAGAAAGTAAATAATATGACGCTGATTACACGTATGAAGTAATGCAAAGTATATTTCCATATTAGCCTGTCTAAAAAAAACCCCAGAAAAATAGAGAAAGTTTTAAAAAATATGCTTTCACTTACACTCATAGTTCATCAGCTCTCTTTCTGGAAATGGACAGCAATCTTCCATCATGAATCCTTTGGAACTGTCATGGATCATTGTATTGATCAGACTAGCTAAGTCATTCACAGTGGATCATCGCATAATATTACTGTTACTGTGTACAATGTTCTCCTGGTTCTGCTCATTTCATTTTGCATCAGTTCATGTAAGTCTTTCCAGGTTTTTCTGAAACTATCCTCTTCATCATTTCTTATAGTACAATAGTATTTCATCACAATAATATATGACAGCTTGTTCAGCCATTCCCCAATTGATGGACATCCCTTCAGTTTCTAATTCTTTGCCACAAAAAGAGTAGCCATAAATATTTTTGGTACATATGGTGCATATGGTAAAGACTCAGTATTCAACAAAAATTGCTAGGAAAATTGGACAACAGCATAGAAGAAATTAGATTTAGGCCACCTCATACCAAGATGAGCTCTAAGTAGGTACATAACCTAGATATAAAGGACTGTATAATAAAAACTCCAGAAAAAATATGGAGTATGGGGGTTTGTGCCTCTAGCCTCAAATTCTCTTTAGTTCTCCTTTCCAACCTTGAACTCAAACCAAGACCTCTAGGCTCCTGTAAGTACTGTAAGCCCCACTGCTTCTGCACTCACTCAGTATGTGCTGTTCCTTCTCATACCCACCATGTCTCTGCAGCACAGTTGGGTCTGTCATTCTTTGTCAGCAGAGATTTCCTAGATCTTCCCTTGCTCAGACGCCCAACACCCTCACTGCCCTAGGGGTAAAACTTCCTGTGGCTGGGGCTGAGGCATTCTCCCAACCCAGCTAACTCCAGGACTTACTGACTATTGTTAAGTGGGACCCTAGCCTGAAGGTGTTTACTCTTCAAAGGAGAAGACCTTGATGTTGGCTTTTTCTTCAGATCTTCTCTGGTTTTCCCTGGAGGACCCCTGTTCTCCCTCTACTCATATTTACTTTCACTGCTCCATGTTGGTTCTATTTTATCTCTTTTGTGGAGAAATATCTTGAGAACTTGAAATTGTCTGACTTTCTCTGCCATTTTCCCAGAATCCTCTTGACTAATGTCTTTATTGACTTCTACAGTAGACCTTTCCATCATCCATTCATAATATAAATATGTATGTCACATTCACCATCGGGTCTGAATCAAACTACTAAAGAGAGATTTATTTTTATTTTTTAAGACTATTCTATTGAAGTGATTGTAAAACACTGAAAACAAATAAAATAATTTAATTTTTAAAAAAAGAATATTCCATTGAATGACTGAGGATTTGTCACTTGCATATCATAGTTCTCTTTATTTCTTACTGTGTGTGGCATAGATGTTCCCATATAAGTTTTTTGTAATGCTAATGCTTCTCAACCCAAATCTCAGAGAATCAACATTAAAGCTAAAAGAAACTTTAAAGGCAATCTAATCCAATTTCTCCGTTTTTTCTGTTCTCAGGCTGCTGGTGGGTTGTTGCTGTTGTTTTAAGATGTACCAAGATCATCTATCTTCAATGGATGTTTTTGTGTTATTTAGTTTTTGTTGGTGTGTGCCACAATTTTTTGAGGACAAGAAGCAAATCGCAGTATCCTAGTACTCAGTTCACCTAACCCCTTATGCCTGCTCAGCCCTAGGCCATGTTTCACATTTTATCTAGGCCTTGACTAGGAAATCAGGACCTCCTCAAAGCTCAAATCTCACTACTCACCTTGCCAACCTTCATGCGTCCCCTGTACCTTCTCCCCACTTTCCACCACTAGCTTTTGTTTGGGAAACAGATTTCAGTAGAATCGTTCATGGAAATTGTTATTTATTCCACCTCAGAACTCTCATGTCGTATCATTAATCGCTAATTGAAAAGGTGTGACAATTGGCTGTCCCCAGCTCTACTTTGAATCCCAATCTCTGTTACTGTAGACCAAAACTCCTTTCCTTGGCCTTGACTCTTCTATGTGTATCCCCCCGTTAGAATTGTAAATTCCTTGAAGTAAGAACTGTTTCACTTTTGTATTTATATCTCCAATGCTTAGCCCAGAGCCTGGCACATAATAAGAATTTAGTTAATACTTCATATGGTAAGTATTTAGTAAATATTTATTCATTCACTCATTCATTCCTTAAAAGTGTTTTCTTTTTAATTTTTATTAATTTTATTTATTTTCTGTGTTCTACAATCACTACCCTATAACAGATTTTTTTTTCCCTCCCTCCTCCTACCTTAAAAGTATTTTTAATCATTTTTCAGTTGTGTCCAATTTTTCATGATCCCTTTTGGGGTTTTCTTGTCAGAGATACTGGAATGACTTGCCATTTCCTCCTCCTACTCATTTTACTGAGGTAAATTGTGTTAAGTGACTTATCCAGGATCATACAGCTAGTAAGGGACTGAAGCCAGATTTGAACTCAGGAAGATGAGTCTTCCTGACTCCAAGGCTGGCACTCTATCCATGGGACCACCTAGTTGCCTTTAAAAGTGTTTAGATTATCATAAATAAACTTGCCTCTCATAATTATATAACACAGAATCATAGCAATTTTGCATTGGAGGACAGATTTCATGAGAGGTTCACAATTTTAATTTTTCTAACATTGAGTAGAAATTTAGAGCAGCCCTCACTATTTACAATAAGTTCTTTCGAATGATTCATCCATAAATTCAATATATCTTTAGTTTTCATTTATCATTAATCTTTTATTATAAACTTAATTTCAACACTAAAAAAGTAACATTATGAACACCAAACCCCATCTAATGGCTTGAAATTATTTCCCCATATTTCTTCATGTATACTTTTGCATTCATGGTACAGGAGAATGAGACCTAGATTTGGCTTCAAATCCAGGATCCGTCCTTTATGACCTTGGGCAAGTCACTCAGCATTACTTAGCTTCACTTTCCTCATTTATACAACATAGGTGTTGGACTAGAGGCCTCTGAGTTCCCTCTGAGCTTGAGAGCTCTGACCTGGAGACAGTTCTACTTCTTGATTGTGACCTTCACAGAAGTGGCATTCTCCACTAGTACCTCTGGTGACTTTGACTTCTGTCGAAATTGGATATGCTCTCTGCCAGGTCCCAGGCAGCTAGAAAGGCTGTGAGTCCTGTCCAGTAATGGACTGGGTGTTTGTCATCTTATTTGACCTAAGAGTTTGGAGAGAGTTTTTGCCAGAAGTGAATGGTCATTTGGGCCATTATGACTGGTGAAAGCTGCCTCCTAAGACATGGAGGGGCTTCAGCCTTCTTAATTCCTATGGTCCTTCAAAGCCAAAGCCAAAGCCAAAGCCAAAGCCAAACCCAAACACCACACCTCCTTGATGGAAAGCTTCTCTTGATTCTCCTTCAGAACTCATTGAATGCTTCATTTGACATTTCTCTAGTGTGCTTGTTGGAGGCAGGAAGGTCTGAGTTCAAATCTGTCCTCAGGCAAATCACTTAACCTCTCTTAGCCTCAGTTTTCTCACTTGTAAATAACAGCAGTTACCTCACGAAATTATTGTGAGGATCAAATGAAAGAATTAGGAGTAACATGCTTCATAAACCTTAAAGCAGTATATAAAAGAGAAACAACCGAAAAAGAAGATGAGGACGTGACTTGTCTGCAGCCCCACAGCTCGAGTCTCACACCCATCTTTCTTACTTCATTGTTGTGTCTCTGTGACTACTCCTTGCTGCTTTTCCTATGCAGACAGGTGCTGAATAAAGATACATTCAACTGAATCTTATTAAAGGATGACATCCACACTTACCATTTTGGGATTGTGCTCTTTTCGTTCATTGTTTCATACACACTACCCTATATACTGAGAATTGTTTTTAATCTACTTTTCATTTGTATTTCATCTTAATTTCATTTTGAATAGTGGCTTAGTATTACATTGGCTTAACATATCATAATGTGTCTAGTTCTTTCCCTGCTATGGAATACTATATTTAGAATTTTCATTATTAGAAATAACTACACTAAGTTCTTCCTTGTGCAAATTATTTTGTTCCTAATTATTTTTAAGAATAACTATTTGGATCTGGCTTCCAAAAAAAAAAAAAAAGCAAACTCATCTTAACCAATGCCATAAACTACTTTCTTGTGCCCAATGGGTATACCTTTTGATAACATAACCTCAGGTCTCTCTGTTGAGCACTCAATCTCTCTACCATCCGGTTTCTTCCTCCAGCATATTCAGAACAAAGCAGCAGCAATTAGCATCTTCAGACTATGGTAAAATAAACCTCTGGCCCACATGGAAAGCAAAGCTGGTCCTTTTGTAGAACAACAAAAGAGGGAAGCTGAGGGGCACAATATGGAGGGTGCTACTTAGATGTCAAATCACAGGTTGCAAATAAAAATGAAACATCTGTTCAGGACAGCCTGATCATATGGCTCTGAGAACGTGTGAGAAAGACCAAGGACCTGCTCCCAACAAAAGAACTCAGCATGAACTGGGTAGGCATGATAATAAGATAATGCAATCAGATAGCCATGTATATTAGCAAATTGTCTATTTGTAAAAGTGGAAGGAGGCATAGATTTTTTTCTTGCAAGTATGTTTGGAGATGGGAGTAGAAGTCTCTTATAAAATAGTTTCCTGTTACAATGAGAGAAAACAGAAATCTAGAGTGAACAGAAGGGTTTTTTTAAACCATCTGTAATTTTTATAGATATGTAAATGGATGGATCTTTTATTAAGTACATTCCACATGCCAGGCATTGTGCTAAGTGCTGTTGATACAAACACCAGCAAACAAGGCAGTCCCTGACTTCAAGGAGTTTATATTCTAATGAGGGGAGAAGTCACATAAAGGGGAGAAGGCATCTAGTTCAATGTCTTTGTGACATAGACGGGAAAACTGAGGAGGCTCAGAGGGGTTCTGCAGGCAAGGGGAGAGAACTAACTTGAAGAGCTTCGGTCAGCTGACTCCAAATCCATCATAACTTTTCATTACAAACACAAGCTAAGGGTTAAAAATAAAGTATTTCCTTGTTTATCAGAATATTTTGTTTCCTAACATTAATTTCTCGAGCCAGAACAATCCTAGCTTGATGGTTCTCGAACTTTTTTTTTGCTCATGGCGTGGTATCAGTCTTTTGCTGTTAGAAATCTCATCGTGCTATAGGAGAGTATGGCAAGCTTATGTTGCATGCAGTTCTCATTTGACTCTGGTGTGCACATGTCTAAGTTGCATACAGTTCAGAGCACACCTAGCTCATGATGGTCCCAGGCATACTAGCTAGGGCACAACCTCTGAGAACCACTATTCTGGTCAAAGACTGTAGGATATGTCCTGGGAAGAGCTCTGTTGTGAAGGAAGGAAGGAAGGAAGGAAGGAAGGAAGGAAGGAAGGAAGGAAGGAAGGAAGGAAGGAAGGAGGATGGGAGAAAGGAAGGGAGAGGAGAGAGGGAGGGAGGGAAGGAGGAAAGAAGGGAGAGGAGGGAGGAAGGAAAGAAGGACAGAAAGGAAAGGAAGGAAGGGAAGGAGGAAGGGAGAAAGGGAGACAGAGGGAGAGGGGAAAGAAGGAAGGAAGGAAAGAAGGAAGGGAGACAGAGGGAGAGGGGAAGGAAAGAAGGAAGGAAGGAAAGAAGGAAAGGAAGGAGGAAGGGAGGGAGAAAGGAAGGCAGAGGAGGGAGGGAGGAAGAAAAGAAGGAAGGAAGGAGAGAAAGAAAAGCATAACAGTTGAGAGATTAAAATATAGTTATAGGAACAGCTAGGTGGTGCAGTGGATAGAGTACCTGCCCTAGAATCAGGAGGACCTGAGTTCAAATCCAGCCTTAGACTCTTCCTAGCTGTGTGACCCTGGGCAAGTCACCTAATCTTGATTCCATCAAAAAATAAAATAAAATGTAGCTGTACAAGTTCTTCTCAAACAAGGTGTCTTCTATGTATATGCTAAGATCGTAGATGATTCCATGGCAGACTGAATGATGGAAATAACTTTGTCCAACAATCCCTCTGATTATCAAACCAAAATTAGGCATAATATGAGATGTATACTTGTCAAAACTGTCACTGTCATACACTCAGTAGAGGGCAAATGGAAGAGAAATTTCCTATAGTAGTTCTTATCCTAGGGTTCACAGATCCTCAGTCACTGTGGGTAGATTTCTGGGGGGTGGGAGTCTGAATAAAAGAAATTATAACCATATTTCAATATAATCAGGTGCTTTTGTAATCCTATGTATGTTATTTAAATTTATTTCATTAAATTTTTCAATTAATAAAAAAATCTCTTTTATTCCTTCTCACTCTCTCCCTGGAAGGGAAAACTCCTTGTAAACATATGGATAGTCAAGCAAAAATAGTTGCTGCATTGGCCATGTCCAAAAAATACGTCTCCACACGAGCCCTAATTCTCTCACCTTCAATCTTTAAAAGTTGTCTTTAATATTATGGTATACATTGTTCCCCTGGTTCTCTTCACTTCACTCTGCATCAGTTCATACTAAGCTTTCCAGGTTTTTCTGAAACTGTCTCCATCACTTTTTATAGCACAGTAGTATTCCATAGGAGTAGCGTAGCAGGAAGATGACAGGATTTGTAGTCAGTGAGCCTATATATTTTATTTTGGGCTTTTAAAAACTTAATTCTGAGAAGAGGCCTACAGTTTTCACCAGATTAACAAAGAAGTCTGTGATACAAAAAGTTAAGAAGTCCTCCTATAGATGGTGAGGCTCCTCTACCTGATCCCGTTTGCAGATGACACTGTGGTAACTTCTTGGAGCCTCAGACCCTTCTAGACTCTCCACAATGAGATGCTGAGTACTTAATAGCAATTTTTTGCCCTTGAGGACAAGTAGCACAAATCACCTCAAATCTGTGTAGAATGATGTCCCCTGGGAGAGAGGATTTTTAACTGACTAGGCGTTAAATTCAGTTGTTTCTACACTGCTGCCACTCTAAGCATATCTGTACTCTCTATTGTTGTCCTAGGAAAAAATCCTGGTTGCTTTGCCCAGGTTATGGCTTTGCTGGCTGTGACCAGAGAAAAAGAAAGAGAAGGACCAATGACCCAAAGAAAAAAACTCCACATAGCCAAAGGATGTATTTTGGCCAGGTTATGACATACAGTTGTATGGGCAACTCAATGAATGAGTCTATCAGTACATAGCTTTCCACTTGGGCAAGTCAAGTCTTTTCTTCCTTGCTTCATTAATTTGTTTATGATGTCACCCTTTATGTCTAAATCTTGTAGCCAAGACTGTCTTTGAAGTCCTTCCAGCACGGTTAAAGGTGCCAGAAGCTTCATTTCACCAGCACAGCCTCTGAAAACCGAGGGTAAGCACCATAGTATATTGAGGCATTGGAGGAGGGTTTTGTGTACATGTGAACAAGAAAATAAACTAAACCTTTAAGTAAATCATTTTTTGAGGACTTCAATTATAACCTATATAATCTTAGAGCTCAAAATAACTCATTTGGAATTAAAATTATTGCTATTGTTAGGCTTTCTGCAATGACTTAGTAAAATTAAGTCAGTTCACTATTAAGGGAATTGCTGGCCCGAAAAGAACAGCTTTTGTTATGTTGGACTTCTTTATCTACAGTTTTTTATGGAGTGATCAAGATTTAATGGGCACAGAAAACACTACTAGAAATGAATCTTGTCTGAAATATTTGTCTGTGCTCCCACAAAAAAACATGTCAGGATGAAGACTTTAATGCTGTTAATATTTCATGTAGAATAATAGAATGCCATCCCCTTTACCAGCATCATAATGAAATTAGTCTCCAGAAAATAACCCTAATAGCAAGTTCTTTAGAAACTATTCACTTGTTTATTACACTAAAGAGGAATGGCAGTTCTTATTTGAAAAAGTAAAGATTTGTTTTCTCTACATATATACAACCTTTTAAAATAACAGAGCATGAAAAATAAAGACCTTTAGATTAGTGATGGGCCAATCTCCAAGGATATAAGTCTGAGATACCTACACAAATCTTACCCCCAAACTCTCTAAATCTCTTCTAACAAGATATTTTTAGACATAAACATTTTTACCCTTAGCAAAGAAATGGAGAGACATGAAATTCTTTTGAGCTAACACCCTGAAATGAAACAAAAAATATTGCTTAAACAGCTAGAGGATGATACAGATATATTTACAGTAAGGTTTCTTTGTTTAATTCTGCTCTCTTTTCCCATCTGTCTCCCTAACTCTAGAAGTACACCGTACAACCTGATTAACAACATACCATTGCTCTGAGCGAGGATCCACCGCCAATTCTGCAACTATAATTTTATTACCGTGGAAAGGCAAGGTATCTAAGATCTTTCAACAGCAATGTTAGCTTTACGTCACTGGCATTTAATTGCAATTCTTAGTTCTGAAGGTAGGATCTGCTGAACAGTTTTAAAGAGCAAATAGAATAAGACATTCCTTTTATTCAGGTACAATATTGCCTACGATGAACGATAAACTCCCCAAAGTCCTGCTTGGCCAAGAATACAAGAGGACGTTTAAATGTCTTTGTGGTAGGTGTCCACATTTTAGCTGGTGCCTTCTTCAGTCTTTACTGTCTGTGTTAATATAGCTCTGACGATGTTCATCCTTTGTTAAATCAGTAATAGTGACAGGTCCCATTTGATGCCAATGTCCTTCCCAGTTACTTTTTTTTCTTAAACCTATTATGTACACATCCTTTGTGAAGGAACTGAAATTATAGGGAATATTCTGATGTTAATCCTGCACTGAGACTAATTTATCTGGAATCTAAGTAATTAGTCCAAATAGAATTTTTTCCTTTACTCTACTTTTATGAGAAAGCAAGACTTACAAACAAGTGAGTAAATAACTATTAGACCAAAAAAAAGAACAATAATGCAAATTCAGTCTAATCATACACGTTAAGACTATTTTTAATTTTTTTATTATAAACTTAACAAATGCAAACATTTCAATATACAAAGAACAGAAAATGAGCACAGTATCCAAAAGCTGCAAATTTCAATTCTAGAGTTTTAAGTGTGTATTAAATTGAACACAACAGTACCCAAACTTCCCTACCTGCGTTACCTCAGGACTTTCTGTAATATTTCATTTATACTCCTTTTTTGCATTATTATTGCTCCCCATCCGTTACACCCCCCCCCCCATACACACACCAAAAAGTCCTTCCTTGAAACCAAACAGAATAGTCCAGAAAGACAAATTTATGTCTGAGAATGTCTGTTTCATTCTACACTTCTGATAAATCACCTTTCTGCCCAAAGGTAGGAGGCATAACTCACTATTGGTCTTCAGGGAATCACGATTGGTCATTGCATTTGTCAGTTTTAAGTATTTCAAAGCTCTTTTCTGTTACATTTTTGTACGTTCTACAGTGGATAGAACAGCAGAACCAGAGTCAGGAAAACCTGAGTTCCAATTTGACCTCAGACACTTACTAGCTGTGTGATCCTGGGCAAGTCACTTAGCCCTGTTTGCCTCAGTTTCCTCACCTGTAAAATGAGCTGGAGAAGGAAGTGGCAAACCACTCCAGTATCTTTGCGAAGAAAATTCCAAATAGGGTGGTGAAGAATCAGACACGACTCAACAACAAAAGTTATTGTATAAATTGTTCTTATGGTTCTGCTTGCTTCATTCTGCATCAGCTCATAAGTCTTCCCTGGCTTCTCTGAATTTGTCCCCTTTCTTATAGCAAAATAATATTTTCATATTTCATTTATTTCATGAACCATATTTCCCCCATCCCCAAATTCCCAAATAATGGAAACCCACATGGTTTCAAAATTTTTGCAACAACAAAGTATTTTTTCCTTTGAGGTATATACCCAGTGATGGTACAGGTCGGTCAAATAGTATGCACAGTTTTAGTGACTCTTTAGGCATACTTCCAAATTGCTTTCCCACATAGCTGGATACAGCTGCCCCAACAGTGCATTCACGTGCCTCTCCTTTCCCAACCCTTCCAACAATTGTCGTTTTCCTTTTTCGCTATTTTTGTTAATCTAATAGCAAGACGGACACAGCTAGGTGGTGCCGATTCCACCAGGTCTGGAGTCCAGAAGACTTTGGTCCACATTTGGCTGCAGACATTTGCTAGTCATGTGACCCCAAACAAGTCACTTTTTTCACTCCTATTCCCTCAACTGCAACATGAGAATAATAGTAGCACCGACCTCCCGTTGCTGTGAGGATTAAATGACATGTTTGTAAAGGGCCTGGCATGGAGCAGACACAATAAATACTTGTTTCGTTCCTTTTCATTGGCATGAGGTGTAATCCAAAGTTTCTGAGACCTGGGATGGCGAGGGGACCTCGATCTGCTCCATTTCTGACTAGGGCTGGCTTGTCCCTCTTTAAGCAACCTAGCTGCTCCCCACTCTGGGGGGTTCACCATATTGGTGCTGACACACCCAATCAGCCTAACCTACTGTAGCTCAGAACTCAGGAGAATCCAGTGATCTGCCAGCTTCAATTTCCTCAGCAGCCTGGAATAAAGACATGCATCATCACACTGGCTTCAGTAGTTTTAATTTGCATTTCTCCTATTATTAGTGAGTTGGAGCATTTTTTGTATGGTTGTTGATAGCTTGCATTTTTAGGGGTGAGGGACAACTGTCTTTTTAACGGAACTGTTCATATCCTTTAACCATTTATCTCCTGGGAAATGACTTTTTATTTTTATATATTTGGACCATTTCCCTTTTCAACTTGGATATCAGACTTTTATCAAAAAAAAGTTATTACAAATATTTTCCCCACTAAACTGTTTCCATTTTAATGCCTGTTGTATTCATTGCTGTACACACCTTTTCAGTAGCATATAATCAAAACTGACCATTTTATCTTTTATGATAATCCCTATCTCTTGGTCAAGAACTGTCTTCATCCAGTTCTAACTCCTTCTCTTTTCCAACTTGATTATATGACCTTTCATAGTAAATCACGTATTCACCTGCACGTTATTGTGGAACGTGGCAGATATTGGTCTAAACCTAATATCTAACCCACTTTTCACAGCATTTTTGGAGGACAAATAGTGTCTTTAGCCTAGTTGGCATCGTTGGGTTTGTTACACATTGGTAGCTTTTGGCCTTGCGTACCTAACCTATTCTATTAACTTTTTTGGTTTTTAAACTAGCACGACATTGCTTTGATGCCAGTTCAAGATCTGGCACTGCTAGGCTCTCTTCATCCTCATCCCTCCCCCAAACTTCCCTTGAGATTGTTTACTTCTTATTCCTCTGGGTGAATTTCATTATTTTTTCCTAAGTAGCCCTTCGGTAGTATGACTGATACGGCAGTGAATCAGTCCATGTTTGGTTTGTCACTTTTATCGTGTTTGTATAGCTCAACTCTAAGTAAAAATCTTTTCCAGCTATGTCTTCCTGCATTTCCTGTGTTTTGTAGTCGTATTTTCTGTAACTTCTGTTTCTTAGTAAGGAGACTCCTAGATATTATACATTCCACAGTTATTTTTAATGAATTTTGTTGATGGTTTTTGTTGACAATCTGCAGAAAACGGAAGATTTTTGTGGGTTTATTTTATATCCTGTTACTTCCTTGTTACTGTTTAAATAAGTTGAACCTAGGGGGTTCATACAAACTGGAAATATATGCTTAGTGACTAATGTTAGAATCACAGCAGACTAGAGTCATAAGGTATCCTAGAAGTGACTTAGTCCAACTTAACTTTAGAGGACACAGAGGTACAGATTTCTACAGATCACACAGCTGTCAGCAAAATGGAGACTAGGACCCAGTTCTCCCGACACACCCAGGGCAATAACGCTCTTCCCACCTGCTGAAAATAAACTAAAACAATGGTTCTCCGAGCTGAATAGAAGACTTCCTAAGCTTGTCTGCCCATTTTCCCCCTACCCTGCATTTTAAGTCTTGTTGACCAAACCCATGATTGCAGCAATGCAGGCCTCTTACGGTGAGAAGCTCTCTCTCTTCCTATCCGTGCACAAGGGCATCTTCTTCACGATTTAGATGCTTACAGGTCTGTCTGGGGGTCCTGGGGTTAGGCCACCTGGCCAGGGTCACTAAGCCAATGTTTCAGAAGTGGGACTTGGAACACAGATCCTTCTGACTCTGAGGTCAGCTCTCTACTCGCCAAACAACACTCCCCCACCCCTTTTTTAACAACATATAAGCCGTGCTCAACACAGAAAGGACCTGTGCTGCAAAATTTAATTTGAAAGGCACCCATCTAACTTAAAATTAATTTACCCAAAGATACAGTATTTTAAATGATGATTAAGTTCCCAGGCAAGTCCACAAAAGCATAATTAAGCAGCAACATATTTACAATGTCATATTAAATAGTACCATCTGAACTCCATCTAATAACATTTTTTCCCCTGGGAAAATGCACTCCCACTTCCAACAAGGGTTACCAGGAACACATCTTCCTCTTGCATCATGTGATTTAGATAGTTATCTAGTTTGCTAGTAATTCCTTAAATATCCAACAAAACCGGTTCCAACACTGGCCACCTCTACAATGTATGCTTCGGTCTGCGCCTTGAGTCCACTTGCCTCTGAGGTATCGCGGGTGAGTCACATTTCGTTCTCAGTCCTCTGGAATCATGGTTGGTCATAACACGGATCAGACTTCTTAAGTCTTTCGAAGTTGTTTGAATTTACAATACTGTTATCGTAAACTGCTTTCCTGTCCCTGCTCCCTTCACTCTGCAGTAGTTTATTTAAGTCCTCTCAGGTTTCTCTGAAACCATCACTTTTGTCATTTTTTTCAACACAACAGAATTCTATTAACACATTTGTATACCATAATATGTTCAGTCATTCTCCAACTGAGGGGTATTTCCTTAGTTTCCAAATCTTTGCAAAACATAAGATGAGCATTCTTGATACAGTATTTCTCACTTTCTTTGTTCTCTTTGGGATATAAGTCTAGAAGTGGTATGCTGGATTAACGAACATTCACATTTAGTGAATTTTGAGCATAATTCCAAATTGCTTTTCAGAATGGCTGGACCACTTCATAGTTCCACAAACAGCACATTAATATATCTGCTTTCCTGAGGCCCTTCCAACATTTGAAATTCTTCTTTTTTATTTGCCATGCCAATCTTATGGATATGAAATAGAATCTCAGAGTTGCTTTAATTTGCATTTCTCTATTAATTACGTGGAACATTTTTTCACATAGCTATTGTTTATATTTTGGATTTCTTCCTCATTTCTAAGTTAGGAGCTATCTAGAAATGGAGAACCCCAATAACATAGCTGGAATATAATTAAGTGATGCCAGCAGCCACAGTGATGCTAATTTTGTCATCAGTATTCTAGTTATTGCTCTTGGTCCTCAAAACGGTTCATTACACTGACTCTGAAGAAGTGACACAAAACTGTCTGTTATGCAACCTGAGGTAAAATAGGAAAGGGGAAACAGAAAGAGCCTTTGTCAATCATATTTCAAGATGGCAAAGATTAAATGTCTTCCCAAATATCAAAGGAAGCTCCAAAGAATCCTTGGTACCTGAAGGTCAAGAGGTGAACAGTCCTCTAAGGACACAAAAACATTCAACGTATGGCACCAAAAAAATTTATTGTAAATAAAGGTAAATACATTTAGTTGTCATCATGAAAAAGGAAATAGAAAATCACACATGTAAAGTATGTGCTTTTTCTTCCAAAGTATAGCTAGTTGTCAACAATGTAAATATTTAAACACTTTGAGGATGGACCATTTTCACATAATTTCATTCTCAAATCTTCCCAACTGTAACACCATTGCAATTGACACCAAACTCTACTTTCAGTTAGTGTGTTCCGTTTTTATCAATTCTGTAATGATTTGCAATATCTTGTCATCTAAAGGAAAGACAAATTCATGAGTGTAATTCAACACTGGCTAACTCAACAACATACATTCACAAATGATACAATATTTTAACTTTATAACATCATTAATAAATTAGCTAGGCTAAAAAATAAATAGCAGTGATAAAGTAAAATAAGAGAGTAAAGATATTAGTTATGAAACTAAAGATAATGGGGATGAAGACTTGCCTGAATCATCATGGAATCTAAGTGTTCCACAAAGTTCTAATCTGATTCCTCACTGTATTATGACAGCAACCCTGTGATCCTTGAAGTCTATATTAGTGGAATGTAAGGTCTGATAAATCTCACCAAGCTGTATGGATCTGTGTTCTTTCAAAAACCAGCATAATTAGGAAAGGCTCACTATCAATAGGTGGCCATGTTAGCTTTTGTGGATCTAAGTTTCTCATCTGTAAAATAGCAATAATGCCACTAACACCTACCTTGCAAGGCTGCTGTGAAGATCAAGAGAGATAACGTGTACAAAGATCTTTGTAAACTTTAAAATATCACATGAATGCCACCTATTATTCATTATTATTAAAGTGAATTTTTTGCCCATGATGTATCAGTAAGAGTACCTACACTAATGAAACTGCAGAATGTCAAAGTAAAGCATGTGCTACACAACACCTTTAAAGAGCAGTCCCACTTGGGCCTTGCATCACGTCACCCCGTAACTGTGGCTTTCTGATTTCTGAAAATTGTTAATACAATTTCTATCCACTTTAGAGTATCTAAATAGAGATAATGCTGTGACTCTTTAACGCCAAAAGATGACTGCATTATGCCCTGAATGGAGGTCCAGCTTTCTTCACAACAACACTCTGAGGCAAGCTGTAAAAGTATTTTCTTCCTTTCAGAGTAAGTAGCCTGAAGCTCAGAGGTTTAAAGACCTGGTTTAAAGTTCTGGTAAAGCCAGAACTCTGAGGCCTCCAAATTCAGGGCTATCAAGTGTTGGTACTAGAAGGTACCTCAGAAACAATCTGGTTCAACTCTTTCATTTTACATATGAGGAAAGTGAGATCCAAAGGAGTGACTACGGTAATACAGCTAGTTTGTGGCAGGACTACTACTGCTCTAGAAAACTTCTTCCCATTTCAGCATTATCTCAAAAGCCTTAGCTCTACCTGGCCTTTGTATGTATCCTGCCTAAAGCTGACTCTAAATTTAGGTTCCCTTAGCAGATAAGTCCTGTAAGACAATGTATCTTTTAATATTCTGAAGCTGCACTATCTTGGAATTCCAGCAGCACAAGACAATTAAAGCAGTTTAACTCTCCTGTTCATCTGTGCATATGAATATCTAACTGAACAAACATTTTGGGCAGTGAACATGTCTAGGTCCTAAGGCCACAAAGACAAAAATGTAACTGTTCTTTCACAGTATCTGATTAATTTGACATTCTCCTAGGGCTCAAACTGTACATCTCTGCTGAACTGTGCACTCATTCTGCATAAACTATCAATTCAAGGTTACTTGTGATGAGGAGAAAAAGGGTGAATTTAGAAAACAAGCTTCAAAGGAAACTTTCATTTTAGACAATTGTTTCATCATCAAATTTTTACTAGGATACTGATACTTCCAAAGTCTTTTTGATTTTGTCAATATTACTACTTCCTCATTATTGCAGTTTGGTCTTAGAGTAAAGGTCCTAAACTCAGGGTCCATAAACTTGTACCTGAAATACAGGTATTTGTATTTCAATATAATTAATTTCCTTTGTAATTCCATATATTTTATTAATTTAAAAACATTACTCTAAGAAGCGGTCCAACAAACTTGTCTAGTCTACCAAAGAATTCCATGACACATACAAAAAAGTCAAGAACCTCTGTCTTAAAGAACTGATCCAATCTAAGTATTCATCATTCTGTGGGCAAACTTGTGGTGAGTCTGGTTGAACTGAATTTGGCTAATTTAGGTTCTAAGACAAAAGTGAGTCACTGGACCTATGTACTCCAGTCCTTCCAGAACTTTGCTGGCATGGCCTTTGAGAACATGGGGAGTCATCCTCAATGACAATGAGAAATCAGAGCAGGGCTGTGGCATTTGGAATTAACAATAAACAATAAAACTGACTAAAGCTTTGTCTCATCATTTTTTCTTCTCTCAAGTGGAAAAAGTCAAAATACTGGCAGGAAAAGTGAGAAAAAGAAGGAGGTATCTGGAAGAATCACAAGTGGATAACTAGGCCCTGAAGACTTGGGACAGTATACAATGTAGGAATTTTAATTTGAGTATAGAATAAAAAACTGCCACATTAGAGTGTAGTATAATATGAAAAAAATAAAAATTCTGAGTAAGAATGAGATTTTCTCCTGAAGTGGTTGATCTATGAATAGTGTACATACTTTCTTTTACCCATATGAAAATCATACAATTACCTTCAAGGGACATTTTAGGATTTTCAAGCTTTTTTCGAAGAACAGATTCAATAAGTACTCTTAGTTGTTTGAAAATAACGGCAATCTTTACAGGGGCCTGTTGAAAAAGAAATGTGAAAATATTATATGATATACTGAAATCATATAACCAGTATATGTTTAAATTAATTAATCCAACAAGTATATTTCTTGCATTTTGCTTTTAAAGTAAAACATCTAGATAAAGAGAAGAGACTATTTGTAAATGACTTCCAATATCTGAGATAAACAGATCTTCTCGTCTTCCATTCCTGCCCTCTCACAACTTAGGCCGACCACTCAAAACTGAATCCAAAAATAAATATTCTTATGCACAGTCTACCTATACTTCAAAAAGCAGGTGAATCTGATTTTAACAAGCCACAAATAACTTCACTTATAAAATATTATGTTTTTCTTATTCCCTTGTCATGGAAACCCAATGGAAAGTGAAATCTCTTTCTTTCAGTATTTTTTAGCCATTATTAGGGTTATGCTAAATGATAAAATTATGAAGATAGGGTCTCAAGGGTGCATACTAAAAAAGGGCATGTCTGGCACCTCCTTTTACAGACTGAAATACTCGTTTATGTCAGTATTTGATCACAAAATGTGATCATAAATTTTATTTTTTGAGGCAATCCTGGGTTAAGTGACTTGCCCAAGGTCACAACAGCTAGTGTGCATCTGAGGTTGAATTTGAACTCAGGTCCTCCTGTCTCCAGAGCTAATGATGCTTCTATTGCATCACCTAGCTGCCCCATCATAAAATTTAAAACTTAAAAAAAACCCAAAGGGGGCAATGTTATCTGATCAATCTCCATTCCATTTCCAGTTCATGTAATGGAAAATGTGTAAACAAAAAAGGGAGGAGTCTAAAGAGAGTTAGTATAAACAAATTATTTTCATCAATGTGATTATATCCATTTGGTTTCTTGTTTTCAATCATTTTAATCTAAAGTCCTGATGTAGCTCTAAAAACTATTAGGATTCTTTGGCTAAACTGAATCATACTGTATAAATAAAATGTAATAAAAAATGAATCAATCAACAAGCATTTATTAAGCACCTATTATGTGCCAGGTGCTGGAAAGAGACAAAAACAAAACAGACCCTGTCCTCAAGAAGTTTATGTGTGTGTTCACCCTTTGTTGCCGAAAACGACCATGCCATCGGAGAAATGATGACATGACTTGCACTTGACTTTGTTTTGAGTGAGGGAGGGCTGTGCAGGTCACCAGCTTCACTTCTCCTCCAGAGCCATCTGAATCCAGTGACCAGATATTCATCAGGATGACTGGAGATGACCCAGGATGAGGCAATTGGGGTTAAGTGACTTGCCCAAGGTCACACAGCTAGTGAGTGTCAAGTGTCTGAGGTAAGATTTGAACTCAGGTCCTCCTGACTCCTGCACTGGTGCTCTATCCACCTTACCACCTAGCTGCCCCCAAGAAGTTTATAATTTGTTGAGGAAGACAACATGTACCTATGTGTAACTATGAAAAATACAAAATATTCGGAAATTTTGGAGGTGAGGGGACTGATTTGGTGGGAGATGAGCTTAACAAAGGCTTCAGGTATAAGATAGCCCTTAAGTTGGGTGTTGGTACAAACTTGGAATTCTAAGGGGGCAGAAGTGAGGAGAGAGTACACTCCAGGCATGCACAGAGGGAAAAAGTAGAATGCTGTGTCTGAGGAACAATAAGCACATTGGACTGGACTGTAGACTTAGGGATGGGGAGTGATCTAAGGATGAAAAAACAGAATGAGAACAAGTTGGGAAGGGCTTTAAATGCCCAAAAGAAGAATTTACACTTGACGCTACAGTCCACAGGAAGCCTTACTAAGTTTACCGAGTAGGGGAGTGAAACACTCAGATCTGTGTGGAGGATGGAAAGGAGAAGGAGAGGCAGGGAGACTGATAAGCAATGGTCCAGACACAGAGAGATGAGGGTATCAACTGGGGTGGTGGCCAGGTGAAGACAGGGAGGGGAAAGAAGGTGAGAGATGTTGTTGAGCTGGTAACTGCTGGTTACGTGGGCTGTGGGGCAGTGAAGATGTGAGGATAACATCAAGGTTACAAACCTCGGAGCCTGAATTAGTAGTGTCCATGACAGAAATAAGGGAGTACAGAAGAGAGATGGGTGGGAGAGTAATGAGAGGGGACAAACAAGAAGTTCTGCTGTAGACACGATGAGTTGCAGGTGCCAACAGAACACAGAGTTTGATATATCCAAAAGACAGGTTTAGATGTGGGACATAAACTTAAACAAGTACTGGATATGAGTCTTGTCTACACGCAGGTGATAACTGATCCTTGGGAACTGAAGCAGTGACCAGAAGAGAGAAGGCAGAAAGAGAGGGGGACCAGGATAGACCTCTCAGGTGCACCAGGTATAGGAAGATGACCTGAGAGAACCAAGGGGTCAAGAGTCTGGAGGTCACAGTGTGGAAGAAGAGCAGGGTTTGGTATTGAAAGGCAGAGGGCAAGGCAGAAAGCTACAGTCTGTGATCAGAAAAGGGAATGTCAGTTCATGGAAATGAAGAGGGTGCAGCTGTGGGGAATGGCAAAATTGAGGACACCAGCATCTCTGTGGAGGGCTGAGGAGGGGTGGGGAAGGAGGGCAAGTTTATGACCTAGGAAACTGAAGTGTTTGAGGGGTCATCATTATGTATGCAGAAGCTACCCAGTATAAGGACAGGAGGTGGAAATGAGAAAAAGATTCTGAGTCAGGGGAGTGACCTGGAGGTCTGCAGACAATAACTACCAGTATTTTAATTGGGTGGTAGATTTGGATGATGTGAAACTGAAAAGATAAGAGGTTACTGAAGTCAGGAATGGTAATGGGAAGCAGGGAGCATTCTAGCTCCCCTACCTTGACCAGTGAGTTAAGGCGAATGAGTAAAAGTGAAGCCAGCGCTGGACCTGCAATTTTGCTACTACAGGGAACTGACATATGTCGTTTAATATAAGTAGCTGGTCCTACAAAATCATAGTGTCAAAATAATATTATGGGAACCTGAGGGATGGTTAAGACTCACAGCTGGACTACAACTGCATTCCTGCTGACTGGTTTTTTCACAACTGTGGTAGGGTTTTGCTAGAACATATTAACAAGTGGCAAAGGCTATTTTTGAAGTCTAAGGATTTAAAACTCTTAAAATAAAATATAAAATACAGTGCTGTTCACATAGTTTAAGTATATCAGGAGAAGAAATTCTATTTTAAACATATTTATGAAATTTAAAAGTTACTTCAAGGGTAACAAAAGCCAAAAATTTTCATGCAACTAAAAAAATTATCTATCCACATTAGTTTGTGTACCTGAAAGTAAATCCAGCCATCCACAGAGAGAAGACGTTCTCGATGCTGTACTTCTATATCACCACCAAAAAGTAAAATTGGAAAGGGACTGATGAGGGTGGTTTCTCTCAAATACACCTTGGCATACCTTACCTACAAACACACAATAAAAACATCTTACTGGTCTGATTTAAAAAAGCAAGAATTCAATCTTTCATTCTTAGAAGTCTTCCTTCGACATCATGTCAGTTGGTCCTGAATGTACAAATGCAAATGTCTGCCTGAGCACTGTGTGCCCATTCTCCTTTCTATCCATGATTTAATCACTAGCTTTCAAGCAATGATGATAGAAAATTCTAACCTTTCATGAAAAGCATTTTAAACATGAATCTCACAACATCTCAGTCCTGTATTTCTCTTAAAAATACAGAATTTACTATAAGACTATATTATAAGGAAAACCCAAATGAAATTAAGTGACTCCATGGCAATTTAACATCTGAACTCAAACTTATAAGGAGAATTCAAAATTTCTGGCCTCCAAACTTCTGGTTCCTCCACCATTCTCCAGAAAATATACTGTTTAAGCACTTAAATGTGGTGATTTCTGGGTGCTGTATTCTCACTGATACTTGAAAGGTCAAAGAAACAGGAATGAAGGATTTCTTTAGTAAGGGAAGAAAGATTCTGTTGTACTGTGACATGTTTCCTTTACCTCTCAGACTGCCTAAGAAAATACATATCTATGAAACAGAAAAACTTCAAAATACCAGACTAATGAAAATAACTTAGAACTAAAATACTACTTAGAAAAAAACAACTATGAATGAAAAGGTTAATAGCAGCTCTACTTAAAATGAAACAAATGACTCAACTAAAATAATACACTGAACTTCAAAGTTTGTTAGTAACATAATGTGGCACAAACACCTGTGATCTCAAGTTGAGGCCAAACAAGTATGGAATGCTTTAGGGTATATGTACATATACATACACATACACATATACATATGTGTGTGTGCATATAAATAATAATTTATTGCCTGAGAATCTCATTATCGAAAACCTCCTTTTTCTTTTATTAGTCAGATGACCTCTCTGGGTCAGTCCAAATGCATTAGGAGAACTGACATGTTTATCAGAAAATGGTAATTTTTTCATTAACTTTCATTACAACCAAGCAGGAAAGGTTAATAATCTAAAATGCAACTTCCCTATTTCTAAATAAAAACCCTAAGCATTTTTTTGTTTTATAATATACTTTATTTCATTCCATTTCAGCTATAAATGAATATGAATGACTCAAATCAAGAGCAGGTAATTTAGGTTTTGTTCAATCATTTCAGCCACATCTGACTCTTTGTGACCTCATTTGGGGTTTTCTTGGCAAAGCTACTGGAGTGGTTTTGTTATATCCTTCTCCAGCTCATCTTCCAGATGAAGAAAATAAGGTAAAGTGATTTTTCCCAGGGTCACACAGCTAGTAAGTGTCTGGGGCCAGTATTGAACCTGGGAAGATGAGTCTTCCTGACTTTAGGCCCAACACTCTATCCACTGTGCCACCTAGCTTGCCAATTTCAGATACTAATGCTTTAAAAAAAACCCCAAAACCCAAAACCTTTATTGATAATTGATATCGTTTGTTTTTATGCCACCTTCATTTCTGAATATATCCCTTCTCCTCTCCAGCGGGGCCCCCCCGCCAGCCCTTGTAATAAAGACATCAAAAATAGAAGAAAAAAAGCAAATTGGAAAAGCCAATCAATAGGTCAATTGTCTGACGGAATATGCATATTAATAGAAATATTTTCTAGAGAATTTTCTTTGCAATGGAACTTAGCTTCCAAATACAAAGAACAGCTTACCTTCTCCTGGTATAACACCCATCCATACACTTGAAGGTCTCTGTTCACAGAAGATGGGTGAACTTGGGCTTTGCCTTGAGCTGTGTCCACAATGCAAGCCAATTTCTCTGTGACATCTATTGATGTTGTATAGATAATCTTCCCCACACTGTCATAGAGCCCTGCAGTCAGAACAGCTTTAAGAAGGGATATTTCCTGCAGAGAGAGGGTCTGGGTGGCTCTGTTTGAATCCCAGCCATTAGAGGTTGTAGAGGATGCAAATCCTGCTGCTTTGACTAGCTTTATTAATTCCTGCTTTACATCCTGCAATTGATTTACAACAAAAACAGAAAAAAAAAATCATAATCTCATATTAAGTTTAAACTACTTATTAGACAAGGGAAAAACTGATTTTTACTGGAGTTATCTCACTTAAACAAAAGAAATCCTCCACTTGGCTGATTGGAGCCCTTGCTAAACCAGAGGGAGATTTTAATACTGGAAGCTTGAGAATGAAAACAAGTCATGCTCGTTTCCCCAAGAAAACAAGTACTTCTGAAAAACAAACATTTCTACAAAATAAAACAAAAATAAGCCTAGATGATTATTTTCATTTGCTATACATTTGACCTGAGTAACCTCCATTATCCCCTTAATAATTTGAAGAAAAGAGGGCTAAGTGGGAAATAAAAAGAGTAAAAGAGGAATTATGTAAGTATTTGAGGTCTTTTCAGTCAACAAGCATTTATTAAGTGTTTACTATGTGCTAAATGCTGGGGATACAAAGAAAGGCAAAACCATGGTCCTGACCCTCAAGAAGTTCACATTCTAATGGGGGAATCAATATGCAAATAACTACTTATGCACAAGACAGATACAGTGTTAATGACAGTAAACTTATAGGGAAGGCATGGGGGCAGGGGGCCCTAACTTGGGCAAGATGGGCTTCTCCCAAACAGTGGGATTTAAGAGCATTCCAGGCACGGGTAGTGAAAAGGCATGGAATCAAGAAATAAAGAGTGGTACATGAGGATCTGCAAGCAGGCTAGAGTTACTGGATCACATAGTATGTGGTGGGCATTAACGCTGTAAGACAACGGAAATGTAGGAAGGAGGCTGTGAAGGCTTTAAATGTTGAAGAACATTCCCATCTGATTTTGGAAGGAATTGGGACCCAGTGGAGTTTGCTGAGGAGAATGCCAAGATCAATGCTTTAGGAAGATCACTCTGGCAGCTGAGGAGAAGGAAAGAGGAGATTGAACCGAAGGCTATGGTTGTGTTAGAGCAACGAGGGGTCCAGAGCCTGTCTGAAGAGGGGGACGGTCATGTGAATGGAGAGAAGGGTGAGTACAAGAGAGGTGGGATGAAGGGAGAAACAATAATACTGGACAACAAATTGCACTGTGGAGAACTAAGGACGATACCAAAGTTGAGAGCCCAACTTACTGGAGGAATGGTGGTATTCTCAACCATAACAACAGGTAAGAGAGGAAGGAAGGAGGGGTGGGAAGAAGAAAAACTTTTGTTTGTAACGCCAGACTGGAATTCTTTAGAGAAACAGAGGCTAGCTAGGCCTAGTGTCCCAAAAAGACTTAGTGCAGTTTTAAGATTTATCAGTTTAAGCCTTAAGCTAGTAAAGCTTAGAATCAACCTAAAGCTTTGGGGACACTATCTAGATCTGGGAACCATCTGCACAGAGATGGCAACTGATTGTCATCTGCTACCACCAACCCTTCATGAAAACTGCTAGCTGGGAAGAAAAGGAAAAAAAAAAGAATTAAAACCTTTTACAATATGTTTTCAAATAACTAAAGAAAATTCATTTCTGTTACTAAATGCTGGAGTTTGTCTTACCTCTAGAGTTAATAGTGCTGTTCTATTAAGAAAGTTCCTTCTGCAGTAAGCCATTTCAGAACGATACCCCCCTTCCTGTCGAGCCTTTTTCCATCTAGAGAAATATTATCAAAGTTTAAGAGGTACCAACAATTAGGCAGCCATTGAAAACGAATTAAATCTTATTTTAAAAAAGAGACTCAAAATTTGTTAGTACTGGCCAAGAGGCAAAGGTCATCACTAAAAAGTAGATACTTTTTTACATAAATAAAATCTTATCAGGTCTACACTAAATTACTGAACACTTTTTTAAAAAAAAATAAGAAAACACCTGCTACATTTCTACCTCTGAACTTCCCTTTTAATTTCCAGGACACCACCAACATGTCTTTCCAGTCACCCAGGTTCTTGACCTCAGTGCCGTCTCTGACACATCACATGCTCTCTCACTCTGCACATCTAAAAATTTGCCCAATCTTGTCACTTTTGCCTCTATGACATCGCTTGCATTTGTCACCCTTCTCTCAACTCATCTAGCTGCTACCTCTGTGGAGGTCCATACTGCCTCCTGCCTACACTATTACAATACCTTCTAACTCTGGTCTCTGCTCAAGTGTCACCAATTTACAATCCATTCTCCACAGGGATTTTCCTAAAACACAGGTAAAAATCCTATTCAATAAATTCCAAGCGTCTTCCTTTTATAAACTCTAGGGGTAAATATAAATTTCTAGGTTTGGTGATGAAAGCCCTTCACAATCTAACTCTTCCTCACCTTTCTAACCTTATTATACACTACATCCTGTTCCACACCCTAAGGTTCAGTAAACCTGGCCCTCTCTCACTGGTGCTGTCCCTGCTCATTTGCATGGGCTCTCCCATTCCTGGAATGCTCTCCTTCCCTGAGTTTCCTTTAAGACCCACCCTTTCTATATGATACCTTGTAACCTCCCCATCAAATCACCTTATACTTATTTTGTATTTACTTCTATGTGTCCATGTTGTCTCCTTAGACAGAATACATACTCTTTGAAAGCAGGGGCTGCTTCACTTTTGTCTTTGTATTTCCAGTGCATTGAAGAAGTTCCTCAAACACAGCACATACTTATTAATAAATGCTTATTGACAGATTGATTCTGCTTCAAATTTTTAGAACAGATATAATGATACTAATTCCTAAAACGTTCTACTATTTATAATAAAAACAAATGAAGTGGAAATGTTGATGTGATTTTGTAATGACTATCAAGAGGCTATCACTGAAATGCAACTTCATCTGCCCACCTAGACTGATAGCACTTCTAAAGCTTAATAAATAATAGATAAATATTTTTTACCCTAGATATGCACTATAGATGGTCAGGTGGTCTGAATTTGCCAGAGCCAAAGTTGATTTTGCAAGATCCGCTTCATCTTTTCTACCAATTGGTGTGGTAAAAGGAGACTTCTCTGTCATAACTGCAGCTAATGTGGCCTATAAATGAAAATCAAAAGTTATTTTATGATCAAAGAAGCACTAAGACAATATTGAGATAAAAAAATAAAATTCATATATTGTTCTTTTCAATAAATACTAAACTGTACATTTTACAACTGTCAGAAAAGGCAGCCAACTTGTGAAAAAAATTTAAGTGATCACTATGATCACTTATGAAACATTTTATTTCAAATTCTCTAATTCTATCCTTATAATACTTCCACATGAAAAGGAGAGTTATCTAATTATCTTCAGCATGAGAGAAGAAATAGCACAGAAGACAATAAGGGACTAACATAATTCTACAGAGCCAAGGGGAAAGACAGAACTGTAACCTTGATTTCTGGATCAGAGGCAGCAGGGGAAAGAACAAACTGACTTGGAGTCAGGCCATAGGTGTAAGTCTCTGTTCTGACATTTACTCCCTTACTTCCCAAACCTGTCTGACTAAGTAGGCTCAGCATTCTGAATGTCTTGACATCCTCATTTTAAAATAATCTTATCAGGCCTTAGAGAGCTGTCTTGAGTAAAGCCCATTATCATCCAGAAGACACTACAGAACTGTGTGTGATCAATAATGATTCCAATCTAGTGCTCTTTCCACTATCCCCAACATTCTGATGTCAAACCAGGTGGCCAAAGTGGATTTACTTGGGAATTTTCAATAACAAATCCTTTAAACTACAACTTTAAAGCACAGTACAGGGGTAAAAGCACAATTATTTTTCTTGAGATCTGGAAATAAAAGGGACGAGTTATTGTATCTAGCATAATTTTTGTGGGAATATTCTAATACTAAAGAAAGTGAGTAAATTGTGCTGTCTCTGCACTGACTACTCCGGTCTGTGAGGGTGGAGAGTGAGTCTAAGAGCTCCAGACTGAGGGTCCCATGGGCTGTGCAACTAATGCCACTGTGTATTCTCTCCACAAGCTTTCTCATGCTGTTTCTGCAATGAAACAAGAAAGTTCAACTGCTAGTGGTCACTGGCTTGAGAAAAACCAGGAAGGGGATGGAAGAGGCAGCTTTCTCCCTATTATTCTTAGATGAGAAGAATTAACCCGGGCCACTAGTCAACAGTACTACAAATGTATAAACTTTTCAGGCTGGCTATCTTGGGTATATGACCATCAAGAGTCTTCAAGTCCCCCCACCCACATTGCAAAACTCTATGTTATATATGTATATGTGGATTAAGGGTAAATATTTCAAAGGATGTGTCATTTTGTTGGCATGGATATATGTTCTACCAATGCAGAGCACTAGCATTAGCTCTTAAAAGAAGAATGGAAAAATGGGAAGCAGAAAACACTGGCAGGGGCAGAGGAGGAGGAGATTAGGGAAAATTCTCTCTCTTAATCGGGGTATATAAGTAGATGTCTATACAAAAAAAGAGGAAAGGGGAGAACTTGAAACTTACTCCCATTGGTACTGGTCAAAAGAGGAAGAATATACTCAGTTGGGTACTCGGTATTCAACAAAGAAACAGAAAAGGGAAAGTGGAAAAAGCAAGAATTATAGGGAGGGTAGATGAAGGAAGAGATTAGCTCTAAACAAAACAACTCTAAGGATGGACATGAATATGTATAGCTCTTTTTGAGATGGTAAAGAATAGGAATCTGAGGGGAGCCCACCAACTGGGGAAAAGCTTTGCCATATATAAATGTGAGGGAATACTATTGTACTCTAAGAAATGATGAAGGGGATGGTTTCACAGAAACCATGTATGAACTGACGTAGAATGAACAGAATCAGGAGAACAATTTATATAATGACAACAATGATAAAAGACTTAGGAACCCTGATCAACACAATGATCAACACATAATTCTAGAGAACTAATGCTACTCACCTCCTGATAGAGATGAAAGCTTTAGAACACAAAATCTAAACACCTATACAAACCTATATATATTTCATTTGCACATGACTAACAAGTAAAATTATTTTGTTTGATACTGGGGAATGGGGCTGGCTGGAGAGAGAGATGGTGGATTTGTGCTGAGAGAACAAAAATGAAATTTAATTTAAAAAAAATATTATTATTATGGGGATGATCTAGTGATCTAAGGCCCTCTGACCTTAGTTAAGTTGGTTCTAGGCTGAAAGACAGATTATGACTGTACCTATACTCAAAGTGTTTCTAGTTTGTCAAGACTTGGTAGAACTCTGAGAGCCCATAGTCAGGATCTCCTTGTCACAAGGAAACATTGGAATGGGATTTCAATGGCACATGTTAACTCTCTCATCCCAGCATTGAGATCCCGAGTTTGCAAACTGGTCCAAGCATTCACTTCGCTAAAAATTTTAAATAATTTGTTCATTAAAAATGTCAATAATTAATGCCAATTGTCCAATCAGTATGACATTTAAATTAATGATAGGGCATTCTTAACTTACCACAGGATCTAAGCAGCCAAAGATAGCACCAAAAATGAGCATCTTTCCAATCTTGACATTCACTGGTAATGCTGCAAGATGCTGGCCCAGTGGAGTTAGTTTAGGTTCACTTAGTTCACAGGCTCCAATCTTTCGGAGTAAATTCACTGCATTGCTGATTACTTGAGGTTGAGGTGGATCTAAAGCTTTGGAGAGGAAATCTTCAGGAGATCCAAGACTGCATTTCTGCAGATGGAAGAATAAAAAATGGCTGACATTTACAAAGCATTTTATATAGATTGTCTCATTTGATGCTCATAACAACCCTCTGAGATAGGTATTATCATTCTCAATTTATAGATTAGGAACTTCCTCGAGTGACTAGTTCACTGCCACACTGCTAATGCGTACATTAAAGTGAGAAATAAACCCAAATCTTTCTGACTCCAAGCACAGAACTCTCCTCACTACACCTACATTAACTTCTTTTTTCCTAGGTGCTCAGAGAAAATATTGCCGTAAGTCACCCTGCAATTCACTATTAAATGGTTAAAAATTGAAGGAACAGACAACAAAGATTATGAAATGGGCCATGCTTTTTCTTCTCTTAAAATTGTGGGGCAACATTCAATGCTCATGTTTTCTTCATTTTTTTTGCTCGGTTAATTCTGATAAGTCCAGAAACCATCCTATCAAGGAGATGAAACTGTCTTTTAACAGAATAAAGCCCAAGAGATGCTTGGCCATCTCTTAGAGAGAAAAGCACTGGGTCATAGATTGAGAAGAAAACATCTAGAAATCTGGAAAAACCACAATTAAGAGAATTTTGAACCTCTAAGGAAGGAAGCAGTTCACAAATAACTTAATTTAGGTTCCCTAGTGATTACCATAACATGAAGGCATAACTCTTCCAAAGGTACACGCAAGATTTCTGGAACTGAATACTCCATAAAACCTTCGAATCTAAAAAAATACGTTAACATTAGATATTTCATATTACATTAAAGACAAAAACCACTTTATCTTAAATTTACCTTATGTTTCTGGTTATGTTAAATCATACCTTTCCCTTGTATACAGTCTGAAGCAGAATCCATCTCGAACCCGCCCAGCTCTTCCTTGGCGCTGCAGAGCACTAGCTTTACTGACAAAAGTTTCCACCAGTGAACTCATTTGACTGCTTTCGTGGTACCTGAAAAAAAGAGTTTCAAGTAGATAATGGCAAATTTTTGGGGGGGGGGGGGGGGCAGGAGTCAATACGGTAGAGTATCCCATAAAATACCTGCAAAAAAATGACTCTAAACAAATTCCAGAGCAGCAGAAGCCACAAAATGACAGAGTGAAAGAGGTTTCTAGCCCAAGGCAGCATTGAAGGCCAACAAGAAAGGTCTATTGCACCAGGCGTGGAGCAGAGTGCAACCCAGAGTGGGTCACATAGCACGGCAAGGACAGGACCTGGAACAGGCTTCAGGGAGCCACTGGCAGCAGCAGTTCTCAGATTGCTCAACCCACAAACACCCAAGATAGCTTCAAAGGTCAGTGAGAAAGCTCTTTCACCCAGAAGGGAACGCAGTCTGGACTGCCAGCAGCAGAGTCTGTTTTTGGAGCCCTCCACCTAAAGCCCATGGGGGAACTGAGCAGCTGATCTGAATCTCAGCCCTGAATGATGGCCTTGGGGTGAGGAGAAGCCCTGCCATGGTGGAGCTGGAGGTGGTTGTGGAGAAGGAATTCTACTCACAGATTCTGGGCAAAAAGCTTTTGATTGCTCCCAGACCAGTGTACAGGCCAGGAGAGGAGTAAACTCCTCTCCCTTGATTGTGCCACACTGGAGGAATTGAGAACTTAAGAGGTCCCCAGAGTATACCCCCCATCTTGACAAAGGACTCAAAAGTCAAGTAACTGGCTGAGAAAATGCCCAAAAAAGGGGGAAAAAATAAGACTATAGAAGGCTACTTTCTTGGTGAACAGGCATATTCTTTCATCCTTTCGGATGAGGAAGAACAATGCATACCATCAGAGGAAGGCAAGACTTCTGCATCCAAAACCTCCAAAATAAATATGCAATGGTCTCAGGCCAATGGAAGAGTTCAAAAAGGATTTTGAAAATCAAGTAAGAGAGGTGGAGGAAAAACTGGAAAGAGAAATGAGAGCAATGAAAGAAAATCATGAAAAGTGAGTCAGCAGCTTGCCAAAGGAGACCCAAAAAATGCTGAAGAAAATAACACGTTTAAAAATAGGCTAACTCAATTGGCAAAAGAGGTCCAAAAAGCCGATAAGGAGAAGAACGCTTTAAAAAGCAGAATTAGCCAAATGGAAAAGGAGGTTCAAAAGTTCACTGAAGAAAATAGTTCTTTAAAAATTAGAATGGAGCAGATGAAAGCTAATGACTTTATAAGAAACCAAATTACAAAACAAAACCAAAAGAATGAAAAAATAGAAGATAATGTGAAATATCTCACTGGAAAAACAACTGACCTGGAAAATAGATCCAGGAGAGAGAATTTTAAAATTAGGGGACTACCTGAAAGCCATGATCAAAAAAAGAGCCTACACATCATTTTTCATATAATTATCCAGGAAAACTGCCCTGATATTCTAGAACCAGAGGGCAAAAGAAATACTGAAAGAATCTACCGATCCTTCTGAAAGAGATCAAAAAAGAGGAACTCCTAGGAATATTGTAGCCAAATTTCAGAGTTCCCAGAGGTCAAGGAGAAAATATTGCAAGCAGTTAGAAAGAAACAATTTGAGTACTGTGGAAATACAATCAGGATAACACAAGATCTAGCAGCTTCTACATTAAGGGATCACAGGGCTTGGAATAGAATGTTCCACAAGTCAAAGGAACTAGGATTAAAACCAAGAATCACCTACCCAGCAAAACTGAATATAATACTTCAGGGGAAAAAATGGTCATTCAATGAAATAGAGGACTTTCAAGCATTATTGATGAAAAGACCAGAACTGAAGAGAAAATTTGACTTTCAAACATAAGAATCAAGAGAAGCATGAAAAGGTAAGCATGAAAAGGTAAACAGGAAAGAGAAATCATACAGGACTAACTAAAGTTGAACTGTTTACATTCCTACATGGAAAGATAATATTTGTAACACTTGAAACTTTTCTCAGTATTTGGGTAGTTGGAGGGATTACACACACACACACACACACACACACACACACACACACACACACACAAATGTATAGACAGAGAGCACAGGGCGAGTTGAACAGGAAGGGATGATATCTAAAAAAAATAAAATTAAGGGATGAGAGAGGAATATATTGGGAGGAGAAAGGGAGAAATGGAATGGGGCAAATTATCTCTCATAAAAGAGGCAAGAAAAAGCTTTTTCAATGGAGGAGAAAAGCGGGGAGGTGAGAGGGAAAAAGTGAAGCTTACTCTCATCATATATAGCTTAAGGAGGGAATAACATGCTCACTCAATTTGGTATGAAAATCTATCTTATACTACGGGAAAGTAGGGGAAAAGGGAATAAGAGGGGTGATGGGAATGATAGAAGGGAGGGCAAATGGAAGGAGGGAATAATTAGAAGTAAACACTTTTGGGGAGGGACAAGGTCAAAAGAGAGAATAGAATAAATGTGGGGCAGGATAAAATGGAGGGAAATATAGTTAGTCTTACACAACATGACTATTATGGAAATCTTCTGCAAAACGATACATATATAGCCTGTATTGAATTGCTTGCCTCCTCAGTGGGGATGTCTAGGGAGGGAGGAAGGGAGAGAAGTTGGAACTCAAAGTCTTAGGAATGAATGCTGAGAACTGTTTTTGCATACAACCGGGAAATAGGAAATACAAGTAATGGGGTACAGAAATCTATCTTGCCCTACAAGAAAAGAGACAAGTTGGGGATAAGGGAATGGTGGGGTGTAATAGAAGGGAGGACAGATTGGAGGAAGGGGTAATCAGAATGCAAGGTGTTTTGGGGTAGATGGAGAGGAGAGATGGGGAGAAAATTTGGAACTCAAAATCTTGTGGAAATGAATGCTGAAAACTAAAAATAAACAAATAAAAGACAGCACAAAAAATAGGGCAAATTTAAAATCTGATATGCAAGTCTAAAAAAATTGTTTCTTAAATTTGAGTAAGAGTTGATTACTAAAAGAAATCAATATTTAGAGAAAAATTACAGGCCTCATTAAATTTACCTCCCTAATCACAATTAAAGTCAGAAAACATCCAGTCTCAAAAAACTATTTGGAAGGTACAATTCGAGAAGCCATTTTGTAGTAACTGTCATTAACGCAGTATAAACAAATTCTATAGCCTAAAATTGGGGTGCCACTGATACAGTCTTCATCCTGTTCAGAGACACCAGCCCAGTTCAGACCTGGTACCCAGTCTTTGATCTTTATGTGAATCATTTTGCACAACATTTTATACAACTATGTAGTTTTTTATACCGACCACGGTGATTTAGGTATTTTTATGTAAATAAAGCAAACCAAAATAAATCTTGCACCTGGATGGACTGAGTATGGTTTGGTTTTTCAGAGGTACAAAAAAAACTAGAGAAGTGTAATGTGTGGAGGAAAGGCAACTGATTAGAGATGGAATGTAGGGATTGCACAGCCCACTATCCCTGCACTTCTTTTTTATAGACTAGTATAGCAGGGAAACTAACAAGACAGTGATTTTGAGCTTGTAGAAGCTGGGCTAAAAGTTCTTAAAAAACTTTTTGTGTTTTTTTTTTCTTTCAGAACTGATGTAATATGATGTGTCAAGCTAATCAACAGTTTGGGTTGTGGGTTTGAGTTTTTTGAGGGAGTATATAAATTTGTGAGAGCTGTCATCTCTACGTTTTTTAAATCATGAATGTGACAAACATTAACATTTCCATATGTGATGAAGAGAAAGGACTGTATATGAAATTGTGAATTTTAAAAATTAAATACAACTTTTAAAAAATATATATAAACTTTTCTCTACTGCCCTTCGAACTCCCAATTACAATTATGTTTTTAAAACTTACTTATTTTCTTTTGTCCTTCCAGTATCAATTACGAAAACAACATCTGGAATGGTGATGCCTGTCTCTGCAATATTTGTTGCTAAAACAATCTGAAAATGAAAAAAACCCCACAAAATTAGATAATATCATTGAACAATAAATCAATAGACTTCAACAGATTTGTGACCTCAACAGATGTAGGTAATCCCTCTGTAAGTGGGACACGAGGACACAAATCTGTTTCCTGTGAAACTTTTGTCCTTGTTCACCCAAAGACCCTAACAATGGATAGAATCCTTATGAGTATAGAAGTATTTCTGTATATGATGCTGCTGTCCAGAATTTTAAACTTCAAGACTACTAGCATGTTATATTGAAGTTACTTAGGAAAAGACCTGGAATACTTATATTCACCAGTAGGCACTTAGATGCTTTTCATGATAAGGGAAAGAGGAGCATGAAATACATTAATGAAATGTTCTGAAGTGAAACCCATTTAAGTTTTTTGTACTGAATCTTACCTTTCTAATTCCTGGAGGTGGGACTGTGAATGCTGCTGCTTGATCTTGGGTTGAAAGAATAGAATGCAGTGCTATCAATTTATATCTGAAAAGTTAAAATTATAAGGTTGTTAGACAACACTACTGTTTCTGAAACAGCATTTTTAAAAATGACTAAACTTGTTTAAAAATAAAAAATCAAAGAACCAGGGTTGGAAGGCCCTCAGAGACTTTCTATTTTACCACTTCCCATAATCCCCATTCCATCTGCACTCAAGATCTTTTGCAATAGTGGTTACACATCCAGAGGTGGCTGGCAGTCAGTCCTCTGATCTTTTTCTCTTTATATCAAACCTAATCTACCTTTTTGCACCTTTCACCTCAAGCCCCTTGTTTTGTCCACATGTAATTCCTCTTTCCCAGGACAGTCCTTCAAAGGCTAAAAGATCTTTACTAACAGCAGGCAACTTTTAGTATAAACAATTTAAGAGGTGCAAATAATGGTTCTGAAAAGAAAATAAAAATGTTTTATAGTCTTAAAAGAAAGTTGCTGATTTTTAATTTTTCAGTCTTTCCACCATAAAAGGAATTGCTAAAGGCAATAGGAAGAGCCATGGAAGCTTCCTTTAAAAAAAAAGATTTAAACATATCATGAATGTGAAAGATATTTTTCAAGGCATTTGTCTCAAAAATGTAAGATGTTAAATTGTGAAAACAAACTTTGTTAAGGGTTGAAATGCTGCTGTGATAGATGCAATGTCAACGAACATAATCTATCCCTGATTAAACATTATATCAAACTGCAATCTCAGCAGGGTCTTCTCTGCATCTAGCACAGCTTCCCATATAGGTTGCCAACATGGAATTTGGCAGGAGTACTCCCTCCAGATCCTCAAAGTACTAAGAAATATGGAATCCCAGGAGAGTCTGGAAATTGTATTAACAAGATGGATCTACAATTTTAACAGGACTGGGCAAAAATATTGTTTAAAATATTCAGTATCTAATATGGATACTTGAAAACTGGTAAGACAAAAATGCTTAAAAATGATGGAGTAGAACTGAAATTTAACTCAGAATAAACTTCTAAAAACCAGATTTATAACTGAAAACTCTCCATATTCTAAAAAGAATAATCCATTCTAAAAACCCCTAAAAGTAAAAAGATTTTTAATATTACCTCTCTTTTGAATAAAATCTCCTGTCATTTGATAGGAGGTCATACAACTGCTGAATGTGAGCAAGTCCAGGTAAAAAAATCAATACCGCTCCTTCTACATTCCTGAACTGAGGACTTCTGTCTGTTTCACATTACACAAAGAAAAAGCAATCAAAAACAAAAAAATGAGTAAACCTCCAAGCAGGCTTTTTATCACCTGTAAGAAAATAGAGTCAATGAAAATAACATTATGCACTTGAGACAATCTGAGAAATTAAAACTATACCTAGGAATACAAGCAGCTCCAAAATGAGATCCAAGTTGATTTTATGGGGATTCATATAGAGCACAGCATGCTGAGTTCGGGCGCTATATTTCTGGAAGTAAGGATTTATGTCAACACAAGCGCCAGTCTGGATTGGTATGTATTCCTAAAAAAAGGACAGATAGAACCAGAGTTATTTAAAAGTATGAACTGGTTGCCATTTTTTATCTCCAGCTCAAATTAAATTAGATATGTTAAACGATCACAACATGTAAACCTGTATCTAAAAAACACCCATTTAAAATATAGTGCTTTAGAGTTTATAAAACACTTTCCTCAGTAACAATCCTGTGAGGTCCAAGTATACTCACGCTTATTTTATAACTGAGATTATATGCCAAAGGTCAATAGACTAGTAAATGGTGTAGCTAAGTTTAATTTATTTTATTCATTCAAGAATTATGTTTGTTAAACACTTACTATACTCACCCCTGCTATCTTTTTAACTAGTTATAATATAAAACTGAAGTTTTTAAAAAAGATTACAGAATAAATGTCATATTCCATGTACATAATTTTCATCCATTTCTCTGTTACTGTTCACTGTTGTTTCAAGTTGATTTCAGATAAAAATACTGCTTAATTGGTCTTTGATTTTTTTTGTGTCAATAGTCCTTGAAAATAATAAAGGTGCCTCACTCTTGTTTTCATAACTAATGACAAAGTATTGAAATAACTGCTCTGATAAAGAAGCACCAACATAACAGGGCAATTAGAAAAAAAATACCAGAGTGACAATATTATTAATCAAAGACTGTCAAAGTTGTCCCCTTATTATGTACTTTAGAAATATCCCTTCTCTTCTATAAACAACCTGCACCTAGAGAGCCCTCTATTCATGTAGTTAAGATACTACTAAGTGTGAAATTCTGGTTCTTTCTACGAAAGGAGGTCAGAGATTTTGAGATAGCAAATCTAGGACTCTATCATTTCTTTTCAACTTAAGCTGTTTATTCAAAGCATCAATTACACAATTAAAAACCTTCTGTGGAATGACATCTGATCAAGCATTATAATAATGGTAGCAAAGATTCTTAAAATTATTTTTAAAGAATGAAAATGGTTTTGTTTTAACCTGATACTTTTTGATTCCTCCAGCTCTGCCTGTTACATTAACAGTTATTTCTTCTTCCTCTTCCAGAAATTTCTGACAATATTCTGAGTCCTTCTCCAATACAAAGCCTGTTTCTTCTACTACATCTTCAAGATGAAAAACCTACATTGTCCAGGGAGTAGAAAGTGAATACATCACAATTTCATTCTCATATTTTGCATTATATGATCAATTCTACAAATGCTACCTAGGTGGGAAAGATCACCTCATAAAGCAAAACTTTCCACTGATTAACTATATTTTATATATATATATATACATGTACATATGTATATATACATGCATGCGTGTGTGTGTGTGTGTGTGTGTGTGTGTGTGTGTGTGTATATATATATATATATATATATATATATATATATATCTTAAAACACTTTCTTGTGAGGTCCAAGTATACTCATGCTTGTTTTATAACTGAGATTATATGTCAAAGGTTAAAAGGCTAGTAAATGCTGTAGCTAAGTATAATATATTTTATTCATTCAAGAATTATGTTTGTTAAACACTTACTATACTCACCCCTGCTATCTTTTTAACTAGTTATAATATAAAACTGAAGTGTTTTTGAAAAAATTATCAAATAAATGTCATATTCCATGTACATAATTTTCACCCATTTCTCTGTTACTGTTCACTGTTGTTTCAAGTTGATATATAAGAACGATAACAACTTCCCTTCTGCTTGGGTTCAAATCAAGAGGGAAATCCCTATAGAAATTCAGGTCTTAGGGAAAATAAAATTGTCTCTCCTCTACTCCAAAACACGTTTTTATGTGGGAAAAATTAGTTAAAATAGACGGTAAGAGCAGTCTTGACAAGGAGAGTTGAAAATAAACAGAAAGAACAGCAGAAATAAATATTGTAAATATTTCAGGGGAATAAGCAGATAGAGAGAGGGAGGCTACGAGGTAGCCAGCCCCAAGGATGTCCAAGTTGTGACAGCAAAAGGTTTTGGAACAGAATACTTCTGTGCGGCTTGTCCACATGTGCCTCATCACTTTAACAAATCCGTAATGCCACTTCCTTCTCCTCCTCTCCTGCCCTAAATCCCAGACAGACTTCGGTTATTAGGTCCTGTGAGCCAGCACAGGGAGTCAGATCAGTCCTAGGGATAACTCTAGACAAAAATTATAGAGTACCACCACTGAAGAAAACTCCCTGGTAGGAACTTGTCTCTGTTTATACATACACAAGAGAAATAAATATTTACCTCAACAGGATAACTTCTTCCTGAAATTCTGAGAATAGGGCAGTGTGTGAAATAGGTAGAAAACTTCTCACTGTCTACAGTAGCACTCATCAAAATCAAGTGTAGATCTGAACGTTTCTGCAAAATCTCCTTCAGGATAATGAGTAGAAAGTCTGACTGGACACTTCTTTCATGAACCTATTGTTAGAGAAACAAAAAATTGATTCTATTTGAAATCTAGTAAGAGGTATAACCAATGAAATTCCCAATAGTGATCATAAATCAGAATGTTCCTTATTATAAGTCCTCTCCTTCTAGTACACTATAATAGATAAATTCTCATATTTATATTAAGTAAGGAATAACTCCTTAGGCAAAACATATCAAAAGTTATACATGTATTTCTTCATGAACTTAGTATTGGAAATATTAATACCATATGGAAATACTATATTAAAACCTCAATTTTGAATCTTTTCTCTTTAAATATTTATCATTTAATCCAGCATTTTGTGAATTGGACCCAACTCTCAAGATTAACGAATTGACTATCAATATCGCTTTTAGAAGTAAATGAATTAACAAGAAGCACAGAAATACTCTGAATCGAAGAAAATATAGCAGAAAAGGCCTTTACATATTTATAATTTATGATTATATTTGGGTCTTAGATTACACAGTGATATAGTCTGTTATAAGTAATAAACCATGTATATTATATAAGAAGTTTTGGAACTACAGGTGAGGTGTACTTTACATAATGTGCTTTTGAAAAGTGGTTGGTGCATTTAAACTAAATGAAGCAGAAGAATTAGTTATTTAAAAGAACTGCAAAACTAATCTGTAAAGCAAATAGCCTAACTTCTCCCCACCCTTCAAATTTATTCCTTTTTCAAAGGAAATTCAAAAACATATATATTGAATTTGGTTAACAGAAGTGGTAGGGAGAAGAAATAAACTTGGCAAAGAGCTGATACATATTCTACTCTTAAAGTTCTCCTAAGAAATAGGACAAGTGGCTTTCTGATGAAAATTTTATATTTGCTGTAATAACAATTTTGTCTATTAACTGACGACTCTACTACAAACTGAAATGGGGATATTTTAAAGTATGTTCATTTTCAGAACTTCTACCTTGTTTAAATAAGATTAGAGAGTTACTTACCTCATCTACAATAACATGGGACACATTTGTCAGAAGCCCATCTTCCTGCAGTTTTCTTATCAGAACCCCTGTAGTGCAATACAGTAGCCTCGTGGCATCACTAGCTCTAGATTCCATCCGAATTTGATACCCACATAAGGAATTCTGGAGGAATATAACACTGTGATTAGTTTCTCATAGCAGGGATCTGATGCACTTTAGAACGAGTTAGGAATAGTTAGAATAGTTAGAAATAGTCTTTGTTCATGGAACAGCTTTATTTATGTACTGCTTCACAGTTTCTGTGATTTCACTAGTACAGGGAATGCATGGTGAGGACATTACTTCCACCAATGCAGACCAGCAATGATTTGGCAATTTAAAGTCTTAGGGAACTGCCTGGGGTGCTGAGAGGTTAAGGCTCCAGTCCAGGTCTTCTTGACTTTAAGGCTGGCTCTCTCTTCATTATGCCATGCTGCCTCTGGCAATAAATATTTATTCTAGGAAAGATTCAATAGTAAATATCAATATTTTAAACCCTATTCCACTACATGAAATTGGAGAAATGTTCATGTGGTTGTAAACAAAAGAGCAATTCATAAAGTCCCTTGGAGATGCTAGGCCTGAGGTGGTCATCCCTCTCTCCCAACCCTTTTCCACCCATCTCTTTAATATGACTAATAGAAAGAATATGAAGTAAAATTTCTGATTTTGAAGTTATCTTAAATGAAATTTTGTATGCTAACCAATATAATGAAGAACAGTATATTTAAGGTATCCCACATTTTCCTTAACCTTTTCCTTTTCTGGAAAAATATTTAAAAAGACTGTTTGAAAACACATTCTACTGAAAAGACATACGCAAAAGTTGGAAGGTAAGAAAGACCACATTTGTGCACCCATAACATTTTTATTTTATTTATAGTGTAAAGCTGGTTTGACGCTTAACATTAAAAAAAAAAAACCAAACCCACTATTATCATGACAACTAGTCCCATTACTTCCTAGGTAAAGAGAGGGAGAAGAAATGGAAGCAACTTCAGATTTTATATTCTTGGGCTCAAAGATCACTGCAGACAGCAACAGGAGACATAAAATGAAAAGACACTTGATCCTAGGAAGGAAAGCTCCGGCAAACCTGAAAAGCATACTAAAAGCAGGGATATCACCTTGCTCACAAAGGTCCATAATGGCAAAGATATGGTTTTTCCAGTAGTAACATATGGCTGTGAGAGTTTGACTATAAGGAAAAACTGAATCAATGCTTGAAGACTTCTGAGCATCCCTTGGACACAAAGGGAATCAAATCACTCACACTTTGGCCACGTAATAAGAAGACAGGACTCAGAGGAAAAGACTCTGATGTTTGGAAGGATTGATGGTAAAAGGAGAAAGGGACAGCAAAGGATAAGATGGATACATAATGTCATGGAAGCAAAGAACATGAGCTTAGACAGACATCAGGAGATAGTGGAAGACAGAAGGGCCTGGTGTGCTACAGTGCATGGCATCACGAAGAGTTGGACATGACTGACTGAATGAATAGCAACAACATTTGTATTTTCTTTTTACTAATTTCTCTGTATACTTAAGCATTACTAGACAGTAACATGTTTCCCACCCCCCAACCCCCTGCATGTGAGAATTGCAATGTATTTGGAGAATCCTGGGCACCTCATTTTGGGAAGGATGTTGGCAACTGGAACATTTTCAGAGAAGAGCGATAAAGAGATCAAATCACCTAGGGACTGACTAAAGTAACAAGGGAAACTCAGCCCAGAGAAGGGAAGATTTAGTGGGGTTACAAAACCTGCCTTCAAATGTGAAAGACTCATGTAGATAATAATGTTCAGATGTGCAGTGCTGGCTCAGAGGGTAAACGGAGGAAAAATGAAGGGAAGGGGTAGACTTCAGTTTGATATAAGGAACACTTCCTATTAATTAGAGCTCCCTAAAAGGAGAATGGACTGCCTCTGGAGGAAGTGAGCTCCTCAACATTGGAAGTCTTCAGAATTGGGGACATCAGAGAGAGGATATTGTAATGGTAAGGAAATGTGAAGATCTTGCCTGCCCCTTAATAGGCCCACATGACCTGCTTTGAGTTCTGGCCTACCCACAGCTTGAGTTACATGAAGCCCATGGTCAGAGGAGCTTGTCCTATAGGTAGAGCAGGAAAGTGCAGGTGTGTGGGGGGGGTAGTTCTGAGAGAGCAGGCAGAGCAGAGCAGCTAGCACGAGTGACAGAGGGAGTGATTTTGTCTAATGGAGCTTGTTCGTGGGGAGGCCTGATGGAGGGAAGGCTTGGGGATGACCATGCTCCTTACATTAATAATGTGTATAGATTTCTTGGTTACTATGATGGATTTGGCTTTCTGGTGTCTGAATAAATATTTTGGTTTCATCTTTGAGGAAGTGGAAGTACACTTGCATGTCCACAGTGGCTACTGCATTGGCGTTACACATGTCCACAAAGGATCAGGTGAGGCTAGATGATTTTTGACTCTGAGATATAGAATAGCTAACATTTATGTAGCACTTTAAAGTTTGTATTTACTTTGATCTCGTAACAACTCTGTGAGGTAATGCTATTATTCCCATTTTACAGATAAATAACCTGCAGTTGAGAAAACCTACTAACTGAATGGTTTACGTGAGATTACTCAGTCTGTGAATGTCTACGGCAGGATTCAAATTCAGGTCTTTCTCACTCCAAGTCCAGTCGTCTATCCAAAACATAACTCAGTTGCTTTGGTAGCATATTGCCATGTTTGAACAAGTGATTTGGAAGGAAGGAGGGAAAGAAATGAAGCCTGCTGTACACCAGGCACTGTGCTAAACGTTTTAAAAATATTATCTCATTTGATCCTCACAACAACTTCGTTGTTATTAATCCCCATTTTACAGCTGAGCAAACTGAGCCAGAGTGCAGGTACATGACCTGCCCAGAGTCACACAACTGGGACTTTGAACTTGAGTCTTCTGAGCGCCAGGCCCAGCTCTCTACCCTCTTGCACCACTTCGCTGCCCCATGAAATCACCAAAAGCTGTCATCCCCCTAACAGGCTTTAAACACCATGAGATCTCGCCTTAAGAATTTTTGTATTATTCCCTAGAACTTAGTGCAATGCTTCAGTGTTGAATAATTGTTTAGAGAATGAATTAATGAATCAATTTAGGTAATGAGATTCATTTTGCTCCTAGGGAAAAAGTAGGTACTAGAATGAAGGCAGTACTTCTTACCTTTCCACCAGGTCCATTTTCACAGCCCAATTCTTCACACACTCTAGTTGCCAAACTCACTGCTGAGATCCTTCGGGGCTGTGTGCACACAATGTTACATTTACCCGACCCCCATTCATTGAGCAGTAAGTCCTCCAAAAGAAAATGGGGCACTTGGGTGCTTTTACCACTTCCCGTTTCACCGGCCACAACCACTACCCGATGTCTTTTGAGAGTTTCAACAATTGAATTTCTGTGCTTGAACACAGGTAACTGCTGCCTCTCCTTTAGCAGCTTCTGGTACTTGGGGGTGCTTTGCAACTTTCTAAAGAGGTTCCTGACAGGCTCCAAATCTTCTGTGTTGGAAGTTTCCAGAGAGAGTGCAGTAAAATCTTCATCAGTAACTAAATTTTCCCAGGATTCCTCAGGATCATCAGAAATATCTTTTTTATTTTCACACTGCTGTTGCTGCTGCTGCTGCTTCAGTTTATTAAGTAGTCTGGCAATAAAATGATCACGAGGCTTATTTGTCTCCATTTTATTCAGTTCTTCCTTTTTCTTTTCTGCTTCACTCCATTCCAACCAAACATCTCGGTAAGTGGGAGGAAGCAACTGATGGACAGACTGAGGAGAGAAACGTCACCATGTGAGCCTGTTCTTTAAAAGTCACTGATGTGGAGGGCACACTGGATCCTCCAGCACTCTACAGTTTAAGTCTTGCTATATCATATCTTTCCAGTACACTTAAAAAACAGACCAAACAACCAGGAAATCATCCTCTGATTTGAGCAAGTTCATACTTAAAATGCACGATTTCAAAAAAATAAAACAAGACCAGTATGAAATACTCCACAGACAAAAGCTTCAGTAGCTACAGGATAAAGCAGTCCAATACTGGTGCACAACTAACAATGTTTTAGCTGCCAGACCTGGTGGTATCCTCATCCTCCTCCATCCATGTAGCACCTGGCACCACTGATCCTGCCTCCCCTTTCTCATGCATAGTCCCCCCGCACCTCTTGGGGCTCTGGTAACACCACTGTCTTGATTTCCCTCCTGCCATTTGATCATCCCTTCTCCATCTTGCTGCCGCGTTATCACCCACAGCCTGTTCTCACAGTGCATGGCCCCACACCTGTGCGCTCGGGCCCTCATTTGAGAACCCATCATGGTGTCTGCCTCAGCTCCCAGAGGCTCTATTAGCAGCCTCACAAAGTAGAAAAATGGCTGGTTCTAGAGTCAGAAACTTGAGTTCAAATGGGCATTAACTCCTCTCACATATCTAACCAGCTGCCAAATCTTGTCCTTTCTACCTGCACGACATCTGCATCTGCCCCTTTTCCTCCCTCAAACCCCAACTGCTCATCAGCTCTCTCTCTGATTACTGCAGCAACCCCAGTCGCTCTCCCTGCCTGGTATCTTGACACTCCAGTTCATGCTACACAACCCTGCCAAGGGAATTTTCCCTGAGTGAAGATCAGATCATTCAACCAAATTCACTGGTTCCCCACTACTTCTAGGACAAAATATAAATTCCATTTAGCTTGTAAAGCCTTATACTCCTGGAGCCACTCTAGTCCTCTAATGGACTCCTTGGACACTGCTCCCACATCTGCACCTCTGAACCCTTGTCTCCCTGAGCTCTGGTCTTGTATCACCAACTGCCTAAGGAATATCTATAGCTGGACGCTTCAGAGACATCTTCAACTTAACATGCCTAAAACAGAACACATCTTTTTTCCCCTCAAATCAGCCATTTTATAAACCTGCCTAATCCTGTCAAGGAAGATGCCATACTTTAGTCATCTAATTTCATGGCTGCAGAACCATACTCAATTCCTGAATCACCCTCATCTTAGTTGCTATATCTTGCTGATTCTATCTCTATAGAGAGGGAAGGAAAGCATTTATTAAGTGCCTACTAAGTGCTAAGCATTTTGTAAATATTATCTCATTTGATCCTCACAACAAGTCTATTCCCATTTTACAGTTGAGGAAACTGAGGCAAAGAGCTACAGGGTCCATAGAGGCCCATGGTCACATAGCTAGTGTCTGAGGCCAGATTTTAACTCAGGCCTTCCTGACCCAGGGCCCAGTGCTCTACCCACTGAACCACCCTACCTGTCCCTGACAGTCCTTAAAGCATCTGTTACATCCATCCCTTTCTCTTTACTCACACAGCTACCACCCCAGTTCACGTCTTTTATCACTTCTTTCTTGGACTGCTGCCAAGAGCTTCCTGATTAGGCTCCTGGTCTTTCTCCTATACAATTCACTCTCCACATAGCTGTCAAAAAAATATTCCTAAAGCACAGGTCTGACCATGTTGCTTCCTTGTTCGAAAGCTCCCTATTACCAAACTCCTCTATCTGGCATTTAGAGCCCGTTACTCTAGTCTCTATTTCCAGGATTATGCATTCTTCCCTTGCCCATACTCTACAATCTGGCCAATTGGCACTCTTGCTGTTCTCCCACACCTGGAAAGTTCTCACCTCCACATCTCACTGAGCTCCTCTCTTCATTCAAGAGGCAGCTCCATCAGCAGTACTTTCTAGAGGAGGTCTTTCTTGATTCTGCCAATTACTCGTGTCTCCTCTTCCAAACTGCCTTTGCTTAATCACTTCACGTTTATTCTCTTTATATTTATCTTACACATACTTTTTAATGAATTTAGTATCTTCCCCAATAGAATTGTTTCATTCTTTACACTTGTATCCTTGGTGCATAGTAGGCTACCTAGAACACAGTAGAAACTTAATAAATGCTTGTTGATTGATTAAAATCCTAGCTTTACTCCTTCCTATCTGAGTGACCTTGGGTGACAGGATGGGTTAAGAATGATGCTTGATCTCTCTGGGTTTCAGTTTCCTCATCTATAAAAGACTAGAGGACTTCTAAGGGCTCTTTTAGTCCTAAATCCATGATCTTTATCAAATACACTAAGAATTAACTATTTAGCTCCCCTAGCATATGGACTACTAGATAAGAGTTACAAATATCTGATGATAAATCTTTTTGGCATACTTAGAAATAAGTCACTATAGCCAGAGTTAAAATCGGACTACTCATATGAAATAATTTAAAAGAGAGAAGTTCTAGTGTAGTATCCTATGCTTCTGTTGATAATTATTCCTGTCAACTCTACGAAGCTGTCCAAACATACAATTTCTGTTTCATGATTGAAAAATGAAGTATAAACTTAAGTTTCTTTCAACAGTAAACAAGCAGATCTAGGATTAAAATTACTGGTTGAATTATTTTGTTGGGCTCAGGGGTGATGTCGATTTTAAATTAACCATGTTTCTGAATCTAGCTCTTTAAAGATGAAATACTATTATTATAAAATGATGTTTTGACAATTCCATTGTTTCTTCTTTTGGGGGCAAGATGAGGAGGAGAATTAAGAATTTTCAGAGGTTTTCTTCTCTAATGTTTTGTTTTAGTCTTTTTGTAAATAGGAAGCTTGCCTTTAATCTAATCTAAAATTTAGAAAAGGAACCAATGTCCACAAATGACTTATGAAATCAAGTATCACTTCAATAAAATCCTAAACTGACGTCTCATTGTGATATGCTGGTGACCCTGATTTCTCAGCAGAATGTGAAGACAATGTAGCCAAAAAAATTATCAAATATGGGCCAGCTATAGAATGCATTACACATCAATGTAATAACTAGGGATCTTTTAGAAGAATCAAGTCTCACCTGTCCTTTTACTAAACGATAAAGAGCCAGAGTCGCTCCCAGATGCTGAGCTTGCATGCCATCCTCTGTCAGAATTGTAGGACATATCACCAGCACATCATCTTCAGATTTAACTACTTTTACTCTTTAAAGCAGAAAATAATGTGTTTACAAAATTGATGAAGTACATTTTTCTATCAATCAATATTCAACCTAAATTTACTTTATGAATTTTTTACATAAAAAGGTCTGTAAGTCAGATAATATTTGTGAACTCTATCCATCTGTAACATCAACTTATCTTTCCAAATGTCCAATTCATGGAAAATCAATATTATACATTTAAATTTTAAAAACTATTCATTCAGCTCTCCAGAATACATACCTACATTTCCAGTATTTACCAACTGCAATCTTTTCAAAGGAAGGATTTGGACTCTTGGGAAGATTTTTCCTGACCCAATCAATAAGAAACTGTTTGGGAGATTTACCAGTCCAGCTTCGAGCAGTGTAGTCAAAATTTCTCACATCACGAGGATCTTTCTTTTTTGCTAAAATGGCACATAAGCAATTTAACTTATAATCAAGTAGCAGCAGAAAAATCTCTTGAATTGTATGATACAGGATAAGGGTTGGATTTTGAGTCAGAAGGCATGGATTCAAATTCTGGCTTTGCAACTTACTAATGGTATGGCCTTGAGCAAGTTCCTTAACCTGCGTCTTAGTTTCTTCATATGTAAAATAAAGGCACTGGACTAAAAATGAGCTCTATAAATCTATGATCTACGAAGTATCATGCATGTCTCATTTTTAGGCATGGCACTTTTTTAAAAAAAGTAGGAAGGACAAAGACATGAAAAGGGCAGCCCTGAGAGTTAAATGGGTAACTGTGGAAAATGACTTCAATAAAATATCTTGCCACCTAAAAGCAGAAATGAGAAAATTCAGAAATTCACCTTTCAAATTTGTTTCTGAGGCCTTAAGAAATCTAGTGTTCTTGTAAAAGACTATGTCCCAAAAAAAGAATAAACCCAGGAAGCATTGTTTTCTAGATTTTTAAGTTAGATTTTTCTGCATAAGAACTAACTTTGAGAAATTATGCACAAAAATGGCTTTTATTTGACAATTAGGAATAAGAATTAGTTTTCTTGTAAGGCTAAAGCTTATTCAGAGGCAAGTGACATAGCATATGATAAATTTCAAAACAGCAATCTGACTCATTATAGTCAATCAGTTGAAAATATTATCTCATGATACAAAATTGTGAATATTTCATTGTTATTTTGCAAATTATACAAGATCAAGTCTTTTACCTTTTTCTTCTTCTGCAACCACAGAGTTTTCAAATAAATTTAAGTTCAATGTTCCTTCCCCTTCAGCAGCCAATGATGGTTTTTTTTTTTCATTCTGTTGCTGGGAAATCTTTATGGCTGGATTGAACACGGGATGATCTTCTAAAGTTTCCATTTCTACCAAAAAAACCTAAAATGTTAGTTTCATGTATTTACCATGATTTCTCCGAAATGGTATAGTTAACGTTTAATTTATTTGGTGATTAGTCTATAACCAGCTTCAACTGTATGAAACTAAGAACTTGAAAGTAATGTAAGAAGTCTTCAAACAGTGATAAAAACAGTTAACCACAGGTGAAAAATAGAGTACAGAGGAAGTGAGGTGGTCTTTGCTAAAGAAGGAAGGGGAGGAGCTCACAGTTGATGATGATACAAGCCAAGCCCCATACATATCAAAGCCAAAAAGCAAGGGATAAGTAGCAGTGAAAGGAGAAAAGACAATCAATAAATCTTTTGAGAAGAAGATAGCACCAGGAGACCTGAGTTAAAATCCCAGCTCCGCTATTTTCTATTGCTGTGACCTTGGATAAATCATTTAACCTCTCTAGGCCTCAATATATTCACGTATACAATGAGTTTTCTGAATTCCCTTCCAAACTCAAACCCCATAACCCTAAAATTGTGGTAAAAAACATTCTTTCACTGACAAATGAGAGAAGTGACAGAAGAAAATAACCACAGCAGAGATAAGTAGAAACCACTTGCACAGCATGACATCAGAGGATAGTACTGAGTCAGGTCCAGCTAGAACAGATGATTAATCACAGAAGCAACCCACTCTAAGAGACATTTGTTAATAAGTTGTTTGTGAGACCTAGGTGTTTTCAAAATCCAATAAACAGCAACAGTTCACATTTATATAACACTCTATGAACTTGCAATACTGTAAGTCTATCATCTCCATTTTAATCATGGGGAAACTAAGGCTCAGTGATGTTAGGTCACTTGTCCATGGTCACAAAGATTCCAATTACAGTGGTATTCCCACCATGCTGTCACTCTCACCAAGAAACAAAGATCTCGAACAAAATCACCTCAACTGTACTGTATTATATATCCGAGGTAACATTGGTCTTCACACTAAGTCAGTAGCATATATGGAATCTAGAAAGAACCAGAGTAACAATCAGCTAGGGTTTACCCTATATTATCCACAGAGGAGAATGCTCTGATTCCAGATAACCAGTTTTTTGTATAGGAAAACTCATGAGTAATATAAATATCCGCTAAACTATTCTAACGTAAAGGAAATATCCCTTAAAAACATCCAATTCTCTTTACAGTGTTGGAATTTCCTGATGATCAAGCAACCTTCTAATGTTTAGTAATTTGGTCTCCTAAACAGACTTACCTCCCATAAGAAAGTACCACAGGCAGAGTCTTGAAAAGTGTATCTCCCATAAAGTATATACTTAATACTAGCTTTACATCATAGTTGGCTTTATGGTTTATTCAATTTATGAATCTGGCTAGTATAACACAGTACTCCAGAGCCTGCAGAGCTGTGAATTCCACTAAGGGCTGAAGCTACAGCCAGCCAGAAGGATCAGTCAGATCTTATCGTATAATTGCTGAGCTACAACTGTTCCCAATAAATTTTTGTACTTGTAGCAAAGAAATATTTCAAAATCATATGTTCACCTAAGCACATCAAAGTTTTTTTTTTAACTGTTATTCAACTATGGAATTCACCCTGAGAGAGTAGTGCCTGTTAACATTTATTATCTCACCTACAAATGGCAAACACTGATTTGATGAATCAACAATGAAATAGTGTTATTCACAAAAAGAGATGTTATTAAATTGGACAAAATTTGATCATAAATTGGCACTGTGCGGGACTTTTACAAAGCTTCATTTTAATAACAAAATACAATTTTAATGTTCTGCTAAAAAAATTCTTTTAATAGTCAAAGACAAATAATTCAGAGGAAGTTGTGGGCTGGTGTTAGTTTCACAAAAATTTCTTCTCCTTATCATGGTACATATCTTAGTTTTGGAATAAGGTCTCACTAAAATTCACCAACAGTCAGCTGGACATCTTTAAGGTGTCCTATAGACACCTCAAACTTGACATAACTAAAACTGTACTTATTCCTTCCCCTAACACCTCCAACGACCCAAAATTTACCCCTTTTCCAACCTTTCTTATTTTCATTGAGGGCATCAATATTTTTCCAGTTACCCAAGTTCACAAACTGTTTATCTTCCCCTCCCCCAAACACAGCCAAATCTTGCTGATTCTACCTCCACAACATCTCTCAATACTCTCATCTCACACAACCTCCACTCTAACTCATTCAGGTCTTTTTCATCTTCTGACTAGACTATTATAGAGCCTCCCAATCTGGTTTCTCTCAATCTAGTCTCTCCCCTATTCAATGTATCCCATTTGGAGTCACTAAATTGATATTCCTAACATATATATCACTACCCTACACAAGAAACTCCAGTGGCTTCCTAAGTCCCTCTAGGATAGAAAACAAACTCCTCTGTCTGCCTACTAAAACCCTCATAATCTGGCTCCAGCTCATCTTTTTTAGACCAATTTTATTCCATTCTTCATTCCAGACAAACTGGCCTACTTGTTCTCGTTAGACACCACTTCTATCACCTACCCCTGTGTCTTTGTACAGGCTACAAGCCATCCCTACAATGGTCTCCCCTTTTCACCTCCATCTCTCGGCATTCCAATACACGTTTAAAGCCCAGTTTAAGTGCCACTGAGGCCTTCCCTGAGTCCCTCAGTTGTTAGTGTTCCCTCTCTCCTCCATTTGTAAATGACTTTCAATTTACATCTATGTACATGTTTCACTATATCCCAGCTGGCTACAAGTTCCATGAGGCCAAGGATTGTGGTTTATTTGTATTGTTACTGCAATGGAAATCAAATATTTGCTGGATAAAATGTGTGGCTGATCTCTTTTGTTCTCCTATATCAGTTACCTTAGGTTGGTAAAACAATTTTTAAAAATTTCTCTTAAGTAATGATGATGATCAGTCAGCATTTTTATTTTCACCTATTTCTAATTTGTCAAAGTCTAGAACCTTAAGTGATGGGTCTCTTACAGACCCCTAAGGCTCCCTTGTGGCAAGAACCTTCTGTTCTAAATACTAGTGATGACCCCTCTTCCTGCCCTTAAAAACAACAATAAAAAAGCCAATGTTCCATCTCCTCTGTTTATGTTCTCTCTTTGGCTCATTAACGCATGGCTTCACTAACAATATAGCTTCCCCTCATTTATTCCCCTCCTCCTGCTAATGTCTAGTATCTCCTTATCTCTATGAATTCTGAATATCTGTTGCCTTCTGTGGCTGATCAGGCATGCCATCATTAACTAAATGAATCATCTTCCTTGCAATCAGAATATTTTAAATAATATTTAAAAAACACTGAACAAAAGGAATGCAAGTGGGCTATTATCTGAAGCATTTTACGTTGGAGACAAATAACATGAGAAGCTGTTTATTCACAGGGATTTACAGCACCTATCCCTTGCGAATGGCAAGGCATTTTGTAGTAAAAACAATAAGGTAAGAATGGAAACATCAGATTGAAACAATTCCCATGGTGGAATGGCAAAAGAGGAAAAAATTAAACATAAGCTTATAGAGTAAAGCAATTTGTAAGAACTCACCCCTCTGATATTTCCTTATTTTTTCTTGGGCCTCCTTCTGGCTTTGCTTGTTTTTTTCTAGCTTAGAGGAAGCTGCCTGTTCCTTTGCATCCTGAAGCTTTGCTGCAAGGTGTAAGTATCTTTCATTCTGTTTCAAATAAGATAATCAGTATGAGGTTAATCCAGAAACTAGCAAGATTTAACTAATTTATCTACACTTCCTTCCCCTAAGGCTGATTTCTTCATCTGTAAAACAATGGGTCTAAACTAGATGATTCTGCTTTTAATCCTATGACCCCATAATTATCATTTAAGGGGCAAAGTATAATGGGAAGCCCAAGCTTCAGACTTCTAATACTAATTGTCACAGAATAGAATCATAATATCAAAGCTGGAAGGGAGTTAAAAGATTATCAAGGCACTGTTCTAGGTGTTTCCTGACTAAATCGTTCCACCCTTGTAGTTCAGATTTCTCATCTATGTATTTCTCTCAGCCTATGTAATGATCTGCCTGTACAACCAAATTTAGAGATTAAGGAAATGACCATTCAAAGCATTTGTTATAGTTTTAGGCAAAGTTTAGTATAAGGATATAAGAGGATGAGAGACAACTGCTGCAATTACTGTATTCTCCAAACCCTAGATTCTTGAATTCAGAGTACACTGCAGGCTGTGCTAACCTGGAAGGATTCAGTATTACCCAAAATAACGAATCAAGGCAGAGTCTCCTACTATTCTCTGGTGCTGAGGAACCTTACAGCCCAGCTTACAGGTGGAAAGTACTATCATTGCCTAGGAAAGTTATCTCCATCTTATGTGGAGATATGCCTCATGCACAGGAGCTCTTGAAGGCAGAAACTCAGAATGAGGGCTGGATCTCCACATCTGTAGCCATCACAAGTCTCATGCCCTCTAGGATTGATCTCCAGGTGACTAACCTACTATGGCCATCCACATCCCATTTGGGTCAAGCCTGGTCAGTGTGCCAAAGCTTAGCTTTCAATGGCTTATTATTACCTACCCCATAAAACTGAACATATCAGCATATTATTCAAGGCCTGTTATTCTGATGCGCATGGGTCCAAGTCGAGACCTTTGTCCCTTACCACAAAAAAATTTGAACTTGCCCCTGAACACTCCTTGAATTTTCCCACTTGGTCAAGTCGACCCATCCCAGTCAACTGTCCTTTCATTGAAGCCTATGTCTAATCTTAAAACTGTCCGTTACTCCTAACTTAACCCAGGCCTTTACTATCTGTTACTTTCAGGTCACCCTGGCTACCTCCCACCCTGGGTCCCATCTAGATGCCATACTCCCCTGGCCACATGGTCCTTGGCATTCCTGGTCCTTCTCTGTTACCTCCCAGTCACTCTAGACTACTTGGTCAGTCCTAGATCCCTTCCAAAATCTTTCTGTATGTAAGATTCATCTTGCCTCATTAAGGTACACTCAATCTGTCCTGCTTGTCAATACAAGTGTCACAAATGCTCAGATTCCTTAAGATTTTAGCCAATGGTTCAGATTCAGTCTGGTCAATATAGCAGATTTTTAGAATCATGCCCACCTTGACCAGTGTTCTAATAAACCTTGTCTTTGGCTGAAAGAAGGCTTGGGTCAAATTGGTTTGAGGCAGGATTTGCATGTTGCTATTTGCCTTTTCTTATCCTTCTCCCCTCTAAGGATTCTATATTCTATCAAAACTGGACTACTCACCGCCCCATCATCAACATCCTGTGATATTTTTCTATACCATTATTTATACCATTTCCAGGGCTTGGGCTGCTTTTCTGCTCTACACTCTCCTGCTCAAATTCCACCCATCTTTTAAGATCTAGCTCAGATGCCGCTTTTCCAAAAAGCCTTTCTTGACTCTCCAGTAAGAAATGATATTGAGCCTCAGATCCTGAAAAGAACTTACTTATTTTACATTGTAGTTATACATGTGTGCACATGTTTTATTACTTCCTGAAGGCGGGAACTGGCTTATTTATCTTTTCATCTTCTCCAGTGTGTAGCACACAGTTACAAAATCCATACAAGTATTTTACTCTTGTGTACAGGTATTAAACTAGACTTAGGTGAGAAAAAGGTTTAGAATTAAGCTTACTGATTTAACTAGGTGTTTTCCCTATTAATCCCAATAGATTAAAAACATTAAGAGGAGAAAGAAAGAGTGCTGCTAGAGTCAGAAATATTCTGGGACTATTCAGTTTAGGGCAAACAGTCAATAAAAATTCTGACTGAGGCACCAAGTAAGTTTAAATTATATTCTGTATGTTTCTATTAGAAAATCAAGGAAGTATGCAACCCATTTAGAAACATTTTTATAAACAATCACTGTAATAAAAATTAAAAACTCAATATTTTTTTAGTAGAAAAATATTAATAGTTTTCTTTCTAAGAGCAAAAAACTTGGAAATGTGTCTAATAACAATAATAAGTTATGGAATATTTTTGAAACTGAATAATACCATAAAGTGTGTGTGTGTGTGTGTGTGTGTGTGTGTGTGTGTGTATGTGTGTGTAAAGAAACATATAAGGAAAATATGGAAAGATAAGAAGGGATAGGAGATTAGGAGAACTATGTAAAATGACTACATCTAGAGTAAAATAAGTACAGCTTTTTGGTTTGTTGGTTGGTAATCCCTTTAACTGTCTATGACATGATTTGTATGGATTTTGGGTAAGATTTATTCCTTTTTTTCTTTATTTAAATTTGATGGTTAAATTTATAATAAAAAAGTGGGTTTTTTTTTCCTAAAAGAGAAATCAAATGATTGTAATCATTATCACAGGAATGTGAGGTTTTCCCCATCTGTGGTAGTCAGTGGCCTACCACAAGCTAAGGTAGATAACCATGTCAAATCGAGGGAAATGACTCAAAGGGAAGCTGGCCTGTGGTCTGGTTTGCCTTGCAACAGCAAAGATAGAACTATTTACTGGCAAGGCAAAAAAAAAAAAAAGTTTTGGGTTTTTTTTTTGATGTTAACAGAGGGAAACGAACATACTCAAAGAGAAGCTGGCCTGTGGACTGCACAACTTGCTTGTTTCAGGTAGCAGCTGGGAGAACTTCTGGTAGATGGAGGAGGGAACCAGGGTAGGCCATATGTAATGGGATTGGGGGCTAACACAGATGGATTAAGGAAGGAGTGCAGAGAGGGCAGCACATCCTAAAGGTGGGCGTCCTCAAGTTTATTCTCTACCACACTTAGATTCATCAATGTGGCTGAGGCCACTTCTGCCAGGCTACTATCCTAGAGATCCAGCTTTACAAGACTGGTTGTCTATGGCACTTTGGGTCAGATATGATGAGGTCTATGATGGTTAGACAGAAGGACAACAGTTCAAGGGTCTCCAGAAAACTCTGTAGGTCACTGAATGGATATTCTAGTTGGTGTGAAAGATGATGTACAAAAAGCTCCCTGTGGTGCCTCAACTTGATCAGTGGCCTAAAGCTGGGGCTTTAGCCTCCATGATGAGCTCAATTTAATATGAGGCAGTTTCAGGTGTTTCATGAAACTTAAGGTCAAATATGAGCCAAGGGAGGTCCCATAGCTTTACTCTCTGAACTCCAGTTCAGAAATATTAGGAAGACTGAGCAGCTTGCACAAAAAAGTTGATGTTGCAGAAATCCTAGCAGAAGGCTGTTGGCATTGTTTCAAGGAGCTGTCTTCAAAAACTCAAAGTCAACAAGATGAAGTGCTTCCTATAAGCCAAGTACGGTGCTAAAAATGAGGCTAGACATCACCTGGAGATCTTACATGTCTCCAAGGGGATTGCTGTGAACCAATGAGAGGCACTTCTACATTCTGGTCTCTGGTCTGGTTTGCCTTGCAACAGGGAAGATAGAATTATTTACTGGCAAGGCAAAAAAAAAAAATTTTTTTTTGGTGTTAAAGGAGTTTCAGTTAACTGGAAAATTTATATGGAATACTTCACCCATCACTGAGGTTGGTTACATGAAGCTTTACAACATACTATTAATTTGTAAATATGAAACACAAGTTTCCAAAAATTATCAAATTTATACTTCATAGCAATCTTAAAAGGTTGGCTCTATAGATATTACTGTCTCATTTTACAGATAAAGACACTGAGGCTTAGAGAGGCTAAGTGCATGATCATACAGTGTCAGGGGCAGGATTTGAATCCAGCGCTTCTTGACTCCAAGACCAGCTCTACAGAGTAGAACATATTGCTCCTTAAAAGGCTTAATCAATGCAAAACAACTTCATTTAGCCCTATTGTCCTCCCCCGAAAAGTCTATCACAGAATAGTAAAGTTGTAAAGGGCTTCATGGGTCATTTAGTCAAACCACTAGTTCTATTTATGTGAATTTCATTTACAGTATCTGTGAGACAGCTGCCCCCCAAACAAGCCACTCACACAAAATCAGTAGCTCCCCAGTGACTATTCCTACTTGCGTCTCCCTCAGGGCGGCCTGTGCCTCAAATCTACCCAAAGGGAAAGCTCTTCCAAGGTTTTAAGTTTTAAGTATTTGTTCTCTCTCACATACACTAAATAAGAATGCTCTACAATCTGACATAATTCCCTTGAAAGGGAGGGAAGGTAATCCATTCTAATGTGATTTTTCCAACAACTTAGACAATTTTGTAACAAATTTAATATCTAAAACCAAATTTATCAGCTTCCTTCCAGTAGTGGTTCCTTGTCCCAACTTCCCAATTTGTCAACATTCCCCTCACTCTCTGAACCCCTAGGTTCTCACCCCCCCACCCCCCAGTAGGATAAGACAGGCAGAACATCTTGATTTCTGCTTCTCTATTTTTCTCAGGTCCCTGTCTCTCTCTCTCCATTCCCACTTGGTCAGAACACCTTAGATCAGCTGCTTAAGTCCCACTAGGACTATCAATAGCCTCCTGAAGGTCTCCTTAGCTACAATCTACTCCATATGCTGCCAGTAAATTGTTATTTCTGAAACACCATTTTCTCTGCTCAAAAACCTCCAAGGGCTCTCAGCAATTTACAATGGAAATTCTAAACTGCTGACCTGTCCTTCAAAGCCAAGCATGTCTTATTACAATGGACATTTCAAACTTCATTTTCTGAACACAAATCTTCCGCAGACAGGCTGATCTATTTAGTGTCTTTGAAAGATTACATGTATAGCTAGCCCTGTCTCTGAATCTTTGTTCATGTCTTTCTGCTCAGACTAGCTAAATTCTTACTACCTTTGTCTCTAACCACTCTGGCAGAAGCACTCTTTTTTTCCCTGAGCTTCTATGGTATCCATATACTGCTTTGCATTTTAAGTACTTTTTTGTTGACAGGATAGCTGTGTGGATAAAAACTGAAGTACTCCAAGGGCAGGGATATCTCTAATACTGCTTTCCACTTCCCCAAAGGATTTAGCATGGAGATTCATATACAAGAACCATTCTGTCAATTATCTTTCAAAGTAAAACTTGTCACAAATCTCTAACTTACAGGGTCAAATTTTTCCTCTTCCTCTAAACTTTTAGAATTTTCAGTCTTTTCTTCTTCACTCTGCTGTTCGGCATACCGCAAAATCCATTCTTTCATATTTACTTCTTTGTCCTTTTCTGCATTTTTTGGCTAGGAAAAGAGTAAACATCAGAAAAATTAAGATTAGAGGTGAAAAGTCATATATATATGTATCTCAACACTATAATTATGTAATTACAATCTTTATAATTATAATCAACAATTATATCAACATAATAGAACAGAATCAAATTTAAGAGTGATAATTTCTTGATTTAACAAATAAAACTTAAAAGACTTGAAGAGTGTCCAAGGCTCAACAAATGTAAAGTGAACCTTAAAAACATACATTTTTACTGCTATCTTTATCATGCCACCAGAATTTCTCCCCTCTGCCCTTTCCTAGAGAGACGCAGCATATATTAAATAATTTTTTTAAAGGAAAAAAATCTGCAAAACTGATCAATGCATCTAAAAAGTCTGAAAATATATGCAGTGTTCACACCCAATGGACTTCCCCCATCTCTGCAAAGGAATGGGATGGACATCATCTCATGTCTTTTCTTTGGAGCCATGACTATTCTTTGTAATTCTGCAACATTCACTTTTGATTATTTGCTGGGGGCCTGATCATTTCCATTGTTGTGTAGTTTTCTTAGTTCCGCTTACCTCATTTTGCATCAGGTCATGCAAATCCTTCTATGCTTCTCAGTATTCACATTTGTTTCTTACAGCACAGCAATATTCCACCACATTCATGCAATACAATTTGTTAAGTCATTCCTCATGCTCCTAATTTTGCTCCTAATTCTTTGCTTTCACAAATAAATGTTGTTATAAATATTTTGGTGTATACAGAGACTTTCTTCTTATCAATGGCATCCTTGAGGGAAGGCGCCTACTAGGCATCAAAGGGTATGGACCTTTTAGTCACTTATTTACATAATTCCAAACTGTTTTCCAAAATGGCAGCACTGAGTCATGGTTTTACCAAATGCTAACAGAATTTAACATTTCCCTGAGAACCCCAAATTTTGGAAAAATCAAAAGTCGGACTACAAGAATATAGATTTAAAACTAGAAGGGACTTTAGAAGTCATTTAGTTCAATTTCTTTACAGATGAACAAACTGTGTCCCAGAGAAATGAACAAACATGTCCAAATCCATACACCTGAAGAGGTGGTATGACTATTTCCATTATACCATAGGTCAGAAATGGGTTGGGGAATAGCTAGGGTGAGAGGAAGAAAAGGGAAGAGACATAAAAAGAAAAAAGTATTAACCATTCAAGATTTGTTTTCTATTTCAAATAGTTATAATGCACATATATTTAACTTATTTTTACAAGTCTGAATTGTCAGTTTCTAAAGTTACCTTAACTTCAGGCTCATCTTCCTTTTTTTTAGTAATAGGTGGCTGAGGAGGTGGAGTTGGAGCCTGTATTTGAGGAGATTGAAATTTTGGTCTGCTTTTAGGTTGTTGTTCCTCAAACTCCTGACTAAATCCTTCTGGAAGGGAATCTTGAAAAGGAAAGCAATTAATGCAAAACAAAATAAATACAAAGAAGTGCCTGAAGTTATCAAATGGAAAACAAAATCTTTTCTTTTTATATTTCAAACTAAGATCATCAGCTCTCAAGAATCCCCCCAATTTTCACTTTTCTCAAACACTACACATCAAATGCCATTGTCCCAAATATGTTTGTAGATTAAAAAAATAATCATGCCCACTGTTTGAAACAGTTTTGCAAAATTCTAGTAAAATCATTGTATTTGTACACAATCTGTGGATTTTGTGATAATGGGATTTGACAACTTATCTGCTGCATGATCCTGAACAAGTCACTATACTTCTCTGGACTTCAGTTTCCTCACATTAAAAAAAAAAAAAGGGTGGAAATTAGACTAAATGTTGTCTAGGTCCCTCTTGGCTTTAAAATTCAATGATTCTAGGGTGGCAGTTGCTAGTCAAGAATTCTTAAAACTTGGCAGACATAATTTAAATTTTTCTTTCTCTGCACATAAATACCAAATCCTTTTGACTGTCTCTCTGAAATGTTACTCTTTCTCTTTGCCACAACTCAATCTTAATTTTGGCTATGGATCTCTTCATTTCAATTAATACAGACTTTTTTCTAATCTCCACCCAAATACTACAAATTTCACCTTTTTCCTTTGCCCCTAAATCTCGTTAGCATCTCTCCTTTGCTTCAGTTTCAATTTTTTTTTGCCGCCCATTATCTGCAATATTTATGCTCTGCTGTCCTGTTCTTTTTTTTTTAATTTCCCATTTCTTTAAGGACTTCTTTTTCTGCCCCATTATTTCTTGTCATGCTATTCTCAAGAGCCAGAGTTGTCATCTCCTTTTTGTAAGCTGCATCATTATTTTCTCCTTGCTTAAATAAAACTGTTAAAATAATTTCCTGTGAATTCCTCTTGCCGAATCTGTGTGGCAGAGTGGACACCATGCTGGGCTTAGAGACCTGAGCTTCAATCCCTCTTCAGACACTAAACCAGCCACGTGATCTAGGACAGGGCATCCAACTCTTGTTGCACCCATCCAACCCTAGCTTCCAGACCTGTAAGACTAGGATGGAAAGAACAGTAAGTTCTGTGAGACAGACCTCTTCTGAAAATCAAAAGAAAGCTTCCCTGTTTCTTTTGAGGCACCAAATGCTTCCAGAAACTAAACCTGACAAATGAACTATCCTTTACTGTACGGGCCAAAATAGACTTTGGCTGTGGTCCCCATGGTCATAGGAAACAAGAAGGCCTCCAGCTGTCATTCCTACCTTGCTATGTAACTTACCCAAGGGAACAGGCAACAGGTAAGTCTGATATGCAAATGAGCCAGCCTTGAGGTAGCTCCCATACTCAAATGAGGCAGCTCTAAGGTACTTCTTATCATGCCCCTAGGAGCCTGGCACCTTCTTTACCTCCCAAGAATACACCCTGCTCCACTAACCCTCAAGTAAGGGACAGTAGCATCTCCTGCCACTGTCAATAAACTAAGCCTTGTGCCTTGTGCCCTCTCCTCAGCTGAGTGGCCCTGTGAAGCTGAGATTCTGTTCATGTAGCCCCTCCTTCCTCTTCCCATTCTCTAACCCTGTGTCAATTCTACACTTTTGCTTACACTATGCCCTTATGCTATGATGGCAATAAATGGAATTCCAACTGAGCCCTTAGTATACATTCTTTCTCAGTCCTTGAACCCCAAGAGGTCTGCCTCTTGAACTGGAAGCAAGGCCTACAGAACCCTTGGTCCTATACCCTAATGTTGGAAGCCCTGACTGATTCTAATGTACCTCCTCCATTCCTCATTCTCTCTCACACTCTACATGATCAATGACGCCATCTTGTTGATACTTCTAAGACATCTCTCACTCTCTGTCCCCTTTCGTATGGCTACCACCCTAGTTTAGGAACTCATGACTTTTTACCCAGATGACTGTAATAACTACCTAATTGGGTCTCTCCATCTCATCTCTCCCCTTTCCTATCTATCCTTCACATCCTGACAAAGTGATATTTCTAAATCCTCTGCTCAAGAAACTCCAGTGGTTCTATCCAGGGATCTCTAGGATCAAATACAAATTCCTTTGTTCAGCATATACAATTTGGCTCCAACCTGTTTTTTGAGCTTTATCACATCACTCTTAGGTTCAGCCAAATTGGCTTTTTTGTCCTTCTCTCCATGGCACGCCCTCGCTATCCATCTCCCAGCTTTTATGTTTTCACACAGGCTATACCCTATGCCACTCAATACACTTTTCCTTCCTCTCCACCTCTCAGAAGTCCCAGTTTCCCTCAATGCTGTTTAAACACTCAACTCTGATTGACCCATGAAGACTTTCCTGATCCTCCAACGGCTGGTGCATGTCCTCCTACCCCTAGTTAGCTTGTATTTACTTTTGCACATATATACAGCTACCCTACCTGATAGACTGTGCCTGGCACATGGGTACTTCATAAATGCCTTTTACATATTCTAAGCACTAGGGATACAAAATCAAATGACTTTCTATCTACATACTATCAGGGAAAACAACACATACTCATAAATAAATATTAAATACATACGTAAATATTAAATACATTAGTAACCTAAAGACAGGGTACTGGTAGCTAGGGGAATAAGGAAAGCCCTCAGACAGAAGGCTATATGTGAACTGAACTGTATCTAAGACACAGAAAGGAGGGAGGGCCTTCGAAGCACAGCAGGTAGCTTGTGCAAAGAACTGTGCACAAGGAACAGCAGAAGGCCAGTGTGGCTAGATTACAGAGTAAGTCAAAGGAAGTAAAAAACGTAATAAGACTGGAAAGATAGGCTTGGGTCAGATTGTGAAAGGTTACAAATAAGAAAAAAAGACATTTATCTGAAAGGCAATATGGAGATGGATTTTTTTTTTAAAATAAACAGGATTTTTCTAATCTTATAACCTAAATCACAATGAGTTTTACTTCTAGGATAAGGAACACCGAATCAACAATTGTGCCAGTTGCTTCTTCTGTCATTTTGCCTATCATTTTACACAAATTAAACACTCGATATTATGGTTGGAAATGACGACTCCACAAATACAAATATACATGGAAAAATCAACTACTTTTATATTAATGCACCTAGTATCAGAGGAAAGCAATAAAGCGAACAAACACAGACTTCTGGCACAAAAACAAACATAAAGTAAGACCAGAATTAGTAGGGCCACCCTAAATTCACATGTTTCAATGGACTCAAAACCAAGGTAGAACTTTAAATGATCTTCATTTAGGTCTTAACTTACATCTTGGTAGTCACAGGTAAAATATATTTCTAGATTGCAGCACTGTCAAAATGCAGCAAATACTGACACCTACTGGTAATGAGACTATTGTGTATATTAGTTTTCCAACCCTATTTATATTCAGTGATGGATCCATGCCCCTATCAGTTTAATAAAAAAGACGGTATCAGACACTAGAACTACTCTCAATTTCCTTAGGTAATAAATACTATATTTCTTTTTATCTCAAGTTTGACCTTTTCTTTATTTTTAAAATATCACTTACTTCTAATACTTGGCAAAAGAAGATTGTAACAATATTTTAGAACCAAAGATACGAGAAAAATGTCACGTTTTATTAAAGGTTTTTTAAAATCACATCATTATTATTAAAGGGTATTTTATTAAAGAATATAAAAGTAAATTAGTTCATTATTACATTGACTACTTAAATGAATAGAGAAAAAGCAGCAAAATTCCTTTCCATAAAAAAAATAAAGTATTGCCTTTAAAAGGGCATAGGCCATCAAATGCCAAGTTAGAGTTTGTTACAAATTTCACATTAAGAGGCAGAAAATGCTCAAAAGCCTTAAGTATTCAAAGTCATTTTGCTTACCATCTGAAAGATTTAAACAAAGCCAATCCAAGGCAGAATGAAGATCACCTCCATATAAAACAGTATTTGTCATGGCTTCCTCAATGTCCTTCGTTTTAAATGAAAATGCTTGAAGAGCCATGTATAAATCCTGCAAAGAAAAAAAATGAAGAAAAACTCAGATTTGAGGAAAGAATATCATCCTCTCTAGGATGACATGACACTATTCTCTCCTGGTCCTCCTACCTATCAGATAACTTCCTAGTCTCCTTTTCTGGATCATCATCCTGGACAGGCCCACTAATTGTGATATGGTATTATACTTGATTCCTCACTCTCACATACCCATCCCTAATCCAATTTGTCAATTCTACCTCCATAACATTTCTCACATATACCTCCTTCTCTCTTCTAACACTGCTACATGCTGGTAAAGGTCCTTATCAATTGGACAAATGTCAAAGCCTGCTATAGGTCTTCCTGCTTCAAATCTCTCCCAATCCTGAGCATTATATGGTATATGAATGTAACGGAATACTATTGTGCTATAAGAAATGATGAGCAGTGGAACTTCCGAGAAACCTGGAAGGACTTGTATGAACTGATGCTGGGTGAGATGAGCAGAACCAGGAGTACACCATACACGGTGGCAGCCAAGGTGTGTGAGGACTGTTTCTGGTGGGTTTGGCCCTTTGCAGCAATGCAAGGACCTAAAACACTCCCAAAGCACTCTTTAGGCAGGGTGCCATCCACATCCAGAGAGGGAACTGTGTAATCCGAGTAGACTATTTTCTCTTGTGTTATGTTTTGTTTTTTCTCTTGGCTTCTCCCATTTGTTTTGGTTCTTCTATGCAACATGACTAATGTGAAGGTGTGTCTAGTAGGAGCCCATATGGGACTGCACTTCTCAGGTGAAGTGAGGGGAGAAAATTTGGAACTTATGGAAGTGATTATTGAAAACTGAAAACAAATTAATTAAATTAAAAAAAAAAAACAAATCTCTCTCAGCCACAGTCTATTCTGTACTCAGCTATCAACCTGATCTTCCTAAAGTATAAGTCTGAACATGTCACTGCCCATTCAGTAAACTCCAGTGGTTTCCTATGTCCTTCAGGTTTAAACCCTGTTTAGTGTTCAAAGTCCTTTATAACCTGGCCTCTTCCTATCTTTCTAGTCTTTTCTTTATCCCGGATCCCTTATGAACTCCAAGTGATCCTGTGACAATGGCCTCTTTGCCACTCCTTGCATAAGATATTCTGTCCCCTGACTTCAGGCATTTTTACCAGGTGTCCCTCATACCTGGAATACTCTTGTCTCCTCATCTCTGCCTCTAGGTCTCCCTAGCTTCCTTCAAGTCTCAGCTAAAATCCTCCCTTCTACAAGAAGTCTTTCCTGATCCCCCTTCATACTACAGCCTATCCTTTGTTTATTACCTCTAACTTCCCCTCGATGTATCTTCTTTGTATCTCTCCAGACTAAGAGCTCCTTCAGAAGATGGAAGGTTTTTTTGCCTTTCTTTGTAGCCTCAGAGTTCAGTATGGTACCCAACACAGAGCTGGCTGACTGACTCCCTAGGGATTTTGATGAATCTTTACAAGTAGCCACAGACTTATGTTATTTCTGTATATGTCCCCTCCCATGAATCAGAATGTAAAATTATGAGAAAAAATTTGAGTGACGTATATACTTTGCATCCCTAGTGCCTTTGCTGAATGAATATTGCCATGAAATACCAACTGAGGTTTAGAAATGTCATTCTGTTCTCACATGCAGTTAGATTGCTCTATTTAAAAACTGTTATTAATTTTACAAAGGATTTAAATAACTTCTATAGTTTTATTGTGAAAACTTCATGGACCAAATTAAGTAGGATAGCAGATTAAAAGTTAAAAAAAGACCACCACAACAATAATCTACAGAAAGATAAACACCAAAAGTTTTAGATACCTGTAATTTTTTGGCAGTAAGTCTTCCAGAAATCATTCCTTTATCATTATTTTGCCTTTTATGTTCATTGATTATTCCAATAATTCTCTGTTCCAGTTTGCTGTTAATTATCACCTGTCGCAGAAATGGGTGCATAAAAGACAAACTAAATTAATTCAGATCCCATAGTAGAGTTCCTTTCAACACAAAACACATCTGTATGCAAAAACCAAAAGTTACTAATATAGTCAACTATGCCTATGATAACACTCTTTAAGAAAGAAAAATACCATATAGAAAGAGTGGTAGAACCATATCATAAAATGATGGTAACATGATCTAAAACATGGAAGGAAAACCCTCTCATCCTAACAACAACAAAAAAAAGGCACTTATACGGTTTTAAGTCACACAAATTGAATTGGCCCTAGGACAGGACTTGAAAGAGATGAAGCAGAAATAAAAAAGAAATCATACCATAGGCCAATTATATATTAATAAAATTTAAAAGTGATTTGGTTTTCAAAACCTTCACTCGTCCCAATCATATTTACCATATTGCTCTCACTTTCTAGCAACAGCTTCCATGGTCTATTATTTCCCACATTACAAGTCTGGTAGAACAAATGTGCTCAAGTTCTTTCTAAGATTGCCCTGAACACAAAGCAACAGAAGTGAGATGGTGACAGGGTCAGTTCAAGGTAACTGGGCTGGAATTGGAAAACATGAGGCTGTGTTAGCCCTGCCACTTACTGGCCCCTGTTACTCCTTAAATTTCAGTTTTCTCACACGTTACAGGGGGATGACAATATTTGCACTACCCAATCCACCATTCTGACATGAGGAAAGCATGTTAAAACAATGAAACATCATGTAAACCAAGGGAAAAGAACAGCAGCTAGTATTCTTTTTAGCCTACTGCTTACCATTAGTTCCCCTCCCCCATCTTAATGAACCGTCAGTGTTGCTTTTCTTACATCTCTATCATGCTTTGTAGTGTTCCACTTCACATTTCAAATATTATTTCATTTAGTTCTCATAACAATCCTGATATGCAAGGCAAGGTATTATTATAAATTTGTAAATGAGCAAACTGAGGTTCAGGTTCACAAGGCTAGTAATCAGAGTAAGGAGACCTAGAAACACTTAAGCCCTAAGATATCATCAGGGCTTTTCCCACTACACCCTTTTCCCTACTTGCACCGAAGTTCAGTAAATTTGCTTTAGATGTCAAAGACATAACTGAAATTGAGAAGTCAGATAAATTTTTCATCTTTTCAGCAAACAAAAACATAACAACAACAACACATAAGTCACACTGCCACTTAATCTTAAATTGAAATCCAAATTAAGGTCACTGGTGGTCTATAGCAGGATCTCTGAGGATGCCTAGGAAAGGCTTAAAGAAGAAGCTGAGCCCATAAAGCCAGGGAATGCCCTGGGTCATATGTGTAAGATACATGAAAGTACTCCCATCAAGGACTCAAGAATGTTTTCCTCCCTTAGCACAGACAGTGCCTTTAATAAGTAAATGGTTTCATCATGTGCTACAGACAGAAGCATCTCAGTAACCAGCAGTTAATGGACTGGAGATAAGGACTAGAGAACTAGTCAGAACTTGAAAATCAGGATTCACCAGAGTTTGTGCTATGTAGGTATACATAGCCTTTGAAAATCCAGTGTCGCTTTAAATGCCAGAGTCAGGAACTGGTATAGGATTTCAGTGTAGAGTTTAAATAATAAGAAGAATGAAAACAGTATATTAATATATTTCACTAATGAGTTTTAAAGGGAAAGTTATCAAAAATGGCTCAAATTTTAATTTAAAATACTGAAAATTTGCTACTCACTTTCAAGATAGATTTATCCAGGTTTGGTGCACCAGAATCAGTTGCTGAATTAAAACTGTAAATTTTTGGACCTGTACATAACAAATGACATAAAAAGAATAATTAATATCTTTTAAAGTATTTTATTTAATTCTCATAAAGGAGACTGAAAAATGCCAAACATTTCTGTTTGGGGATTATACATATTCCAATTCTATAAATAATCTAAATTAATTTCAATTTCTAGTCTGAGAACTGAACAAGGTAACATTATATGAATTAACATTTTTTTCTAGAAATAAACAATTCCTCTTTTAAAATAACCTTAACAAGATTTACTTTAATTAGAATACTGTTCTCCTAAGACTCAGGTAAGAATTGAGTCTTAGTAAGGAAAGAAGCAAAAGGCAAAGGTGAAAGGGTATGGATCTGGGCCTTCATCTGGATCACTGTCCAAAGAGCCAGGAAGTAGGAGGGGTTCACTTTAACTCATTTCTGTCTTCTATTGCTAAGCCAGTTCACTATCAATCCGTAACAAAAAGGTCCTAGAAGGGTGTATGTGTTTGAAAAATGCAGAAAGATTAGAATCCTGGAATCATAAAAGGCCTAAATTATTTAATAAAATTTTCAAAATGGGAAAGATCAAGGAGAAATATTTTACTTCCTTTTGTAGAGATACACTCAAGGGTTAGACCACTGTTTATTATAATTTTAAGGATCACAGATTTCACTTCCCTCAATTAACATTTTGATCAGAAAACACTAGTTAATATTACTTAAACTTAATTTTCAAAGTACATGACCTTCAGACCATCTGTCAGTAAATTTAAATAGAATTTAATTTATTTCTGGGTACTCCTTTAGTTCTATGTCTTAAATGATACACAAGGATTCAAACGCATGTTAAGTAGTTAAATATCATAATTGTCATAATCTAATGAGGCACTCTCTTTAGATATGAGTACAACATCTGAGTGTACCTGAGCTAAACTCTGACTCTACCATGTTTTGTCATACTGAGTTTGTTAGAAAAATGTCTGAAGCAGACTAAAGTCAGGGAAAACTTCATAACAGACAGCCCTCTACTTAACAGTTTTCTACCTATTGTACCTATGATATTACTTTTATTATTTATAATAGCACAAAGTCTGTTCGTTTCTTTATCCCAGTACATGAGATGCTATCACACAATTCAAGACTTCAGGAAGACTCTCCAAATTCTACACAGATTTTTTCCAGTCCCCAAATCCTAACCAAACCATTTCTAGGGAGTTTCTGAATGCTTGCTCTGGACCCCATAATCTCTAGCATTATTTTTTCACAAAGTCGCTCTCCAAAAGACAGAATAAAGTATGTATGACTGGTAACACATTACCCCGTTCAAATGATATGTATGACACCTCTATGTTTCCATGTTGACCTCTCTACAGAACCAGACCTTTTATCTCCAACTGTTTACATGGCAACCCCATCTTAATATCCACTGGCAACTCAAATTCAACATATGTAAAAATAAGCCTATTATCTTTTCCCCCTAAATCTGACAGTCTTAATTTTCTATTTCTGTCTGTAGCACTGATCACCTGGCCTCATATATTCATAACTCATTTACCTGTCTTCACCTCTCACACCCAATCAGTTACGAGGTACAGTCTTGACAATATAAACAAAATCCTCCCTCTCCTCCACTTATTCCTCCAGTAACTATCCTCAAACAGGCCCTATACTCCTTATTTAGAATACAGTTGCCTCCGTTTCAGGCCTTCCCACTTCTTCTGCTCCCTTTTATACTGCTGTCAGGATAACCTTTTCACACAGATCGAGTTATAGCATTTTTCTGCTAAAAGATCTTCAGTGGTTCCCCACTGACAATTGAGTAAAGTTTGGAATCCTCTACTTGGCATCAAGGACCTACACAACCTGCCACCACCATTTTTTCAACCTGCTTTCATATTACTATCCTTCAGTCAAACTAGGCAACTCCCTGCCTTCCTGAAAACACTATGCTTTCCAGTCATCATGCCTTTGCTCAGGCTGTTCTCTCTGCCTGCAGAAAGAACATGTTCTTCCTTTTTTTCTTCCTTTGCTGAATTCCTATCCATCCTTTAAAGCCCAATTCAAACACTGTCTTCTCCAAGAAAGCTTCCTTGGTCACCCTGAGCTGGTAATGGCCTCCCTCCCCTAAGACCTCACAAAGCACTTTGTTTTGTAACTCTTCTGTGCACTTAACATGCAATATTGTATATTTTGTCTATTAGTGTTGATATCTTATTTTCGCATTCGACTCTAAGTTCCTTAAGAGTAAAGGTCCTATCTTATCTAAATTAATTGCGCCAGCATAGTGCTGCATACAAAGCAGACAATAAAGATTTATTTTAAAATATATAACCTTTAGAAAACTTCTTATGTATGACATATAAAGTCATATCCCTTGTGGCTGATTAATAGTAATCTATGCATGAGGCTAGGCACCAAGCTCTTAGTCAGAAACTTAAACCCCTATCATACCAAAATCTATGAGAAAACTGGAATCATTTTAAATTGCTTCAAATTACATCACCTTTTCCATAAATAAAACCTTCCATACAATTAAGAAGTATCTTTATTACACTTATCAGAGTTGAACAAGAAATGCTTAAAGTAGTAAAAAGTGGAAACTGCTTCTATTTATGCTATTTATTCATTGACTGAACAATCATTCATGGAATATAAAGACATAAACGTGCCAGGTAAGAAAGGGATCCTTGTCTCAAGAAGCTTATAGTTTAGTAGGCAGAAATGAAATGTTTACTTTGGTCCAGACTTTCATGTGGGGAACTCCCTAGGACAAAAGGGAAACTACCAATGCGGATGAGAAACTCCTTTAACTTATAGTCTTAAGTTTCTATGGGGCACTCAAAAATACAAATGCACACTGGAATATAAGTACATAAGAGGAATATACATTGCTATGTTATATGATGAATAAAGAATCACTTCCAGAGGTCACACTTGAGCTTGATCTTCAAGGATGTTAACAGGCAGAGTTAGCATGAACAAAGGTGTGGAGGTAAAAAAGCAACATGTGCTTGTGGGAGGAAGGACAGATAAGTTAGTCTGGTTTGAGAGTGTGTGAGGGAGTTCTGTAGGACAGAACTGCAAAGGTATGGTTGTGTTAAATGTGGAAGGCCTCTAAGATTAGACTAAGGAGTTTTTATTTAGTAAGCAATGGACAAACAGTAAAGGTTCATTAACAGTGGACTGGTATGATCAAATTCATATAGCAGGAAGATCAATCTAGTAGCAGTGTATAGGATTCAATTACCAAATGCCTTCTCTGAAGATACTGAGGATACAATGACAAAAATAAAAACAAAAACAAACCCTAAGTCTTATCAACAACAAGTTGATATGTTGCTGGTGATATTGTACCCCATCAGCATTGACATTCTCACTATGAATGAGACCAGAAGACAAAGAGAACTCAGCTAAAGGAAGCACAAAGTTTCTTGGAGAAGATAATAAAGGGGTGGAAAAGTTGGTTTCACTGTGAGTCTGAAGAAACAACTTATGGAACTAAATCCATACTCGTGTGGGCATAAGCAAAGCCTTTAGCATGAAGATAATTTTAGCCTACAAAACAACATCTATTAAAAAGCATCAAAAAGAAATTTATATAATCATTTTGGAAAGTAATTTGGAATTAGGCTAATAAAGTGGCTAAAATGTCTATACCTTTTAACCCAGAGATTCCATTATTCCTATTTCCCCCAAAGAGGTCATCTGATTAAGAAGAAATTCCTCTATACACCAAAATATTTATATCAGCATTTTTCAGGGCAGTAAATAATGGGAAACAAAGTAGATGCTCATCAATTGGGGAGTGGCTGAACAACTTGTGGTAAAAAGATGCAATAGAATATTACTGTATTAGAGAACATACACAGTAACTATAATGATGTAAATGGAAAGAACCACCACAAAACAAGAAAAAAAACAAATGCTGTAAAAGTACAAAGAATAGGCATGGCTCCAAAGAAGAGACATGAGAAGACATCTCCACCTCACTTGTCCAAAGTATGTGGGGGTAGTGGAGAAGGGGTCCATAAGTCTGTTACACAATATATTTTCTGGCTTTTTGGATGTATTAATTAGTTTGCTGATTTTCTTTTTCTTCTTATTTTTCTATTAAAAAAAAACAAGTGTTCTATAGACAGTTCTCTAGGAGGGGAAAATGTTGGGGTACTAGGAGAAATTCTGGAGATGTAAAAAAAAGTAATAGTTTATTTTTGAAAATGGAGGGGAGTAAGGAAATTCTATGAAAGACTTGACAAGGGCCAGTAAAACATAGCAGATCAAACATTTACTAACCCAGATATTGGCTAATAACTCACTGTTCAACAAAAACTGCTGGAAAAATCAGAAAACAGTCCAACAGAAAACTAGGTAGAGTTTAAAATCTCAGACTGCATAATATGGTAACTTCCAAATGAATACTTGACTTGGATATAAAGGATAACAGAATAAACAAATTAAAGGAATAAAAAAAACCTACCTTTCAGAATTATGGATAGGGGACAAGTTCATGTGTACCTATTCCCCTGCATGTACTCTGCTCCTCTGACACCAGCCTGACTCTCCATTTCCCAACTCCGCATTTTCACTCAGACGTGTTCCTCCATGCCTGGAACACTTTTTCTCACCTCATCTCCACTTCCTTGGTTTCCTTCAAATCTCAGCTTAAGTGACACATTCTGCAAAAAGCCTTTCCCAATCTTAGTGCCTTCTCTCTGAGACTACCTCCAAACTCTCTCGTATCTATGTTATTTGTACACAGTGGTTTGAATACAGTCTACCTCATTAGGCTGTGAGCTCCTTGACAATAGGGACTGGGGTTTTTCCCCCTTCTTTTATTTGTATCCTTTGCACTTACTACCATGCCTGGTATACAGTAGATGCTTAATAAAGGTTAGCTGACTGACAGAAGGATGCATAAGACAATCGGAGAATCACAGATTTAGAGCTAGAAGGTCATTAAGTGCAACCCCCACGTTTTAAAGATGAAGAAACTGAAACCAAGAGAGAGAAAAACATTTGCCCAAGTTCACCTCAACCTATAGGTTCTACAAGGGGCAAGAATAAGACATATTTGAACTCTGCTGCAGCCCAAAATCCAGCCTCGTGCTCTGCGTACAGTGGACACTTAAATATTAGTTGTTGAATGTTGTCATAACAATTTAACATGGGAGATCCAATGTATGTAAATTATCCTAATATAAGGGAGTATGTGTGATAGCGTAGAGGTGAATGTTATGAGATGAGAGAAAGTGGTCACCTCTGTCTGGGGCAATCAAGAAATCTTGAAAGGAGATGGTTACATCTAAACTGTGTCTTGAAGAATAGGTAGGATTCTGAGAGGCAGAGGGCAACGGAGAGCATTTCTGACAGCTTGAAGAAAGGTACAGATGCAGTAAAATACAATGTATGTTTGGGAACACTAATTTTGTCTCACTCAAGTGTATGATCTGTGTAGGAGAAGAATGGGGAGAATCTAGGAGGTAAGTAAGGGTTAGACTATGGAGAATCTTGCATGCAGACTAAGTAATTTTGAATAAATTCTGTTGGCAATGGGGAGTCAATGAAGATTTTTGGGCAAGGAGTGACATGATCAAAGTCTGTCTGGATGAACAGAAGAAGACTATAGTTAGAGAAACCAGTTAATAAGACTCTGTTTTCAACAACGAGAGCACAATGTTGGTATCGGTGAGAATAGAATAGGAATATAAGTAGATTACATTAAAAAGAAGACTAGACAACACTTCATGATTAATTGGATTGGGAGATAGCAGATGTCAAAGATGATTCCAAACAACCAAGCCATGGTGGTCATAAGAGTGGTAATAAAATGAGATGTAATAATTTAAGAGGAAAAGAGATGGTTTGAGGGTTAAAAGAATAAGAATTGGATCTAAAGATTCTTAATTTAATATATCTATATCTGAAGGTCAAAAAGAGGAAAAGGAGTCATGGGAGACATAAGTACAGCCAGAAAAGTAGGAAGAGAACTAGTATAATACACAAAAATCAAGGAAGGCTTCAGTCACAATGAAGAAGCGAGGATCAACAGTGTCAAGTCCTGCAGAAAGGTCTAAAAAGGAAGAGGGGTAGGTATCACGGATAAACAATATGGCAAAGTTTTTTTTTAGCCAGATAATAGGCTTCTACACATGTGACAATGTTGTTAAATTAAATACGTAGCAAGACATCATTACAATAAGCAAAGATATAAGACATACAATAGAGGTGTTCAATAAAGACATGCTTATACAGTAGCAGAGCTCAACAGGGCCTTATGATCAACTCCATCCTCACTTCCCATTTCTACTGATTAGGAAATTACAGAGAAATTAAATGATTTGTTAAAGGACACATAGGGATAGAGGTAGAGTCAGAACCCAAGTTTTCTAATTCCCAGAGTCTAGAATTCATTTTATTATAGCATACTGCCTGTCTCTCTGTTGAATGAGCTACATTTAAACTCTACATATAGATTAAAAAACAACAAAAAATAACTAGAAAGGTTTAGAAATCCAACACCTAGATATCGTAAAATTCCAACTTCCCTGCAAGAATTTGCTTGAGAATTTTTCCCAAGTCTACAAATAAAAGAATTCCTTTTATAGTTGTCAACATCAATGCTGTGTTCTCTTGCAGAAAGCAATTTATTTGTGCATGGATTTTGGTATGCTAACTAAAATAATGCTATGTACATATTAATACTTTACAACAGTAACGTAGTGAGGTAATAAATACATAATGCCTCTTAAATTCTAAAGCAGAATAATACTTTCAAAAGCAATACAAAGAAAAGGAAAACACAAACAAAGCGATACATCAGGACACCAAGACATTAAATGCTTAGAAATGAAGCGGAATAAAATTGCTAAGAATTGTGAGTTCTCAGAATTCGATTTTTGGAACCTAAATGTAACTTTACACAAGATTACAATACCTTTTATGCTTTATAAAAGTGTTTTATAAAAACCCAGCTTTTTATATTGTCTTAAAATCTTTTTTTTCCCCTGATAGTAGATGTTTTAATGTCCGAGGTAATAAGTACTAAACTAAAATTTCACTTTTACCTCTGCTAACTTTTGATGAATGGCAGACAAGCAAATAGTGACAAAATCTCTCTACGGGTCTTTCTAAATGTTGAAAAAAAGAAAATGCAACCCAAATTAACAAAGCAAGTATCCCAACTATTCAATCCTTGAAAGCAACAGTGAACTGATAACGTTCCTCTTCTTTCTTTCGGTTTTGGGGGCAATCAAGGTTTTACGTGACTTGCCCAGGGTCTGGGGCCGAATTTGAACCTGGGTCCTCGGACTCCAGGGCCCGTGCTCTAGCTGCCCCACCAGGTTCGTGTTGAGAAGGCTGCACGACACTGGGGGAGAGCGGCAGGGGCAGGGGCTCTGCAGTCGGAGAAGCCCACACCAAGGGTTCATGAAGCACCTGCTCCTTTTCCAGGCTGGGTACCTCTCTCCGGGCCTCCCTCCACACTGCCGAGCCCGGACTGGGGGTCTAAAGCTCTGTCTACGGCACCTGGGCAGACAGGCCGTATGCCCACTGAGGGAGGCGCAGCGAAGAGGCCCCCAGCAGCTGCCACTTCTTGGGCACGGTTAGGAAAGGGGCGTCGGTGCCCCCAAGCCGAGGCCCGGACACCAACGCCCCGGGGGGCGGCTTAACTGAGCTTTAAACGAGGCTGGGGGTGGGAGGGCAGACACCGAAGGGCGACCCCAGCCCTAGAACCACCGTCAGCCCTGGCGCCTTCTGGGGCTCCCTTCCATCTACTCTGCACGTGATTAGTAAGGACACCGCAGTTCTGGGGGTGTCTCCCGCGTCAGAATGGACGCTTCCGGAGACCAACCCTCCCTCCTTTTTTTTTCTATCCGCGACGCTCGGCACAGTTTGGCATACAGCAAGCGCCTAATAAAGGCTTACTGACTGGTAATCCGGAGCCCTCAGCTAAAGGCCCAACAAGCATACGGAGCCTCTTCCACGCAAGGTGGAGATGGGGGGCGGGGAGGAAGGCCGGCGGAGGGGCTGGCGTCTCTGGGCCTGTGGGTACCTGGCCTGACGCGCTGCTCCTTGGCGGAGGCGGCGGCGGGGAGCGGCCTGGGCACCGGCTTCTTGCCCGGGGCCTCTCCCGCTGCCCCGGATTCGGCGGCGGCTTTGGCCCTAGCGGCCGACACGGCAGCCCGCACCGCGCCGGCTCCCGGAGCCTTGTGCTTCTTGTTCTTCCCGCCCATGCTTCGGCTCCCACCGGGCCCGGAGAGGCGGGAGGCGGGGAGAGAGAATGGAGCGGGGCACAGACAGGCGCGATGGCTTCGCCCCGCCAGGCGCAGACTCTCTCAGTCCGCAGGCGCAGTGCGGCGGCCGCCCGCACCGCCCTCATCCGGGCTTCCCTGGAGCGGCGGAGAAGAACTGCCTCGGGATTGGTCGTGGTCGCGGCAGTCCCGCCCCTCTCCCCGCCCTCACCGCGTGCTGCGTCTTCTCCCTATTTCCTCTGCCGGCTGGAAAGATTGTAAAAGAGACAAGAGAAAAAAATTTCAAGTGGCCGTGTGAGCTCGAGCTTTCTTGTTCCCTCCCGGACACCGTAGCCCAGGATCGAACGCTCCCTCCGCCTAACTGCGGGGCATTGTGGGTAGTGGGAATTTGGCTGGACAGTTCGGAAACATGGCGGACGCGTTCGGGGACGAGCTCTTCAGCGTGTTCGAAGATGAATCGCCGGCCACCGCGGCCAAGAAAGGAAAAGGGGCGTCCGAGGCCGCTGGCAAGGCCAAGTAAGGAGCGGGACCGGAGCCGTGCGTGCGGAGGGACAGAAGGGAAGCCGGAAGCAGGCTAGGGTTGTTCAGTGGAAAGGGAGTCGTGGCCTCCGGGGTTGGGGAAAGCGCAGGCCGCGCTGGGGTGGAAGGCCTCGAGAACAGACGGGGGTCAGAGAAAAGACAAAGGAGGAGGGCCTGTCTGTCCGGTAGGCTTTTGTAGGAGATCCTTCCCAGGGGCTTCCAGGAAGGGCAAAGACGAGGGGGCGTTAGGGGGGAGACGACAGGAGAAGAACCGGGGACCGGACATGGAAGAGAGGCGCCCAGAGAGCAGGGGGATCCGAAGCGGGGGAAGACTCCTGCATAGTGGGGCGGATTTCACCTGAAGGCCGCCAGGGAAGCCTGGTAGATTGAGAGGAGGAGGGAGAGCCTTCCAGGGGTGGGGAACGGCCGATGCAAAGGCACGGAGACTGGACAGCGGGGAGGTCAGTGTCACTAGATGTACGGTCGAGGACTCGGAGAGGTTGTGAAGGGCTGGAAACGTTATTTGTGAGCGCCAGTCATTTTATTTCTTTCTTGAGCCTGGAGGTTACAGGGAGTAGGGCTGCAGAGACAAAGGACAGATGTCCAGAGAGAAAGAAAAGCAGCCTGCGGTTATGGTGAGGGAAATGTTAAAAAAGAAAGAAAACTACATTAGAGCCGTGTAATGACACACCCGTCAGTAGGATCCGATTTTCTGATTTTACTCTTCCCTTGAGTGAAATATCACAAGAAGGGTGAGAATTCTGTTTTTTAAGTCAGCCAGCAACAGTTAAAGGGCCCAGCCAGGTGTCATGGGGGATGGGCTAGTGGACTTGGGAGACAGGAAGGCCAAATACTGCTTCAGTCAGTGACTAATTAGGTGGGCTTGGACCCGCCACTTAATCTCTAGTCCTCAGTTTCCTCATCTGTAAAATGGAGATAATAATAGGACTCATTTTCCAGGGTTGTTTTGAAGATCAGGTAATAATAACTAGTATTTATATATTGCTGTAAGGTGCTGGGTCTTCTATCGCATTTTGTTTTCACAATAACCCTGGGAGATAGACGCTGTTGTCATCTCTGCTTTAAGTAAAGTGACTTGCCAATAGTCACGTGGCTAATAAGTGTCTCATTTGTACTCAGGTCTTCTTGGCTCCATGCACTATGTCACATGCCACCAAATAACATGTAAAGAGTTTTGCAAACCTTAACGTCAGTATGTCAGTTCCAGCAATTATCTTTCCTCTACCACTTTTTTTAATCACCCATGTGATCAAGTGACTGAGTCAAGCCTCTTAACTCCTCTGTGCAGTACTATCTATGAAAGATACAAAAATTTGGATTCAAGGGAATTATATTCAAATTGTATTCCAATTCAAAAAATTATGTATGGCTTGTTTATCCAAATGCTGTAGATTTAGAGCTTTAGAGGACACTTAGTTGTGGGATCATAGATCTATAGTTGGAAGGGACCTCAAAGACCACCCAGTGCAATCTCATTGAACAGTAGTGTTCTTTCTGTACTGTAACTATGTAGTAGGAGTCCTTAGGTATTAGCCTCCACGTTTCCAAAACTAGGGTATTTGAGGACTTAGGTACTCTCTCAAGAATCCTTTTGGCTCAAAAATCACAGGATTCTATGGATAAGTATGAATCATTGGGCCCCTTCATAAGGAACTTACAATCTTAAATTTTAAAAAATTTACTAATCATAACTTTCTCTTCAGTGCTCACGGAATGCAGTTCAGCAGATGGTGCTTCTAGCAGAGGGAGTGAATGGTATTACCAGGAAAATTCAGGGCATCTTCAAGGGATAGTAAATAGTATGCTGACTGGAGCAGAGGGTATTCATTTTAGTCAATTAGATGAGGTTCTTTAGCACTAGTCAGGGTTTTGGACGCTATTCTTTAGGAAAAAGGGAAACATTGAAGAGTTTTGAATAGGGAAAGAGGGTAGTTTAGGAAGATTAATCTGGTGACATTGTGTAGAATTAATTGGAGATTGGATTGTTTTTCCCTCTAAACATGTCCCTCTGTCTTAACTTTTCTTTTCTTTTGAAGGCACTATCATACTTTAAGTCAACCAGGTTTTTCACTTGCTAGTATTCCTTAACTCTTCATTCTTCCTTGGCTTCCTCTCCTCCACACTCATTCAGTGATTAAGTCTTGTTGATTCCATCCCCTCAACATCTCTTGAATCTATCTCATTTACTCTACTAATGAACAAAGACCCTAGTGTAGGCGCTCCTTTTCTCTTGTCCTATCTCAGGAACCTCTTTCCTAGTCTTCTTGCTCCTGTTCTTTTCCTCTCTTAAAGTCCACTCTCCACACAACTGCCAAATGGTTAGTCCTAAAACACAGGATTGCCTTGTTATTGCTTAAGAAGCTTCAATGACTCCCTACTGTGTTTAGGACAGGAGTATTTCACCTGTGGTCTGTGAATGTCTTTATTATTATTATTTTTGATAACTATTTTGATATAACTGGTTTCCTTTGTAATCCCATTCATTTTATTTTATGCATTTAGAAAAGAGCTCTCCAAAGGCTTCACCAGACTGCCAAGGAGGTCTATGATACAAAAAAATTTAAGAACCTTTATTTTGGGATAAAGTACACATTTCTCTTGCATTTAAAGCCCTTCACTGGCTCCAACTTATTTTCCCAGACTGATCACAAATTATTTTCCTCATACACTTTGTGATTCAATCAGGATGCCCTACTTTTTGTTCCTTATATTTGACATTCCATCCTCCCATGTCTGTGACAGCCTGCCCCCAATAGTTTCAGTGCTCTCCTTCCTTATCTCTGCCTCCTGAAACTCTGAACGCCCTTTAAGGCTGAGCTTAAGGGCCACCTTCTTCAAGAAGCCTGTTTTGATTATCCCCATTGTTGTTCATATCCATCAATCACTTATTTATTTATTTTTAGATGTCCTTTATCTTCTTACATGTGAATGTAATATTGCATACTTCTAACTGTATGTTGTATGCTTCACGTAATGTATAAATTCCTTAAGGCCAGAAATTTTGGTATTTGAATCTGCAGTGTCTGGCAGACAGTAGGTATTTAATAAATGCTTATTGATTGATAGATGAAAGGAGACAAATTAGGTGATATTTGTAGTAGTTTTATGGAGAGTTGAACTGTTATTTCTGTCTTCATGACTTCTCTTGTATATGCCCCTTTCTGTCTTCTCATACTCTCATAAAGGCCTTAAATCACTTCACTCCTGGACTATTGAAATATTCTGCTGGTAGGTCTTCCTGATTCAAGTCTCTCCCCACCTCCATCTCTCCTCTACTCAGCCTTCAAATTGATTTTCCTAAAGCACAAGTCTGACCATGTTACCTTTAAATCCAATAAACTCCACAGGTTCCCTATTGCTGTCAGTTTTAAATATAAAATACCATTTTGGTTTTAAAAACTCTTTATAAACTTGGCCCTTTTCTGCCTTTCCAGTCTTCTCATACCTCAAGTACTCTGTAATCCAGTGACACTGACTTCCCATTTTCCAACTCTTGAGCATTTTTGGTGACTGACCCCCATGCCTGGAATTCTCTACCTTTTCATCTTTACCTCCTGACTTCCCTGAATTCCTTCAACTCTTCAGCTAAAATTCCATCTCTGCAAACAGCATTCCTAGTCCTCCTTATTCATAGTAACTTTCCTTTAATACTATCCCCAGTTTATTTTGTATATTTGTATATATCATGTATATGATGAATGCATGTTTACCTGACTTTTTTGGTACGACTCCTGAGGATATTGAACTAGGGAATCCTGTAAAAATTTTGAGAAGTGTAGTGTACCCAATTGGCATGGTTCTGTGCCTTTCTCTGACAGATTATGTAAGGAAGAGTAAAACTAGTGTATGGGGGTGGTGATCCAGAGTTAAGAAATTGTGTGGAAGATGAAGACCAAAAAAGGGAGTCTTAGTTGTTGGGGCAGCATTGAATTTACTTCCCATTTGATCCAGGCTGGGCAAGGAATTAAGTATGATCAAAAGGAATCTAATAGAATATGAAGAAAGTGAGAGAATTCAATAAACTTGAGGTCCTGGGCAAAGACCAGGTTTTATGGGTGTAAAATATTAGAAAAGTTGAGAGGTAAGGAGCTTGTGGATTTGGGTATAATGTAGCGGCTCTAACAATGACTATATTTAGGTGGTGTTGTTTGGTAGCTGAAGTGGAGCAGTAAATTTGAGGAACTGATGTCCATGGTATCTAATTGGGCCATCTTCGTGAATATTGAATTCATAGTAGGTGATTATTGCATTGGAAAGAAAACTGGGAGCCAGGTGCTTAAAAGATTATAGAAAGAAAAGTAGGTCTTATAGAAGGATAACAATATTGAGGATATAGGGTGGGTATCATAAGCTGTTGGTATAGACTTGAAACCAGATGTGGAATAAATGTACATCAGTAAGTATTTATTGGGGGCATCTAAATGGTACAGTGGATAGAGCACCATGCCTGGAGTCAGGTAGATTCATCTTTTTGAGTTCAATTCTGGCCTCAGACACTTACTTAGTTGTGTGACCCTGGGCAAGTCACTTAACCTTGTTTGCCTAAGTTTCTGTATCTGTAAAATGAGCTGAAAAAAGGAAATTGCAAATCATTCTAGTATCTTTGTCAGGAAAACAGCAGATGAAATCACAAAGAATAGGACATAACTAAAAAACAACTGAACATAGCATTTATTAATTACCTACCACATATGAGTTATTATTTCTAAGTTTTGAGGGTACAAGCCAAAAATGACACAATCCATTTCACTGAGGACCTTCCAGTCTAGCCAAGGGAGGCAGCATGTTCACATAAAGGTGTATATGCACAGTAAAAAAAGAGGGATTGGGGAGGGGCACTTTCAGCTAGGGGAGCAAGGAAAGCCTTCATGTAAGAAGTGCTAGACTGAAAGCTAGGGATTGAGCAACTGTAGTATGGAAAGGGACTTCATTCCAAGCATGAGGGACAGCTAATAAAAAGGCTCAGGGCTAGGATATGGAGTGTCCTATATGTAGAAGTATAAGAAGGTCTATTTGGTTGGACTGTAATAGGTGTCTATTTGGTTGGATTGTAATAGGTATAAAAAGAACATTATAATAAGGCTATATAAAAGTAGATTGAAGTCATGCTGTGAATATCTAATTCCCACCCTTCCCCCTCAAAGGGGGAAGTTTATTTGATCATCCTAGAAGTAATAAGGAGCAATAGAGATTTAGCAGAGGCACGATATGAGAAAAGAAGGGAGAAAAAAAGAGAATTTCAAAGAAATAGGGAAAGAAAGTTTGATGGGATGATCAGGTGTATTGAGAGTTTTTTGAGGATGGAAGAATCTTGGGTATATTTGTAGCCTTAAGGAAGGGCCAATAGAAGGGGAGAGACTGAAGATTGGGGGAAGGGAGGGGATGATTAAGGGTGCAATCTGCTACAGAAATTGGAAAAGATCAAGGTTTTGTGTCTTGATGAGAAGGCCTACTTTTTCAGAACTGGAATAAAGGAGGAGAAAATGGGAGATGTTGGTTTTGAGGTAGGGGATAGGGTTATGAGGTAAAAAACGGAAGAAGAGCAGGCTCAGAATGAATGAACTTAGGTTTTTTTGGTAAAGCATGAGTTTAGGTCTTCAGCTGTGAAGCTCAAAGAAAGGGATGGTATGGGAATTTTAAAGAGAGGAAAAGGTTTACTATAGTCTATGTGGGAAATAGGATAGAGAGTTAGAGTAGTAAAAAGATTACCTTGCTCCGGTGAGGGACCCAGTTGAGATTAGGCAGCAATTTTTAGGGACCAGTCAGCACAGTTGTGACTTTCTCCAGCTGCACATGAATAGGAAGGGAGGAGACAAGAGAGTTGGGATGTGGTAAGTCATGAAGGATTTGAGAGAACAAGATAGTATAGACTTGAACTAGTTAACTAAAAGGTCAAGATTGAAAAAGGACGACAAATGATATGAGAATAGGTAATGAGACAAGAGCCTAGGAAAGTATGGTCAGAGGAGGGGTTTGAGTCACAGGAAGAAGCAATATGTTTAGGAGGAGTAAGCACAGATAATGATGAAATGATAGAAAGTTATAATCAGGAAAAAAGAATAGCTAGATCGCTGGAATGATAGATACATTTTAAAATTTTTACATAAATTTCATTCATGTTTCAGATTGTTCATATTACTCTGGCTAAATTTTTCCAGATGTATACATTTTATTTGGAATTTGAGAATTTATGAATTATTAAAAATTAAGACTATTATAAAAAACATTGCTTTTCAGAAAACGAACAGATGATAAACCCCAGTCAGGATCTGCCAACGTTGGGAAGAACAAAAGAGATTTAGAATTGGAAGGTACAGATGAACCCATATTTGGAAAGAAGCCCAGAGTAGAAAATACATTAGCAGAAGATATAAGGTAAGATTCACTTTGTTGTAAATTTCAGGTGTACTTTGTGTGTCACTGTTACTCTTTGTGTATCATTTTGGCATAAAGTTTAAAGATTTTTTTGAAACTGGGTATGAAGTAATTTGTGCCTTATAGAACTCAACACTTATGTAATTGTGCAAAATAAAAGATGCTATTTGTGCAGAACAACATGGTAGTGAGCTAGACTTTCAAAAACCAGATTTTCATTCTTTAACAGTGCTGTGCGGTCAAAGAATTTAGGAAATTACGTCTAACGTTGAAACAAAATAATTTAGGTAACTTCTGAGACAAGGTAGCCATTAGTGATAAGCTAAGATAGGCAGTTGCCAGAAATAATACTGTAGAAGAAATTCCACTTATTATTATTGTGAAGAATACAACTGCGTCCATTACAAATTACCTCGTATCCTTTTTTTGGCCTGAACCTTTGATTTCCTTGGTGCAGGCAACACCTGATGAAGCATGTTCTTGTACCATGGTTCTGTAATTAAGACATTGATAAATGTCCAGGGTCACACAGCTGATATGTGTTAGAGACGATTTGAACTCAAGTCTAATTTTGAAGTTGGCCCTCTTTCCACTACACCATGCTACCATGTTTTCTGATAGCTAAAATTTTATAAGTTGAAAGTTCTTCTAAATTAGAATCATGATATTTTAAACTACTTTTCCCCTCAGAAACTGTGGGTAGGAGGAGTATATATGCCAAATTATTGAAAAAATTAATCTTACATTTAATTATTTTTTTAAATTTTAGTCTGACAGATCTCATGCCCAGAGTCAAGGTAGAAGCAGTGGAAACTGTTGAAGGCTGTACACATGAGGTAAGTATAAATAATGAATACTGTGACTTTAGACTGTACATTTTCTCTGAGTAATTAGGTTAGTAGGCAATAATCAGCTTAGTTGGTGCAAATTAGAAAGGCTAAGTATTATCTGTGTTGCATTGTCATTTTGTGTATAATAAGATCACAGATTTAGAGTAGGAAAGAACCATAGAGGTCATTTTGTCAGATTTTACAGATGCTATAAGAAAAGCAAAATGATATGCCCTAGCTCTTCAAATCTGGTACTGTATACCATAACATGCTGCTTCTTATATTCCACTTTTGACTCATGTCCTAAAGTTTAGAGGTCTAGAATTCATAAATCCCAGTTTTATTACCAGATGACTGTCTTTGATAATCTGTAATCTCCCTGTAGGACAAAGGCTTTTAACCTCTTTTTATATTCTGACCTTTTTGGCAGTCAGTGAGTGAAGCCTATCAGAGTAATACTTTCAGTGCATTAAAAGAAATACGTAGGATTACAAAGGAACTAATTTTATTGAAATTATTTATCAGTATTAAAAAAAAAAATTCATGGAACTCGAGCTCTTACTCTAGCAAGAGTTTATAAAACAGGTGAGAGAGGCAATTAAATGATACCTTATTAAGACCTTTAAGAAATAATCAGAGCAACATCTAATAAAAATGGTTTATAGTTCAAATGGGAGACTTATCTATTAAAACACTTATATATTTCAAGGTGCAAAGGTCCTCGGAAACATGAAATAGATCTTTAGATCTATGTTCTAAAAACCTTTGTTAGAGCTAGCATGTTTGCGCTCCTCTTTAGATTTGTTTTCTTTTTTTTAGTCTTATTTATAGAATATGCTTCAGCTCAAGTTGGAATTATGTTCATTAGGAACTTGGAGTTTCTTCTGCAGATTGTGCACTTTACATCCTGAACAGAAGGATTCCTACTATCTTTTCTACAACTAAACAACCATAATATAAAGTATGGCTGACATGCTTCTACTTTTACCATGTAACTTTTTGTTTCAGTCATTGTGCTAAAGGCAAGATGCTGTTGTAGCTCCTAAAAAATCTTTATAGAGTGGTAGAATTTGAGATCTGAAAAATCTCAGAAATCAACTTGTTTTACGTTTACCTGAAGCATGAATCATCTCTCTAGAAAGCATCTACTGTTGTTGGAAGATCTCTTGTGACTGGGGCCTTACTCCTTTTCTGTAGTCTTTTTCCATATATTTCTCAGACTGGAATTGCATTAAGTAAGTCCTGGAGAAATTTCTGTTGTCCTTTCTTAAAGCCTTTCCTTATCTCTGGTAGCATTTAGTTATCCAGTCCCCTAAACCTAGTGATCACTAGGATGATAGTGATAACATTAGCTTGCTTTTATATAGTGTTTTAATGTTTGCAAAGTACTTCACAATTTTTTTTCATTTAACCTCCACAACAGCCCTGGGAGGTGTTATTACTGTTGTTACCTTTTTTTACAGATGAGGACCCGGATTTAGGCAGAGATTAAAGGACTTGCTTAGGGACACAACAGTGTCCAGGACCAGATTTGAACTTAGGTATTTCTGACTCTAGGTCCAGCATTTCCTCAGAGGGCCATTGGCAGGTCTAAGTGGTATCTCAGTGAGGAGACCAGAAGAACCTAGAAACTGTCATAGCCAGCAAACAGTCAATATCCTTGCAAGTTAGTAAATATTAAGCACCAACTTCGTGTCAAGCACTGTACTTAAAAGCACAGGATAAGAAAGAAAGAGGGAGAATCTCTGCCCTCAAGAAGTTTGCAACCTAACAAGGAGAAATAGCATACAAAAAAAATGTGTGTGAACAAGGAGAGTGAAGAAAAAAAGGTACCCGTTCAGAGGACATGATAGAGCAGTCAGTCATAGAGGTACCAGATGTGTGGGCTGGGCTCTTTCCTTAATGGAGATTTGAAGTTCAAGGCTGTACCCTCTAATCAGAAACAGAAAGTCATAATGATGAGGGGTCCCAAGGCTGATGAGATTTTACAGGATAATAATAATAAGCTTTGTGGGACCTGGTAGAGAAGCCAGTCAGAGAAGTCCTAAAGCAGTGCAGCCAGGTGAGGAATTGCTAAGTGGCACACAGAAGAACCAAGGGTAACATTAGTTTAAAACACAAAATCATTTGAAAAACAAAAGATAATGAACAGTGGAGGTCTCCAAGAAGCATAGTGTGGGACCAAACTGAACTATATTACTCCAAGAGATTTATAGATGACAGTGGAAGAGATTTTTCGAAACTTCCAAAGCATTTTGATCATTAATAATGAATAAAACCAGCTTATACAACTTACTACCAGAATGACTTCAGACAAGCCAGGCATCATCTCTGGGCCTTAGATTCCCAGACAGAATCTATCCCCTCTTAGATTCACTTAAGAGAGGTATTAGTCCTAAGCACAACAACCCTTAAAAAGGATTTTCAAAAATATTTATAGCTCTTTTTGCAGTGGCAAAGAAATCTGTGAGGGTGCCTGTGAATTGAAGAACGATTAAGTAAATTATGGTTTATGAATGTGGTGGAATACTCTTGTTCTGTGAGAAATGATGAAGGGGATGGTTTCAGAGAGACCTGGGAGGACTGATAGCGAAGTGAGCAGATCCAGAACAATTTATACAATGTTAACATTATTATAAAGACAAAAACAACTTTGAAAGAATTAGGATCCCTCATTAATGTAATGACCAAACATTTCCAGAGTTTTGCTGATTTGAAAGTGAGTGTGTGTGTGTGTATGTATGTATGTGTAAAATGCTGCACCACCTAATATTAGGGTATTTTTAGTGACTCTCCCTAAGCTGTTAGTGCTATAAATACTTGTTAATTCATCATCTGTTCTTCACTTTTCTTTCATTTTCCTTGGACAGTTTTGTTCACTTTTGAGGTTCTACTTGTTGGATTTGTGCTCTCCTTTTAATACTTCTGTAATAATTTCTCTTTGCTCATTTTCTACTCTTAGTAAGCACTTGAATCCTGAAGTTAATTTTGTTTATATGAATTTCTTTCTAGTTCTCAAAACTCTAAACTCTCCACCCTGTTCTATCCCAGTCTGCTTTATTATTTACTTTATTATTCAGTTTACTTTATTATTTTTTCTTTCGTTTTGTTCCTTTTTCTTAGCCTTTGTGACGAGGTTGAGGGGTGATGGGGACCCCAAAATACCCACAGTCTGGGTCGTGCTCGAATGAATTCAACTCAAACATTCTTAAAGCCAAAGAAAACAAAGTTTATTGAAGATTCACCAAATTGGGTTGGCTTTTAAGGAGCCTAAGCATTTATGATGCTTATATTCACAGGCAGGCCAGATAGAATCTCAGCTAGACAGAGTTTGAGCTGGATTGAATCTGAGCACCTTGATGAAGGCAAGATGGAACTTAAATACAGAAAAGAATATAGGAGGGATCTGGGGGGTGGTCTGGTAGTCCAGGGTGATGGGAGGAGGGGTTTAGGAAGGGTCTTGAGGAGAAGTCCAAGGCGTCTCAAAGGCTGGAAACAGCTGGAGACTATCTGGAGATAATCAGACTAGGGGGCGACTAGGTGGGAAGCAGGTGGGGCAATCAAGAGGTAACAGGCTATGGCCACAGATTTGAGTATGAAAAGCCAGGTTCTGTGGAGAGATACCAGGAGAGCTCAATTTGAGTATGAAAAGACAGATTCTGTGAGGAGATACTAGGAGAGCTCAATTTGAGTGTGAAAAGACAGGTTAAGTGAAGAGATTCCAGGGGAGCTCAAGGAAATTCCCAGAGCCTGAACCCCATCATTTCCAGCACTTATTAGAATACATTCTGAATATTCTCTGCCTCCTCTCCCACTCCCTCCTTCTCCCCCTCCATCCAGTAGAGGTTTTTGAGTAGTATAGGTCTTTGTTGCCATTTTCTGAGAAGTATCGATTTACTTTTATCTTCTTCCTTATTCATTTTCCCTTGAGAAGTAATGAGGTACAGTTAAAGGAGTGGAAGGAATTTTAATGCCAAAGAATCAGTTTTAAAACCGGAACTGTTGTAGGAGGGGCTTTCTACTCCAATCTTCTCATTTTATAAATGAGGAAACTAACATCCACTGGTTAAGTGACTGGTTCAAGGCTATACAAGTAATATGTCAGAAATGAGATCTGAAATGAGGTCTTCTGACTCTAGAGCCAGTGCTTTCTTTACAGTACTGTGCTACAAATGAAAAGTAGCCTTATATCCAATTTCTTTTGAATCACATCACATTCAATTTCCATTCCATTTTGGGGGTGGCTCTCTGAGAAAACTGAGAAATAAATCTGGAGATAATAGGTTTTTTTTTTTTTCTAATTCCAATTAGGTTGCATTACCTGCAGATGACGAATATGTTCCACTGAAGCCACGAGATGGAAAAGCTGCCAAGGTTTGTAATTTTCTTTCAGTAATTTACTATTTTTTTATTTGTATATAAGCCAAAAATAGTAATAATTGTACACATAAAAGATGCCTCTTTATTAGCAGCAAGCACCCCAGCATACACAGGAGGGCCTGCTGCAATTTCTTAGATTTGCTTTTCTAAGGAAAACAATCTTAAAGGGGTAAACAATCTTACTTTAAGATTTAAGCTTACTTTGCTTAAGCACAGGTATCATTCACTTAGTTCAGGGGTGGGTGGTGGGGAGTCAGACCCTGAACTTCAGAGAAAATACAAACAGAAAGACCCACCAGTCTTCCAGCTGTCTGACCATAGACCATACGTACAGCACCAACGTCTGGGGGAGGGGAGGAGGTGAGCTCCTTAAGGTCTACCCAGGGTCTTGTCTGGCCTAATCACACACTCATCCAGTGATTTGAGTCCCAAAACAAAACCTCACCTCAGAGTATATTTACACATTCAGAGCCAGAAGGCATGACCAGCTTGATCCAGTGCTTCATTAGCTATCAAGAAAAGGTGTGGGCCTTCATACAAAACAAGCCTCCCTAATCAAGCTTGCTTCCCTTAATAGCTTGACCTGAGGGCTATTGATGGGCGGGGAAGATTTTTAACTCCCGTTACAATTAGTCTGTATATTTTAATACATTAAGGCTGTTGTTTCATTTCCCTGCTTTCTTCCTATCTTAGATCATAACTCCCCTGCATTTCATTAGTATTTGCCCATTACTGTGGCCAAAAAAGCATACCTTGTGACCAACCTGGTGATGATCCTCTCTGAATTAGAGGCTCATCCTTGAATTGAATCAGGCCCCAATTTGAATTCTTCCCAGCTTTTTGGCAGGACCTACCATAGCTTTCAAAAACCCAGAATTATTTCTGTGCTATTGCACAGTATCAGAATAGAACTTGGTGGAGGTTATGATATTCAAAAATTTTAGAGTGTTTTCCTTTAACATAAAAGATCAAGACATAGACCAATTTTTAGCACTTCTTGATAAAAGCCTTTTTAAAAAATCCCTGTTTCTGTCTTTGGCAATAGGATCATGTATCTTAAAAACAGGTCAATCTGTGGATACTTGTCTGAACATTCTTTTTTAACTTCTTGTGTTCTTCTGTCATTTTCCTAAAGATTTTGTTGGATTTTATTTATTTTGCAGGAATATCCATTCATTCTTGATGCCTTTCAGAGAGAAGCCATTCAGTGTGTAGATAACAACCAGTCTGTTTTAGTTTCTGCACATACATCAGCAGGAAAAACTGTATGTGCTGAGTAAGTAACTTCAATTTTTTTAATAAACTTTAAAAATAAACTCTCTTTTCCGTAACTTCTACAGTAAGGTGATTTTTAATTCAGATTTCATTTGTACCCTGCTTATAGTTCTGGAATTTTAGAGCAAGACAGACCTTAAAGGCAATTCTGCCTAATTCTGCAACTCAGCTCACAGGTGAGGAAATGCAGGCTTAAGAGAAGTTACTTGCCTGTGGTAAAGTTTGTTTATGGTAGCACCCTGACTGAGGCCTTTTGGGTCTTCTGTTTGTAGTCCAGTGGCACCTGAACTACTGTATGCTCCATCTTAAAGGTAATGAGTGGCTGAGCCAGCGCTCTTTCTGATGCCTTACACTGCCTCAATTCAGTCGAATTCAATAACAAGTAAAGTTGTATTTACCAAGTTAAGTTCATTTACTGAGGTAAAAGTTTCGAATTCTCATTCTTAACAAAGGTGAACTCTCATTTGCCCTAGGTTTGACAGAGGTCTTCTGTGGCAGAGGTTAGTAGAGGAGAGATATATCTTTTGTCAACATGTTAAGATAAATTCTAGTCCAAAGCTCTGCTTAGAGGTCATTCATTTTTAAAAATCTACTCCAGGTTGGCCAAGGAGATCACACAAGGAAGGCCCAGGTCTATACTCTGAACACATATATGGATAGGGTTGAAATGGAGCTAGCTTTTGGATGGGTGGAAGGTTTGTACCATTTACCACATGTGTTGATAGTCCTAATTTGTTGGACATACTTTTTATTTTATTTTCCCTTTACACTCTTATTATATTTACATTAAGACATGATTTGACAGTTGGTTAATATGTTGCATTTCTTGCTCTTTTATTTTGTGTTTGAAACTTGTTTTCCCCTCTAAATTGTAAATGCTAGAAATGTGATATTCATAGCACCTATAGTGGCTGTGAATGTGCCAGCACAGCTCTGAATCATAAAATATAACAGACTCTCCACATGGAAGACAAAACCAAAACATTTATTCAGATACTAGAAAGACAAAGCCAACACTAGAAAACCAAGTCCATCATAGTAACAAAGAAATCCATCCTAGTAACCAAGAAGTCTCTACACATTATCAGGCCTTCTCACAAACATGCTCTCCTAACCAAAATGCCTTTCTCTCGCTCACAGTCCACTGCCTGCTTGCTCTGACTAGTTTGACCAACTTCCTGTCAGTTCTGCTCCTGCTCCACACCTTCCTTTTCCACGACAGGCTTCATGTGACTTAAGCAGGCCTGTTAATGGATGGGAAAGATCTTCCCATTCCATTAAAAGTACATTAACAACATATGGGGCTTCATAATATTTCTGTCTCCTTTGTTGGTATCAGCACTTAGTATGCTTGGTAAATATTTATTGATTGATATTGATCATTACTTGCTAGAATTAGTCTTGAATTAGTCTAGAATTGCTAGAATTAGTCTTCCAAAATTCAAATGCACAATTAATATTATAGGTCATTACACAAAGAGAGAGAGAGAGAGAGAGAGAGAATGTGTGTGTGTGTGTGTGTGTAAAAGTATAGATTCGTGTGTGTGTGTGTGTGTAAAAGTATAGATTCCAGTAGGAAAAAAGTAGAAAACTTCATTTTTCATATTTATAGTAACCTCTCAGAACTAGAAATGTAAAAGTGATTGTTTATAATATTTTAAAATATATTAAATTGACCAGAATTTGGTTAAAATGTCTCTGTACATTTAGAGCACTAGAGAAGTGTCACATTTATTATTTTAACAGATTTTCTTAACTTTTATATTTGGCTTACAAATAAATAGAGTAAGATATTCTTAACATTTGGTAAAATCCTTTTCGGTTTTTCCAAAGACCAACTACTAGAATTTTATTCATATGAAAATCTTTTTTCCTAGAATCTTATCAATAAGCATATTGGTAGAATAGTTCATAAAGGAAAACTTTGAGTAAAAATTTTGTGAGTTTTTTAAAAATTGGTTTCACATATTTAGGTATGCCATTGCTTTGGCTTTGAGAGAAAAGCAGCGTGTGATATTTACCAGCCCGATTAAGGCTTTAAGTAATCAGAAATATCGTGAAATGTATGAAGAATTTCAAGATGTTGGCCTGATGACTGGTGATGTCACCATAAATCCTACAGCTTCTTGCCTGGTTATGACTACTGAGGTAAATTACTTCAACTATTCGCTTTTTCACCCTCCAAGTTGCTTTTGGAATTAGAACTTCTAAAACTCTGTGCTCTGTCATATTTGCATAATTACTTTATCTAAAAGTCTAAATACAAAGTATTTTTAATTTTAAATTTGCTTCTTGTAGTTACTTGGTTAGTAATCTGAAAATAATACCAGTAATCTGTATTTAAGATGCTTATTGTTATTTTGGAACATGATTTTGTAAACGCCAGCTTTTCCATTCTGAATCTAGGTTTTACTCACCTAAATGATGACACATGACTGTGACTTTTGTAAATATGGAATAGTAATAGGGTTTTTTAAAATCATAGTAGAGCTTCACATTAGTATAGTGGTTACTTCTTGACCCATGTAAAATACTAATGGGCATAAATCCCAAAATGGTTGCCCTAGGAGTATTTATTGTGAGTTCTTGCCCTGGATATGCTTTGTTCTACATTTTGTTACTGCTTTACATTTCCTTGCCTCTTAAGTCACTGTCTGTTTCTGGACCAACATTAAAGATAGATAGGCTGAGAGCTGCCATAGTGTATGTAGTATATAGAGTACTGTACTTAGGAAGGCCTTTATTTGAGTCTTGCCTCTTACATATACTAGCTATGTGACCCTTTGGCAAGTCACTTGACCTCACTGCCCAAGATACTGTAACCTCAAAGGCTATGGATTGCAGAACAGTTGCTGATATATATTATACAGAGAGATTCTTAACTGAGACATTACTATACAAATGACATCACAAATCTATTCCCCAAAAAAAGGATAATTGCCTGCCTGTTCCTGGAAATTCTGTGCTTTATTTGGGTCTTTTAAGGATGTCTTAAGGATCCATGTGGTCTGTATGACTCATAGAAAATCCTGGAATGATCAAAAAACTAGCACTATTGGTAGTATATAAAGGCTGATAGATTATCTGAGGTTTATGTCATAGATGGACGATCATCTTAAAAGTCATTTTCTGAACTGAGACAGTAGAAATTGAAACTGGTTCTGAAATAAACTTTGTTGTTCATTGGGAAACTGGGAAAACAGGGATGAAAATGTGACTCTCCTTGCTCTGCAACTGTTTCCTGCATACTTTGATATTATATTTAAAAGTATGAAATGATTCTGACATTTGAAAGCATATTTAGGAAAACATAGTCTGCTCCTCTACCTAAACAAAAATCCTAATGCTCTTTGAAAAAAACCCTTTGTTTACTCTTAGTTAGGAAAGTACTCTTTTCCACTGAATTTTTAAGTATGTTACAGAAACCGTTCTGTTTTCAATTCCTTAGATTTTGAGAAGTATGCTGTACCGAGGGTCTGAGGTTATGCGAGAAGTTGCTTGGGTTATATTTGATGAAATTCATTATATGAGAGATTCAGGTAATGTATATATGTATTCTGTTTTCTGAGTGTGATTTATAAAATATCCCTCTTGAACTGTATGTTCTATAGATATCTCAAATTCAACATGTCTAAAACAGAACTCATTTATCTTTGTCCCCAACCCTACAAGCTGTATGACCCTAAGCATCAAAGTTTGTTGCAAGACTTTCAAAATTGTTTGTTTTTACAATGATATTATTGTATAAATGGTTCTTGTTCTGCTAATGTTATTCTGCATCATTTCATACAAGTTTTAACAGGTTTCACTGAAATTGTGCCTTTCATCATTAGTATAGTAATATTCTATTACGTTCATATACCATAATTTGTTCATTCTCCAATTGTCAAGCTCTCCTTTAGTTTCTAGTTCTTTAGTACTGCAAAATTAGGTTCTTTGCATGTTGTGTCCTTTGCTCTATTTATATCTTGTATGAACATTATTGTTTGCCTGATGTTTTTCCTGGCACATAGTATGCAGTGAATAAATGTTTGTTGACTGAGTGAATAATTTGTGGTAGTATGTTTTAGGGATTCCTCTGTAGATTGTTGTTCGAAAGTTTGAAAAATTCAGTTCTGTTCTTCTTAGTTTGACAGTTATTAATCTCAATTAATTAATCTTACTTAAACAAAAAATCAAATTTTATTTTGTTTTATGTTCCATATCTTAAAAGAATCCAACATTTATTGTTTCATTGAATCACTTTTTTCTTTACATTTAAAGGACCTTGTGATAGTTTAATTAAAAGGGCCTTTGTGAAATAGTAGAGTGATTCCAGCTGTATAATTTTTACTTTTGTCTTTGTACAAATCTTAATTTTATTGGGGGTTTATGTTACAAGGTGACTCTGAAGCTAATCTAGATTTATGGGAAGGGTGAGTATATGAGGAAAAAACAGTTTCTGACAGTATTACTTCAATAATTTGGAGTTCTGTATTTGTGGTTTTTATTTTCTAGAGCGTGGTGTTGTATGGGAAGAAACTATTATTTTGCTTCCTGATAATGTTCACTATGTCTTCCTTTCTGCTACTATTCCAAATGCTCGACAGTTTGCAGAGTGGATTTGTCATTTACATAAACAGGTACTTCTTTCCTTACTGAAAATACCATTTCTATGTCAAGAAGCATGGTAACCTTTATTTTATTTTATTTCATTTCATTAATTTTATTTATTTTTAGTGTTCTTACAATCACTACCATAAAACTTAGATTTTTTTCCCCCCACAACCCCCCTCCTTCCCCGAGATGGCATACAATTCTATATAGGATCTATACATACATTCCTATTGAATACATTTTCACTATGGTCATGCTGTGTAGAAGAACTAAAATAAATGGGGGAAATCATATAAAAGCCAAAACATTAAATACACACAAAAAAATGATCTGCTACATTCTACAGTTGAATTCCATAGTTCTTTCTCTGGATGTGGAAGGCATTTTGCCTTAGAAGATCGTTGGGAATTTTTTTTTTTTTTTAAGTCCTTGCATTGCTATGAAATTCCAAGTCTACCAGAAAAAATTCTCGCACGCTGTGGTCATTGTTGTGCACAAAGTTCTCCTGGTTCTGCTCCTTTCTTTCAGCATCAGATCATATAAGTCTTTCCAGGCCTCTCTGAAGTCTTCCTGTTCATCATTTCCTATTGCACAATAGTATTCCATTACATTCATATACCATAATTTATTCAGCCATTCCCCTATTGATGGGCATCACCTTTTTTCCAGTTCTTGGCCGCTACAAAGAGTGCTGCTGTAAATATTTTTGTACATGTGGAACCCTTTCCCATTTCTATGATTTCTTTGGGATATAGTCCTAGAAGTGATACTGCTGGGTTAAAGGGATGCACATTTTTGTAGGCCTTTGGCCATAGTTCCAAATTGTTCTCCAGAATGGTTGGATCAGCTCACATCTCCACCAACAATGAATAAGTGCTCCAACTTTCCCACATCTTCTCCAGCATTGGTCATTTTCCTGTTTTGTCATGTTAACCAACCTGATGGGTGTGATGTATCTCAGAGCTGTTTTGATTTGCATCTTTCTAATCAATAGTGATTTAGAGCATTTTTTCATATGACTATAGATGTCTTTAATTTCTTCCTCTGAAAACAGCTTGTTCATATCCTTTGACCATTTATCAGTTGGGGCATGACTTATATTCTTGTGAATTTGACTCAGTTCTCTCTCTTTTTTTTTTTTTTAACCTTTGTATCCCTAGCACTCAGTATAGTGCTTGGTACATAGTAGAAGTTTAATAAATGCTTATTGACTGGTTGATTGACATTGAAATAAGAAAATGTAAGTAGAGAACTATATAAATTTCTTTTTCTTCTTTCTTCCTCCTCTCTTTCTTTCCTTCCATCTTCCTTCTTTCTAATATTTTGACCAATGGATCACATATTCAGTGAGGGTATCTTATAGAATAGGAACTCCAGTGAGTCTTTCTCACTTTTAGGATCAAAAGAAAATCCTCTGCTTTGCTTTTCAAGCCCTTAATAACCTGACCCCTTCCCATCTTCCCAGTCTTCTTATACTTCATTCTCCTCTAATCCAGTGATATTGGTCTCTTAGCTGTTCTTCGAACTCAGCACTCCATCTCTGACTGTGCATTTTCACCAGCTGTCTCCCAAGCCTAGAATTCTCCCTCCATTAGTTCTCTACATATTTTAGAAATGAGACATTTATTACCGACACTAGCTATAAAAATTCTTTCCCATTTTTCTGCTTCTCTCCTAATCTTGGTTGCATTTGGTTCGTGCAAAAACTTTTTAATCTAATGTAATCAAAATTATCCATTTTGTACTTCATAATGTTCTCTATCTCTTGTTTGGTCAAAAACTTCTCCATTCTCCATAAATCTGACAGTCTTTGCTCCCCTAATTTGTTTATAGTTTATATCTACATCACATTATCCATTTGGTTTCCAGGTTTTTCTGAAGTCATCTACTCATTATTTCTTATGGAACAAGAGTATTCCATTACATTCATATATCATAACTTACTTAGCCATTCCCCAGTTGATGAGCATCTCCCTTCAATTTCCAGTTCTTGGCCACCACAAAAAGAGCTGCTAAAATTATTTTTGTACATGTGGGTCCTTTTCCTACAATTTTTTATAGTTCATATATGTGCATTTGATGTATTTCTGGATTACTGCTCATCCTCAATGACTCCCAATATTTGCCTGTTTTCATTGAAACTGAATACTTTTGCACTATTGATGTTATCAGTAATTTAATCTTGTTACCACCTTACTAAAAACATCACAAAATCTCAGAGTTGAAAGAAACCTCAAATCCCATCTAATCTGACTTCTCTTTTACCACATCCCTGGAAAGTGACCTTTTGCCTTGACTTGAATATCTCCAGTGAGGAGGGAGCCCGTTATTTCCCAACCAGCCTCTTCTACTTTTGGATAGCTCTCGCCCTTAAGAACTTTTTTTCTTACAGTGGGTCTCATATTGATCTTTTCTTTCCTTCCCTCAAGATTTCTTGGTCCTTACTTCCATGATCTCTTAGGGTTTTTTTTTAAGCCATTCACAAGTTTAGCTATACTACACATTGAAAAAATATATCCCAATATTTATCTGACATCATATTCTCTGCAGACAGGAGGGAGGATTCTTTTTATGTTTCTTCTTCAAGGCTAAGTTCTGTCATTAGTATTTCAGAGCATTTGTTGTCTTTTTTTATTGATCTTTCCATCAACATTGTTTTTGTCATGTATGATAGTTCACATGAGTCTTCCCAGGCTTCTTCACTTTCGCTGCGTCCATCATTTTCACTGCTTATTAATATTCCTTTACACTCTTATAGCCCTTCCCCAATTGGTGAGCATCTACTTTGTTTCCAGGATTTGATCAGGGCTAAGTAAACTCCCAGTTATTTTGATTTGTATTACTTTTGTAGTCAGTGGTTTAGTGTGTTCTTTTGTTAAATTGTTGTCTGTTTGTTCCTGTCCTTTGACCATTTACTCTAGCACTGGAAGGGTCCTCAGAGACCACCTAGTCCAGCCTCTTCATTTTACAGATGAGGAAAAAAGCCCAAGAAGTGACCTGCCCAGGTTCACACAGGTCATAAGCATCAGACTCTTCACTGTGTCATATCTGACCCTTACCAGAGATATTTGATACAAGGATTTATACCAAGGATTCAAAGATAGTTCAGTATTAGAGAAACAAAATAATCATGTTAAAAACAAAAACATTTTAAAAACAGATTGTTATATCAGTAGATTTAGAAAAGGCCTTTGATCAAGTACAATGATTGTTCTAAAAACCCTCCAAGGTAATATTGGCCTTATATATTAAGATAAATTTTTATTGATTGGGGGGAGACAGGTGCAGTCTGTATATCCTTGAATCCCTATAGCCTCTGTGTCCTTCCCTCATTTGCTCCCAAACTGTCTTTTGTTTGCTTTTGTGAGGCAGTTGGGGGTAAGTGACTTGCCCAGGTCCACACAGCTGGTAAGTATCAAGTGTCTAAGGTTGAATTTAGGTCCTCTTGACTCCAGTTCGCCACCCAGCTGCCTCCTAAGCTGTCTTTTTTAAGAAATTTTTTTTTAAAGAAAAGAAAAAACTACACAAAACTAACAAACCTATCAAAAAAAAGCAAAAACCTGACATTATATGCAGTGTTATGTTCATCCATGGCGCCTCACCTTTCCAAAGAAGTGGGTGGTGGAGAATGATGTCTTCCCATATTTTTCCTTTGGGACCAAGCTTTGTCATTATAGTTTCATAACCTTCAGTTTTGCTTGTTTTGTTGTTTTTCCATTTACACTTTCATGCTCATTATGTATGTGATTTTCTACCTCCACAGCATCTCCAAACCCTTCTCTCTATTTAAAACCTCTCTATTAAAAGAGCCTCTTCTAATTCCAGCCCTTATCACATCTCATTTAGTTTATTGCAGTGGCCTTCTGAATGGACTCCCTACCTCATCTTGCTCCACTCCACTGGTGCAAGGTGATTTTCCTTCTACTCATATATGATCATGTCATATTCCTGTTGGAATAACTTGGATAAATTCTAATGCCCCTATATTGTCTCAAGGATTAAGTATCAACTCTGTTTAACTTTAAAGACCCAACCTGTCTCTCTAGCCTCATCGTTGTACATTATTGCTGCTTTTGCGCTGTGCATTTTCAGCCAACTGGCCTTCTCTTTTTCTTACACAAAGCATTTCTTTTCTTCTCTCTGGTTTTGAAGGATAATTAATCTTTAGAGATTTAAGTTTGTACAAACCTCTTAAACTCAAAGGAGTGCTAGCTACTCTGGGAGCTTTCAGGGATGCTCTCATTCTTTCTCTTACAGGCTGTAGCAGTTAAACAGTTGCCAGCTGATCAACAATCTTTTTCCTTGTAGAATGCCAGTCCTTGTTTTGGGACAACTAGCAATCCCTGTTTGAAGCTTTGACAACTACAGAGGTGAAGCCTGTAATTCTGGTACTCTGGGTTATTTGACTGAAATAACAAAGTGACCTTTTATTTCAGGCATTACATTTGAATCATTTTAAGCCAGTAGAGGGTAGCTGTGACTTAAGTACTGTGACTTAAGAGTTTTCTTTCTTCACATGTGTTCTTTAAATGTTTCTTCTTAAAAATTATTATGAGAATTTAAGAAGATTTTTCTCTTATGGATTCAGTGTTTGGAACATGTTATTGCCATAGGTTAGTATTAATAACTAGAATTTATGTAGTATTTTAAGATTTACAGAGCACTTCACACATAATCTCTTTGTATTCCTACAACTACTCTGAAAGTAGGTGCTGTTATTATCCCCCTTTTACAGGTGAGGAAACTGAGACAAACAGGTTATGCCTTGCCCAAGGTCAATAAGCTAGTAAATATCTCAGGCCAAATTTGAACTTGGATCTCCCTAACTTTGGGGCCAGGATTCTATCCACTGTGTCACCTATTTGCCTCTGTACCTTCAGTATCTTTTTTTTTTTATTTAAATTTTTTTATTAAATTATTTTATTTGTTTTTAGTGTTCTGCAATCACTTCCGTATATCTTAGATTTTTTTCCCCTTCTCTCCCTCCTTCTCTCCTCCCTCCCCGAGATGGCGTGCAATCTTATATAGGTTCTACACATACATTCCTATTAAATACATTTTCACCTTAGTCATGTTGCATAGAAGAATTAAAATGAATAGGAGAAACCATAAAACAAAACAAAACATAATACAAAAGAAAATGATCTGCTTCTTTCTGCAGTCCGATTCCATAGTTCTTTCTCTGGATGTGGAATGCATTTTGCCTTAAAAGAGCACTGGGAATTTTTTAAGTCCTTGCATTGCGATGAAGTACTAAGTCTTCCAGAAAAAGTCCTCGCACACTGTAGTTGTTGCTGCATATAAAGCTCTTCTGGTTCTGCTCCTTTCACTCAGCATCAGCCCATACAAATCCCTCTAGACCTTTCTGAAGTCTTCCTGTTCATCATTTCTTATAGCACAATAGTGTTCCATTACATTCATATACCACAATTTACTCAGTCATTCCCCAATTGATGAGAATCCCCTTGATTTCCAGTTTTTGGACACCACAAAGAGATGGTATAAATATTTTTGTACGTGTGGGACCCTTTCCCATTTTTATGATTTCTTGGGATACAGTCCTAGAAGCGCTGTTGCTGGGTCAAAGGGCATGCACCTTTATGCATAGTGGCAAATTGCTCTCTAGGGCTCACAGCTCCACCAACAATGAATTAGTGTTCCATCTCTCCCACATCTTCTCCAACGTTTATCATCTTGCTGTTTTGTTATCTTAGCCAATCTGATAGGTGTGATATGATACCTCAGAGCTGTTTTGATTTGCATCTCTTATCAGTAGTGATTTAGAACATTTTTTCTTATGACTATAAATTAATTTCTTCCTCTGAAAACTGCCTGTCCATATCCTTTGACCATTTATCAATTGGGGCATGATTTGCATTCTTGGACATTTGACTCAGTTCTCTATGTATTTTAGAAATGAGGCCTTTATCACAAGCACTAGCTGCAAAAATTCTTTCTCAGTTTTCTGCTTCCCTCCTAATCTTGGTTGCATTGGTACCTTCAGTATCTTAAAGTCTCAAAAACATAATTTTGTTTAGAATTTAGAATTTAGAAAAAAATGTATATGTTTAAGGAGCAAACTATTTTCAATTTTTCTTAATATTTATTTTACAGCCTTGCCATGTAATTTACACGGATTACCGACCGACTCCACTGCAGCATTATATTTTTCCAGCAGGGGGAGACGGCCTTCATCTTGTGGTTGATGAAAATGTAAGTGGTTTTCATGTGTTGTTTTTTCCTTAATCATAACTCTTTAGTGTTTTAGCTGTGAATGGGAAATGAAAGCCCAGTTGCTTTATGTCGGTTTTTGTGTATAAAATACTCTGTATAAGCTTTAATATTGTATGACAATAATAGGAATCTGTCAGAAATGAATTATTTTAGTCAACTTGGTATAATTTCATTTCTATATGCTAAGAAATTGCTTTTTTTATTTGAGAAAAAAATTTATGATGTGAATTATGGCAGCATTTTTGACAAAATTGCTTAGAAGAATAACTTTGGTTTCAGGGTGATTTCAGAGAAGATAATTTTAATACTGCAATGCAAGTACTTAGAGATGCAGGAGATTTGGCAAAAGGAGATCAGAAGGGGAGAAAAGGAGGAACAAAAGGTAATCTCTCATTTTTCTTTGAAGTTAATTTATGTCATTCATTTTCAAATTATTTGATGTTAAAATTGATTTTTGTTTTTAGAAAGTTTCAAAGATGTATGGGATTAAATTAATGATTTATGTTTAAAAAAAAAACTCATAAGCCAACCTTTTGTCTTTGCAGGACCATCAAATGTGTTCAAGATTGTGAAGATGATAATGGAAAGAAATTTTCAGCCTGTAATCATTTTTAGTTTCAGTAAAAAGGACTGCGAAGCATATGCCCTCCAGATGACGAAATTAGATTTCAACACAGGTACTGGTACATTTCAATACAGTTTTTTATGTTAAATTTATTCACTCAGTTATTCTTTTTTTTATGAAACTTTTTTACATGGCAAGTTTGTAAAATTAATAATGTCTCACTTTTGGCTGCATTATTTTTCTGGGAATAATCTTCCTACACATCATATTTTCTCATAGAAAAGATGTTCATTTGAGTGTTGCATTTCTGACCCTCAGCCCAGAATCCAGTAAGTCAAAGATATGACCTATAATAATGTATCATAAAACCAAAGATACAACTGTCACCCTCGACAGTAATTTAATATCATAAAATGTTCAAATACTAGAAATTGACATGCGTTGATTTTACTTAAGTTCTCTTCTGGCCTGAAAGTACTATTTCAGCTACAATAATTAAGCCCCCTTTTTTCACTTTTCTTAAACTATGCTAGTACTTTTAGCAGTTGATATATATAACTCAGGTCTTATAGAAGAGACTCAAGGAAGGTATATTTGGCTTTTTTTCCTCCCTTTACATGTCCTTGGAGCAAGCAAAATTAGACATTCTTCTAATTGCAGAGCCAAATTCTGTCCTATTTTCTTAGAAGCCTGTGGCTGGATGCTCTACCCTTAATTCTCCCAGGTATCATCTCTCCCCTCTACAATGTAAAACAAAGTTAAATGTCTTTTAACATGCCAGAAATATTTTTGTATGATAACTGTTTTTTGGCAAGTACATAGAGGTGAAAGTAGAAATAGAAAATACAAATAATGTTCATAAAATGCAGTACTTTAGAGATGAAAGCAATCTTCTCCAACCTGAATATGCACAGTAAGCAGTCTTACAACATGAACTGTGTGGTGGGTATCAACTTAGAAATAGAAGTGGGGCCTAAAAACCAATCTAGCTGAGCTCAGAAAACCTAATCATCACAGTAGGTTGGTTGCCAGGTAATGAACTTCTCAGGTCATAGAAACTCATGAAACTGTTTACTAAGGCACAGACAGTATGATCAATACTAGTAGCAAGATTGCCTATACCTATAAAAATCATAGTTTCTTGAATTAATTTTTAAACCGTACCTTTAATTTTTTTTATATATACCTGTGTTCCAATATCAATCCCACACACAAGCATGCATGTGCTCACAAGTGTGTGCATACACACAGCATTAAGTAAAAATAACAGATGCAGTGAGCATAACTGATACAGAACATGCAACATTTTGCACCAACCATCTTCACTACTCAGTAGAAAGAAGGTATTGATGTGTCTTCTGGAAACAATAGTAGTTATTGAATTGAATATGAGTGCAGCTGTCTTATTTTCATTAACTTTATTGTAGCCATTGTGCTTACTTTTCTCCTGGTTTTGTCTAAGCTATCATCAAGATATACAGATCTTCATAAAAAAAAAAAAAAAGGAAATAGAAGTGGGGGTAATCACCTAACAAGAGTGAGGGGTAACATCTGGAGTGGCCCACTGGTCCTCAGGAAATGTAAAAATATCTAGAGAAGTTCTTGCAGTTTTTTTAGGCTGCTTCCTCTGGCATTTCTGTTTAAGATATGGATAAGAGTTATATGGAATGAAAAGATCAGGCTGTTTCGTTGAGTGCGTCAGCAGAGGCAATACATATACACATAGAAAGGAAAAAAAGGCATATTTTGGTATTATTGGAGTCCAAGAACATATATATCAACTAGGAAGGCTTTGAGGCAAGAATTCAACATTGATTGGGCATGTTAGGTAGCTCTAAGCCTCCGAAAGACCACCTGACCACCTGCTTCTCCAGTTCTTAGTGTTGTAAAACAATCCCTTATTCCATGTGTATTTGTATTACAGCATCTAAACTGCATTTTCCTTTTCTGAATAAGTATGATTGAAGGGACACCCCTTGCTGTGGCCTAGGGTTCATTGAGTATACAAATAAGTTTTATAACTCACATGAGTTTCTGAAGGATGACTTTTGTATTTTAAAGTAAAATGGCTCTAGGAATCTAGATTATCAAGATATGTTTATGAAGCTTGAGGAAGAATTTGTATGTCAAGTCTTCTTCTGAGTTAGTGGTCAGAAACTCTATTTACAATAAAGTGTATATAACCTTATGATTCACTGTTAACCTTAGAAACACTTATCTTCTATTTCCTGGATGATACTGATATGGGTAATATTTTTGTACAGCAGAATATAACTCACCCCACATTAACCAAATGCTAGCCAAACTCTGATCTTAAAGGTTAACCATTTTAAAAGTAAAAGAACTTCACTTACACAAACTAAATTTATAAGAGAAACCAGCTATAAATGTTTCCATGTCTTTTATTTTGTTTTGTTTTGTTTTTTAAAAGAAAAGACCTGCCTACATCTTTGGTTTCCATGTAATATGAGGAAAAACTAATCTCATGAATTCATGCTGCTGGGCTGAGAAGACATGAGCATGTACATACACTTCAGGAAGCCTAGTGGGTAGAGTGGCTGACCTGGAGTCAGAAAGAACCGAGTTCAAATTCTGTCTCAGATACTAACTGTGTGACTTTGGGCAAGTCATCTGTTGCCTCATTTTCTTCATCTCTAAAATAATAGAATCTATCTCCTAGGGTTATTGTAAGGATCAAATGAGGTAGTATTTGTAAAGTGATTAGCACATTGCCTGGTACGTACTAGGCACATAGCTACTGTTATTACTATCATTGTCATTATTATTATCCAGAATGGAAGTTCCAAAGAACGCTTAGGGAAGGGAATCAATTGATATGAGTCATAGAGAGGCCCAAGAACATGAAGAATGTCAGTGAGGAAAGGGGAGCAGGTTGTAAAACTGTTTATTAGATTCATCTCTTAAGTGCTTGGGGTATTCTAAAAGATAGGTTGGTTTTTTTCTCTTTTAAAAATGCCCTGTGCACTGCCAAGAATCTCCTATGCTTCCTTGTGTGTGATGTTTTTGGGGATGGGAGAGAAATTGTTTGGATTTGTTTGTTTGTTTGTTTTTTGAGAATTTAAGATGTTATAACTGAAATTTGCAGAAATTTCTCTCCTAGGAGAGAACTTTTGCAGTTTTAGAAAGCTACTAAAACCAGTGATACTGGCCAAATGATCCCAGATTTAAATAGAACAAGGTTAGGTTTTTATGTGTGCTAATACTGTAGGTTCTATAGCTGAATGAGCATTTTAGAATATAAATTTAATCCAAGGTTCATAAAAATTATTTTGCTAGAAAGTTAAGACACCCTAATCAAACATAGTATCTTTTCTAGCCTCTTTATTCAGGATTCTCTTGTTGCTATATGTAATTTTAAATATTTTAATTTAAAATGAGAAGGATGTCTTTTTTTAATACTTGTGCTTAATTCCTTTAAAAGTTACAGTCAGAGTCTGAGAATCTGCTTTGCAGTCTTGCCTGGAACACTTACTATTTCTGGGACCTTGGGCAAGTCACTTCACTTCTCTGGGCCTTAGTTTTATCATTTATAAAATATGACCATTGGACTAGATAGACCCCAGCCTCTAAAGATGTCATCATCCATTTTCAAAAGATAATTCCCTCATGAATCTTCAGTGGTAGCAGATTTTCAGAAACAAGTGGAATTGTGGATATTACTTAGCACTAATAATATTATCTTCTTTTTACGGCATTAGCAGTTATTTTAGGGGGGGAAATGCCTTCCTGGTAACTATTGTGGTCTAATCGAAGCACTAAAAATCCTAACTATGCTATTTGATCATGTAATATTAGAGTTAAGTAATATTAGGCCAGTATGTATTATTAGAACAGTCATTACTTTTTTTTAATCTCAGTTTCCTCATTTGTAAAATGAGAAGATTGGGCCCTTCCCATGCTTGATGTTATAAACTATTTAACTTGGCACAACTAATTTTATGTTCATTTTAAAGCCTCATGAAAAAAAAAACCTTTGAAGTAGCTAGCTACTGAATTGATAGTGTGTAGTAGTGTGTAGTTTTTTTAACTTCGTGGGTGGGCAGCTTGTAAAGTTATTTCATTACTATAATAATCCAGTGCTAAAATTATTATGACAGCAGTAATATTCTCTGGTGACATGTCAGTATGGTTTGGCAGTTATATAATAGCAACTATCTTAAAGACATTTTGCCTCCCCCCGTTTTATATTTATTAAGCAAATTCAGATTTGCATAATGAATTTTCTCTTCAGTTGCCACGTAATGAAAAATTTATCTAGTAATATTAAATAATCTTACAAATATTATTTGGATGACATCTGATACCTTTTAGGTGACTGCTTTCTTGATAATAGCTTCAACTTGAATTCTTTTTCTTTTAGCTGAAGAAAAGAAGATGGTTGAAGAAGTATTTAATAATGCAATTGACTGCCTATCTGATGAAGATAAAAAGCTTCCTCAGGTGAGTGCTAGAGCAGTTAACCTAAACATTGTTATTAATAGTCCTTCTTCTCTATCTTTATTTTAAGATGTTAAAATGCTATTTCTATGACACTACTACAAATATGGCTTTATGTATAAAAGGATATTTTGCTTTCAGTAGCACCTAAGATTTTTGCTTTTCCTTTCTTTGCATTTGCTTGTTTTAAGTTAATATTTCTCTGAAATCTGTTGCTTAAAGGGACCAAATACTTTTAAATATGAAAAGATTAGCATCTTAACTCCAATATATGAATAAATTAACTCGTGGTCCACTTACCCATTGAAAATAGTTAAAATATATATAATCCAAACATTGGAAATAAAATATAAGAAAAAAATTTACTATTTAAAAATTTTATTCTTTATTTATAGGTTGAGCATGTGCTTCCTCTTTTGAAGAGAGGAATTGGTATTCACCATGGTGGCTTGCTTCCTATTTTGAAAGAGACCATAGAAATTCTATTTTCAGAAGGATTGATAAAGGTATGGTTATAATTGTTCAGTTGCAATTTGAAATATCATGCCTGATGAAGCTTTTGGGAAATTACAGTAGAGGCCATCACCAGGTTTTGTTCTGTTTTTTACTAACCTGTACTTTTTTCAGTGAATAACTTTTTATTACTTTCTAGCCAGCTAGATAATTGAGTATCTCAGAAATCTTTCTTTCTGTTCTTTATATATGGATTTTTTTGTTTTGGGTTTTTTTGCTTATATCTAACATAACTCATATTGTAGTAGCAGTTTTGATGAAGACAGCACTTTACTAACTGAAACAGTGCTGATCCTGCAGAAGAATTATTATTTCAGATAGATAGATCAATAGATCAGTTGATAGATAGTCTCTTGAAGAGATCACTTTATAGATCAGGCTAGGAGTAGAATTACTTGGTTGGTTGAGAAGAAGAGGGATCCTTTAGACTAAGGTGAAAAGTGTCTGGTCAAAAGAAAAAGAAAGTTAATACCTACGCCCATTGGGAGTTACTGGAATATGGCACATGATGCCCCAAATAATGATTGTGACCTTGTAGCTTATTGGTTTTGAATTATAGTATCAAAAAATTAGAGCTGGCAAGGGCCCAAGTTCCTTGAGTGCTTCCCCTTCCCCCTCATTTTACATCTGAAGACACTAAGGTCCAGAGAAGGTAAGTGACTTGCTTAGGGTCATACAGCTTGTATCAAAATCATCATATGGTTTGCAGTTGAGTTTGAATTTGACTTGTGAAATAGCCAATTGAAATACAGAAGCAGAACTATAGAACTTACTTAACATTACATTTTTTTTTTCAAACAACAGAAATCTGTCCTCTCCCTCCCTTGCCTCCTGGTTACTGCCTAATTTAGAATGAAAGAAAAAAGGGAGTGATGTATTACTTCCCTTTTTATCTGAACTGTGGTAGTTTCTGACTTGAGTTTGAATGTGAGCAACAGTAGATGCTGCTGGACTCAGCAGGCTGGACAGCACTGCAAATTCAGTCAGAAGCTTTGACCTTCCCTTTGGTCTTGGATTCCTGCCCTGGCTATTCTTTACAGTTTTCAGATTGGGCAGAAGTTGGAGCTGACAACTCATTCCACTCCTGGAGTTCAAGGTACACCATAGGTGTTTGCTTCTGAACTTGCTCCTTGGTCATCCACAGTCCAGTATGTGTGACCAGCCTTCTCCCCCGATTATTGCCCCAATTTCAGGTCCCTTCTTCTATCAGGGTCAGATGTCCTAGTATGCATCCAGGACTTCTTGCCCTGGCTTAGGGATCCCTGCAGCACATTCCTGGCCATACCCTGTCCTGGTCTCCAGAGACTGTTACATGCTGACCTGTGCTATAACTATCTCTTGGATCTTTTCATTAGGATTCAGTCTGGTATGTTTTCTAAATCATTCTGGGGGCAGTTCACTCTTTTTTTCTGTCATTTTACCATCCTTGAATCATAGCACTTTCATATAAGCTAAGTTAGTTTCATCACTTCGGAATCCCACACTAGGATCAGAGATAAATAAAGCCTTTGCTATTATTCTCATCAGGCAACACAGTATTTCCTCCCCACACGCATACCTCAGACACAGACACAAACACACACTACCTCCTTACAGCTAATTTAGCTTTTTTTTTTTAAGTTGAAGTTTATGGTAGAAGAGTAGGAACTTCTCTTGAGTTATGTAGTAAATGTCAGGAGTTTTCGGTACCTGTATTGCTGCCAATGTCTTTTAGTCAGTAGTCAGTAAACATTTATTAAATGCTTCCTATGTATTGGACACTGTCCTAAGCACTGGGGATTACAAAGAAGAGAAAGTGCTAACAGCCCTGTCTTTAGGGAACTTACGGTCTAATGGGGGAAGATAATACACAGAAGAAAGCTGAAATGCCAGTAGAAGGCATGCATGCACACACACAAACACGCACACACACACACAAACACGCACACACACACACGCATGCACACACGCGCACACACACACACAGTCTCTCTGTCTCTCTCTCCCCCTCCCTCCCTCCTTCTCTCCCTCTTTCCCTCTCTCCCTCTCCTTCTCCCTGTCCCTCTCTCTCCACCCCCAGGGTATCTGGGCAGGATCATGGTATTTAGCAGAGCAGTAGGTTGGAAGTGAAGAGTTGCTTGGAACATCTTTAACCCCCTTCAGAGGGAAGCTTTGGAAGGAGTTCATTGCTCTGCCCTCCAGGGGAGAGGTACATGAGGATACTGAGGATCAAAGCTGACTCAGTCTCCATGGTAACCAGCTTGTCCTGGAGGAACTTCTTGGTCATGGAGGGGAAACCAAGCAGAGCAGTTGATGGAACATTAGGGATAAAAAGTAGATGAAGTCAGTGAAAAGAAAATGTGCCTGTTACCTTCTATGTGATGGAGAGGAAGACATTGGATGATAATATACATTTTTGAAATAAATACTAGCAGCTCTCCTTCCCCTGCCTTGCAATCACATGATTTCTTTTTTTTTTATTTTGTTTTACACATGTCTTTTTAAGATAGCACAGGACATCTTCCAATGAAAGCCATGTTGTAAATGTTTAGGTTTCCAGGTTAGTCCATAGAAGTCTATTTAACCCATACTTTACTTGAATTATAATACAAGCCTAAATTCTAAGTGTTGGAAAGTAGCAGGAAGTCATGCAGCAGAGAAGAAAAGTTGGGCTACCTCTCCTCTGGATAGTAGGGCTTGTGTTAGACAAAATTTCCATTCTGAATTTCCATTTATTCAGCACAGATAATCTCAATCTTATGATGAGAGAAAAATCTTCCTTATCACACAAATTCACCCTAATGTGTCTATTTGCGTGGCTCCTTACCCTTTGATTGGTATTATCTCCATTTATTATAAAAGGAGGCAGGGTGGCACAGTAGAAACAGTGCTGTGTTGTCATTTGTTGCCTGTGTGACCTTGGGCAAGTCATTTCACCGCTTTGGACTTCATTCTCCTCGTGTAAAATGAAAGGCTTGGACTAGATGGTTCCTGAGACCACTTCCGGGTCGAAGTCTATTTTTCTTCACCAAAAATGAACCTTTAGGCTGGAACTTCAGGCCGCTATTACATTCAAATTCATAATGTAAGAGAAAAATACTTTTGAATAATATAGATAAGAACTGGTTAAAATTTATAAAAACAAGAAGCATTTATTAATAGATAAAGGGACAGAATTTGAACAGGCAGTTTTCAGAAAAAAAATCAAAGTTAATGATAACTGAAAAACAATGCTCCAAATCACTAATATTTTGAGAAATACAATTCAGGAACCTCTGAGATTCTACTTTCACATCCTTCAGATTAGCAAAAACAACAAAACAACCCAAAACAAACAAACAAAAACCCAAGTGCACTATTGTTGGAGCTGTGAATTGGTATAGTCATTTTGGAAAGCAGTTTTAGAACTTTCCTCAGAAGTCGCTGAACTGCGCATGTTCTTTGCCTGTGCAATACCCCTACTGTGTTTCTATCCCAAAGGGATCATAGAAGGAGAAAAAGGCTATTATGTACCGAAATTTGTATCAGAACTCTTTCTGGGCAAAGAACCCAAGTGAGGGGTTGTCCAAAGTCTGGAAGGACTTGTATGAAATGATCCAGAGCAACAAGAGGATAGTTCTTATGGTACCATCAGTGTAAAGATAGATATGTCTGAAAATCCCAAGAACGGTAATCACTTGTCCTAATGACAAACCACAACTGCAGAATATGTGACATGCCGTTAACATACCTCCCGATGGCTGATGGACTCGATGCGAAGTGAAACATTTTTGACACGACCAGTGCAGGAATTTGTTGTGCTTGACTATGCGTATTTGTTTAAAAACTTTTCTTTTCTCTTTAAAAAAATAAATCTCATGAAAAGAGAGTGATGTTGGGGAACGGGAGGAAGGTAAGGATAGGACTCTTCTCTCAAATCCCTCCTCAAAAAAAAGGAGAAGAGAAAGAAAGGCAGAAGGAACCTCGATATTCAAGGCATTTTTAAAAGTTACAAATTGAATTTACTATATACAGTGAAGAAAAACAAGCCCTGCGTATTGGAGATTTATACGTTAATGTGAATCCTCTCTTATAGAAATACTCATTTTATTTTTCTTCTTTTTAAGTTTAGAATTTTTTTTTTTAAAGAAAGTTAAAAAGAAAAAACATTTGAGTAGGAGGTCTCACAACATAAACAGACTGTCCCCTCCTTGGTAGTTGGACCACAAAGTTTAGCTCCTTTTATTTGATTTTCATTTACCATCCTCTTTTTCTGAGCCTCTAGTTACTCTAAAATAACTTCCTAGATTTTCCACACCAATTCTGTGGCTTCCACAGTTCAGTTGTACATGAAACAATTTTTAAGTAGAGTGTAAGGTAGGACTGCCTTTACTTAGAAATCATCATTGGGGTGCAAGCTTACCTAGCCTCTGTTTTCTCAACTTTAAAATGAGAGTTTTGGACCAAGAACAGATACTTACAACTTCTCCTTCCAGTCCTAGATCTGTGACCCTATAGTTTAAGAGCCTTGATAGCGTGCTTACATTGGAAACATTGTTAATGGCCACTTGCACTGAATAAGCAGGTTATTACTTTGCCCTGTTCCATTCAACTAATTCTAAATATTATATGGTATATACCTGTTTTTTTAAATTTGGGCTTTATTATACAGAATAGCTTTTCTAATAATGTATAGAGTGAATTCTGCTTATTGATATAACTTAAAGCAATTAAAGTTTATTGTCTGATTCTGATAAGAGCACATTCATTTAATCCTTTTTTAAAATTTAGTTTAAAATACCTGTGTAGTCTGATGAACATTGAAAAGACATAGTGCTGTGCTTTGTGAAAATTTACATGATATTGTTGTTACAAAAAACAAATATGGGAAACACATTTGTCTCTGCTTCTAAATTTCTTTTCCATATCTATAGAAGCTTGATTTCTCTTAAATCTTTATTGAGTACTGACAGATGAGAATAGAGTTCTTTGTAGGCCATAGTTCTTTTGAACTGAGGGTTTAGCATTTTGTTTTTTCCTTTAGATATGAGGTCCTAAAGATATAAAATTTGGAACTTTTTATTGACCCACTAAATTCCAGAAAAAATACCACCCTGGGGGCGGAGCCAAGATGGCGGAGTAGAAAGATGCACATACACATAGCTCTGAACCCACAGCCCATAGAACATCTGTAAAAAAGAACTCCTGGCGAATTCTAGAGCAGCAGAGGCCACAGAATGGTGGAGTGGAGGACATTTCTGTTCCAGAGAGCCCTGCAAACCTCTCGCAAAAGGACCGTCGCACTGCGGACGCGGAGCCAAGCCCAGCCCTGCGTTGGCCGCATGGCATCAAGAGGAGCAGATCCAAGCGGGCTTTGGGGACAGAATCTCCAGCGGCCGCACGGGTCCCTCCACCCACAGGTGATGGGGGTCAATGAGACGGTCTATTTGGCAGGTCAAGAGGGGAGCAGGGTGCCCCCATAACTCAGGCCCCCTCGGGAGGCAGCAGCGGAGGCAGGAGCAGACAGGGGCTCCCCAAGCAGGCAGGAGCCTGAATCCATTGTTGAAGGTCTCTGCATAAACCCCCTGAGGGAACTGAGCCTGTGAGGTGGCCCTGCCCCCACCTGAGCACCTGAACTTAATCTCACACTGAATAGCAGCCCTGCCCCCACCCAAAGCCCTGAGGCTGGGAAGCAGCATTTGAATCTCAGACCCCAAGCTCTGACTGGGAGGATCTGGAGGCGAAGTGGGTGTGAAGAGAATATTCAGAAGTCAAGTCACTGGCTGGGAAAATGCCCAGAAAAGGGAAAAAAAATAAGACTATAGAAGGTTGCTTTCTTGGTGAACAGGCATTTCCTCCCTTCCTTTCTGATGAGGAAGAACAATGCTTACCATCAGGGAAAGACACAGAAGTCAAGGCTTCTGTATCCCAGCCCACTCAATGGGCTCAGGCCATGGAAGAGCTCAAAAAGGATTTTTAAAATCAAGTTAGAGAGGTGGAGGAAAAGCTGGGAAGAGAAATGAGAGACATGCAGGTAAAGCATGAATAGCAGGTCAGCACCCTGCTAAAAGAGACCCAAAAAAATGCTGAAGAAAATAACACCTTGAAAAATAGGCTAACTTAATTGGCAAAAGAGGTTCAAAAAGCCAATGAGGAGAAGAATGCTTTCAAAAGCAGAATTAGCCAAATGGAAAAGGAGGTTCAAAAGCTCACTGAAGAAAATAGTTCTTTCAAAATTAGAATGGAACAGATGGAGGCTAATGACTTTATGAGAAACCAAGAAATCACAAAACAAAACCAAAAGAATGAAAAAATGGAAGATAATGTGAAATATCTCATTGGAAAAACAATTCACCTGGAAAATAGATCCAGGAGAGACAATTTAAAAATTATGGGATTGCCTGAAAGCCATGATCAAAAAAAAGAGCCTAGACATCATCTTTCATGAAATTATCAAGGAAAACTGCCCTGAGATTCTAGAAACAGAAGGCAAAATAAGTATTCAAGGAATCCACAGAACACCGCCTGAAAGAGATCCAAAAAGAGAAACTCCTAGGAACATTGTGGCCAAATTCCAGAGTTCCCAGGTCAAGGAGAAAATATTTCAAACAGCTAGAAGAAAACAATTCAAGTATTGTGGAAATACAATCAGGATAACACAAGATCTAGCAGCTTCTACATTAAGGGATCGAAGGGCATGGAATAGGATATTCCAGAAGTCAAAGGAACTAGGACTAAAACCAAGAATCACCTACCCAGCAAAACTGAGTATAATACTTCAGGGGAAAAATTGGTCTTTCAGTGAAATAGAGGACTTTCAAGCATTCTTGATGAAAAGACCAGAGCTGAAAAGAAAATTTGACTTTCAAACACAAGAATGAAGAGAAGCATGAAAAGGTGAACAGCAAAGAGAAGTCATAAGGGACTTACTAAAGTTGAACTGTTTACATTCCTACATGGAAAGACAATATTTGTAACTCTTGAAACTTTTCAGTATCTGGGTACAGGGTGGGATTACACACACACACATATGCACACGCACACGTACACACACATAGAGACAGAGTGCAGAGAGTGAATTGAAGAGGATGGGATCATATCTTAAAAAAATGAAGTCAAGCAGTGAGAGAGAAATATATTGGGAGGAGAAAGGGAGAAATGGAATGGGGCAAATTATCTCTCATAAAAGAGGCAAGCAAAAGACTTATTAGTGGAGGGATAAAGAGGGGAAGTAAGAGAAAAACATGAAGTTTACTCTCATCACATTCCACCAAAGGAAGGAATAAAATGCACACTCATTTTGGTATGAAAACCTATCTTACAATACAGGAAAGTGGGGGATAAGGGGCTAAGCAGGGTGCAGGGGATGATGGAAGGGAGGGCATGGGGAGGATGGAGCAATTTGAGGTCGACACTCATGGGGAAGGACAGGATCAAAAGAGAGAATAGAAGTAATGGGGGACAGGATAGGATGGAGGGAAATATAGTTAGTCTTATACAACACTACTATTATGGAAGTCATTTGCAAAACTACACAGATTTGGCCTATATTGAATTGCTTGCCTTCCAAAGGGAAGGGAGGGAGGTAAAGAAGTTGGAACTCAAAGTTATAGGAATAACTGTCAAGTGCTGTTCTTGCCACTAGGAAATAAGAAATACAGGTAAAGGGGTATAGAAAGTTATCTGGCCCTACAGGACAAAAGAGAAGTTGGAGACAAGGGCAGAGAGGGATGATAGAAGAGAGAGCAGATTGGTGATAGGGGCAATTAGAATGCTTGGTGTTTTGGGGAGAGGGGACAAAAGGGGAGAAAATTTGGAACCCAACATTTTGTTAAAATGAATGTTAAAAGTTAAATAAAGAAAGAAAGAAAGAAAAATAAAGGAAAAAATATGCTTAAAAAAAAAATACCTACCCTGTGGAAATTCTGTGAATTGTTTTCTATGTTGTCTTAACTTTTAAAAAACGTCTCTAAACCATTACTCTTTGTTTTTAGAAGAATATTTCTAAAAGGATTTTATTACATACTTGAACTAGTCATTTTTTACTTTGGTTAAATAACTGATTTTATTGAGCAATGATTTTATGTATGGTTTACATATTCCCTAAGGGTATAACAGTAAATTAAAACAGTTTGATAACTTGTCTTCAGGTTTTTAAAAAAATCTTAGAGACTTATTTTTTCGGTTTTAAAAATTATTAACAAATACTTATTTAATGTAATGTAAAAAGAAGGTTTACTTATTAGAACATTTGTAGTTCAAAAAGAAAAGGTATTCATTTATGTATTTTTTCCTTTCTTAGGCCTTATTTGCAACAGAAACTTTTGCTATGGGAATTAACATGCCGGCCAGGACTGTGTTGTTTACAAATGCCCGTAAATTTGATGGGAAAGATTTTCGATGGGTAAGTAACATTACAAGAGAACATGTTGAATTAATTTCCATTTTTTTAATCTGATAGTTTTGTGTTGTGTTCAGTTAAAAAAAAATCTTAAAATCCTGTGATTTTGAAGCAGTTTATTCCATAGTAAGTGATACCACGTGCTATGTTTACTTGTCTCCATTCTCCTTCTTTTGTGTGGATATTTTCTTTTTTAAATGAGGGCTTGCCATTTACTGAGGCCTGGTGATTATGGGAACACTGCTTTTGGAAACCTTAATCAGAATAGTCCCTAAGGCACAACAAAATTTACCTGGGTTGAGGGAATTGGTTGCAGACTTCAGTTGCCGACTATTGAGTCTTTTTAAGGGTGAGGATAAAGAAGTTAAGTGCACCCCCATAGCAACTGGTGAGTAATGAAAGATCCAGAGACCTAACATTAAATCTATCTTCAATACTTAAGCCCTGAAGAAATACTTTTTACTGCCTTTTGTCTTTATACTATAATTATGTCATCTCCTGATATACCTTTCCTCTCTAATAACAATATAGAGTCTTCCCTTATAACAAAGAAAATATGTCAGGTCCAAACCATCCAACACAACACATGTGGCAGCACCCTAGACGTCTAGTCTTCAATATCTCTACCTGCTTTAAAGAAGTATATTTCTCATCTGCTTATCAGACCTAGCTTTCAATTTTCCTTTCATTTACATTATTATATCCATTATATCTTGGTTCTGCTGTGCGGAAGCACTAGACATCCTTTTTTCTCCCTACTTTTTTCCATTATAAAAAGTGCTTCTCTGAACATTTTGGTTAGTGTGGGTCTGTGTTCTGTCTTTGATTGACTAGAGTTACATGTTCACTATTGGGATTGCTGGATCAGAAAGACTAAAGAGTTTAGTGATTTGTCTCATAACTCCACATTGTTACCAAAACAGCTTTTATAGAGACTGTTCAAAGTATTTTTTTTACCCTGGATGGTATCTCTTAATTTTATGTAATCAAAATTGTCTGCCCTGCTTTTCTGGCATAATTCCCTAAGTACTAGTCCTAAGTACTAGGTCGACTATCTAAGGAATAGTGACTTTTGCCTTCAGTCTTCTCCACTCCCTAACATATCTGCCTTCTCTAATATAAAATTGGGGCAGGGGAAGGTATATAGCACTGTGTAATTCCCAGCTTTGTATGGAACATTTTCTATTAATCTTAGATATTCTCATCCCAATTATTTTTTAATAATATCTCATTTTCCCCTAATGACATGTAAAAATAATTTTTAACATTCATTTTTAAAAATTTTGACTTCCAAATTCCTGCTCTCCTTTCCCTTTCTTCCCCCCTCCCTGAGAGAGTAAGCAGTTCAATATAGGTTTTACATATACAATCCTTCAAAACATATTTACATATTAGTCATGTTGTGAAAGAAAACACAGACCAAAAAAAACCCAAAGTGAAAAACAGTATGCTTTGATCTGCATTCAGTTCTTTCTCTGAAGGTAGATAACATTTTTTATTGTGGATCCTTTGGAGTTACCTTAGATCATTGTATTGCTCTCACTCCACTCCAATTATTAAAGAACATTTGTCCTGAGCTATGTTATCCTTAGCCAAGATACTTCAGGATTTTGTTGCCTTTTTAAATGAGGCTACCTTTGCTTTTGTGAGAGAAAGGGAATGTCATCTGGGAGTGATTGGAGATTAGTGTTTGCATTAGGATTTTCCTTTCCTTTATGTTTCAAGTTTGGGGATTAAGGTTCCTTTGTTCCCAGTAAGAAGGAGTTTTGGTCAGGAAAAGGACTAGAAACTCAGAGAAAAAGAGTGAACTGCTTGTTTAATCTTACGCTGAAAGAAAGCTTTTTCCCCTTATGGAAATGGAGTTACATTGGTGGCCATTGACCTTAAGTGTGGAACGTTTTGTCTTGATTTTATTCTTTTAAAAATATGAGAATATATGAGAAGCAGTATGTCTGTAGAGTTCAATGCTAGTTTTCTTAACTTAAGCTGCATAGAATTTCTCTTTAACTTATAACTGGTTATTTGTTTTTTGTAATATAATTTTTTTCCCAATTACATGTACAAACAATTTCAATATTCTTTTTTTCAAATTTTGAGTTCCAAATTCTCATCTTCCCTCCCCTCCCCCACATTAAGAAGGCAAGCAATTTGACAAAGATTATACATGTGCAATCCTGCAAGACACATTTCCATGTAAATTATCGCTATGAAAGAACCCAAAAGACCCAAGAAAAAGAATCTTTGATCTTCATTCAGGCTCTTCCAGTTCTTTCTCTGGATATGGACAGCACCTTTCACCATAAGTCCTTCAGAATTGTTTTGGATCCTTGTTTTGGTAAAAATAACTAAGTTATTTACAAAGTATTAGATTCATGCAGAAAACTAACACAGGAATGGCTAGGTGGCTCAGTGGATTGAGCACTGGCCCTGAAGTCAGGAGGACCTGACTTCAAATCTGGCCTCAGAATGCTTACTAACCATGTGACCGTGTGCAAGTTGCTTAACCCCAATAACCTTCAAAGAAAAAAGAAATCGAGAATACGCGCGTGCGCGCGCACACACACACACACACACACACAACTAATGTATATTTATGTGTGGTTATCATGCATCCTGCTAAGTAGGTACTGAATATACTCAAAATAATCTAACTTTTTTCTTAATAATGCATCATTTTGAATATTGGTTATTTACTGTGCTGTAATGCATTGAAAGTCTATTGGGGTGTGTAGGGCATTTGGCCACTCTAATAAACGACCCCATATAATTTTCCTTATTTCCTGTCTTGTAGTGATTTTATTGTAATTATTTTGTTCACCCTTGCTTTTACACTTTCAACTGCTTTTTCTTTCTCCTTTTAGTGCTAGATATAATAGCCCTCTTGCCCCATTCAAATTTGCTATTTCTAATTTGCTTAGAAACCAGATAATCAAGTCTTTTGGCATTTAGTGAGATGCAGTAAGAGCAGCGAGGCTTGAAAGGTCTCTTCTTAGCAAAGTTATTAATCCTTTGTTTGTGGCTTTTATGAGGTGCCTTTTGGCTATGCAGAGCTTTTTCTTCATCCTTCTTAATTATAGTCCTTAGATGTTTTTCATACAGTTCAAGTTGCCACATCACTTAATTCTGCATAGGTGAAGAATTGCATGACTAAAGTTATGGCTTTTGTCTTAAGCTGCCCCAGGCTTGTCTGAAAAGCACATTTTGAGTGTTTTAAAAAGGGAAATGGCCAATTTTATTACCACAATAGGAATTAGATGGGAAGATTTAGTTGCTGGAGAGTAGTATATATCACTTGCTATTACTTTACTCGTCTTTTGACAAAATTCAAATAAAACAATTCTTTATATTCAGTGGTATATAAGTTCAGTTTTTGAAATGCTTAGGCAAAGAATATGGAGAAACAAAAATTTTAAGTATATTGACTTTGGTATAAATATTACCTTCCCTCACCTCCAACAATTTGAATTCTTATAGGACTAGATGGGCTTTCAGTGGTATCAGGAACTAGTTCCTGCTTGTAGAACTACCTCTACCAAAGCATTTCAGCACCTTCTCTCCAGAGGAGAATCTTGGAGAGTTGCCTAAAATACTTTTGTGTTTAAGTGACTTTCCCTGTGTCAGGATTTGAAGCCAGTTTTTCTTGGCTTTAAGCTGTCTCACTTGCCACTGTGCCATGCTGAATTAATATATCTTTAGTAATAAAACAGAATTGAACTTATTTTAAATACTTCATTAATTTACTTTTTAACTTTTTGAAACCTGTGATGTCTTTTTTCACATAATGAGAAATGAAAGAATGCTGGACATGAGTGTCAGAGGACATTGTTTGGTTTGAAGTCCTAATTCTGCTGTGGTCATTTATGGTGCCAAGCTGAAGGCCTCAGGTACCAGATTGAAATGGAATAGGGGAATGTTCAACGGAAATGAATAAAATGAAATACACAATAGATAATGCTAATTTGTGGTTTTCTAAGTCATTGTTAGGGATCCATTCAAGCCTCACTTTCTATTTGAGTTTGACATACTGTTTTCCCTCTTTGGACTTCAGTCTCCTCATTTGTACAATGAGAGGATTGAATCAGATGATTTCTGGTTAAATTTGGTTGCAGATCTGGCATTGTATGATTCATTGAAATTCTGCCTAGATAAAAAGTTAACTGGTGAGGAAATTGGTGTTTGTATGCTAATAAATTAGCTGTTGTCTTCTTTTAGCTATGGTATATTTTAAAATGTGAATTAATATTTGGCCTAATGTTTAACATATCATTTTAGAGGCAACATACAGTAGTTTTCTCTTTACGACTTGAGCAATTGCACTTTTGTACTCTGTACTTGAGTAGATTTTATTCTGATAGAATATAAGGTCTTTGAGAATAGGAATTCCTTCATTTTTACCTTGGTATTTCCAGCACTCAGCACAGTGATTGGCTCTTAGTAGCCACTTAATAAATGCTTCTTGATTAATTCTAAAAACTTGGACACGTTATTTTGTGGTTGTCTTAAAAAACATACTGAATCTCTTCTTGGAGTATAATTTCTGCACACAGAACAAAAATGGCATTGAAAAACCTTTTTTGCTATTTCTATACTAATAGGAATTTTTAAAAATTCATTTAGATTTCTTCTGGTGAATATATTCAAATGTCTGGTCGAGCTGGAAGAAGAGGTATGGATGAGAGAGGGATAGTCATTCTTATGGTGGATGAAAAGATGAGTCCAACTGTAGGAAAACAGCTACTTAAGGTAATTAAAGTTTATTGATACAAAAAAATTTTTTCAGTATATTCTTTGAAAGGCTGTTGCATTTGAACTTCAAATATTCCTGGTGCACTTTATCAACTTTACAAAGCAAATACTTTGTTTTCACTGTGCTATTTGAGTTCCACTTGCAAAAATGAGGAAACAGATATAAAGATCAACTGAAATGCCAACTTAAAATATTTTCTTGGTATGTTTTGTCAAGGGTATTAGTGGTTGGAGTTATTAGATAAGAAGGTTCAGACTTGCTACTCTGCTCAAAAGTGTCTCCTGCTGTTTGGTACACTATAAATCTACATCATAGATGTCATTTGGCTTAAACTCCAAACCATCCCAGGGAAGGGTTGTCCTCACACCTTATACAGATGACCCATCTCTTGCCGTTAGTGTTTTCCTAGTTTTGTTTACTCCTTATCTGCTCATATAAGTCTTCCCAGCTCTCTGAAACCATCATCTTCGTCATTCCTTACAGCACAAGAGTATTTCATCATGTTTACATACCAGAACTTGTTCAGCCATTCTCCAGTTAATGGGCACCCCCTTAGTTTCCAGTTTTTTGCCACAAAGTTGTTTTCCTTTACTTAGTTGTGCCCATTGTGTCAATTCTTATACTGATTTTGCTCACTTCAATCTGTGTCAGTTCATACAAGTCTTTGTCTTCCCAAGTTTCTCTGAATCTTTCATTTTCATTATTAGGGTGCTATAATAATCCTTGGGTTTGTGCTTCATTCTCAAAGACGACCATAACGTCAAGATGATGACATGACTTGCAGTTGAGCTTGATGGGGGGGCGAGGGGTGGGCTGTGCCAGGTCACAAAGGACAAAGACAACGTATTTCTATATTTTAACTGAACAAGTTGTTCATTTAATCTTCAGCTGATTGGCACCCATTTTACTTCCAATTCTTTGTTACAAGAAAAAGTGCTGATATTTTTGTGTATATGGGTTCTTTCCATCAGTCTTTGTCCTCTTAAGAGTTTGTGCCTAGAAGTGATATCACTAGGTCAGAAAGGTTAGGCCTCTTCAGATTATATGCCTAGAACTTATATTGCTTTATCAGAAGGGATGTGCAAGTTTTGTTTCCCTTTGGGGCATTGATCCAAATTGTTTTTCAGAATATTTACACCAATTCACAGCTCCATCAATAGCGCATATGTTTTAGGGTACATGTTTCCCTATGTACAGTTTTAAAATTTCATATTAAATTTACATAGGTCAAACTTTTTTGAAAATTAATTATAAATTAATTTACTTTACTTAAGTAATGTAATATTTAAAAACAGTAACTTAGTTACTACTTTTTACTACAGGATGTTCTTAGAAACCATGTCATAAAGCACATTGTTGTAAAATAGATTTTGTTTTCCAGTAGAAAAAACCGTTATCCTTTGGTTAGATGCTAGATTTGACCAGCAGCAAAATATATGATTCTCTTTCGTTCAGAGAGTGGTCATTTTGTCCCTGCCAGTACTTCTTGCACTGCTATAGATTGTAACTCCCCAATTCCTCCATAGAGCCGTAAGCTTTTTGAGAACAGGAATTTATTTATTTTTTTTTATTTTGCTATCTCCTCAGCACCTAGTGTATTGCTGGCATATATAGTAGCAGTTTAATAAATGTTTGGTGATGGGTAGAATGTTACAGCTTATTTTCTGCTAGTTTTCTATATTTTCTACTTTCTATACTCTCCAGCACTTGGGATCCATCCCCATGCTGAAGTAATACATGAATGAAATAAAAAACATTTATTAAGATCTTATTATGCGTAAAGTACTGTGCTAAGCCCTGGGGATACAAATAGAAAATAGAGAAATTGCTTACTTTCAGGCAACTCATATTCTTATAGAGGTATACAGCATTTCCTAGAGAATCCAGTCATAGAACGGATGAAAAGGCCCATTAGTCCTTAAGCATGATTACACCTTACAGTAGTGCAAGATAAACCTTTGTAATTATTCTTTATAAGTAAAATCATGCTTTTGAGACTAATAAAATGGGCCTACATGTCCTGTACACACTGAACAGAGGACACCCAAGTAGTGGTGTTATCACAGGGCTTAGGTGTGAATGAATATTGGCTTGGTCAGTTCCTAAAGTTTTGAGCATGGGCAAATCACTTAACTACTGTGACCTTCGTTTTGACTACTGGTAATATTATAAAGAAAGCCCTTTATAAAGCATTAATTCCCATGTAAATGTGAATGGTCCAGGTGGTTATAGCACATAGAGAATAAAACTGATTCATTTTTATTTGCTTTAAAACCTAGTGCTTTTAAACAACTCTGAGCTACCACCCCACACCTGTCAAGTTGGCTAATATGATAGAAAAGGAAAATGACAAATATTGGAGTAGATATGAGAACATTGAAACACTGGTGCATTAAGTAGACAATTTGGAGCTATGCCCAAAGGACTATAAAACCATGCATTTAACCTTTGACCATGGAAAACCACTCCTAGGTTTGTCTCTCAAAGAGATGAAAAAAAAAGGACAAAATTGTGTGTACAAAAATTTCTATTTTATTTGTTTTCTTTCACAACAGGACTTACATGGAAATAAAAAAAAAACAACTATCTGATCAGCAGGTATATAATGTGGAAAGAACATTGGCCTTAGGAAGTCAACTAGTAAATAATCGTAATAATCCAAACATGAGGACCATTTGTACCTTTGTGAAGAGAGTTTCCAAATCAAAGAGATATACAGAAGTATTTATGAAAAGATTAAAGCACCACCTTTGTAGTTTTCATCTAAAAGAAAACACTGAACTATCAAATTACATAGTACAATTTGATAGACACTTAAAATGTTCAACTTTTCTGTCAGTGATTGGCTGAAAATGCTACCATAGCTTTATTTTTAAAACTGACAGGATTTATTTGGTCTTCTCTCTTAGGGCTCAGCTGATCCTCTCAATAGTGCTTTTCACTTGACCTATAACATGGTTCTGAATTTGCTGCGTGTAGAAGAAATTAATCCTGAGTATATGTTGGAAAAATCTTTTTATCAATTTCAGCATTATAGAGCTATTCCCGGAGTAGTAGAGAGTAAGTATGAAATCTGCATTGCCTTTTAACAAAACTAAATTTTTATGTAGGACCATGCAACAAGATAACTAATGTTTGGTTTCATTTTGCATTTACAACTCTCTTTTTTTCTAATGTGTTAAGTTTGGGGGTTTGGTTTTTTTTTTTTTAAACTAAGGTAACTTGACAAAAGAAGCTTTCTATGTAGTTTTGTTGCTCTTTTCTAAGAAGCACTTTAGTAAAAAATAAGTAAAACAAAAATAATTACACATTAATAATTTGATATATTGCAGGATAGTTATTATACTTTCTTCCCTAAGAAAATAGCATTACAAAAGGAGACCCTTTATTTTACTCATTAAAAAAATATTCTGAGAAAGGATTCATAGGTTTAGTGACACAGATAAATTTAAAGGAAAGGAGGTCCATGACACAAAAAAGATTATGAACTCCAGTTATGTACCTTTAGGTTTTAGCTATTGGTGAGATATTAGGAAAAATGCAGGAAGGTAAAATAACTGCTGAGTTCCAGTTGTTTCATTACTCATTAATTCAGAGTTTCTCCTGAAGTAAACTAATCATTCTTCCGTTTTAATATCCATTTCTTAAAAGGGGCCAGAATTATTCCTTTTGACATTTTGAAGCCACCAAACACAGCTGTCCCACAGAATAAAAAAAGTCGAAATGGTTACTGCTAGATGTCTTTATTTAGAGCACGGTGCCACATACAGTGCTGGGGATGCAAATACAAGCAAGCAAGGCAGTGCCTCTGTCACACAGTTGATAAGATTCCTGGGTTCATGCCATTTAGAACCAGAAGAAACCCTGGCAGTCATACCCTCTCTGTATAGATGAGGACTGACAAGGTGAAGTCATTTGACCATTCACATAAATAGTAAGTTAGCAGAGCCTAAAGTTAACCTCAGTCCTTCTGACTCTAAATTGAGTGTTGCTTCTATTACATGCAAAACAGTAAACCAAGTTGTTCTGTCAACCAAAAAGCAAGGTGATGTTTTGGAGTAAAACTTTCATATGACTATTAATGAGAATTCAAGTGTCAAGGAACAGCTCCAGTAAAAAACCAATTGATGCTCTCTGGGAAAGTTTCAAAAATAGGCATGTTAAATTTTAACCTACAAAGGCAAAAACTAGCAGGAATTATTATTGGTAACATAGTTTAATGTAAGACGTAGTGATATTTTATAATGGGTTCTAAGGAGGAGAATTAACAAGTTGTGGACAGTAATGGTGTCAGCAATGTAAAATATTCAGTAAAGTTGTCTCAACAAAGCACCTTCCCAGTGTCAGAAAGAAATAAGAACAGTCTTGTGAGATAGATGCTATTGTATGTAGCCCATTTTCCAGATGAGTAAATCAAGACTCAGGTTAAATGATGTCATGAATAAGCATCACACAGCTGTTAAAATGGGATATAAACACAGCTTTTCATGACTTCAAAACCAGTATTCCATTCATCACACCCTAGTCTTTTCTGGCTCAGTTAGCAGATCACTAGTGACATCTTAGTTTGTGGTAGGGGAAGTGGGGATGAGGAACCTTTCCAGAGTAAATGGGCTTAAGCATTGTGGCAGCTTTTCATTTGTCTCTTTAATCATTTAGAGACTTTGCTTTGAATGGGGCAGTTTCCTCTCCACCTCTCTTCTCTTCAACTGACCGGTTTATCTTTAAACTTTGTGACTCATCTTCTCTTTGGGGGAGACAAAATGACATTGAGCCAAGGATATGATCTATCTGGAAGACTGAGGGCTTCTCAGTATTAGCATAAAGTAAAGTATACCAGATGGAACTGCTGTCCATTGTAATGTCCCTAAGGCACAGGATCAGTGGGATATGGGTTGTTGTTTGGGCAGAGGGAATAGAAAAGTAGATATTAAAGATGTGGGGTGATGAGAGTAGAGGGGTTTTTGTTCATTTCTCTTCTCTTCTGAAAAACAAATTATAAATTGACTTCAGGCATGAAGAGTAAATTGACTTCAAGAGGCAGTGCAGTAACCACCTCCACTCTAAAGCACTCACTAATTCCTTCCAAGGTGTTGCTCCCTTTCTTCAGATTACTTGGTATCATATATGTCAATGTCCTCCTCACTCCAAATGTAAAGGCTATCCCAGAGACCGTTTCATTTAGGGTTTTGTATTCCAAGCACCTGGGTTGCTTCCTTACATGGCGTATTTGCCCATAGTAGTTTGTTGAATTGATGATTCCCAGTGGAAGAAGTAAAAATGTAGGTCTTAACGTGGTTCCCCCACACACATTTTTTTCACATATACGTACTTTAATTTACAGAGGTAAAGAAACTAGAAGCACAGTATAATGCAATAGCAATTCCCAATGAAGAAAGTGTAGTCATCTACTACAAAATAAGGCAACAGCTTGCCAAACTGGCTAAAGAGATTGAAGAATATATCCACAAACCAAAGTACTGTTTGCCATTTTTGCAGCCAGGACGATTGGTAAAGGTAAGCTCTCTTAACTGCTCCACTCCTCAAATTTTCTTTGTAAAAAATTATGCCCCATAATCTTAGTACCAGAATGCTCCATATCATAAGAGTTTATGGAGAGAATATAAATGATTTTTTGTACCCATTTGATAAAGGCAGAAATAGGACTCTTGCATATTAATCCTCTATATTTTTAGTAAATAAAAGTAGAAACGCATGCCTTTAATTTTTTTTTAAAATAACTTTAATTGGTAATGTTGGTTTTTATATTATATACTTCTTCTGATGTATTCCTCCCCCTTCCTTTTCCAGAGAGCTGTACTTTATAATAAAAAAGGGAGGAGGGGGAGTGTAGTTCAGCAAAACTATTCAAGATATCCAAAAAAAAGTCTGATTTTATATGCAGGATTGTACAATCTATTGCCCCACCTCAGCACAGAAGTAGGGTATGAGGTGTCTTTTTATACTTCTTTGTTGAGGACAAACTTAATTATAATTTCATAGCCTTCCATTTCAATTAATTGTTCTTGTTTTATTTCCATTTAAATTGTTAACAGTTGTTACGTGTATCGTTTTCCTTGTTCTGTATACTTCAGTTTGCTTCCTTACATGTGAGTCTTTCCATGCTTTTGTCATCTTCATTGTTTCTTACAGTGCAGTAATAGTCCATTACCTTCACCGTCACATACCATAGTTTGTTTAGCCATTTTGCAGTCAACGGAATCCAAATTGTTTCCTATCTTTTGCTCTTACAAAAAAGTGCTACTATAATTATACACCTCCCCTCTCTTCTCCGCTCCCACCCGCCCAACCATGTACTCTACTATCCAGTGACTGGCTTCCTCACCACTCTTCGAACAAGATAATCCATCTTCACTGGATAACCCCCATTCATTGAATTCTTTTCCTCCTCATCTCTGCCTTATAGTTTCCCTGGCTTCAAGTCCCACCTATATAGGAAATCTTTCCCAGTCCATCTTGATTCTACTTTGCTGTCATTTTGTTAATTATTTCTAGTTTATCCTCTAAATTGTTGTTTGCTTACTTTTCTATGTGTATTGCCTTCTCTTATCACTGTGCCTAGAATATAATAGTTGCATACTAGATATTTGTTGATAGATTATAATAGCACTTATCTTAGGGGATCGTTTTATCAAAAGAGATGAAATATATATATATACATATATATATATATGTATATATATATATGAAAAGCAGTTTGCAAGCGTTGAAGTCCCATATAAATTTAAGCAAGTTATTATTAGACAAACTATTCATGAATATTGAAAAAGTAGTCCATCGGACTTTTGAGGCAAATACAGACCTAATAGCTAAATTGTTGAAAAATAAAGAAAAAGAACTATAGATCAATATTAATAATTAACCCCAAATGAACAATTTAAATAAGCTTCTGAGGAAAATATACCAATTTATCTGCAAGATTATTCACTATGATGAAGTTGGATTTATACCAGTGATGCGAGTGTCTTTAATTCCCCATTAGGAAAACAACGTAATTATATATTTAAAAATTCACATAATTATGTGTAATTCCAAAAAAATGTAGAGACATAGAAGGATTGTTTATTTAATATTATTTTTAAAAATTAAAAATTATTTAATATTATTTTTAAAAAAATCTAAAACCCAAAGTTTATATTTCATGGGGAAACATAGCAGTTTTCTCAGTAATTATAGGTGTTAAACAAGCATACCTCTTCCCTACAGTTTTTTGGTAACATTCTAGGAATTTAAACACTAGCATTAAGGCAAGAGAAAGAAATTAAAGCCATAAAGGTAAGCAGAGAGGAGATAAAACTGTCCCTATTTCTGTATAATGTGATAGTTTACTTAGAAAATCCTAGGGAATTAATAAAGATACTGATTGAGAAAATACCTTTAGCAAAGTTACAAGCTACCAAATTAGTTTATCATATCTGATATCAAAGTTGATATTTGATAACATTTTCATGTAATAGCAAAATCCATCAGGCAGTAACAGAGAAGCCTCATTCAAAATAATTATAAAATGTATAAATATTCAGGAGTCAGTCTATCAAAGCACAATTGGTTGTGTACATTTAGTTGCAAAATGCTGCTTAAAGAAATAAGGAAGGGACAACTAAATGGTGCAGTGGATAGAGCACTGGCCCTGGAGTCAGGAGGGCCTGAGTTCAAATACAGCCTCATACACTTGACACTTACTAGCTGTGTGACCCTGTGCAAGTCACTTAATCCCGATTGCCCACATCCTGTCTCCTCCCTCCCCAAAATAAGGAACTTTTCAAATAACTGAAGGAACATTCAGTGGTCATGTTTGTGCTGTGACAATTTAATAAAAATAACTACCAAAGTTAATATACTGATTTAAACTTGAAAGTGTAAATTACTTGGAAAAAAATCACTATTTGATAACACCTGTTGAGAAAACTGGAAAGCAGACTGACAGAATATAGACTTAAACCAGTCTGAATGCCTTCCATTTGCCCAGAGAGTCTACCACTTTTTGCTGCAGCCTCATAGCCAAACTCCTTAGATGAGCTTGTACCCTGAGCCTTCCATCTCCTTCCTAGCACTGCATGTCCCCTGACAAGGCTGCTAAATGCCAGGCCTGGTACCTTCCATTTCCCCAAAGCACCCATTTTCATCTGTACTAGCACAAGGCATTTTTCACCCTCCTTCAGCCATCTTAATCTACCACCCAAGATATAGAGACCCCCCCAGTTCAAAGAGCAGCACCTCTCCCTTTGACTTTAGGCCTTTCATCTCCTACTGTAGCACCCTTCACTCAATGATGAACAGACTCTGAACTCCTTTAGATCATCATCCAAACCCTACTACTGCCCCCCACCCCCGATTCCTCATTCCCATCCCCCTCAATCCTCCCACCCTAAAGTTTCATCCAGAGTTCATCCAACCCTTCCATTGTACTTCCTAGAATGCCCATTCCATAGTCAACAAACCTCCCTTCATCTTAAATCAGTTCCTCTCCCACTCCTTCTATCTGTTAGTTCATACTGAAACCTGGCTTCTCCATAATGGCATAGCCTCCCTAGCCATCCTTTCTAATACTGACTGCATCTTTACTCATTCTCCTTGACTCACTGGTCAAGATGGCGATACTCTTCTCTCTCCATTGTCACTTCTCATTTCTCTCCCTCCTTCACTTGGTAACCTCTCTTCCTTTAAAGTTCATGCTACTCATATCTGTCACTTAGTCAAAATCCTGGTAGCTGTTGTTTACAGATACCCCCTCAAACCCAACCCCAACCCCAGTCATTCTTCCTTTCTCAATGAGTCTGATGCCTAATTTGCAATTTTCCTCTTTCTCTCCAAGTCCTGCTCTCACACCAGGGAATTTCATCGTACATATTGATTCTCCCTCAAATATCCTAACTACTCAGTTCCTCAACTCACCTCCTCATGAGCTATTCCTGCATCCCACCTCAACCACTCTCAAAGATGGTCATACCCTTCATCTTGCCATCACTCACAAATGTACCACCTCCATGTGGGGCAGCTAGGTGGTACAGTGGATAGAGTACCAGTGCAGGAGTCAGGAGGACCTGAGTTCAAATCTCATGTCAGACACTTGATACTCACTAGCTCTGTGACCTTGGGTAAGTCACTTAACCCCAATTGCCTCTTCCTGGGTCATCTCCAGTCATCCTGATGAATATCTGATCACTGGATCCAGATAGCTCTGGAGGAGAAAGTGAGGCTGGTGACCTTGCACAGTCCTCCCTCACTCAAAACAAAGTCAAGTGCAAGTCATGTTATCGTTTCTCTGATGGCGTGGTCTTCTTCAGCAGTGAAGGACGAACACACACACTACCTCCATGTACAAGAATTATGAAATCCTTTTATCCAGCCATAATCTGTTGCCTTCCCTTAATAACCCTATTCTTCATCCTCACTGTGACCTTCAGATCCTTGACCTTTCAGTTCTCTTCTCAGTCATCTCATTGGCGTTAGCCAATCTCTCCTCTTCTCCCCATCTTGACTCCTGGGTAAACCACTCCAACTCGACACTGTCTTCTTCTCTTGAATCCTTTGTTCCCTTATATCACTGATTACATCTAGCCAAGCCTCAGCCTCGGATCACTCCCACCATTTTGTCACCTTCATGCCTATATACATGCTAAGGTGGAGAAAAATCACACAACCACTCCTGCTGGGTCCACTACAAATTTGTTATGTTAACTTTGCTTGTGCCCTCATTGCTTCTAGACAATCCTAGTATTCTGCTCTTTTCAGTTCACTGCCCTTTTCTCCGCATCAGCTCTTCCAAACCTTTTCATCCCTCCTCAAAACTTTTATGGCTCCCCCTACTCTCATCTAAGAACTTTGTCTCATATTGTGCAGAAGAAATTGAGGCCATTCACCATGAACTCCTTATTTCTTCCTTATCTGTCTCTCAAGTGCCTTCTGCCACTGTCTGCTCCTTCACCCCTTTTACATGATGAAGTGACCTTACTCCTTCCCAAGACTAAGACCTCTATTTTTTCAAGTGATCCAGTTCCATTACATCTTCCCCAACAAGTTATCTCCTGTCATTCCCACTCTTTCACTTATTCTCCCTCAATATTGACTCCAAAAAATATAGATTGAAAAAATGGAGCTGAGTAGACGAAGAAAAATCAGAAATAATTGAACTCAGTACTTCAGTGTTTAGTAAATCCCTAAATAGAGATTACCCAGGAAAGTATTCCCTGTTGGATAAGAATTACTAGAAAAACTGAAAAACATCGGACAAAGGTTCTTATCACACTGTTTGACCATAGTAAGTTCACATGATATGTGATCTGAATATTAAAAGATTGTATTATACAAAAAAATAGAATAAAGGAAGATAACTGTTGGTAGGGGCTGAATTCTTAACCAGAAAAGAGAGAAAATTAATTACAGAAGAAATTATAATTTTTTTTTTTTTTTTTTTTTTTTAACTTTAAACAATTTTATTACACAAAGGTCATCACATAATTGGATATTTCTCTACTTTGTACACAATTTTAATTAATCTTCGTCTGCACGGAAAGGCTGCTTCTGAACTTTCCTTCTAGATGGCAAATTCTAAAATTCTGATTTAACAGAATAGTAAAAATGCCTCAGCTGGTTTAAGTTGAAAGCAGAACATTGGTACATGGATCTTGCACCCAGTATTAGGAATGTACAAATGTCTTTATTCAAAAAATACAAAATAAATTATCTTTATCATGGATAATGACAGCAGTAAACCATTATTTTGTCAACTGAAACCAGTAACTGATGGTTATAGTGATTTTCTTAAACATCAGCCTTTACTTCAGTCCTCTCTCCAACTGACTTCTCCGAAGTTAGCGAAGAACACTGCCTTGGGTCTTTGCTTGCATCACAGATCATAATGATAGAGCATTATTCTAGGAAATTAGAACATGCCACCTCCCATGCCTCCGCCCATGCCACCCATCCCTCCCATAGCAGGTTCTTTCTCTTCTTTAGGAATTTCAGTAACGACAACTTCTGCTGTAGTTAGCAGAGACGCTACACCGGCAGCATCCAACAAAGCAGTTCTTACAACCTTAGTTGGGTCAATTATTCCTTTTTCAACCATATTCACAAAATCTCCAAGCATGGCATCATAACCTATCTCTGAGGAGCTTTGTAAAATTTTTTCAACTATCAGTGAGCCTTCAACACCTGCATTCTTAGCAATGGTCATTGCAGGGATTTTCAATGACTTCTTAATTATTTCTATACCAATTCTTTGATCTTCATTAACTGGAGTCAATGTTTCTAAGGCAGGAATGCATCGAAGCAATGCACAGCCACCTCCCAGAACTATGCCTTCTTCAACTGCAGCACGTGTGGCATTAAGTGCATCAGTAACCCGGTCTTTCTTTTCATTCACTTCTACATCACTTGTTCCACCAACCTTTATCACAGCAACTCCATCAGAAAGTTTGGCCAAACGTTCATTTAATTTTTCTTTCTCATAGTCACTAGTAGTAATCTCTAATTGTTCAATGATTTCTTGAACACGTTTTTCAACTTGGGATTTTTCACCCTTTCCTTTCAAAAGCATGGCATCATCTTTTGTCACAATGACCTCTCCAACTTTTCCGAAATCATGAGCTTGAATATCCTCAAGATTAAGAGCCAGTCCTTCTTCTCCAAACACTGTACCACCAGTAGCTATAGCCATATCCTTAAGCTGATTCTTCCTGTTGTCACCAAATCCTGGAGCTTTTACTGCAACAACCTGCAGCCCAACTTTTAGCCTGTTCAAAACCAATGTACTTAGTGCTTCTCCATCGACATCTTCAGCAATTATGACTAAAGGCTTACGATGGGCATTTGCAATTTCGAGTGCAGGTACAATAGACTGGACACTAGAGATCTTTTTTTCACTTAAGAGAACATAAGCATCCTGGAATTCACATTTCTGACCTTTAGCCGTATTAATAAAATATGGAGAGATATAGCCTCTGTCAAACTTCATGCCTTCAATAATTTCCAATTCATCATCCAGTGTTTTTCCATCCTTTACTGTGATGACACCCTTTCGTCCAACCTTTTTCATTGCATCAGATATTATGTTGCCAATTTCTCGGTCTCCATTTGCAGAAATTGTAGCAACCTGAGCAATTTCTTCAGGGGTTGTGACGGGTTTAGACTGCTTCTTAAGCTCAGTAATGACAGAATCAACAGCCAACATCACACCTCGCCTGATCTCCACTGGATTTGCTCCTTTACTAATCTTCTCAAAGCCTTCCTTAGCAATGGATCGTGCAAGGACAGTAGCTGTGGTGGTGCCATCCCCAGCCTCTTCATTTGTGTTATTGGCAACATCCTGAACTAGCCTGGCACCAATGTTTTTATATTTGTCCTTCAAGTCAATTGCTTTTGCAACAGTCACACCATCTTTTGTTACCTTGGGACTTCCCCAACTTTGTTCAATGATCACAGTTCTTCCCTTTGGCCCCATAGTAACAGCAACTGCATCAGCTAAAAGATCTACACCTTGAAGCATTAAGGCTCGGGCATCTGCTCCAAATCTGACGTCTTTAGCATAAGCACGTGTCAGGTGGGGGGCCAGTGCCCTAGACACTGGCCTTATCTGGCGAAAGACTGTAGACAACCGGAGCATTTCTGCGGGGGCAGGCGGACAAGCGCACGGTGCAGATCGGCAGGAACGAGAGTCAGAAATTATAATTTTATTTACATAAAATTGAAAGGTTTTTGCAGGAACGAAATTGATTCAGCTAGAATAAGAAGGGAGATAGGTCAAAGGGGGCAGGGTAAGTCTTTTTTTTTTATCAAATACCTATACATAAATTCAAGATATTTAGACAACTGAAGTATACTAAAGGTAATAAAAGTTATTCTCATAAGCTATTTTTCTTTTTTCTCAGGTGAAGAATGAAGGGGATGATTTTGGTTGGGGAGTAGTGGTGAATTTCTCCAAGAAATCAAATGTTAAGGTAAAATGATTACCTTTGATTAGGAAAATAGGTATATAAGTGACTAGTCAATCATTTCAGGCATGAGATTCTCATGGTCTTAGTTTTAAAAATCTGATCAGTAACTAATATTTTTAGAAGAAAAATATTGTTGAAAATTTTAATGTAGGGGATTTATTTTTTACCTTATTGAATTTTGTGCCCATAGAAACTTTTTGTTGTCTTACAAAAAACTGTAAAACTTTGTGAAATTTTTTATTTCTATTAAAAATAACTTTTTCCCTTCAATGTATAGAATATTTTAATGATTTTCACCAGATTTCCAGGTGAAAATTAGAAGTGGAATACATTGTGGACTGCTGGAGATGGCCAAGAGAAATCATTAGGAGGCCTGACTTCTTGCTGAGACTTTCTTATTAATTTGAGTTGTGAAAGGAGGAAGAATATCTGGTCCTCACCATCTTTTAAGTCTTTTTGATATTTTAAGAATGAAAATTTTTTAATGCGCACATATAAAGTAGAAATTAATGTTGTGTCCTAGGAATAATCATACCGAAAATTGATATTTATCTCTTTGTCTTTGTAATTCATTTTTTTAAAAAAAGCTGATGAAATTTCAGTTTATAAGCCTCTGTTTCACCTCTTTTCTCATTGAATGGAGAAAAAAAATACTGTTACAAATATGTATAGTCAAAGCAGATTATCCTGTTGGCCATGTCCAAACTATATCTCCTCAAGCATTTTGAATCCATCAGCTCTATCCGGAAGTGGGCAGCATGCTTCTTTATCAGTCCTCTGATTGTGGTTGATCACTACATTGATCAGAATTTGTCCTATAATTAGAGCTGGTTCCTGATAATTACAATTTGAGACAGTTGCTTGACCTGGCAACACTTGAATAGAATTTGAAATGTTAAAGCAGATTGCATTGGATAAGGAATTAATATCACATTTTCAATCGCATCTTCATTCGTAGTTGACGTCATCTTACAACACTCCTACGAGTGTATGGAATAGTTGTTGCCATTTTTCTAGTAAAAACTAAAAGATCATCAAATAAATGACAATACCTTACATTTATAGAATGCTTGATTATTTTAAAAATACATCATTATTAATAGTAATACCGTCATTTAAGGAATTATTTAAGGGTTACAGAATGCAAATGCTTTACCACCTTTTGATGCATTATTTCATTTGATCCTTACAGCAGTCTTGCTGCTAATGGTCAGCATGTGAGGTGGTTAGGATAAATCTTTTGTTATATTGCTTTTTTCTAAATATGTCCCCTCCCCAGCAAGTCATCCTTTGTCATAAAGACTTAAAAAAGTTCACCCAAGCAGCACATTACATGTGGCTGGCAGTTTATGCAGTGCTCCACTCCAGTAATATCCCATCTCTGTTTTGAAAAAAGGGAGGGGAAAGGAGGTGTACTTTTTCCAACTCTTTTTTCCCCATGGTCAGTAGCAGTTACTAGAATAACAAAGTATTGTTTTCCCATTTTCTTTCTGTTTCTATTGCTCCAGTCATTGTGCGTATTGTACTCTTGATACTTAGATTTGTTATTTCTCATGGACTAACAATAATCCACTTCATTTATATGCCGTGGTTTGTTTTCTCATTCCTCAGTCAGTGGTCATCCACTTTGTACTGGTGGCCTGTTTTCCTGCTGCCTCATCTACATCAACTATTTTCTCTTTTGTCTTCTTTGACAATTTGCTGGATGTGAAATGAAAACTCAGTTATTTTGATTTGTGTTTTTCTTAGTGACTTGTAGCTATTTGTACTGTTATTATCTATTAATAGTTTGCATTTCTTCCTTTAAGAATTTTTTATATTGTTTAATCACTTACATTCATGAATGGCTCTTGGTCTTTACGTTAACTTCCTGTATGTCTTGGATATGGCCCTAATCCAAGATACTTCATAAACCTATCTTTCCTAGTAAATTGTATTCTGTCTTATCACATCTTTATTAATATGTTCATGCAAAAGCTTTTTAATTTTATATCACAATTATCCATTTTATTTTTTTTGATTGCCTCTTAACTCGTTTGTATTAAGAATACTGTCCTAATCATATTGGTTGAGCACTGGTGAGCATTGCTTGATCTCATTCTTTGCTGTTTTTCATTGTTGTGGTTTATGTATCAATTTGTCTATCCATTTTGAACTTATTGTAGCATGTATTATGTGACGTTAGTGTAAACCTCATTTCTGCCAAAAGACTTTATAGTTTTCCCAGTAGTTTTGTCTCACAGGGAGAATTTTCCCCAAGTAATTTATGTTCTCACAATTTAGCACTTCTCCTATTTCCAAAAAAACAGGGAGATAACCAGAAGTTATACAGCTGAAATATTGATTGCTTTTCCAGTGCTCTTTTCTCCTCGTTATGCTTTTCCATACTGGAAATTGTTGCATTATATTTTCCCCCTTTAAAAAGTTCAAACTCTGTTAAAATAGTAGCGGTATATGTACACTTTGTTTTCACTCGATGTGACCCTAGGTCCTTGTAGGACATAAATTTTTCAGGAAGCAAATTACTGAAATGTGCTTCTAATTGTCATCTTTAGGTTTATTTGAAGTAGTGGTTTTTACCACTGTGACACCTGCTAAATTATTTTGTGCACAGTAGAAAAGTATGACATCTAATGTCTTCTACAGTTATGGAGAAGGTAGCTTACTTCTGTCTGTTTATTCCTTAGGTTGTCCATACTTGATAGACAGTTTTGCTAAAAAGGAATATTAACTCTTATTTTTGATGGGAGGTACAGTACACTTTCATCAGTTTTGCACCAGAGATGAGATGTAGCTAGCATGCTTTTATTTACAGATACCTTAAGGAAATATTTTAAAGTAATTTTGCCTTTAGTGCTTAGAAAGCAAAATAATACAGGGTTTTGGTTTTATTTTTATCAGCACATTTTCTTGTGAAGTTTTGAGATAATTGTCTTGCAGATTTTTTGTTAGTTTTAGAAACTAGTTTACAATCTTAATCCAAAGATTTTGTGGTAGTAAGATTTTTATTATCGTTATAGAATGAAAAGTTATCCTATTTTATGAGGATAAGCTTTTAATTCATAGTGCTTAATTTAACATGGTACATACTTTAAAAGGAATATAGAATGTTGCATGTACTAAACTTAAAACTTATCCTTAGTCTCTTCTCACTCGTTCAGAAAATAAACAATATTGTTTAATGCCACATATATTTCATTTAAGGAAGGTTAAGTGCAGATTCATGAAAATGTGTGTTTTCCAAATTGTGTGCTAGAATTGCAAAAGGACACACTTCGTAATTTTAATACCTGTGGAGCTACACTGGATAGCTTATGTGTTATATACCGCAGTGCAGTTTTTAGCAAGCACTTCTGTTGGGAGGGCCTGCTATCCACACTGACTGCCACCTGCAAGGCAAGCAGGAGAGCCTGGCTGAAGAAACAAAAGTCCCTTGAGAGAGACCCAGGAAGCAGTGTAATGTCAGAAAAGTCATTGTACCATCACTATCCCATCACTTCTTCTTGGACTCTCTTATCACCCAGTACCCCAAATTCTGGAGCCTTGGGAATAATTGATCCCAAAAGCACTAGCTCTGCAGCCCTCATTTAGGTTGGCACACACCATGGAGAGCCCCCACTGATACCAACTGCTCACCCACTGTCATCGTTGGCCAGGTAAGCACAAGGACTCCGAGAGTGACAGAACCTCTAGATCACCATTGCTGCTTCTATCTCTATAGCCACCTTCAAGGGAAGCAGTTATTACGGAAATTCAGTCTGATCAGCCCTGGGGGTGCTGAAGCCACAGCCACTGAAGACTATCAGTTGTTTCGTTGTCAGAAATTGTTATGGTTTTATCATAACATTAAAGAAGATGTATTGCCTTCTGCATTTTAAGAACCATGGGAGGGACTGAGAGTGGGCTTAGCTGGAGGGAGTGAGCGTAGACCAAGTAGGCACCTGGAAGACAGGTTTCTCGTCGAGGTTCCTTTCCAGTGGCTGGCAAGACATTCGGAAGGGTCTGGCAGCATATATCTTCATTCTATTAGCTGTATCTGCTTGTCACCACACTCTCTATGCTGGAACCCTGGGAGACGACTGTCTTCAATTCCATGTTGAATTCCATTGTTGGAATGGCATTATACACTGAATACATCTTCATGCCTCAACATACCTTGGCAATACTACACTACTTCGAAATTGTGCAATGAACAAAATGTGCTCAAAAAGCAACAGACCAGAGATCCATTGAAGGAAAAAAGTCATGTGACTTCCCTTGGTGAAATGAAACTTCAGAAGATTCCAGACATATGTTATGAATATGAAGACTGAATTTCAAGGAAGCAATCCCGACTCATGTGCTGTATTCATTATTCAAGTGTTCCCCTATATGATAGTTTTATCTATTTTGACATTGTGGTGGTTTGTACTCTAAATATCAATATTTTCGTAGCCTTTAGAACTGTTTTACTATTGTTCTGTGAAAGCTTTTCTTAATGTAACAGTAAATTTTGATTGCCTTGTATTTTTTAATCTGAGGTTGTTAGTTAGACCTCTTGCTTGGGCGGTCGTCTGGCACAAAAATCTGTCTTAGATAAAAATGTTGACCCAAACTTTGTAGACATAATAACAAGATGAAGAGGGAATACTTCAGTTGAGCGTAAGAGATTTCTTTCTAAGTTTGTATGCATATAGGAGTAGTTTCAGCTATCTACAACTATTCATTTTAAAACATTTATTTTGCTTTAGTGTTATTAAAAAGCAAAGTATTTCTCCCCTTAATAGTGAAAGAGCAAAGAAACATTCTTCTACAGTTAGGATAAAGCAATACCTAACCTTTTAATAGTTAGCCCTATTTTATGGATTTCACATTGACAAAAAAGTTCTATGATAAAATGTTTGGACAAGTAATCAACTTACTTAGCAGCATTATTATGGAATGCTGACCTCAAATGGTAGTTTTATTAAGTAAGTAGTAAAAGATTTCCCAAAGGTTATCAGTAACATTTGTAGTCCTGTAAAATTGAATTTCAAGATTGTAGCTGGTGCTGAAAAATTTTAAAAAGCATATTATTGTTTATAAAAAAAGAACCATGGGACCTTTTCATTGAACTTGCAGCTGAAACTTGTATATTTTACTTTCTCCATTACAGTGTGAGCTTCTTGAAAGCAGGGGCTGGTCTTACTTTTGTCTGAGGATAGTGCTTTGCACTTAATAAATGTATTTCCATTCACACAGTTTAAGGCATGTTTTTCTTAGATGTATTAGAGACACTTTATAATTCTACTCTCTACATTTGTGTATCAGGTTTATATAGGGGACTCCAAGGTAAGTAATATTTTAAAAGATAACTATTTTTACTTATTCTCTTTGTTAATTTGTAGATGGTAATAATTTTTTAATCACTTTGCTCCTTATGATACTGAACAAAATTGTTCATTTAAAATTATAAATGGATTGTATAGAACTATAGCCTTCATATTCCTATTATTTTTGTTTTCATTTGTTATTTTAATGAATGTCTGTTTTACTGGGATGTTACTAATGAATTCTTTGAATTCGTGGAGTCTGTGTAAACTCAGGACAAATTTTGGCAGGTTCTACCAGAATAGAAGGATACTGAATAAGGACATGATGATAGATTGTATCTGTTATCAAAGGACCATTCTTGCTAGGTTTGGAGAAATATATAACCAGCATGTTGGTGGCCAGGTCCAGCTGATGCGTTATTTTGGGCCAGAGTAACTCATGAGGATCATCTACTAAGACAGAGGGAGGACTTTCTGCATATAGAGGGCGCTCTCACATTAATTGAATCAGTTTTTTAGAAATACTGAAATGTGTATTATCAAAAGAGTTTTAAATGCATGCTAAGAAACTTTTTAGACTGTCTAGAAATTGCTTTGCTACGTAAGAATTTCATTTTCAGATGGCTTTCATCTGCTTGTAATAGATATTTGTATTTTTAAAGTTTATGTTCTAGCAAACTTGGTGAAGAATACCTCGTGAACAAAGTAAAGTTAGACGTGACCTTTTCCTAATGAGATCATCATAGAAACACTAGAAATTAACTTATTTATTTTTACTGTTGAGTTTGGTGGATAGGCTACATAAGTTATTGCCATATTCATTTGGCTTTATTTCTATTTCTTTTTTGAAGCAAAATGCTTTGCTAATTTCCTAGCAACATATTCTCACCTGAAAAATTAACTTTGTTCATATTTTAAATTTCTGGTTGTTATTACCACAAAAAGACATCTTCTTTTTGACATGGTACAGTAATTATTTGTTGTTCCTTTTGTTTTGACTTGATAAATGCTATTTTTTGCAAGAAAAATGAAATGTTTGCTATGAGCAATCAAGTGAAACACTAGCATGTATATTATTTGAATAATAAGAATTATTTTCCTTCATTCCACTAAGAATAAAACCATGTTTTAGTGTTGTTTACTATGTTTGCTGTATCTTTTGGGGGAAAACCAAGTTTTTCCTTAGGAGAGATAACTTAAGTAACATTTATCATTAGTCTTTTGTATAAAGAAGAATATTATCCTGAGCATTATAGACAGTCTTCAAATAATATTCTTTTTTTGTTAGCACCAGCATTTTAAAAGTCTCACCACTTTTTTCAGTGTCCTTAGTTTAAGTGTATCTTTTTGTAGCATTTGAAAATAGTTTAAAACCCAATGAAAAACTCACTTTTATTCATAAATATTTGCCTCTTAAAGTAATATATTTTTCTCTATCACTTGATTAATAGCCATATTTACAGAAAAATAATCATTTAGACATTTGTACATGAACAAAATTATTTTATATTTCAGTAACTGGATCTTTAAAAATCTATTTATGAATATATTTGCTAGTTTTTGTTTTATTCTACAGTAGAAATAGAAAATTTGTTATATCCTTAAAATTAGAATGCTTCAAGTGTGGCTATACCTGAAGTGTTAGGAGCTAAATTATTTATCACATACTTTTACAAAGTTTACTGGGGATTTGTCAGTTTTAACTCACTATTTTTTCCAGAAAAATCATATGTGGCCCCAAATTATCAGGGAAAGTTCACCTTAAAAGAACTACCTGCCCAACTGTATGGTCAACTTAGAACAGTGTTAACACTTAGAGAATTATAATTTAACGTAATCATCAAGAGAGGAATTTGATGATACCATCCATCTGGATAGCTGGTTAGAGCAGAAATACGTTGCTGACATCAATTTTATTAGAAGACATAAGTGTCTAGTGATTTTTAAACTGCTTACCTTATGTCAGTCATTTTTTTTTTTTACATCTGATTCATTAACATATCTTTCTTTCTCTCTCTAGCCCAATTCTGGTGAATTAGATCCTTTATATGTCGTAGAAGTACTTTTACATTGTAGCAAAGAAAGCTTGAAAAATTCTGCTACAGAGGCTGCTAAGCCAGCAAAACCTGGTGAGAAAGGAGAGATGCAGGTTTGTTTTTTATTTTTTTAACCTAGCGTATTAAGTATGAATTTTCTTATACTGTTGACTCTATAGAGCTTACTGAAATTATTTTATAATTAAAAAGTGAGGCTCTCAGGTGGTAAGAAGATTATTTTTGACATTTTATGGATTTACATGTAAAGAGGTGTATATAATATTGCTATCATGACTTTATAAAGCTTCAGTTTTCTTTGGTATTTGTCAAATAGAGTGATTTAATATGAATGGGAATAGCAAAAAATCACTTGTATTTTATTACATTAATTTGCATATGAACTGATTTTTTTTAACGAGTACTTTACAGTTTGTAGTTTATAATTTCTAGCACTGGAAGGATCTTTAGAAATCATCTATTTCAATCCCCTCATTTTATAGATGAAGAAATAGACTCAGAAATCATGACCTGCTGAAGGTCACAGATACTTAACTGGTCAAGCCATCAGACTGGTATTCTGATACCAAATAGAATTTAATTGCCAATTTGTTGTGATGATAGTTTTGATTTTGAAACATTTTGTTGAAGCCAGCTCCACCTGGGTTTTTTTGGGGTGGGGGTGGGAGGTTCATTCCTATGAAAATGGCGTTTTAGAAAAGTAGAAGAATCATTCATAAAAATAAATTCCCAGCTGAAACAAACATTTGTTAGCTGTTTAATTTGCATGTGGTTTATATTACATGCTGACCTTAGTCCACCATCTTCAAACAATTCAAAGTTGATTTGTTATTTCTGTCATTGGGTACTTTCTCCACAAATACAGATCATAACCTCTTTGCTTATAGAGTGTCTTTGAGAAATTCTGTGGACTAAAATATTAATCACCATCCTAATGATTACTAACCTTTTTTAATTTAGTTAGACTAGTCATCAGGCAGTAAATACTCAGTCCTTTTACGTAGAAACTCATCATCCGTAAGTTGTAAACATTGGGTTGACTTCCTGCTACTACATGACATTTCTAGACTATACACACATTTTAATAAAGGAGGTCAGAATTGGTATCAGAGGACCTGAGTTAAATCCTGGCTTTGCCACATCTTACCTGTATGAATCTAGGCAAGTCATAACCTCTTGGTTTCTAAGGTTTCTCAGGTATGAAATCAGGGATTGAAATAGATGATCCCTAGAGGCTTTTCTCTGAAACACCTCCATTGATGGAAAACTCATCCAAAAACAGTGAGTTTTACTTTGGGACAGCTTTGGTTTTGTTTTTTTTTTTTAATTTCCTTACATTAAACCTAAATCTAAAACTTCTTCCTATTTCGTTCAGTTCTGTCATCAGTACCAAGCTAAAAAAGCCAAATTCTTAACTCTTTCGCAAGATAGTCCTTCAGATTCTTGTAGATAGCTATTATTTCCACCCCAAGGGAGTTACTGGCATTTTAAAAGGCAAAGGTGATTGTTAAACTTCAAAACTGTATCCCTTATGGTCACTAAAATCTCATCCTTTTCTTCTCTCCTTAAATCTTACAACCAAGAGAAATTTGTAGCATTTTGCTCAGGTATCATTTCATGGATCCACTCATGTTATTAGAAGTTTATACTATTGCTACTAAGGATAGAAAAGTTAAACTCTGAAAATTTGTAATACCATATTTGTTCATAGAAACTACTCAAAGATTTGTTGATAATGAAGTCCTTGAATATAAGGACCATATCCATTTTACTTAATTATATAATCCCCAGCTACATGTGCAGCATTAACTCACTTAATAGATACTGTGTGGCAATCCAGAAAATATTATTCCATTTTTCTTTGTAGCTCTGTGCCTTAAGAGTTCCAGGTACATGATGAAATTCATAACCCCAGAAAACTTAGGGAAATTATTAGAAATACTCTCCAGACTCTTTGCAGACATAGAATGAGACTTATACTTCCTTTGTTTGCTAGGAAAGTGACATAGGATGGAGATTTCAGTAGCCCTTCCTTCCCTCTAAAATTCCTGTGGGCCTCTGAAGTTAACATTTTGACATCCCCAGTTTATATTAAGGGAAATGAAGGTCAGGAATATTGCTTTCTTGAAATAGAAAAACATCTTTAGAGGAAACTTTTATTGCAGTCACTAGCTTGAATGAGAGGATGTTGACAACAGCTGTCAAGTGGATTGGTTCTTACTGCCATGCTTTCATCTCTGTCACTTCTTTGCAACAATTGAATCAGAAATTACCCACAAAACTTTGGATTCTAAATTTTCAATCATCAGCCTTCCTTTCCCTCTAATCATTCCAAATACAAAAGAGTAGTAATTTTCTAAATTGTATGTATGTATTAGTCTGTTGAAAGAATTTATTACTTCAAAGTACCTAGTGATATCAAGAAGTACAGAAAGGACATTGTAGCATCTGATGGAATATTCTATCACTTTTTCCTCTTTTGAGGGTACTGACTAGGGTTACTTATTCAGATTAATCAACCCCAAAGAAAATGAATCATTAAGATTCACCAAGTCCAAATAAAACATAATGACCTTAGAATAAAGAAAAATCTATATTAAGTCCCATAGATTAAAATAGTCACATATGCTATATTGTCAGTTTTATTAGATTGGGTTAAAAAATAACTTTTCCAAATTGAAATCATATTCTTTTTAGATTGTAACTTTGAGATGAAACTGATTATTGTAACACCTAGATGATATTTGTTCATTTTTCTAAAAAAATTGTTTCATTACTGAAATACATTTTTATCCTCTTCCTCTTTTAGAAATCCCACTCAAATTTTACTCCTCATGCAGTGAACAGTATTTGCCCCCTCCCACCTCACCTATATTTCAAAATTCCAAGATGTGGCCATCTTAGAGGTGTCCGATGGACATCCTCCTCTAAACCACCTATTTGTTGTTTTGATCTTCATGTCAGACCCTTTTTGTAAGAAGTAAGGTAGCAGGAGAGAAGAAGCCTTGTCTGGGGCTACTTTTAGGGCCTTGGCCTTTAGCTCCTAGGCCAGCTCCATCCCCTCAAGTCTCTGGGCTGGTGGAGGCAAATTACTCTTGAGCACATAGGCATTGCCTAGGTATCTTTGTACTCTTCAGAACTCCTCTAGGATGGAAAATCACCTGTATTTCTTAGATTTAACTTGTACCATGTGGAGCTTGCCATCAGCCAACGTTAGCTGATCACTGTCTGGAAACTTTCAGTGGAAATGCCCTCACTCTTGCCTAAAACCTTCCCCACCTGCTGACCCGCTTTAGGTACAATTAGATCCTGCTTTTTCCCAGGACTCCACGTGAGTTGCATCAGACATTAGTTGTGGACCTCCCCACCTTATACAGATAAGAGCAGATCACCTGGTGAAGTTTTAAAAGAGAATGGGGGCAGTCCATGTGGCTTGTCTACAAAATCAGGCACTTCAGGGATGATGGAAGAAGGCGTTATGTCTGGCTTCTGTTAGTCACGTGTGATTCTTTGTGTACCGCTAATTCTGTTAGACACGGTCTTGCATTAATTTTCTTACTATTTCTGTATGCCTTTTCAATTTGATTATAAATTACTCTTCATAGTTACTGTCATAGTTCATAGGATCATAAACTATAGATTTAAAGCTATAAAAGATATGGAAAAACCATCTAGTTTAACCGTTTCTTTTTGCAGTTTCTTTAAGATAGAAAATTTTCAATAAATAGTTGTGGTTTGCTTCATTGGTCACATCTTTATTGTGCTGCAATATTGACTTACTTTGGGAATCCTATAAGTCTAAGAAATGGGACAGTTCTACAGTGGGTTGTTTTGATAATCATATGATAGAACCATGTGCTATTAGGTGGTTCCAGTCCTGGTGCATCTCCTGTCCGCTATCAGCAGTGTTCGGCTTTATATTCCTAGAGATCTGAGACCAGTTGACAACCGACAGAGTGTGCTAAAATCAATACAGGTACACATTTTTATTGCAATTAGCTAATTTTTATAATACTGTCAATTTCTACTGTGAAAAAAATTTATGTAGTGCCCTTTTAAAAAAGTAATTACTTTCTTTAAGACACTGTAATTAATATTGTTCAGGGATATTACCACCAATAACAATAATTCTTTGAAATAAAATTGCTGTAAACTAACAGGAGCAGAACTGCCAATTGACTACTCTTTAAAGCTACCAACAGTTTGGAATATAGAGGTTTCTCAAAGGAAAATCATTGTATGTTTGCTCATCTTTACTATGAAAGGTGTACCTCTTTTCTAAATGTTAAAAATAAATTGGAATAAAATTTAGATTTTCATAATTTTCCGTTTTATTTTGTTTCAGCATTTTTTGATGTTCCTAGTGAATATGTAAAATTTCTTTGTCTTCTCTGGGAGGTACTGTGTTTGTTATGACATAAATCATGGTAACTTAGTAAATAATTTATCTATAATTTCATCATCTGACAAACATTTGTCAAGTACCTGGGTATAATAATAATGATTATGATAATAATAGGGGACATACAAAGTTTAAGTAGCACAGTGGATAGAGTGCCAGGCTTGGAGCCAGGAAAATTTATCTTCCTAAATTCAAAGCTGGCCTCAGACACTTACTAGCTTCATGACTGTGGGCGAGTCACTTGACCCTGTTTGCCTCAGTTTCCTCATCTGTAAAATGAGCTGAAGAAGGAAATGGCAAACTACTTGTATCAACAGCTGAAAACAATTGAACAAAAACAACCCTAACCATATTGAGCTTCGTCTAGTAACTCTGTAGCCAGCTGTGAGACCTTATGCATATTCCTTTACCTCTCCATGTTTTGTTTTGTTTTTTTCACCTGTAAAATGAGGTGGTCAGAGTAGATGAGGTTATTAAGTCTCTTTCAGGACTAAATAATATCTTCTCCCCTGCTTTTTAAAAATCAATATGATGTTTCCCTCAAGCTAGGTTTGTGGCATCTCACATGTTCTCTGTAATTTTTCAAACCACCAGTTAAGGTTTAGCCATCACATCTGCCAGATCTTTCAGAACCTTTGGTGGTTGTTTTTATATTTTAATTTCTTTATCCTTGAAATGCCCTTTCTCTCTTCTCTGCCTAGCCAACCCTTCTCTATGAAACTTCCCCAAATAATTTTAGCCCATTGTAATTTACCACCTTTGAATTCAGCTTTCTTCATCTATACCATTCATTGACAATCCTACTATTCTCACCTTTATTTACCATTTATATATATAGTCAATCCTCAACTTTCATTTCCTAGAAAATGGTGCAGAAGTAAAAAAATGCAAGTGTTGTGACATTGAACCTATGGGAAATGGGGGGTTAGGTTCCCACAACTACCAAAACCTGTCATTTTTCTCTAGAGATTGTTGAAAACAGTTTTCTGCATGCAATTCTTTATAATAAAACATTAATTTTGATAAATATGTACTTTTCCTAACTCAGTAACCATGAAAACCCATAAAATGCAGTATACAAAATAGAATTGGTAACATGCAGAACATTTTTTTCTCACTAGTAATTCCTAGAATTCTGTGACATTTCAGTAAAATAAAATAAAACATCGATTTTAGACAATATTCACTTTTCATAACACAAAATCTCCAGTACCATAAACTCTGTACAACAAATAAAATACTTAAAGCTAAAATTTTTTTTAACCTGAATCTCACTTTCTACTGTATCAGTGATAGTATGAGGGCAGTGTACTGTATACTATGCTGCTGGAAACCTCTCTACCTAGGCTGCCCTCTGAAAACTAAGGAAAGGGGAGCGGGGACATGATTCTCAGAAGACACTGAAACTAGCAAGCTCTTGACGTTACCTTAGAGCCCAAAGGACTTGAACTACTCTTTGGGAACATAACTGCAACATGGAACTTGACTTTTAAAACAGACAATGAAAATGTGCAGCAAACATGTGGGCAGTTCTTTACATCAGGATGAACACAACTAGTGAAGTGTCTAGTAGGATGCCAGCTACTCCAAAACCTTGGACAAACCACACCTCTTATTTTTCCCTTCTGTGGATAGCCACTAATATGCACAGTTACTAATGCAAAAGTGAAAATGAGGTTGCTAATTAAATCATATGAATGCTTGAAGACCCAAAAGTTAAACTTGTGAATGTTGAGGATTGGGTGTACTTCTTGTATTGTCACTTATCTTTTTACATGCATGGGTTTCGTCTGTGCAACTAATTGTTTGAGTAACAACTGTCTCCCTTTTTTTTCTCTTGTGGAATGTTTTACATAAAATAGATAGTAAATATATTTTAATGTATTTAATTTGATTGATTCTTCATGTATGAAAAAAGAACATTTTAAAAATTAAAATTTATTTTTTGTCCTTTTTAAATTTTGAGTTCCAAATTTTCTCCCTCCCACATTCTTTCATACCCACTGAGAAGACAAAGCAGTAAGATATCAATTACTCATGTGAAATCATGCAAAACATATTTCTATGTTGGCAATATTTTTTAAAAAGCAAAAACAGAGTGTGAAAATTACATTTCATTTTGCACTCTGAGTTTATCTATTCTGCCTGTGGAAGTGGATAGCGTTTTTTCACCAAGACTCCTTTGGGATTGTCTTGGATCAGTGTATTGATCAGAGCAGCCAAATCTTTCATAGTTAATCATCATTTCAGCATTGCTTTTACAGTGTACAGTGATCTCCCAGTTCTTCTCACTTCACTTTGCATCAGCTTATATAGGTCTTGCTATGTTTTTGTTTGAAACCACCCCATTGTCATTTTTTTCAACACAGTAAGTAGTACTTTCTCACAATCATATGCCACAATGTGTTTAGCCATTCCCCAATTAATGAACATCCTCTTGATTTCCAATTCTTTGCCACCACAAAAAGAGCTGCTATGAATATTTTTGTACATATAGGTCTTTTTTATTTGACCTCCTTAGGATACAGACCTAGTAGTGGTACTGCTAGGTTAAAGATTATGCAGTTTTATAGCCTTTTAGGCCTACTTCCAAACTGTACTCCAGAATGGTTAGACCAGTTCCCTCATCCCCTCTAGCATTTTCTTTTCTGACAGATGGTACCTCAGAGTTCTTTTGATTTGTGTTTTTCTAATCAGTAGTGATTTAGAGCATTTTTTAAAAATGAAATTTTTAATTATTTTCTTTCAGAGTATTTAATAACAAATTTTTGAATCGTTTTTCTTTTAGGAAGTCCAGAAACGTTTTCCTGATGGTGTTCCATTACTAGATCCCATTGATGATATGGGCATACAAGATCAAGGACTTAAAAAAGTCATCCAGAAAGTAGAGGCTTTTGAACATAGAATGTATTCTCATCCACTTCATAATGATTCAAATTTGGAAACTGTTTATAAGCTTTGTGAAAGAAAAGCACAGGTATTACAAACTCACATTTTAGTTTTTTGTTATATTTTCCCTTAGCCATTATGTATGACTTGATTAATATCAACAAATACCCATGTTTCATTTGCATTTTATTTTGAATAAGTATGGTTATACAGAACAAATCCACACATTCTGTGTGTTTTAAATGTCTCTTTCTGCACCTACCACGAAGTGGGAATCATGCTTCTTAAGCCTTCTAAAGTTGTGCTTGGTCATTGCATTGATCTTAGTTCTTAAGTCTTTTGTAGCTGTTTTCTTTTACGGTATTGTATTTGCTTAAATAGTTGTCTGGTTCTGCTCACTTTGTCAGTTCATGGGTACCAGGTAGAACTTTAGAGTTTTCATTTGGATTTCTCTTTTTAATGATTTAGAGCATTTTCCCATATGGTTAATAGCTTGCCATTTTTCTTATGAGAAGTCTGATCATATTTTTTTTGACTATTTTTTTCCAAGTTCATTTACCTTCTAATTTTAACTGTATTGGTTTTGCTTGAGCAAAGACTTTTTAATTCTATGTAACCAAAATTGTCCATTTTAATTCCTGTTGTTCTCTGTACATTGTTTAATGAGCAGTTTCCCTGTTTATTGTTGTGTATATCCTTTCCTTTACCTCTAATCTGTTTACAATATGATGTTTAATATCTAAGTCATGTATTCATTTGGAACTTAGTACTTCCATTTGGTAGTATATAGTAAGAGTTACTGGTCTAAACCTAATTTCTGCCAGACTGCTTTCTATTTTGATGAAATTTTTATCCCTCTCAATAGAGTCTTTGGCTTTATTGAAAATTATGGTCATTTGTGGCTCCTAATCTGTTTCAGTGATAACTTTTATTCTTTTTCTTCTTTTTTTAATCAAGACCAGTACTTCATTGTATAGTTTTAAGATCTTGAGCTGCTATGTAGCCATTCTTCCTTTTTTTCATTATGTCTTTTGAGATGCTTGACCTTTTATTCTTCCTGATTTAAGTTAATTATGTTTTCTTCCTTTTAATAAAGCAATCCCCTCTCCTAGTTTTTATTTCTGTAATATGTTTTGTAGTTATATGGATTCAATTCCTGTATGAGTATTAAGTAGCAACTATTGTGTACATTCTGTAGTTACTTTGCATAGAATCTGTTTTTCTGTCTTTTCCAGCTCTGTTTTGTTGGTGAAATACACAAAAGCTCGTAATTTTTGAGTTTCTTTATCTTAATGAAATTGATTATTTCTACTACTTTTTGTTTGAATTACTAGATTTCTCTAAGTTATCTTGTCATCTTTTCAGATCATTTGTTCATATTTTCCTTATGAAAATAAATTATAAATACAGCTACAAATATTAGAGCTCAATGATTAGAAAGCATTACTTTTGTAATCTAGAAGAAGTGATAGTGAAATTGTCTGGAGAAACAAAGGGTTAGGAATGCCAAAGGAAGGTGAGATATCAAAAAAAAGAGGAAAGGTGAGGGTGCACAAAATTTCAAACTATTTTCAAAGTCATTATCAAAAATACTTGGTGTTAAATAAAAATTAAGACATCAATTGGATTAGCTATACAACATACTGAAACATATAGAGGTCTCATGTTTGATAAACTCAAAAGTTTCAGCTAATGAGGATACAAATTTTGACAAAAACTGCAAGAAAACTGGAAAACCAACTGGTGGAAATCAGGTTTAGAAGCATAAATGACACTTTATGCCAAGGTAAGCTTCACATGGTTACCTCATTTAGAGATAAAGATCGCCTCAAAAACGTATTGTAGAAGCATGGTAAACCTTACCTTTCAGACCTGTGGCTGATGGAACAGTTTATAACCAAACAAGAGATAGAGAGGATCCCAGTTTATCATTTTTCATTAGAACATGCAGAACTCTCAATCTAATAAGGAGATAGAACTCAAAACAGAAATTACCCTGATAAATAGATGTACTGTATCTTTTTCTCTATTCATTGCAACAGGTTCATAGAAGTTATTTAGGTGTTATTGTAGATCACCAAATGTGATAATCTGTGTAGAATGTTTTGCAGTTTAAATAGCTAGATTAAAGATAGTCATAATCTTTCATTTTAAGCTATCTTCAGATAGATTTTAGATGTCTTTTGTGGGCAGTGCCTACTTGTAATCTGTTACACTTGCTACATAGTATGCTCTTCATAAATATAGTAAAGCCATAATTCTTTAATAACAATAATAAAAAAAACCTGTGAAAATATGCTGTCTGAGTGGGAAAGAAGGCAAAAATTCAAAGAACCAGGATAATGATCTTAGTACACAACTTCTATTTGTCTTGACTTAGTAGAAGGTCAGCAGAGCCAACTCTGGACAACATGATGAAATCTTCAGAATTTGAAGATTGTGTAATGTATCCCAAACCCTTTCTTCAGGCATTCATCACATTCCTTTTCACTTTCTCCAAGTCTGTTTATCAGAAAAGTGAAGAATTTTATATTAATCATTCATAGTTCATAATGCATATGTTTACTAAAGGATTACCTGGATGAGGCTTTTTTTTTTTTTTTGGTTGTAGGCCATACTTGCAGACAGATGCAAGGCGGGTTAGTTGGTTGGTTGACTGGTTGTGAAGGTGAAGCATGGTCAGGGATCTGGCAGCAGCAGTTGTTCTCCCTCTATACTACTTTACTTATGGATCACATGGATTCCCTTGTGTTTTAATTATTATCTGCCTGCTGATGATTCTCATACCTACCTATCCCTCTTTCACCTCTCCCCTGACCCTCTTTCTTACATCCTCATCTGCCTTTAAGACATTTCAAATTGGATGTCTAGTAGACATCACAAACTCAGCATGTCCAAAACTGAACTCAGTATCTTTTCCCCTAAACTCTCCCTTCTTCCAAACCTCTCTGTTAATGTCAAGGGTTCTACCATCCTCCCAGTCGCGCAGACTCATGCATTAGACTTCCTCAACTCCTCAGTGTCTCTCATCACCTGTATGCCTAACTAGTTGCCAAGACCTGCTTATTTTGCCTTTTTATTATTTCTTAAAGACACCCTTTCTAGCCTTTGATGCTGCTACCACCTTGGTGCAGGCTTTTATCACTTCACACCTGGACTGCAGTAGGTTGCTCATTGGTCTACTAGCTTAGTGTCTCCCCATTCCAGTTCTTCCTCCATTCAGCCACCAAAGTGATCTTTATAAAGTACAAGTCCAAACATGGTACCCTCCTACTCAGTAAACTGTAGTGGTTCCCAGTCTCCTTCAAGATCAAATACAAAATCCTCTGATGTTCAAGGCTCTTAATAACCTGCCTCACCCTCCTACAGTATCTTTCCAGTCTTTACCAACCTTATGGCATCTCTCCTACCCCTTCCCTGAGTTATTTGATCCAGTGACTTTGGTTTCCTTGCTGTTTCTAGAATGTTCCTCTTGGCTCTGGACATTTTCTCTGACTGTCCTCCATGCCTGGAATGTTCTCTCTCATCTCCTCCTAGTTTCTTAGCTTCTTTCAAAATCCTTCCTTCTGCTGGAAGCCTTTCTCAGCCCCTCTGAATTCTAATATCTTCCCTCTGTTGATTATCCACAATAGAGATAGTTGCATGTTGTCTCTCCCCCATTAGACTATAAGCTCCATAAGGGCAAGGATTGCTTTTTGCCTTTCTTTGTGTCCTTAGAGTGGAGCTTAGCACAGTGTCTAGTATGTAGTAAGTGCTTAATAACTGTTTATTGACTAATTGCTCTAGTTTTCACTGTCTCCAATTAATGAGACTGTGCCCCAGGGCAAGTAGTTCCAATTGTGATCAACTTCACCAAAGAATGGGAGCATAGATTCAGAAAGTTTGGCATGCAGAGGTCCAAGGGGAAAGAAGCTGGGGAGTGGCAGCAGGCAATATAACTGGGTGACTGTCTGGAATAGATCAGGAGCCAGCTGGATATAGATCATCCCTTGATGGTGATTTGGGATGTGAGGGGTTCAAAAGGGAGATGGTTCACTGTTTTTCCCAAGTTGCTGTAGTTTCTCACTGGTCAGGATGATGAATGGCTAGGCTTGGCTGTCATAACTGTAGTCTTTAGAGCTGCCTTTTTATCACCCATGATTTCCAAGAGTTGGAACTTTACTAGTCAGACGTAGTTTGGGTCATCTCCAATCCTTATTGTGCCTTTGTATCCCCTCCTTTTAGCCCTCTCTGTACTGAAGTTCTCAGGTACATATGCAATCTTTTTTGGCTTCATTTGCCATAATTTTATTGTACCCTCCTTTTCATGATACTTCTCTAAAGAAACGTGTCCAAATTTTTATCCTTATTGCTAATAGTAATAATATAATTTTTCTTCTCCAGTTTCCTTTCTCATAATAATGACGTAGTGAATTTAATCCCCTTCATTGCTTTGATATTTTTTAGATTGCTGTAGATATTAAATCTGCAAAACGAGAACTAAAGAAAGCAAGAACTGTCTTACAAATGGATGAGCTTAAATGTCGGAAACGTGTTTTGCGCAGGCTGGGTTTTGCTACATCTTCTGATGTCATCGAGATGAAAGGACGAGTGGCTTGTGAGATCAGCAGGTAAAACTAATTGCTTTTTTGTACATCTAATCTAGAAATGGCACAAATTATTCTTAGTCAGGAAAGATGTGAAAAGCTACCCTCTGTTATGTTACATTATGTACCTGACATGTAAGCAGCAAAGAGGTGAAATTTTCTTTGATCGGCAGATATTGTAAAACACTTTCAGTGAACCATAATAACCTGGATCATTTTAATATCGAACTTCAAGAGCAAAAGAAAGCTGACCTTTTTTTTAAATAAATTTTTATTGATATCTTTTTTCCCCCATCACCAAAATTTCTTTTAGTATCTCTCCTCTTCTATCCTATATGACAAGTAGTATTTTTAAAGACAGAAAAGAAAAAGAGGAAAAAAGTCAGCATGCCTGATCAGTACTTTGAAAAAGTCTGATTATATATGCAATGTACCGCACTCTTGGACCTAATATCTTTCCAGTAGGTTGGAATAGGGAATGCCTTGGCATATCTCCTGTTTTAAACTCTCATATCCTTTCTTTGGAGTTGTGTGTGTTCTTTATAATTTTGCAGCATTCGCATTTGAATTTTTTAAAGGTTCTTTCGTTTTCATTGTTATAGTTTATATCTTTTCTTGACCCTACTTACCTCACTCTGCCACAGTGCATCTAAGTCTTTCCATGTTTCTCTCTGTATTCATCTTATTCATTATTTCTTATAACATAGAAATATTCTATTACATTCATGTATTACAGTTTGTCTTGCCATTCTTTAGTCAATAGGTAACTACTTGGTTTCCATTTTTTTTTTTACTTTCACAAAAAGTACTGCTATAATTATTTTGTTGTATATGGGGACTTAATCTCGGTGGCTTCCTTTGAGTATAAGCCTAGTAATGAAATCTCTGGGTCAAAGAGTACAGGACATTTTAGTCAGTTTGTATACATAATTCCAAATTGTTTTCCAAAGGGGTTATGACAGAGCACAACTTCTCCAACATTGCACTAATGTTCTTTTCTTCTCATAATCTGTCTAACATTGACTTTTCCCATCTTTTATCGTCTTTGCCAGTTGACATGGTAGGAGGTAAAACCTCAGAATTAGTTTGATTTGCATTTTTCTTATTATTAATGATTGAGAATATTCTTTCATATGGTTGTTAATACCTTGCAATTTTTCTTTTGAGAAGTTTATTCATATCCTTTGACTGAGTATGTATTGAGTAGTGGCCTTTGATCTAATATCTGTTAATTATATATCCTCAATACGAAACATTTAATCAAGAAATTTGCTACCAAGATTTTTTTCATATTCAACTTTTCCTTTATCTTTTGTGGATTAATTTTGTTTGCATAGAAACTTTTCCATTTTATGTAGTCAGAATTCTCTGTTTCTTCTTTTGTAATTACTTCTATCCTATTTGGTTAAGAATACATCTCCTACCCATAGCAGTAAAAGGTAGATAGATAGATAGATAGATATCCATCTATGGGTAGATCTAAGATCCATCTATAATCTTTAATTAGATTACATATCCAATTGGATTCCATTTAGGATGTGACCCTAATAATTTCTGCCAGGCTACTTTCAGCTTTCCCTAGAAATTTTTAATATTATTGGGTGTTCTTTCCAAAGTAATTATGTTTTCCAGTTTATGCAGATCTGTATTGTTGAGTTCCATTTTTCTGATTCTCCCACATCTAACCTGTTCCATTATCCTACCTCTCTATTCTTTAGCCTTTGCTAGATAGTTTTGATGACTATTGCTTTACAATATAGTCTGCAGTCTGGAATTGTTATTCCCTCCACCTCACTACCTCTTTTCATTATTTCTTTTGCTATTTTAGGACTTTTGTTTCTTCAAATGAATTTTGTTGTTATTTTTCAAATTCAATAATATATCCCTTTTGTAGTTTGATATAGGATTAAGACTTATTTATTTTAGGATTAAAGGATAATCATAGGATTAAAAAGTGTTTAATTTAGGTAAAGTATTATTTTTGTTGTTATGGCATGGCCTACTCATGAGCACTGAAAATTCCTACAACTTTTTAAGTTCTTTATTTCTTTAAGGAGCATTTTGTGCTTGAATTAATACAAGTATTTTGTATGTTTTAGTAAATTGATACCTAAATATTTTATCTATTTTATAATTATTTAGAATAGAATTTCTCTCTCCATTATTGCCTTTTGGCTTTTGTTGTTGTATTAAAATGGTATGGGGGGGGGGGGGAACGGAGCCAAGATGGCGGAGTAGAAAGACACACATAAGCTAGCTCTGAACCCACAGCCCATAAAATATCTGTAAAAAAGAACTCCCAACAAATTCTGGAGCAGCAGAAGCCACAGAACAACGGAGCAGACGAGATTTCTGTTCCAGAGAGCCTGAAAACCTCTTGCAAGAGGTCTGTCGCGCTGCGGACGCGGAGCCAAGCCCAGCCCTGCCTTGGCCGCGCAGCAACGAAAGGAGCAGATCCGAGCAGGCTCCAGGGACGGAATCTCCAGCGGCCATACAGGTCCCTCCACCCACGGGCCCCAAAGGTTGGTGAGAGGGTTTTCTCAGCTTGCCGAGAGGGGAGTGGGGTGCCCCCCATAACTCAGGCCCCCTTGGGAGGCAGCAGCTGCAGCAGACCAGGGCTCCCCAAGCAGGCAGGAGCCAGGATCCATTGTTGAAGGTCTCTGCATAAACCCCCTGAGGGAACTGAGCCCCACCTGGCAGCCCTGCCCCCACCTGAGCACCTGAACTTAATCTCACACTGAATAGCAGCCCCACCACCGCCAAAAGCCCTGAGGCTGGGAAGCAGCATTTGAATCTCAGACCCCAAGCACTGGCTGGGAGGACCTGGAGGCGAAGTGGAGGTGGAAAGAAAACTCAGAAGTCAAGTCACTGGCTGGGAAAATGCCCAGAAAAGGGAAAAAAAAATAAGACTATAGAAGGTTACTTTCTTGGTAAACAGGTATTTCCTCCCTTCCTTTCTCATGAGGAAGAACAATGCTTACCATCAGGGAAAGACACAGAAGTCAAGGCTTCTGTATCCCAGCCCACTCAATTGGCTCAGGCCATGGAAGAGCTCAAAAAGGATTTTGAAAATCAAGTTAGAGAGGTGGAGGAAAAACTGGGAAGAGAAATGAGAGACATGAAAGTAAAGCATGAAAAACAAGTAAACACCCTGCTAAAGGAGACCCAAAAAAATGCTGAAGAAAATAACACCTTGAAAAATAGGCTAACTCAATTGGCAAAAAGAGGTTCAAGAAGCCAGTGAGGAGAAGAATGCTTTCAAAAGCAGAATTAGCCAAATGGAAAAGGAGGTTCAAAAGCTCACTGAAGAAAATAGTTCTTTCAAAATTAGAATGGAACAGATGGTGGAGGCTAATGACTTTATGAGAAACCAAGAAATCACAAAACAAAACCAAAAGAATGAAAAAATGGAAGATAATGTGAAATATCTCATTGGAAAAACAACTGACCTGGAAAATAGATCCAGGAGAGACAATTTAAAAATTATGGGCCTACCTGAAAGCTATGATCAAAAAAACAGCCTGGACATCATCTTTCATGAAATTATCAAGGAAAACTGCCCTGAGATTCTAGAACCAGAGGGCAAAATAAGTATTCAAGGAATCCACCGATCACCTCCTGAAAGAGATCCAAAAAGAGAAATTCCTAGGAACATTGTGGCCAAATTCCAGAGTTCCCAGGTCAAGGAGAAAATATTGCAAGCAGCTAGAAAGAAACAATTTTTGTATTGTGTTGTGGAAATAAAATCAGGATAACACAAGTTCTAGCAGCTTCTACATTAAGGGATCGAAGGGCATGGAATAGGATATTCCAGAAGTCAAAGGAACTAGGACTAAAACCAAGAATCACTTACCCAGCAAAACTGAGTATAATACTTCAGGGGAAAAATTGGTCTTTCAATGAAATAGAGGACTTTCAAGCATTCTTGATGAAAAGACCAGAGCTGAAAAGAAAATTTGACTTTCAACACAAGAATGAAGAGAAGCATGAAAAAGTAAACAGCAAAGAGAAGTCATAAGGGACTTACTAAAGTTGAACTGTTTACATTCCTACATGGAAAGACAATATTTGTAACTCTTGAAACTATTCAATATCTGGGTACTGGGTGGGATTACACACGCACACGCACACACACATAGAGACAAAGTGCACAGAGTGAATTGAAGAGGATGGGATCATATCTTAAAAAAATGAAATCAAGCAGTGAGAGAAATATGTTGGGAGGAGAAAGGGAGAAATGGAATGGGGCAAATTATCTCTCATAAAAGAGGCAAGCAAAAGACTTATTAGTGGAGGGAAAAAGAGGGGAGGGGAGAGAAAAACATGTTTTACTCTTATCACATTCCACTAAAGGAAGGAATAAAATACACACTCATTTTGGTATGAAAACCTATCTTACAGTACAGGAAAGTGGGGGATAAGGGGATAAGCAGGGTGGGGGGGATGATGGAAGGGAGGGCATGGGGAGGAGGGAGCAATTTGAGGTCAACACTCATGGGGAGGGATAGGATCAAAAGAGAATAGAAGTAATGGGGGACAGGATAGGATGGAGGGAAATATAGTTAGTCTTATACAACACGACTATTATTTAAGTCATTTGCAGAACTGCACAGATATGGCCTATATTGAATTGCTTGCCTTCCAAAGAGAAGGGGTGGGGAGGGAGGGAGGAAGAGAAGTTGGAACTCAAAGTTATAGGAACAACTGTCGAGTACTGTTCTTGCCACTGGAAAGAAGAAATACAGGTAAAGGGGTATAGAAAGTTATTTGGCCCTACAGGACAAAAGAGAAGATGGAGACAAGGGCAGGGAGGGATGATAGAAGAGAGGGCAGATTGGTGATAGGGGCAATTAGAATGCTCGGTGTTTTGGGGAGAGGGGACAAAAGGGGAGAAAATTTGGAACCCAAGATTTTGTGAAAATGAATGTTAAAAGTTCAGTAAATTTAAAAAAAAGAAAAGAAATAAAACAATTTAAATTTAAATTTATTTCATCTTAAAAAAAATAAAATGATATAAATGGGAGAGAGGGGGTAGTCTGCAACTTTGCTGAAGCTATTATTTATCTCAGTATCTTTGCTTATTCTTTAGGGTTTTCTAAGTAAACTCATGCTGTCAGCAAATGGGAATCACTGTATTTCCTGTTTACCTATTTTTGTGTCTTTAATCTCTTTCTCTTCTTATTGCTATTGCTAGCATTTCCAGAACTGTACCAAGTAATTGTGGGGGAAATGGTCATCCTTGCTTTACTTGTGTATTTATTAGAAAACTTCAAGCATATCCCTGTTGTATATGAGGGGGTTTTTTGTTTTCAGATACCTAGCATAAATAAGTGTTGCGCTTTGTCAAAGGTTTCTTCTACATTTATTGAGATAGTCATGTGACTTTGGATATTTATGTCTTTAATATTGCTTGTGTTTATTATTTTCCTGAGGTTGAACCATCTTCTCATTCCAGACGTAAATCCACCTTGATCATAATGAATCCTTTCTCGGATGAATTACTACTATAGTCTTTGTTTATTTAAAAGTGATCTTATTTATTTAAAATTTTTTTATTTAAACTTTTATTTAAATTTTTTTATTTATTTAAATTTTATTTAAAATTTTTTAATCAGTATTCATCAGTGATACTGGTTTATCATTCTTTTGTGCCTTGTCCTTCCCTGATTTAGCTATTAGGACTATACTTATCTTTAATAGGAGTTTCAGAGTGCTTTTTTCCATTTTTGAGGATAATTTGTCTGCTGGTACTAATTGTTCTTTAAGACTTTGATAGAGTTCTCCAGTGAACTGTGAATCAGGACTGTGAAGACAAAATTAAATCAACGAAATAGCAAAACAAAAACAAAAACCAACCTAGGAGAAACCACAACAAAACCAGAAGAAATAAAACAAGCTATCAGAATCGACTTATGCACTGATACATGCTAGTAAAACTGAGAACATAAAAGAAATAGGATACTTTAAAAAAAATATATGAAATACTCAAATTGACAAAGACCTTAAATAATCTAACCTCAGAAAAAGAACTGGTTAATTAGCTATAAAGGAACTTTATAGGTAAAAAGTAAGCATAGCATATATTCTCGTGTGTGTGTGTGTGTGTGTGTGTGTGTGTGTGTTCCTAAAACAGTTTATGGAGCCTTAGCATGGCTTTTGAATGGACACGGCTCATCTTCCCCTGATTCTTGTATCTTCTTTACAGCTTAATAAAGTGTATTCATGATGAATTTTTCATTTGGATCATTAAAAGGCACTTCATAGGTCGCCTACTTTAAATCCCTGTTTTTACAAAATGAGGGCAATTTAGACCCAGAGATTTTAAGTGATTTGCCTAATGAATCGAAATTAGATGCCATATTTCTAAACTCAGAGTCCATTGTTAGTTCTTATGCCAGAAATTACTACTGAAGTGGTTGCTTTCCAGTGGTACTTGGATATTCTCAAAGCTGGACTATCTTCTCACTGCAGTTCATCTCTTGGTGACCTTGGTAATATACCATGGAATTAATTATCATTTCTATGCAGATGCCTCCCAGATCTTTAAATGTACTGCTAATGTTTCTTCTGCCTCCTATGTTATTTTTCCTATTGAATATACCTAATTAGATGTCCTAGGTATAGGAATGTCAAACTAAACATGAAAAAACATTCTGTTTTGTATAATGGATGAAGTTCTAAGCTTGGAGTTAGGAATACATGGATTCTGATGTCTTCTGATAGTTACTAGCTGTGTAATCCTGAGTCTTTCTAGGGAGTCCTGCACAAAAAAGGACTCATCACTTTTCGACCCAAACCACCCTCTCTTCCATCCTTCCAGATTACTGTCACGAGCACCGCTGTCCTCCCAGTCAGCCAGGCTCAAAATACAGGAGTCATCCTTGATTCCTCCCTTTCGCTCATCTCCCATAACCGATCCATTGCCAGGTCTGAGGCCTCTAACTTTGCAGTATATTTTGTCTATGTCCCCTTCTCCCTTCTCACACTGCACATCCTCCCAGGTCTAGAATATTGCAATAACCTTTTGGTTGGTGTCCCAGCTTCCCATCTTTCTCCCTTCCAGTTCATCTTCCACTTAGATATCAAAGTGACCTACCTAAAAGCACAAGTCTGAGTATGTTCTTGCACTATTCCATAAAATGTGGTAGGGTCCTACTAATGTCTTTCATGACCTGGCCCTTTCTATCATCCTAGTCTCCTTACACTTGCCTTTTTTTCATATACTCTGTGATCCAGATACACTGGACACTTTGCTGTTCCTTACACATTACCTTCTATCTCCTGACTTTGCCTTTTCACGTGTCATCTTGCCCAGAATGCTTTCCTTCCTCTTCACCACCTCTTGCCTTCCCTGACTTCACTGGGTGGACTTCTTACCTAGTGAGTCTCTTATACTAAGGAAATGAAAAGTGTCTTCATGTCTTCATGTATTTATTATGTTGTGATATTATACTTAAAATGCTAAATTTGCATTTTCTGATAAATATTCTTGTTCTTTCTCTAGTTTCTGTTGATCTTTGCCCATTCTGTCCTTTATCTGAATGGTTGAATAGTGCTTTTTTTTTTGGCAAAACTTTTAAAAATTGTTTTGTATTAAATATTCTTTCTTTTTTATGTAGTGCTGATGAGCTGCTTTTAACTGAAATGATGTTTAATGGACTTTTCAATGACTTGTCTGCAGAGCAAGCTACTGCATTGCTAAGCTGTTTTGTATTTCAGGAGAATGTGAGTTAATAAATAAATGAATATATCTTATTAATCCATGCACCAAACAGGCCTTTCTTGTATAAGCCAAAGAACTTGAAAAAGTTTAGTTTTACCAGTGTTGTTACTAGACAGTTTTAATTATGAAAAATTAAATAATTGAAGGAATATTAGGAGAGATATTAAATGTGATTAAAAGAGGAACAAGAATGAATTATTTTTCTTAATGTAGATTAAAAATGACTATGTTGTAAACTTGTATTGTTCATCAGTATACTTTTGCAGATGAGTTTTCCTTTATTAAGTAAAATTCTAAGACAGGATGAGAAAGTAGTACATTTAGACCGGAAGGGTCCTTCTAGGTCACCCAAAGTTCAGAGGTTTAAGTGATTTAATTAGCACACTGGTAATCGTGGCAGAATACAGAGTTGAACATAGGTCTTCTGTTTCTAAATCCAGGACTTTTTTCTCTGCACCCCTGTTAAATATTAATGTTAAAATAATAAAACATCAGTTCTGACTTTAAATATTATAACTTATTTTGATTTTTATTATTAGAGAAAATGTAGATTATTTGAGGGCTCATATGATGTTACTAGATTTTTACATCCACTTTTCTTTTTCTTTCTTTTTTTTAATAGTCCACTGAATTGCCCAAATTGACAGAACAGTTGGCAGGACCACTTCGCCAAATGCAGGTAAGATCTTTTATTTTAAGCTGCTTGTTTTAGAGTGCCTTGAACCAGAGGTGTCAAACATGCAACTCAAACAGTTTTGAAGTTTGGCTGAACCAGATTAAAGTATAATTGGGAAATATTTAACATAATAACTAAAAGCTCCATCAAAGCTATTTTAAAACCAAAACATTGTGGCCCATAGAAATCCTTATGTACAGATTACTGGCTCCTGTTTCTATTTCATTTTAATGTAACACCTCCAACCTAGCTTTGGGGTCTGCTCTTGGGAACAGAGGGATGAAGCATGATTCTTGCCTACCGGTATATGAAGGTACTTCAGGCTCGTATACTCAGTTCCCTTCTTTAGCCTTTCTAATCTTTTGGGGACCTGAATTTGGACTTCTAGCCTGAGAAACCCATGTCCTTCACTTAGGAATGTAGTGCCTTTTGTTTTTCATATGCACAGTGTTTAATATTAGCTAACAGGGACCTAAGAGCCCTCCTACTCTGGCACCTTTCTATTACAGGTGAGAAACCTGAGGCCTTGAAAGTTAAGTGATTGGCCAAAGGTCACCCAAGTAAGTTGCATTGCAAGAATTTTGAACCCCGGCCTTATGACTGCAAATCCAACCCTCTTTATGCTATACGTCCTTCCTTCCCATCCCACTTCCTCACCTTGTCCTTAAAAAAAAGTTCATCTGACTGTTAGAATTTTGTTGATTCCTTGAACTAGATCAAATGTAGTTAGACCTGACTTAATGACCCTCTATCTAAACTTTAGACACAGTACCCACAAAGAAATGAGTAGCTTCTTTTGTGCTAAACGGGAAAACGCAAAATTTTAAATTGATAGCAAAAATTACAGGTTTAGAACTTAAATATCTTTTTTGAAAGTTGATCTTTTTTTCAAGGAATGTGCGAAAAGGATTGCAAAAGTTTCAGCAGAGGCCAAATTAGAAATTGATGAAGAGACGTACCTGAACACATTCAAGTCAAACTTAATGGATGTAGTCTATACCTGGGCATCTGGATGTACTTTTGCCCACATCTGCAAAATGACCGATGTCTTTGAAGGTATGTTAACACTTTGTTTTTAAGGATTTAAATTTGACAAAATTAACAGACTTTGCTAAGTCTCTTTTTACCATGTAGTCTCTCCTATATAGAATGGTGAATAGTCTTAGACTGAAGAAAATTCTTCATTTTAATAATTGTGTTATACTAGCATTTATTATATATCTGCCCAGTTTTGTAATGTAAAGTTTTGTTATTTTAAAAATATATTCATGTTTTTATATCACAGTGATTTCCCTGTTATCTCCTTCCTTTAACAAAGAAAAGTAGTTAAGGAAAACTGATTAGTATCTGTAACCACACAATATGTGTCAGCATCTATAGTCTAATTGCCCTTGGGTTCAGTGTTGGTTGCATTTCATCATAGTTCAATTGCCTTTTTGTTTTATTGTTTATTAGTAGAGCCATTTTGTATTTTGTTCTCTTTGTTCTACTTGTTTTGCTTCACATTAATTCAGACAAGACTTTCCCTCGTTCTCTGAATTTTAAATGTAAATCATTTCTTACGGGAGTACGATAATATTCTCTCACATACTTATACTAGTTTGTTCAACCATTCTCCAACTGATAAAAATCCTGGTTTTTTCCCACTTTTTTGCTGCCCTACAAAGTGTCACCATGAGTATTTTGGTGTTTATGGAGATTGTTTAGTCTGAAAGCAGAATTTTTGGAAGTAGAATTCTTAGCTTGGTCTATGGTGTCACAGCTCCTGAAATCTTTGTGGGACTAATTGAAATGTCTTGCTTTCCAGAAATGTGATTTTTCACATTTGATTTCGAACTAAAAACCTATTCAAAGAATGTCTAATGTTACAATAAATTACCTTATTGCATTTAAAATATTGATTAGAAAATAATAGGTATAGTTTGTTTCTTTTCTCAGTTAAAAAGAAAAAATGGCAGCTAAACCTGAATTATAGAAGGAAAGAAGAAATACTTGCTTGTAATCCTTTAGATCACTGAAAAGTCAAATTTACATAACTGAGCCATAATGTGAGAATGGATACATTTTTTCCACAGTTCTTTAGGGAATCTTCCAGCTTTTTGTTAGGGTATAGTTGGCATATATTAGCTGTCTAAAGGATTAGTTATCCGGATTATTAAATTGTTAATGTATTTTAAAGCTAGGGTTTGGGGGGTTTTTTGGTTTGTTTATTTTTTAGAAATTTAATGAAAATATTAAGCATAGTTACTCTGTAAGGTAAGGAAATAGGAATTGTTTGTTTTTATCATTTTTTTAAAGTAAAATTTGAGAGGGATATTTATTGCATTTCCTGTCTTTCTGATTGGTTACTAAAAGATATTCTAGCCAATGTTTTTTTTTGTGCTTGATTTAATAACGTGTAGTTAAAGATCACAGAATGTGAAGAGGCTCTAAAGAAGCATGTGCATGTAGGTGTATGGAGGTATAGACATATTTATACGTTTTTTAAATATGCATTTATTTTTCAAAGATTTATCCTACATTCTCTAGAGGGCAAGTTAGCAGTACTGCAGTTCTAGAAAAGCTTGTTCAAATATGAGTGAAGTGAAGTATTTTTGTAGATCAGAGAGCAGTCCTACTAAATTCAGAGAAGCTTTTCACCAGATTGACAAAAGGTTTTTTTAGTGATGCCTATTGTTTCAAGGCCATCCATTGCATTATAGTGGGCTTAACATTTCAGTTGAGGAAAAGGATCACCACACACAGAATTACAAATTCTTAAAGTATTTATTTGAAGAACATATGAAACTCCTAGTCATATATTAGAGGGACGATCCCCATGGACATTTTATGTATCTACGTGTTTTTGTTATTTGGTAGAGATAGGAAATGTTGTTTATCATTAGAAAAATAACTCAGAATGCTATTAATTATTTTCTAGTTAAAATTTACTTGTTTCACATAACACTTCATCATCAAGTTATTTTTTACGACTTTTAAAAAGACTGATGAATGGTCTCTTATTTTAGTATGTAACTTTTATGATATGATCCTTAACTCAAATTACTGAAATAAAACTAATCAGGAAGAAATCAAAAGACTGATGAACCAGCAAGAAAAAATAATTGAGAAGCTGAAAAAGAGCTTAGATGGAAGAAATAAATAAGAATAAATTTTAATAAAGTAAGATTAAAACCAAGATGATGGTTAAAGAAAAATGATGTGAGTTAGAAACATAGGCTTTATAAATTTTAAAATGGCTATACAGTAATTTATGATAATCTTGTATGATGACATAAAATTATTATATTGAACTTGATACAGCCTATTAAATTTTATACTGTAAAGATAATTTTAAGGGAATTGGTCATCCTCACCTTAGTGAGCATTTTGAGAAAATGTGTGTTGTACACATGCATTTCTAATTGTTGCTGTTGGAAGCTTGTCATTAGGGCTCCATCACTTTTGGATTACTGAAGTGTCATGATAGAGTAAAGAAAACATAGGATTTGGGAGTCAGGACCTTGGTTCAGATCACATCCCTACCATCTTACTATGTGTATGAGCTTGTGAAACTGAGCCACAGTTTCCTCATATGGGAAATGGGGGAGTTTGATTTGATGTCCTGAGAGGTCCCTTCTGGCTCTGAGCACGCTTCAGAGAGCTGTGTGCAGATAAAACAAGCAGGGCTTTGGAGCATGGGCCTGTGTTTTCATGAGTTTTGTGAAATACTTGCTTTAATACTAAAATTCAGAAAACGAATTCTCTTTATCACATTAGTACTTTATTTTCGTACTGCATTTCAAAACTCTGTTGTGTGAATCACTTTATGCCCCACTTGTTATTCAGTATGAAGAATCAGTCTGAGATAATGGTGGGCCTGCCCTAAAGTCAGGAAGATGTCCCAGGTTCACGTCCTGCCTCTGACTCAGACAGATTGTTTGACCCTAGACAACTCCCTTAACCTCCCAGTGCTCCTGTCACCTTCTAAGACAAAGTTAAAGGCCAATTTCCTATATGGATCGGTAGAAGGGATAGGAGGGGACAGCTAGGTGGTGCAGTGGATAGAGCATCAGGCCTGAAGTCTTCCAGAGTTCAAGTCCAGCCTCAGACTTAATAACTGTGTGACCCTGGGCAAATCACTTAGCCCTTTTTGCCTCAGTTTCCTCATCTGTACAATGAACTAGAGAAAGATCTCTGCCAAGACAACCCCAATTGGGATCCCAGAGTCAGATGTAACTGAAACAACTCAGCAGCAAAATTGGTGGAGGGTTTTTTTTTGCCAGAGATATTCTCTGTACCCTGAGGAATTCGCAGTTCTGCATCCCTGGCTTAGGGGAAAATATGGGTGCAAGAATGTGACTTGGGCTGACATTAGTTATAGTTACAGACTGATTTCAGAGGGGCACTCTAGGGAATTATACCCATTTCACTGAGCTAGTGCCTGTCACGTAGAAGGCACTTAAATGTTTTTCGACTTGAAAGCACAGTATAAGCAACAGCTTATTAATCTTTGGCCTCAAAGTAAAATTTCCTATTCTAATCTAATCTCAAAGTCTGACAGAGGATCCGAAATGCTATTTATACTCTTTTTTTATTGTCAACCAAACCAAATTTAAAATTTGACCTATGAATTCCTGCAATTTATTTAGAGGCCAGATAGCTTGAATAGAAGAGAATGGCAAATTCTGGCAGTTTCTATATGTTATGAGTGTTCTACCTACATACATATGTATGAGTCTTCGTGTACAAGGGTGTGCTAGCACACAGCCCTTTTCTGTCTGTAAGTAAGGCTGTGTGCCAGCCTCAGCAGGGACTGAGCATGGACAGATGGTCTTTGCTGTCTTGGAGAAGTGAGTGGCTCAGTGGTTCCTGAGTCAGGAGAAGCCGAGCCTTGGTCATGTCTCTGACACTTTCTGGTGCTGTGACCATAGGGCTTAGACAGAGACCCCCCCCAAGGCCAAGCCCCTGGCCTGTGCCAATCTCACAGTAAGCAGCTGACCCAGGATGTAAAACCATCCCCTGAATCCAAAGTTCTTTTGACTCTGCCGTGCTGATTCTACAGGCATGTTGTTTGCCTCCCTACACCTCAGTTTCCTCATGTAAATTGGAGATAAAAATTTCTGTGTTACATCACTGCCTTAGACAGGCACACTTGCATGGTGGATAGGGAGTGGAACCTCGGCTTCTCGCACATACTGAGCAATTTATTTAACTTCCCAGTGCTTCAGGCTGCTCTCTAAAACCTTTAAATTGCAGAATATCTGCTCATCTCTTGTTGGAAGGTGGTTTTCTCACCAGGGAGGGCCCAACTGAATTTTCAGGTCGGAAATTTAATAAAAATTCATACCTTATAAAATTATTATGATACTCAAATGAGATCATGTATGTAAAGTGCTTTGCAAACTTATTGTGGAGCTTATTCCTTGGAGGGGAGGTGATACATATATGTGAATAATTCTTTAAAGGAATAATGTCAAAGTGCTTGCATCATGTGTCGTGTTTTTAGAACTCCCTTCTTGAGCCTTCTCTCCCAGTCATTGCCTCCCTGTCCATTTCAGCGTTAAGTACTTTTGTTAGTACTTTCCGCTGAACATTGTTAAAGACCATTTACTGTCTAACAGTGTAAACACAGTGTATCTTTGGGCCTCAGTTTTCAGATTTTTATTAGGAGTGCTAAAAGGACTTTCTTTTACTTTCTTGTGTAGATATTAGAAACATAAATGACAGGACTAGAGCTCCTCGATCTCCAGAAGAAAGACCGTGCTTGTTGTTTTCGCTGTTGGCCACAGCCTGCCCAGTCTTATAGCTCACTTCTCCTGAGAAAATGCCCTGATTTTGTATGATAACCTGCCCCCAAGGATTCTGTGAATTTGACTTTATGGATTTTATTTGCAATTTTGTGCTAAATAGAAATTTCATGTAGTGTGTGTCATGAAACATGAACTCTGTGCTATTTAAAACTAAAGACTGTTTGGGGTGATGCCCAAGTCCAAGAGACTCCACCTATGGGTTGACCTTTTCAGTAGCATACCAGCATTCCTCAGTTATTCTGCCTTCTTTTCTCGGCGCCTTAGGATTATTTCAACTTAAATTTAGCTTCTTTCATTTGAGCAATTTAGATCATGGAAGTTTATTTTCTGTTTTGTAGAGGCAGATTTCAGGCTACAGTTATATAAACTAAGCTAATGTAGTCTGCTCTATTTCTTGATATTACCCGTCTTTGGGCCATCCTTGTAGACATTTCCTCTCCTTAAACTGATCGTAATGAAACATTTAGTTTTCTAAGAGAGCAGAAGACCAAAAGTCTGCATGTGTTTATTTAATTTTCCCTCTTTTTTATCTTAAGTGTTACTTCTTCACAAATAAGACATCTTTGAAAGTAACGGTGAACTTATTGTATCCTTTTTTGAATGAATGGTAAATAATAGTCATTCTCAGTCTCACGCACTGTCTGCCTCAGTTTCTTTATCTGTGAAATTGGAATGATAACAGCACCCGTCTCCTAGGAGCCAAGTGAAATAACAGAAGCATTTTGCAAATCTTAAAGCGCTATGTAAATGCTAGATTATAATCCTTATTATTTCTGTCTTTTTATACGGAAGTAGGTTTGATTTTTTCCAGTGTCGATTAAGTCTGGAATTAAATGGAACTTTTTTTTAAAAGCATTTTTTTCCTGTAATTGGGCATTTTCCCTGTTATGTCACCAGCTGCAAAGGTGTGTCCTTTATTCTTTTCTCCACTCTTCGAATTGTGATGATTTTTATAGGCTCAGTACGGAACAGTTCTGGATAGGGGGGAAATCTCTTTCATAGCAGTATGTCATGAAGCCCTGATGCGTAAGAGAGCGTGGCCCTAAGCTTTGTAGAAACAAAATTTCAGTATTGGACATTTTTAATTATTGGACTTTCTCCGTTACTATTCCCTTATTTAAATTTAAAAAAAAAAGTCTTGTCTTTAAAAAAATAAAAAGAGTAGCCTCACCAGTCTCTGTACTTAGCGCTTTAAATACTTTGCAAACCTAAGTCTGTGAGAGTTAACACTGTCTTGTGCTAATGAAGGCCATGTGTTTTAGAAATGCTTTCAGAGAGAACTACGTTATTAAACACTCCTCAGTTTTCTTTTTAATTTGATGCAACTAAACTTAAATAGAATTGTTTGTTACAATGCCGATGGAGACCAAGGTCTTCTTTAGGAGAGAGGGTTTGCTTTGAGGTCATAATTGGGGTCTGTTTTGGTCTCCATCATGTGCTGAGCAACAGCTGTTGCCTTTTCTCTTTTGCCAAAAAGAGAATCATTAATAGCGCCCTTTGAGATGTGGAGATGATCCAGGGTGCCCTTTGCAAAGACGTCTTAGAGAACTTCTTTCTATGTGATTCTGCTTCCCAGGGGTTTTAAAAAGCCTAGGATCCATTTATTTCTTTGGCTGTTAAACAGGAATTTTTTTTCCTAAGATAAGAAAATAAAAGGTGGCCCAGCTGTGGGCTGCTTCTTGAAGATCCCATTTAGCTCTCAGTGTGAGCTAGGAGTCCTTCCTCCTGTACCAACCTGGTATGAGTGCCTTGGCCCACAGGCCTCAGTTACCAGAATTGTTATAATTTCTATTGTCTTAAGATTTAGAGGACAGTATTAGTCTTTACCCACCTAACAGAAATAATTGTTTATTTGTATCTCCACATGTATTGACTTTTTACATTTGAGAGCATGATGATGTTTTGGTTTTGTTGTAACTAATCCTAACACGAAAAACTCATGACCATACTTTGTGGATCTTTTGAGAATGGCTTTTGTTTTTAGGAAATTTTTGCGTCTGATACTTCTTAATGAGTCCTGTGCTCCAAAATAAAATCATTCTTAGCATTTGATACTTTTTCTAGATCTAAATTTGAGCACACGCTGAACTGTTTGCTTGGGAAATGGTGAAATTAGAGGTTAATGCTTACTGTTAGAAAATTCCACACGGTCATTCAGTTTTTAAGCTTCACTTCTTACCTTAATTCTGAAGAGAACTTACCCTTTACCAGGATTGTTTCTTTTGAAGGATACAAAGAACTGAGAAACAACAAAATAACTCAAAAAATGGTGTGGGAAGAAGATTTTTACTTGTGAGTTTTATTCTCCTACACAGTTATAAATGTGATCTCAGGATTTGGAACAGGAAGAGCTCTTCCACAGTAAGCCTTTTGGGGTGGGTAATTCTAATTCTGCCAACATTAATGTATTTAATGTCAGTGTGTGGTAGCATATTCGAGGACTTAATATGGCAAGTCTTCATCTATGAAAGAAGGACTTCTAGATCTTAGAAAGGGATCCTTTCAACCCAAGAAGTTGGTAGGGAGGGACTAGGAATGAAAATCGTGTTCAAATGAGCTTTCATTAAAAATTCTCTCCAACCACCCCACCCGTCTCTCTTTTGACACTTCCCATGCAGATGAGTATGCACGCGCGCACACACATACACACACACATACATACATACATACACTTAAACCATCCTTCTCTGTAGACAGTTTAGTGTTTGCACATGGACAGTATAGTTTGAAGACAAGAATCTGTCTGCAACAACCACAGCTAGTATGAGATTGTAGCCCACGTGTGAGCTCTCTGGGTGCCTCGTGGCTTCATTTTCCTAATTATTCTCCAGTAATCTGAGACTCTTCAACAAAGTTGGGCTTTCCAAAATTGAGTTCAGTGTTTGCCAGAATGCAGCGTGGCTGTGCCCTGAAGATATGCTTAGTTCAGTTATTTTGGGCTAAGTTTTATCTTAATAATTCATTCCATATGGTTTTAACTGTAATTTGTTTTACAGATACTGTTTTTTCTCGTAAGTTGTTTTGTTGGTCAAAGTACTGAAGTATTATGAGACTGGGTATGTTCTCCAGTTATATGTTATAAATAGGTTAAACTGATATGTTTGGGAGATAGATAAGGGGTCTGCCTGGGTTTTAGATATAGGACCTGGCACAGTGACACTTACTTAGAAATACAGGGTTGCTACAAGAAATGATTTAGGTCAGTTCTTGCTACAGCGGTTAAAATGACATTTGGTAATCAGCCCATTGCCATGAAGAGAAAGAATTTGCAAACCATTACATAATTCCTTTGGAATAGAAACTTTTACGTAATAGTAATTAAATTGTTGAAAGAAAATCAATTGAGCATTTTCAATTTCAGAATGTAAATTAAACAAGCTCATTCATTTTACTAATAACCCAAAGAAGAAGTTGGAGCTTGCTGGGTCTTCTTCCCTTCCCCTCCTCTTTTCCCTCCCTCCCTGAAGATAGATTAACCTTTATCTGACAGTGAACTTAGAAGTCAGCTGTTGTTTGTTTCCAGAAATTTTATAGACACTCTGCTGTATGTTTCTGATACTTTTGCAGTCACTAATTCCAAAATATTTGCTTTTTTGCTTTAATTTGAGGTTAATCTCTCAAAACTTCTAACTCTAACAATCAATTCTGTGCCAAAATAGAAGATAGGTGTCAAGCACGTCAATTAGCTGAAAGAAAGTTATGACTGAGAACGGCAGTCTCGTTCCCTGTGCTTTCATTTGGTATACATGTTTATAAAAATAAGTTAGTGGGCTATCACAATCATGAAGAGTATGAAAAATATGTGGTTTTAGTTTACATATAAGGAAGGACAAAAACACAAGCCCTTTCCACATTATATGGAACATACAAGTAAATGTGTGTTTTGTGGTTCTCCTACCTTGGGAAACATATTATAGAGTGATGTCGTGTTCCTGGTACCTTTGGACATCCACCTTTTGGTGGATCCACTACTTAGATAAGGTCAGAGTTGACCTCATAGTGTCTTCAGTGACCATGTGAATATTAAGAGGATCATTTACAAAATTATCACACTTGTACCAACTTGGTAATTCAGTCATTTGGGCTTAGAAGGTACTTATAGAGCATCTTTTCCTAAACACTGGTTGGCAGATATATGCCACCTGTTTTGTCACTGTTGGAAAACACATAAATGGTCCCTTATCTGTTTCAGCAAGATCAGTGTCTAGAGACTAAAATGTTTCCAGAAGGTTTGATAACAGGAGAAAAATGTGAAACTGTGGAGAATTTTTAAAGATGTGTGCAATATTTTACATCTTAAAGACCCTTTAAATATTTGTTACAAAGGACTGCTTGAATTAAGAAACACAGGTCTCTTCCTTCCTCACATCTGATTGCCCTCCACTGATGGGCAGAGGGGAGACTTTTAAAAAGCCCACAGGTAGAAAAGTCACCGAATTCTTCCTTCTGTTATAAAAAGTAGTAGAGAGAAAAAAATACATCTCCTCTCATGAGTTTGAGAGTTGTACTGTTGTGCGCAGGGTGGAAAAATTATGACTTATTACTCTAGGTATTTGGCATTTACATACTTCTATTTCATGGTTTTATGAGTCATTTAAAGGGACTAACGACTAGATAGCAGTATACCAAGCAATAGAAAAGATGTTATTTATAAAAGTGTAAGCAAAACATTTTTCAAAATGTTCTTGGAAATGGTTTCTTTTCCAAATTAGAGGGTTCCCCTCCCTCTTCCAATCTTCACATCTTTTATCTTTGCTTTAATTCATGAGGTGCCAGGTCTGTTTTCTGTTCTTCTAGACTTCTTGTTTTACCCAGAACTCTAGTAAGGAAGAAGTTAGGTTTCTTGTTCTATGAGTCTACAAAATCTAAAGGACAACACCTTCTTAAGCCAAGGCTGCATCTCTGTACTGTTCCTGACAGTACCTTAGAGCCACACTGCAGCCCTGGGACCGAGGCCTAGAGGGGAGAAAGGTACAAGAGTCAGGACTTAGAGCCCCGCGCTTCTTGGCTCAGTGACCTGTTTGCTCAGAGATCATGTTTTTTCCTGTAAAGTTTCTCTGTTAAAAGGAGCAACAAGAAAAGGCTGTTATTAATCCTACTGACTCTAATTTTATAAAATCCTTGACCAGGATAGTTGGCTTACCCCACAATCTTTAATAACTTACAACTGCACCAAGACGTTTGTGACATCCTGAGAGATCATTGGGTTTACCTTACAGTACCAGAAAGTAGATTGTCTCAGGTGTACAGCTCAAAGCATTCAAAATTCATGGCACTGGTAAAACATTCTACAACTAACCATCTTGAACATTTTTTTGGTAATTTAAAAAAATTTCCCATAAAATGTTTCCGTTTGACAGGGAATGTTAGCATATGATTATGTTTTTCTAGAATTTTACAATTGTGTATTTTTTTCCTGAGAAAACCTTGTGCTCTGCTGAAAACTGCTTAAAGTTTTAGGATCAGAGGACTATATCCCCAAGAGATCATAAAAATGGGAAAGGGTCCCACATGTACAAAAATATTTATAGCAGCACTCTATGTAGTTGCCAAAAACTGGAAGTCAGGGGGATGTCCATCAATTGGGGAATGGCTGAATAAATTATGGTATATGAATGTAATGGAGTACTATTGTGCCATAAGAAATGATGAACAAGAAGACTTCAGAGAGACCTGGAAGGACTTATATGACCTGATGCTGAGTGAAAGGAGCAGAACCAGGAGAACTTTATGCACAGCAACAACCACAGTGTGTGAGAGTTTTTTCTGGTAGACTTAGATTTTTGTAATAACACAAGAACTTCTGAAAAAAAAAAAAAAATCCCAATGGTGGACCTCAAGGCAAAATACCTTCCACACTCAGAGAGAGAAATATGGAAGTCACTCACATAATGTAGCAGATCATATTTGTGTATGTGTATCTGTTTGTGTATCATGTTCTGATTTGTAATACGGATTCTTTCATTTATCTTAGTCTGACTACATAGCATCACTATAGTGAAAATATACTCAATAGGAAAGTATATGTAGAATCTATACAGAATTGTATGCAGTCGTGGGGAGGGAGGGAGGTAGTGGGAGGTGGGTGGGGAGGGATAAAATCGCAATTGTATGGCAGTGATTGTTAAACATTAAAAAAAATAAAAAATAAAAAAAAAAAAAAGTTTTAGGATCAGGAGATACCAAAGGGCCAAGGAGTGATGGCTGTCACAAAATCAGAAAAAGTTGTGTCCTTGACAAGGGTCTCTCAAGCTCTGAACAAGAATCCCTTCTGTAATGTAGGTCACCCAGGGTTTGCTCTAAGACCTTGAAACTCACTATTTCCCAATATATTTTGGAATAATTCCATTGTGGAATTGTTAAATCGAGCTTAATTTTTTTTTTTTTTGGCTTCATTTGACAACTTTTACCGATTGTTCCTAAATTCTGATCTTTGAAATTAAGCAGAACAAGTCCAATCTTCCCTCTGTTTTCTCCCCTCCTCCTCTTCCCTTCACATATCCCTAGTTCCTAACTGATCCTCATAGGTCGTAGTCTGCAGTTTTCTCACCATCTTGGTCTGCATCATTCCTGAAATGGTGACATTCAGAGCTGCTCAGTGTTCAGCAAGAGCATCAGCTTCTGTCCTGGGTGCTTGGTTGCTCAGGGTAGCTTAGGTAGTGTTCAGTTTTTGACTACCTTTTTTCTAGCCTTGACTACAAAAATGTATATAGCATTTCCCTAGAAGTTCTATGTTAAGCTTTCCCTGCCAGTGCCATTGAAAGGCAGCGTGGTGCAATGAAGTGCTGAATTTGGTCTGCAGCTCTCTCATTTACATGTGTGATTTTGAACTCAACCTCACTAGGCCTGAATTTCCTCATCTGAAAGATCTGAGTTAGATTAAGTAACCTGAGATTCTTTCAGTCTGATTATATGAGCCTCAGCAAATTTGACAAGAAATATCTTCATCCAAGTTTATTGATTAAAAGCTTGAGGTCAGTAGAGGACCAAGTACAGGTCCCCTACTTCAGGGACTTAAGTATATATAATACATAATACAATGATTGTAGATATTCTATAATGTTTGGCCCTGGACAATGACCCTTTACTATCTAAACTAAAAATCAGGCAATCTTATGAGAAAACTAATGGTGGGAAAAGAGAGAGCTTCGTAGAAATGGGTGATCAAGCACATGACTTGTTTGAGAAGGGCAGTGTATAGAGTGCCAGGTCTGAAATCAGGAAGACCTGAGTTCAGGTTTGGACTCAGACATTTGGCAGGTCTCTTAACCCTGTTGGCCTCAGTTTCCTCATCTGTAAAATGAGCTGGAGAAAGAAATAGCAAACTACTCCAGTATCTTTGCCAAGAAAACTCCAAATGGGGTCATGAAGAATCAGACACAACTGAATAAAAACACAAGTCTTTATTTTAGCCAGGCATAAATATTTTTTATCTTAATCCAAGCAGGCAAACAGTGCTTTCCTTATAGATTCACTAATTTTTTGTTTATTATGTCTACATATGTTAAAACACTACTTGAAGAAAATTCACTGTCTTTTTTTTCTTATCCATGAGGATAGAAGACTTATTTTGTGTTAGAAAAGAGGAAAGATTTTAAGTCAATTAATAGTTTAAAAAAAAAATGCCCTTATTAAACAATAACTGATTTTTTTTAAGATGCCTTGAATGAGTGCTCATGAGTAATTTCTTTAGGTTAATGTAGTTGCTATTTAAAATAGAATGAAAGTAATGGATATTCCTAAAGTGATCTGCATTTTGAGAACCCTTGTGGGCCTTCAGTTACATGAGACTGAGGCAGTTGGCAGTTAATGTCATATTTAGCATACTCCTCTGGCACAAGGCCTTAGTGTCCTCAGAATTTCAGTGGGGCTGTAGGGGTAACACTGGACAGGACACCAAAGGGTGAGACAGTACACTTGGCCTTGACATACTAGTTCTTTCCCTGCATGGGGGTGGGGTGGGGGAGGGGTTGTAATGTTAGAGGACTTAGAACTGGCAGAGATCTTTGGGAATTCTCTGGCGCTGCTTCTTGTATACTACAGTGGGAAAAAGCTGGATGTGGAGTCAGAAGATCAGTTTTTTTAATTCCCAGTTTTCTCCATATAGATGTATGGCTGTTACTTCTCTTGAACTCTCATTTGTAAAACAAGGGATTTGAACTTAGGCTCCTTCTAGCCTTAGATTTGTTGATCCCCTGAGGTACCAAGAGTTAAAGTTGTCCAAGGTCACAAAACACACCTAGCAAATAACACAGCCAAGTTTCAAGCCAAAGCCCAAATATTTCCCTGGGTAAACTTTTTAGCAAGCTTTTAACTTTTCTAGAGGAAAAATGATTCAAATCTATTGCTGGCCTCAAAACTCCCAGGGCAGTGGTGGTATATAAAATTCAGCACAAACATCCTCATGCCTCTTCAGCCTGCATTACCCCAGGACAGAAATTTTTCCAGGTCCAAGCAGTTAGGTAATTGTTCTTCTTTTTGACTAGGAAGCATAATTCGTTGTATGAGGCGTCTGGAAGAATTGCTTCGGCAGATGTGTCAAGCTGCAAAAGCTATTGGCAACACTGAACTGGAGAATAAATTTGCAGAAGGTTTGTAGCTTATCCTTAACCAGTGGATTTCTAATAATTCTAAACTGTCAAAGGCTTTGGTCTTTTAAATGTGTTGATTTTCTAGGGGGCTTTTATGCTTTGATATATGCATTTCTGTACTTTTTATCTGGATATGTGGATTAAGTGGGCCAGGCCCCTGAAGGAATTTGATACCAACTTGGCCTTAAGCAGGCAATGTTTAGAGCCATGAAATCAGAATTAGTATTGATTAGTATTTTTTCAATCAAGAGGAATGTCATGGTCAGTGCTGAATAATTAGGACCAAGTTTTAGGCTAGGAAAGTATGATAATGTTGACAGGAACTGAGTTTCTCACTCACCATTTTAAAGTATTCTGACACTGTGTGTGTTTTTGCTAACTCACTGTTCGTGTCTGTTTTCCTTTATTATAGGAATCACGAAAATCAAGAGAGATATTGTGTTTGCTGCAAGTCTTTACCTGTAGAATCAACCATCATGTCCCCATTCGACATTTACAGCTCTTTGGATTTTCTATAAACAAATGGACAACTCTAATTCTAAGACAGTCTTCATGATAAACATTTTAATTTGTATTGTATTTAAAACAAGCATCATTCTAGCAAAGTATATGACATACACATTTGTACATAAAAGCATTACCACATTATTTTAATAAAAAAATGTACAGGTGGGTAGCATTTTAGTGAAAGGTTTGAAATCTTTTGAATGAATTTTAAAGCTGTGTTAAATGTGACTATATACACAGGTAAAGTGGGCGTCTGAGAGGTATAGCAGCAGCAGTCCCTTAAAGGCTTTTTGCACCAGGAGGCAATTATCATTTATCTTTTCCTTCTGCTGTTATTGTTTTCCTTTAGAAAGCAGGCAATTTTAGCTCCCTTTATGCTTGGTGATTGCTTCCATAATGATTTCCATTTGTTGGTGTCTCATGCAAAGTTGTGTGTGAGTCCTCTTCTTTTCTTTGCTTAAATGAACAGTTTCTTTCCTCAAAGAAATCTGATACAAATACAACCTAAGAAGTAGATGAAAATATTGTTTACTGAAATTTTCTGTAGAACAAATGGGAAGGGGCGGGGGGGACAACTAAGTTTAAGGGATCAGATTTCTGGTTTTTTTTTTTTATTCTTTGTACTCTTTAATTTCCAAATCACATTCTCTTTTGTAGTAATCTGAATGTACAGCAGCATTTTATACTATCATTCAAGGGCTGTTAGGTGATAATATATTTTGCCATTTCCTGAAAAGAGACATTCTTACTAAAGAAGGAAAATAATCACTGAAATTTTTTTCAGGTTAAAAAAATGCTAAAGAGTATAATTTAGTAACTATCTCATTGTCCAAATGTTTTATCGATGGAAATCTACCCATCAAATACAAAAGTAACTCTTGGATTTGGTACGTACACCCCCAACTCCCAGTAATCTTACTTAGGGTAGGGAAGTGGAGGAGCTGTTTTTGTCTAACCAAATGTTAAAGTAGAACGGCTTTGTTCCTAGATGCTTCAAGTTACATAATTATCTTCTCTACCAAATTCTAAGTTCCCTGAGAACATACTTCTTTCTTTGTATTTTCTGAAGTGCATTAAATGCTTAATTGTTTTTTAAACTAAATTTCCATTCACCTGGAAATAAAAGAAACAAATTAGGGAATTATGGTCCCAGTTCCACCCTTACCTCAATTCACTTCATCTGGAAGCCTGACTTTCCTCATCTGCAGCTGCACTAGCTTCCAACTAAAGTCCAACTCTTAACTTTACTCTAGGAAGCCTGGTCTACACACGAGCTTTGTGTACTTACAACAAGTATTGCAACCACAGCTCCCTGGATGAGGCCAGTCAGCACGTCACTCCAGTGGTGTTTATAATCAGAAACACGAGAAAGCCCCACGTAGATAGATAGAGCGATGAAAGCAAACTGAAGGGTAGGGCGCACAAGTCGTGCCCAATCTGCCTTCATCCTGGCTTGGAGGTAAAGCTAAAAAGAGAAGAGAAACAGGGATGTGCCTGTGCAGCAAAAGGTTTCCCTTCACATTTAAAACACTTATTTTAACGTTTTCAAGTGTTAAGAGGTTGCATGGCTTATTATTTACGATGAGGGGACCATCACAAAAGCAAGTCAGTGTGATACTGAAAGTCCCCAAAAATGCCAGCACATTCCTGGGTGTACAGTGGAAGGATTCTAACAATTAAAGGACGCTGGACATCCACTAAGTAACCTTTATATGGGGGTTAAAAACACTTCCACTAACATCCATAGGAAAGGGTTTAAGTTACAAGATCCACAGCAGGATCCCAATCCATATTTGTTGATTTGGAATCTAGAGAAAATAGGAAGAACATTTAACAACTGTTCTGGAAATAAAGGAAAGCCTTAAATGAAGGTCTTCACCATCTCCTTCAGGCCAGCCCTCGGAGCTGGAGACCACCTCCTGCTTCTTCCCTGTTCACCCAAAGAAGTGATTCTAAATGAATCTTCATTTTAATCTCCCCCTTCCCACTATTAATATTTCCTAACCACAGGTTACCAAGGCGAGAGAGCCTTGAATGACTCAGGATAGTTCTTGTGTGATAGTGTGTCTATTTTAAAATAATTTAGAACTTCAGAAAAAATTCGTCTCCAGTATCATAAGATTAATATTTACATGGTGGAGTCTGCCTGTTTTATTATACGGTCTCGTGAGAAGGCAGTGTGGTACACCGGAAAAAGTCCTGGTTTGAAAAAAGGCTTGGCCTTTTTAGTCCTCCAAGACAGTGCTCCTAAATTCCATACATTAGTTGATTGAGTTACTTCTACTTTCTGGACGCAGAATCAGTCTGGTCTTTACAAGTCCTATGTACTACTGGTTTCCAAAATGCATTATCTTATCATAGCAATAAGCTATAGAAGAAGCTAATTTTAATCAGTCACTCCCTGTTAGAATTAGAATAGAACATAAACTTATTGCTAAGTCCACGTAGTCAAGGAACTAGCAAGTATGATGGAAGCCGCCAGCCAATTCCCTATACCTGGTTTGTTAATCATACAGTGAGCTCACTCTGGATCTCCTAATTCCTCTGATTCACCATATTGTCTGAGCTAGTTTGATTTGGAGATTTTTATATGAGTTACCAACACTCCCAGTTATTCCCATCTCCTCTAAGAGTATATTTCACAGACGTATAAAGTCAGCCTAGACAAAGGTGCTGAGCACTAGGAAGACAAAAAACATGAAAGACACTCTTCGAGGAATGCATACTACACAAACAAGGATGTCACCAACCATGGGCATTTTCTTTCCTCCAAAAAATGATTATGAGGTTTATCTGCTCTCTTAATTCTGCTGGTAGATTACGTTAGATGACCTCTAAGACATCCCTTCCAATTTTAAGGTTCAGTGGTTCTTATTTCTAAAACATGTTCTCAGATTCTTAAAGACTAAAACCTTAAAACCAGAAATAGAACAGGTAAGATGGTAAGCTCTAGCAGAATTATTCCATAGAGCAGAGGTAAGTAAACTTTTTCCGATTAAGAGTCTTGAAAGTTGGACAATGAGAGGAAAGAGGAAGGAAAGCAAAGAAAAGCAGTGGGAAGGAGCCCAGTCTGAGATGGTGGCAAAAAGGGCTCTGGACACACTGCAATTCACAAAGGTCAGGAAGTTGGCAGAGGTAGTAGAGGAAGAAGGTGTGGTAAAGTAACTGGGATGGTATCCAAGGATCACATTGAAGAGAACAGCCCCAGTGGCAAAATGAGAGGGTATCGCACCTCCAGGGAGGACTGAAATGCTGGAAAAAACGGGAGTCTTTAAAGAAAAGGTAAGTGTGATGCAGTCCACCATGCCACCAAAAGCTGCCCATCAAAAAGGTTTGCAGGATCACAAAATTTAGAAATGGAAGAGACTCCCAAGTCATAACTAACCCTCTCATTTTACAAATGAGAAAACAGGTCCAAATAGGTTAAATGAGATGTTTGAGGTCATCCAGATGCTATTTTTCCCTATAAGTAGGCTTGATTTACATACAAAAGGGAAAACAAAGCAAAGGATAAATGATACCACTGTCCAGGGGCAAGCTGCTTTTCAGGTTCGTTTCCCTCAATGTCTTTACAATCTATCCTGGTGGCTTCAGCCTTCTTGAACATTCACTGACAGTTAATGTGTTCTGTTGAAATTCAGTCTGCTTGAAACAACTGTTTTTCAGAAAAATGAGGAGTCTCAAAAAGGTTTGCTTCAAGTCAGAAAGAATCAACTTAGAGGGCCAGAAAGGGAAGAAGGCCAAGTATGAGGAAATGTTTCCTTGCTGTGATGTATTCCGTTGGCTTTATCCTTCCCTAAAGGCTTGAACAGCTCATCCTTAAGATTCCTGTTCTAATGCCTGCCATGAATATAGTGTGCTTCCAGGACTCTGGGTCTTGCTTCCCAGAATTCAATGCTTCTGCTGTTCTGCAGCTCATTTTCTTCTTTGCTGAATTGATTGAGTCTCTTGGCTCTGATTATTATCTCTATGTGAGAGATTCCAAAATCTTTCTTCACCCTGTAGTACTAACAAGCACCTCAAGTTTCAGACTTCCTTTTTTATTGATTGTTCCAGTCCCCTAGATTTGACACCCTAGAGTTATCTGTGACTCCCCTCTCCCCTTCACCAGTCAGTCACCAAAGCCCAGTTTCCTAGAGAATGTCTCTTCCTCCTATTATTTTCCTCCTTTTAGTCCTGTGATCCATCGCCCAAATAGAGATCTCTTCTACCTTTTCAGCTGGCCGTTGCGGGGGAAATGCTAACATGGAAAGAACTATGTTGTCACACAAAATGAGTATAAGATAAATTAGAGACAACTCAAGTAAAGTAAATTAGGAAGAATGCAGAATTTGATCTGCTACTTGAAAGAGACCAGGAAAAGCAGGAGGTAAAAGATGAGGAAGCAGAATGTTAGACATAAAGGTGAAAATGCTGAGTGGGGAGAAGGGCACGAAGGTGACATGAGGAAGTAACAATGAAAACAAGAAATGAGGTAAAAAAGCCATTTAGTCAAAGGCCAATAAGGGAAAGAGTCCACATGGAGTAGAAGTAATGGTTGGTGGTTATTAACGGATGGAATGTAAGTCGGGGTCAAAGCCAAGGGGGCAGATTTGGCATTTCCGGGCAGAGGAGTGGCGTAATAGCGATGATGACAGTCTAGAAACAGTCTGCAAGATGGTTTGGAGTAAGGAAGGCAAATAGGACCATCCTAGTGATCCCGGTACTGAACCAAGGTACTAACACTGGGAATGGAAAGGATTTAACTGAGATAACAAGACTCATCAGAATATGGGTAACCACAAAAACACAATTTCAAAAGAGGAAGGGGTTTCAGGGGTCACCTAGGACAAGCGTCACATTAAGATCTCCAGGCATGGAGAAATCGCAGCTTCATCATAGGTTTGGACAGCACGTTATGCCCAGGGCTGCTCTTTGGGTCAAGAACAAATCTGTTATCACTCTGACAACTGCTCAAAATCCTGAGGCTGTACACTGAAATTTTCTGTGGTCTAGTCTAGTCGCTGTCCTGATTCCCAGGCACTGATTTACCATTGTTCTTCCTAAATTGTACTCCCATAATGAGAGCTTCAGACCACTCTAAGGCTACCTGTAAGCAAGGAGAACCTGGACTTATGTCCTAGTTCTCCCTGAATGGATCCTTGTATTGTGACTGGAGAGTTGAACATTTCAAAAGGAAAAACCAAGACAGTGGCAGAGTGGGCAATTCTAAGGAGGCTGGCCGACCAGGCTGGATATATCTGAGTCCCTGTGAACATTCTGTAAACAAATTAGGGGTCTTTGACACAGAATATTGGGGGGGAGCCGATCATGCACTGACAAATCTGTGTCACAAGGTCAGAAACAACTACTTTTTTAAACACTTTATGAAGCCTGACCCAGATTTCTCCTGTAACATACAAGTGGTCAGCCTTTGAAGTCCGTGAATGAGGGCAAGCCAGCTCCCTTCCTAAGGTAGCCAGACAACTCCAAACATGGCAAAGTCGAAGCTATCAGGCCCAGAGGTTTCTGCAACGCCTAACTATTGCTCCTAGTCTGTGGCAAGACAGAACAAATCCAACTCCTCATGGCCTGTCACCTCTCCTCAAAGACTAGAAAGCAGCCATCATGTCATTCCCAGCTTGCACCCTGACCCCAATACCATCCCTCCAGCAAGTTGTGGCAGATATGGGAGGGAAAAGAGTGTTTGAAAATAAACAAAAACCTTTCACTCCCTCTACCCTCTCCCCATCCCTTTTCAGCTCCATTATCAAACGGGTAGTGCTCCCTCCCTCACAGGGTGGGTTGTTGTGAGGCATCACTCCTCTAAGGTTCCTTCTTCTTCAAGTCAACAAGCTTTTATGAAATGCCTGCTGTGCACCAGGCACTGTGCTAATCACTGAGGATAAAAAGAAGGATCCTTCCCCTCAAGGGGCAAAGGAGAGCAACCCAGGTATGGGAGTCAGCCAGGAAAAAAGGTAGTCAATGTGGTCAATCTAGTGCTTTAGAAAGGCCACCATGATCACTGAGTAGAGAATGGGGCTGGAACAGGTTGAGGTTTGATTGAAGAAGGCCAGCCAAAAATCTGCTGAGGTGATAAGGGCCTATCCCAGGGTGGTGGCAATATCCAAAGAGGATATATATACTCCACTCCAACGCCTTCTGTGTGTGTATGTGTGTGTATGAGCTTCTAAAGTAGAGTAAGATTTAGCAATAGATTGGATGGGAGTGGAAGGGGAGAGAGAAGGTAAGAATTTTTATTCTAGGTTAGGGGCCAATGGATTATTATCTAATGACTCCATGAGATAACAAAACAAAGTCAAAAAGAATAAAAAAAATAGAAGGAAATATATCTCCCAGAAAAACTAACCTAAAAAAGGAAAGATAAAGAATTATACTGAAACCATGATCAAAGAAAGAGCCTAGATAGCATATTTCAAGAAATTATCAAGGAAAACTGCCCTGATAATTTAGACTCAAAGGTTGTGAAATAGAAACTGAATGAATCCACTCATCACCTTCTGAAAGATCCCAAAATGAAAACTAGTAATACTATCACCAAATTCCAGAGCTCTCAGGTCAAAGAAAAAATACTAAAAGCAGCCGGAAAGAAGTAAGTCAGCTATTGTGGACTCATAATAGAATCATACAAGATTTAATGGTTTCCATGATAAAGGACTGGAGGGCTTGGAATATGATATTCCAGAAAGCAAAGGAGCTAGGCTTACAACCAAGAATAACTTACCAGCAAAACAATATAATCCTTCAAAGGAAAAATAGATATTTAACGAAAGAGGACTTTGAAGCATTCCTGATATAAGGAGCAAAACTGGGACGGATCATCTGAGATCCCAACTCAAGACTCAAAAGAAGCATGAAAGGGAAAAACGTGAAAGACTCAAGTCAAACTGCTCTGTGGGGAGATGATCCATGTAACTGCTAAGAACTTTATCATGATTAAAGAGGGCATGGGTGTGAGTCAGGTATATAGGAATGATCTCCAAAAAAAAAAGGAAGCAAGAGAGAGGGATCCATTGGGAGAAGAGAAGAGGTAGAGTGGGGACCACTTTCTCCCATAAAAGAGGTATACAAGGACAAGCTTTTACAATGGGGGGGATGCGGAGAGGCATGGCAGGCAATGCTTGAAACTTACTCTCAACAGAACTGGTTTAAAAAAGGAAGAAAATTTCATTTAGTTGTGTATAGAAATGTAACTTACCCAACAGAAATCAAGAGGGGAAAGGGATAACAGAAGGGGAAGGAGGGTAAAATGTAAAAGGGAGGACAAAGTAAGGGAGGTAGTGGTTAGAAGCAAAATAAACTTTTGAGCAGGAGCGAAGGGGGAAAGGAGGAAGAGGGAAAGGGAGAGAAGGAGAATAATGGGATGGAAGAAAATACACAGTAATAATAATTGTGAGTTAATAGGATGAGTTCATCCAAATAATGGAAGTAAATAGCAGAATGGATTGCAAACCAAAATCCAACAATATATTGTTTACAAGAGACACACTTGAAACAGAGACACACAGAGGTTTTTTTTTTTTAAAGGGCTAGAGAAGAATCTAATATGCTTCAGCTGAAGTACAAAGTTAGGCGTAACAATCATGATCTCAGACAAAGCAAAAGAAAAAGCAAAAACAGACCTAATTAAAAGAGATAATCCGGGAAAAAGCTACCTTTTGCTACAAGGTACTATAGATGGTAAAGTAACATCAAAAAATTTTATAGAAAGTTTCTCAGATAAAGGCCTCATTTCTCAAATATATACTGAGTTAGAACTGAGTCAAATTTATAAAAATAAGAGCCATTTCCCAACTGATAAATGGTCAAAGATATAAACTGGCAGTTTTCAAAAGAAGAAATCAAAGCTATCTATAGTCATGAAAAAATGCCCTAAATCACTTTTGATAAGAAAAAGGCAATTAAAACAACTCTGTGGTAGCGCCTTACACCTATTAGAAAGGATAAATGCTGAAAGGGAAGGGGGAAATAGGTACATTCACAAACTATTAATGGAGTAGTCAACTGGTCCAGCCATTCTGGAAAACAATTTGGAACTAGGCCCAAAAGGCTATAAAACTGTGCATACCCTTTAACCCAGCAATACCACCACTAGGTCTATATCCCAAAGAGAGCAAAGCAAAAAGGACCCATATGTACAAAGATATTTATAGCAGTTTTTTGCAATGGCAAAGAACTGGAAATCAAAAGGATGCCCATCAGCTGGGAAATGGCTGAATAAGTACTACTGTGCTATGGGAAATGACAAAAGGGATGGTTTCAGAAAAACACGCCAAAACCTATAATGAACAAAGCAAAGTGAGAAGAACTGGGAGATAAACTGTGCCCAGTTACAGCAAGGCAGGAGTGATGATCAGCTGTGAAGGACACGGCTACTCTGATCCAAGACAATTCCAAAGGACTCATGATGAAAAAAAAAAACTCTCCAGAGAGACAACTGATGGACTCTGCAAACTGAAGCATAATTTCCTCACTCTCTTTTTCTTGCTTTTCTTGAAATATGGCTAATATGGACATTTGTTTTGCATGATTTCACACCTATAATGGATAACGACATTGCTTGCCTTCTCAGTGGTCATGGCGGGGCAGGGAGGGAGAATTTGGAACTTAAAATTTAAAAAGAAAAGAAGGTAAAAGTAAATAATAAATTGGGGGTGGGGGGAGATATACCACAAAGTGATATTTTTTTCAGCTACAGAAACTCAAGTCAGTTACTATGGACATTAAGAGTTGCAATCAGCACCAGAAGGTAGAGTACTCTGGAAATACATCCCTGAAGTACCAGTGATGTATGAGCCTCCTCGTTCTAAGGCCCATTCTGTCAAAGACGGTCACATAGTCTCAGGCAGACCTTTGTATTTAGCCCCATCCAAGGGGAGAGAAACTATTACAGCATGTGTGGCGGTACCGGATGCTGTCCCTTGTCTCCTGTGCAGTGAACAAATGCTGCTCTCCCTGAGGCTCATTCATCGGTTGCTTTTCTATTTCAGAAGCCAGAAACAATATCCAGGGCATTTTCTTTAGGGTAAACAACTCCACCTTGCACCTTGGAATAGAAACTAACTGAAGTCACTCTCTGATGCCAGGAGTTCATGACTGGGAAGCTTTTGGCCACCAAAAACCATCTTTGAATGACCATGGAGCCCTGCTTCCATTGGAGATTGGCCCTGGAGGCCAAGATGCCCAGGGTAATAGATGAGTCATCTGCAAAGGATTTTATTTTTTTTGCGGTCAAACGTTTTACATAAATGTGAGGGCTGGAAAGCAAGGAGACATCTGTGTATTCAGAGGCTGAAATGAAAACCGAGTCCAACATCCACGTCAAGTAAATATTTCCATTGCTGATAGTTAGTGAAACGCAGCACACAGCTGTCCCATCCTGTTTCACTTAGAAGAAAAGACTCATTTAAAAAACAAAACTATTTATTTGGATTTTCATTTTCATTAAAACTTCACATCTGAGGTTGACAGACCCAATCACTAAACTTGCATTTAGTCAAGTTAATTTACTCCCTATTATTATTTCCCTAATTCCCTCCCCCCAAACTCTACTTGGCATCCACAACTAGCTCCAAAGAGCAGGCCTTGTCTATGCACTAGGCGGGCTCCCTGCCATGGGGCAGCCTCTCCCCTTCCCATCTGACCCCCACTGTCAATGTTTACAGCACAAAGCAAGGATGCCAACTCATCCAAGGCAGGACGTATCACAAGCTGCTACAGTTCCCCATTCCCTAAAAATGCTGGATGTGCAACGTGAAGGGATAGTGCTAGAAAGAGGTGAGTGGCCAAGTTCTGAGGCTTATTTATGATGACCCACTGTCAAAGAGATGAGAACTAGAGCTGCTGAAAGAATCAGAACAGGGCGCAAGTTGCTAAAATATAAATGTAGGAGATGTACTACAGGTTTTAAAATTTTGGCTAGGGAAAGGTAGAGGAAATAGAGGACAATAGCTTAAGATGATAAGTTTAAATAAAGGAATTTTTCTGAAAGTTAGTTACGTCCTAGGCATAGGAAGCAAGGAATAAGCCAGGGGACAAAGAAAGACTGAATGTAAGAGGAACAAAGGGAGATCACCAAGGATCTCAACTGGTGACCTCATTAGCAACTTCGGGCTTAAGTATCATCCCTCAGGATCTGGCCCCCAGCATCTTTCTTGAGCTTCAGTCACACATGTGTAGCCACCTACTGGACCCACACATCTGAAACTCACCAAGTCCAAAACAGAACTCAGTTGTTTTCCATCCAAAACCTGCCCACCCTTCCCTCCAAACTTTACTAGTTTCTGCCAAGGGCACCATCTTTTGACATAAGCATTGCCCAGGCTGACAACCTTAACCCTTATCCTCTCCTCTCACCCCAAAGACCCAGTCAACTGCTGGATCCTGGCATTTCTACACACACAAGAACTGCTCACATCTACTCCCTTGTCTCCATTGCCAAGGCGACTATCCTAAACTCAGGCCCTCCTTCTCTGTAGTCTCCCTATATGCAGTTGCTAAGGAGATGGGAGGAAAGGGAGGAAAAGAAGGAGTCAGATAAGTGGGACTTTTATTAAAGACCCACTGTGTTAAACCCTCATCTGATCTTCACCACAACCCTGGGAAATAGGTGCTCTCAGGCAGTGACTTGCCCAGGGTCACACAGCTAGTAAGCGTCTGCCACTGGATTGAACCCAGGTCTTCCTGATTCCAAGCCCAGTGTTCTAGCCACTGCAGCACCTAATTGCTACTTTGGAGAACAACACTGAGGACCTGTTGAGGTAAAGACCAGCCCCCCAACCACAGCAAACTTCTATTTTCTTAGTAAAGAGGAGGCCAAGTCTTCTGCCACAAAGGAGACAGTGGGACAGTGAGAATGACTGGAACGGCCAGTGTAACATGCTGTCTACCAGAGAAGAGTACCACTTTTATGGGTCTCTCTCCAAGGTATTTGGCTACATCTGGCAGCATCGGGTAGAATATCTTCCATTGTGTCAGTCTCCTGCAACAAGGTGTTTCCTTCAGCCAATTAAACTTATTGAGAAAAATGTGTATGTTAAATTGCCATGTTAACTAGCCCTACCAAACACCTGAAAACAGGCAGTGAGTAAGCCCAGAATTTATTATCAAGGTCACAGGTTTAGCTGCATTTATGGAAGAAATTCATCAGAGTCAATTTCCCTTAGAGGTTGTTTATGCCCAAAGATTTAAATTGCCCAGCCAAGCAGAAGCAGATACACAGGACATAAGGAGGAAGAATACACAATTAAAGTCGAGGAGAAGGGATGTCCAGGCAAGACTCAAAGGAGTCCTTGTTTCTCAAAAATATTTGCTCATACTGTGAAAACAGGAGAAATACAGGAGCAGAACCCCAAGTGTGCATAATTTGAATACAAATGCAAAGCAGTCAAATCTAAGGATAAAATGTAGAAGGAAAATACTGAATACCTTCACCTATTTCCCAAAAGAATGTATTTGTTTACTTTGCCTCGTTTCTCACCTAGCCTTCATCGCTGAATGGATGTTGCCTCAGACAAATGGAGACCTGGGAAAGACCTGAGCCAAGGTCTTCCACTGCATCCAGGGCCATCTCCAGTCATCCTGATCTATATCTTGCCACTGGACCCAGATGGCTCCAGAGGACAGAATGAGGCCAGTGATGCACAGCCATGCCTCACTTAAATCCAATTCACTTGCAAGTCATGGCATTACCCTCCTGCTGGCATGTCCTCTTCAAAAATGAAGGACAAAAGAGTGACAGCAAAAAGCCCTAGAATGCTGAGCAATAGGAAAGGGTGAAACACAGGGCTTGAATGACATACTAGCATTAAAAGTGAAGGAGGGGCAGGGGTCAATCCATCCTCAGGACCATCCCTGTGGTGGAAAGGGAAGATGGGGGACTCAGCATTGGGGAGCAATTTTGCATTTTTAAAATGGAGATAACAGATTTATCTACTTATTTACAAGAAGTTTTTAAAGGGTAAAATCAGAGAAGAAAAGTAAAGCCCTATATATAATGCAAGGTATCACACACAAAGACCGGGCATCACAGTCCTAGTCAAATTCATTCATGCACATCAAAGAAAGAGTTCCCATTCAGTGTGATCACACAAACATACAATTTGGAAAAATGAGTCAGGCTCTCAGTGGCTTTGACTATTCCTACCACCATTCATTATGTCCATCACCCCTCCCCTAGCAAGGAGTGGGGGTAGGGGGTTACATCATTTGAAAAGAAGCATAAATTTTACTATTAATTTTACTCCTACTAAATGAACTCAGGAAATTAGGAAGCTGTTTATTAAGATCTTTATAAGGGCAAATAAATCATCTATCTCATGGTAGTGTTTCAGACACATGTAGGTGTGTGTTTTAAAGAGGAAACTGTGAACTATGGTTGGAATAAACTCCATTCTGTTAAACTCGTATCACTGTTGCTTCCTCAGAAAATTCAAATAATGTAAAATGGACGTCTCTCACAGGGGTCAGATGAGAGACAAACACCACTATATCACTCCAGTCCTCCCCCCCAAGACCTTAATGTAAGAATGTTTAAGCTGTGGCTCTGGATTGTATATAAACAGCACCTATATATTAGAGGTTCTTTAAACATCAAGGGTGAGGTGAGGTCTTTTAGAGAGCAACTAGATTTTAAAACAAATAATTTTTTATGCCTTTAAACACGAAAAGGATGAGAAGCATCAATTGACATAAAAATTTTATAATTTTACTATGAAACAAAAATTCATCTTATTCTCTATTTTCTTTCCTTTAATGGACTTAAAAAAAAACCGCTCTGTGCCAACTAACACAGCTTGGCCCTTTTCCGTATACTTAAAATATTCTTACATTCTGCTTCTTCTTGTATTAAGTATTAACTCAGAAAGCATGGAATTTAACTCCAAGTATTTTTTTCCATTAATTTCCTCATTAAAATCCAGAGGGCTCAGTACAAAATATACATTAAAGTATTCAGTGACCTTCAGATGAAAGGATTCTGAATCCTTGGCTTCCCAATAGCTGTCTTAAGGAAACTCTATGTTTTTTTCCAGTTTAACATAGCAAAATGTGGCTGCAAATCTATAATTCTACCTTCCAACTATGTCATTAATACAAATTACCATGTTTCCATACATGCAAGCAATTAGAACGCGGCCCTAGGGATCAGGAAATTAACTAGATGACAACAAAGCAGTCCCTGGCTAGACCAAACTTGATTATCTGAATGTAGCACAGAAGCCACATCAAAAAATGCTAGACTTTTAGAATTCTGGAGTTCTTATGCCCACCCCCAACACCACAGGGGAAGGGAGTTCTCTAGAAAACAAACTAGTTGGGGAATCTACATGCCATTCTCCATCAAGGGAAAGGCAAGGCAAGGAAGCACTGCCAACTACAGGTGTCCTGCAATATTCATGCAAAATCACAGCCCTCCAACCCAAAAACCCATCAGATGCAGATGACCTATGCCCACCCTAGGGTTACAGCAGCTTCAAAAAAAAAAAATCACAAAGGGTAAACACAGCAGAGTGGAAAGGACTCTGGATTTAAAATCAGAGAACCTCAGTTCAAACCTCAGTTCATCTATCTCCCTCTTGTCATAAAAGGAAAATGACAACTGTGAGGGGTAGAGGGCTACAGGGAACAATTTATACAGTAATAACAACTTAGTACAAACAGCTTTAAAAAACGTGCCATCAACAATCACAGCTCCAGGGATCAATGATAAAGCAGGTGACTTGACAGTGAGGTAAAGGACTCAAGATGCAGAATGAGACATATATATTGGGGACATGGCCAATGAAGGAATCTATTTTACTTAATTGTGCATTTTGGGGGGCAGTGAGATGGTGCAATGCCAGGCCTGGAGTGAGGAAGACTCATCTTCCTGTTCAAATCTGGTCTCAGACACTCACTAGCTGTGCGACCCTGGGCAAGTCACTTAACCCTGTTTGCCTCAGTTTCCTCATCTGTAAAATGAGCTGGAGAAGGAAATGGCCAACCACTCCAGTATCTTTGCCAAGGAAACCCCAAATGAGATCACAAAGACACAACTAAAAATAACTCAACAACAAAATGCATTTTTATTAGGAGGTTTTGTTTTCCTTTTGTTTCCCCTATGAGAGATAGGAAATGAAAGAAAAGAAAATGACTGCTTGTTCACTGAAAAAAAAAAATGTTTCAATCATAGCTCTTCATTTATTAGCTGTGTAACTTTGGGCAAGTCATGGGCTCCCAGGGATTCAATATCCTCATCTGCCAAATAAGAGACGCGGGCTACATAACACAGATTTCCTTTCCAGTTTTAAATCCATTATGTGAAAACTCACCACCAAAGGCTTGCTTCCTGACAACTAACAATAAGGCTGTGTCCCAGCAATTCATTTAGAGAACTTAAGTAATCAAGAAAGCAGTATTAACCAAGAGTTGAAGCACTAACATGCGGTGATTTGGAATCAGTTTTGCTAAGTTAAAATTTCTACTTAGAACTGGAGAAAGTCAGAGCTACCCAGCTCTAAGGCACATGGTTATCCAAGCAGTCTCCACAAAGAGCAAGCCAAGCCTTCAAGGCAGCTTAGTTTTATGAACCAAGTAGTTGCCAGGAATGCACTTTTTTCCACAGAAAGTGGTTTGCCCAGATTTCAGTGGTTTGCATAGGTTTTCGCTCCTTTCCCCTGGAAGCTTCAATAGTCCTCCGACACCTTCGTCCTGGACTTATGGAAACACTGACATAAAACGTAGAAGTGACCGAAAATGGAGCAAAGGCACAGGCTCAATCAATCAGACCCAAGATTTTGATCCTATTTAATGCCAGGAGATTCAGGGAAAGATGAGGAGTTGAAACTCTTTTAGGTTAATGGAAAATAGCCTAGTAAATATGTCAGAAAGTGGAAGACAGCCCAAAACCTGCTCAAAGTGAAGCAACCAGCAGCTGCCTTTATTTTAAAGCCTTAGTTAGACACCAGACACTCCAGAGGGGGAAGATTTAGCAACTGAGGGGAACAAAACTGGTCTCATAGTTTCCTTTCTAATGAGAAACACGGCATTATATTATCAAGCAAGACAAATCCCCTGAGTCCCATGCTTTATGTTGTTGAAAGAGAGCAGTTGAAAATAATTTTCTTCTATTGCACAGAAGCTACTGTCTCCCTCATCATATTCTAAGGAGCTTCTTATGCTGGAAAAAAAATTCCTAGAGCAAAGGATATCCAAAGGTTCTTGTTGCAATCCATTGGAGACATGTCTGGCTATTGGTTTATAAACCCTGCATTTCAAAAAGGGGACTTGCCCACTTTCCTGATTACCTAGACATCTCCAGAATTTAAAGCTATACCTTGCTTTAATTGCCACCTCTAAGAGCCAGAACAACCTACCTTCAAACCTATCTTTCTTTAACTAAAGCAGAGATTGGTTAAGAGATGGGATATCTCTAACAAATGGCTGGCTGCCTTTTGTCCTGACTTCCTAAATTAAAGTATACCTTGGCCTCTTAATGTCTCGCACTCCAAATCCCTTCATCCTCCATGACCTCAATTCTGTGTGACGGCATCTAAATCCACCAGACTCCAAAGAGAAGCCTGTTAGAAATTTAGGGCTGGGCACATACTGAATGCATTAACTTCATACTGCACAATATATATGACTAAGAAATAGGAAATACTTACTGCGAGGAACAGCATGCAGTACATGGAAAATGAAGAATGTCCGGAATAAAATGATAATCTAGAAAAAAAAAAAAAGAGATGAGAAAAAAGACATTAACTTCCTTTCTTCTACATTAATTCACACATATATTCAGCAACATTTTCATCGCCATAAACAAATGGAAATTGTTTGTTTGTTTAAACTGGACAATCCATGTTATTTACCTTGTCTGATTAAAAGTCAGTTTATGAAAAATCACTTCTTTGGATTCTCCAGTTTCCTCATCTGCAAAGATTAAACTATCTGATCTCACAGGTCCCTTCTATCTCAGAAAAAACTCTGATAACTGTTTGTATCAACAACTTCCTTAAAGAGGAAGATTGCAAGATCTCTAAATCACAGATGAAAAAACCAAAACACTCCTGCATTTTATGATGTCTGCCTCTAAAACTGATCAGAAAAAAAAAGTGAACTAATTCCTTTCTGCGTATTTAACACTGACCTTAAACTAATCAACGTCACAACAAGAAAAGACATCTATTGGAGTCGGTCCCTGCAGATGGGATATAGTTATCTCACCACCAGGCTTACAGGGACCTGGGAACAACTTCTAAAAGCAAGCAGTCCGGCCACCCAGACTGCAGTGATAGTTAGGGGAGCCACTTGATTAAAAGTAAATTAACAAGGCTCACTGGGAAGACAAGTGCTGCAACCTCTCTCTAAGGATCAGGACATATTTGTCTCCTTTGTTCACATAATTTGGTTCTTTGTCCTCCAGAGAGGAGATACAAAGACAAAATAAAAAAATGGCAAAGTGAAATAGTGAGTGACAAAAACTGCACTGGTTTTAAATAAAGAAGACATAGGATCATGCATCTTGTGTCCTAAGGGTACTGACCAGTTCATAATTCTCCTTCCTACTAGTCCAGAACCCAAGAACCTTTCCCAACTCTCCAAAATCTGGCGCTTTTTTGCCTCTGGACTATGAGAGAAACATGACTGGGCTAAGAATTTATACAGGAAATTTCTGGACTGGAATTTTGCCCCCAACAGCTCACAGTGCTCTATGCTCCAGCGTCTCAGAGAAAACGATGTAAATAAACTCACACAAATTATTTAAAATTTCCAGCACACACAAAATTATATAATGAGAACAAAAAACCCAAATCACCAAATGACTCTTACAAAATGCAGCTGAACTGAGCCATGCTCAAGAATCCTAAATCCTATAAAGAAAAATTATTTAAGTGGCATCTGCAGAGCAAAATATTCACTTTTCTAAGGTGAAGGGTATTACACACCAAGGCAATGTGATAAAACTAAATGTTAATGAAAAATTGAGTAATTCTCTATTTGCTGAAAACTCTGCTCCTGAGGCTCACCCCCAAAAATGACAGGAACAAATCTGGGAAATGGAGGTAAAACAAGGGTTCTCTTAATAGTCTATCACTGCACCCCCACTTCCTAGCAAGTGAATTTCTATACCTCATTCTTAAGCATTCGTTCTGCTAACCCAGATATCTCCACTGAACATTTGGAAAATCTGTACATTACTTCTGCAAGCCCAAATAAGTAGACATTTCTCAAGTGGCCAGCCAGTCAGGTGGCATTTATTAAGGGCCCTCTATGGGTCTGGTAAGATGCTAATTTGGAAGGGGGGAAGCTTTTGGGGCACAGTTCCAAATTGCTTTCCTAAATGGGTGGATCAGTTGACAGTTTATTCCACCAAGAGCATCTGTTGTTTTCTGTTTTCCTCCAGCATTTGACATTTTCTTTTTTTTGGTAAAATGGATGTGAGGTGGCATCTCAGAGTTGATTTAATTTGCATTTTTCTAATTATTGGTGATTCAGAACATCTAGCTATTGAAAGGTTGGATTTCTTCCTCAGAAAACTGCCCATTCATATATTTTGACCATTGAGAATGGCTTTTATTCATAGACATTTGAATCAGTTCATAGTTAAATACAGATTTAGAAATGAACCTTTTTAATCTGAGAAACATCATGATTTTTTTCCCACTTACCCACTTCTAACTTTTAGCTGAACTGATCCATGCATAAATTTTTTCATTTCATGTAATAAAAATGGGCCATTTTACCTCCTATGACCCTCTCTCTTAACAGTTCTATAAGCTCTTTGCCTATTCATAAAAAAAAGAAATTACCCATCAGATGTAAGTTAATTTATTTATTTTTAGTTTTCAACACTCATTTCCATAAGTTTTAAGTTTTCTCTGCTCCCCCCTCACCTCTCTCCTTCCCAAGAGGGCATGGAATCTGATATGTTTGTTTTCACATTACTGCTGGGTAATTTCTTCCTTGTTCCTCTAATTTGTGTATGATGACTCCCTTTATTTCTAAGTCATATAATCATTTGTACCTTGTCTTGGTATACGGTGTGAACAACTGGTCTACAACTAGTTTCTGCTTCCCAGTTTTCACAAGTTTTTGTTGGAAAGTGAGTTCTCTGAGTCCTTTCACTTTATCAAACAACAGGTTACTGTTCTCATTTGCTTCTGTGTATCGTATATCTAATCTCCTCCACTGATAAACCTACTTCTTAACCAATACCAAATTATTTGAGGATTAACACTATATAGTATATTTCAAGATCTGATATTGCAAAGCCACTTTTCTTTCCATTGTTTCTTCATTAAATTATCCAATATTTATTATTGATTTATTGCTTCTCAATGAATTTTATTTCATTTTTGGTATGGAAATGAATTTAAGATGCATGTTATTTTTATTATATTGACTCAGACTAGCTATGATTATTTTTATAATTATTTCAGTGAGCATTTGCTTAAAGAATGTTTAGTAAATAATCATGTTCATACAGTTCATATGTGTGCGTGTGTGTGTGTTAAATGTATGTATCTTGGCAGATGGATTCTCAAGTATTTTATATTTTCTGTGGTTATTTTAAATAGAATTACTCATCGTTTCCCACCGGGTTCTGATGGGAATATACAGAAATGCTGGTGATTTATGCAGATTTATTTTATATCCTGCAACTTTGTGGGAGTTCTTGTTTCATTTGTTTTTTTCACTGATTCTTTAAGGTTTTCTAAAAAGATAAAACAAAAAAATCATTATGTTATCTGAAAAAACTGAAAATTTAGTTTCATCTTTTCCTATGCTTATTCCCAAATAAAGATTTTTAAAGGAGAGTGAGACATAAGTATGTTTGCAGACATCTGGGAAACAGCCAGTGACCAAGAGATTGAAACTTAGTGAGAGAGTAGAAATGATAGGAGGTGATGAAATGGATTCACTGGTGCATGCAGAAAGGTTTACTTTGGCAGGGAGAAGTTCCTCTTCACCTGGGAAGAATCTTTTCATACAAATGTGACATTTTGGTTGTTTCCTCCAATTGCAGGTCTTAAAACCTCTTAATACAAGTGGAATACTACATTAACAAATCTGCGGTGGAAGATCTGCCTGAAAACTGATACCAATGCAAACATGGTTTTGTTTGGAACAATACAGGACACAGGTTACCTGGATCAGGAAACAAAACTTTTTATGAGATTTGAAACCAACACATTCCAAAGGCAAAGGGGCAAGTAGCTTCTTATTAAACCATACTCTCTAGTCAGGGCTGCAGAATTTCATGAAGCCAAGAGTCACTGTACTACAACATCTCACCTGGACTGTGTAAGAAACATCAAAAGTGAGACTGACAAGCATACTTTCCAAGTTACTAAGGAAACCGTTTCAACTTGTTATTAACTATCTCGGTGTGGTTCTTTCTACTGTGTTGGAGTCACCGTGTAAACTGATTTCTTGACTCTGCTTTTTTCACTGTGTCAATTCAGATAGGTCTTTCTGTGCTTCCCTAGATTCATCATAAGCACCATTTCTTATAACACAGTAATATTTCATTATGTTCCTGTACCACAACTTATGCCATCCTCTAACCAACAGACATCTACTTTACTGCCATTTCTTTGCTACCAGACAAAGTTCCACGATAAACATTTCGGTACAAATGGGAACTTTCTTCTTATCAATGAGATCCCTTAGGGCATAAGTCTAGTAGTTCAATCTCTGGATCAGAAAAGAATGAACATTTTAGTTGCTATATTTGCCTGATTCCAAAATGTTCATACTGCTTCACAGGGAATGCACTAGAGTGCCTATCTTATCGTAACCCATTCAACATTGCCTCTTCCCATCTTTGTCATCTTTGCCATTTTGGTGGGTATAAAATGAAACCTCAGGCTTGTTTTGATTTGCATTTTTTCTTAACATTCTTATAGGGTTGTCGACAGTAACAGGTAATTTTAATTAAATGAATAAGCAGTGCTTCTTTTGAGAACTGTTTATTCACGCTCTTTAATCCCCTATCTCTTAGGGAATGGTTTTTGGTTTCGATGTACAGACATTTTGGATACCAAACACTTATTTTAGAAATGTGATACAAAAATAAAACATCTTGGTCATTTGGTCACTTCCCTTCTTAACCTAGATGCATTAGTTTTATTTGTGTAGAAATTTTTCAATTTTGTGTTAAGGGCTGTTAGTTGGTACAACGAATCACTGGGCCTGGAGTCACAAAGACCTCAGTTCAAATCCCACCTCAAGTTCTACCATCTGTGTGAACTTGGGCAACTGTCTCAGTTTCCTCATCTGTAAAATGTGGATATAATAACTGTACTTATCTCCCAGAGTAGTTGGATCAAATGAGGTACCATTTGTAAAATGCAAAATGGCTAACACATAGTAGGAGCTATATGAATGCTAGCTGCTGTTAATATTACTACATAATCAAAATAACCTATATAATTTTTTGTAATTGCCTATACCCCTTGTTTGGTTAGTAACACATCATTTAATGGTACTACATATTTAGTGTTCAGGTCAGGTATACATTTAGAATGTACTGAATATGGTATGAGACATTGGCTTTAGCCTAATTTCTGCCAGCTTGCAGTTTTCCCAGATATTTTTTATCATAAGAGTTCTTTACTAAGCAATTCACATTTTGAGATTTACTGAACACTAGGTTACCGAGTTCCACTGTTTGTGATTCTCCCCTTTCTAGTCTGTTTCACTGATCTAATTCTCTAACTTTTAACTAATACCAAATATTTCTGATGACTGCTGCTTGATGATACAGATTGAGTTCTGAAAGTGCTGTTCCCCTTTCATTCTTACCTTATTCTAGGACTTTAGTTTCTCCAAGTGGCTTATTATTTTTATCCAGTTCTGTAAAGTATCCCTTTGATAATTTGACTGGTTAGCATAAAACTGTAGAGTAACATTGGCAGTATAGTCCATTTATAATCATGTTGGCATGTCCAAATCATGAGCACTAAGGATTCCACCAGTGACTGACTGGCTCTTTATTTCATTTAGGAGCACCTTGCAACTGGACCTACACAAGGATTTTATACAATAATGTGATTACTAATGGTTATTGTTTATAGACTGCATAATATCCTGGGCAGTTCTTAACACCCTGTGCCTCCTTCTCCACCTCTCTCCCAATTACAATCAGAGGAAGGAAGTAGAAGAGAGCCAAAAGGGACTAGTGGAAATTTTGTATTTGCTGGTTTGTTTCATTTCTCTTTTACCACAAGTAAAGATTTCACCTACAGGCAAGTCTACTGGCAATAAGCTACTGTGTATTCTACTCAAACGTTCCACAGCACAGTAAAACTTCTCAGAGCTGGCATCTCACTTGTGGTGAGCATGACAACATTCGAATACTGGAGACAGCCATCACATCCTGCCTAACATCACTCCCACCCCCACCCCCAACAATTTTGTCTTCTCCACCAATTAAGAAGCACAAAGATTTTTTTCAGGTTAACACTTCAAAGAATAGTTTATTTGTAAATTTCTTACTTCATTTCATTAAATCATGCTGGCAGCTAATACTCTCTACATGACATGCAAAATGTATTCATATTCATTTATATGGGATAATATGTAGAAAACATGCTGCAAACCTTAAAGCATTATTCTTGTCCTCAATATCCCAATGAAGAATTTATTACTTTTATTTTTTCAAGAACAGGCTACCAAACCAAATAAATCATATTTATTGGTCACCTTGGTGGGATCATAAAGTTTCTCTAAGTCTTAGAATATCCGTACTATAGGACAAAGATACAACCATGCTTTCTAGCATTCACCACAAAAAAAAAGGCAGGGGGGGCTTCTAATCCCATTCCTTCTACTGTGGTTTAGTAGAAGGATAAAATCTGGATAAAAGGAGACAACCGCTAAATATGACAAGCTAAGCCTACATAATCTAGACAAATGTGTTCATTCAGCTGTACTACAACCAGTAATCTTCAGTGACCTAACAAGTGCTTAAGAACGTTTTTACTCCAAAGCTTTCTGATAATAAGTATGCTTCCTACCCACTGCCAGACAGATAATGGATTCAAAGTACAGAAAAATACGTACATTTTCAGACATGGTCAATATGTTAATTTCTTTTGTATGACTATTTGTTACAAGGATGAGTTTTTTAACAGATAGAGTAAATGATTTTTTTTTGAAAAGACAAAAAAAGAATCAATCTTTTAAAAAATAAAGAAAAGGAACATCTGAGGTTGTCTAAAAGTAAGCTATTAGGCATAGGACTTTAGACCAGCAACAATAAGTTAGGGTCCTCTAATTCTTAGTAATACTGTGGAGACAATTAGGTCAAGAGCTTGTGAAGTTAGCAACATGAATATTATCAGTTGGTTAATGTTTAAAAAAAAAAATTTCTTTTGTGGTCCATACTGTAAATGCTTTACAAAGAAGTATCACCTGTTCAAAAGTTGGAATTGCTTTATCTGTTATAAACTGTGTTAAAAATAAATAATAAAAAGAAAGAAGAAAAATAAGTTACCTTCATAATTTTTTTATATTTTATTCAGAACTTGAGAAATAAAAGAAGCATTTCTATAATATAACAGAATTTAAAAAAAGATTACTTGCATGTGATGCTGCAATTCTATTATATATGTTGTTTTTAAATATATATATATTAAAGTGATGTAACTTCCTATATTTCTTTTAATTTGTCCCTCTATCACCCTAGAAATGACTACTATTAGTTACAAATATGTGTGTATGTATTTATGTATGCAGATTTATATACATTTACACATAGATTATATACATACAAATATATGTACATATACATACATATATATGCATAAGTATGCATATATATGTGTGTGAGTCTGTGTGCATGCGTGTGTGTGTAAAGTCATTCTATACATACTTCTATTTATTCGTTCTTTCTCTGGATGCAGACAATGTCTTCCTTCATAGATCCTTTCTAGTTATTTTGAATATTTGTAACAGTCACAATGACTTAGTCACTCAAAGTTGTTCTTAAAATGATCTTGCTGTTAGTTCACACAATGTGCTCTTGGTTATCAAAAAATAAAGGGCTGAATGCACCATCATTGATGATGAAAAATAAAATAAAATAAAAAATAAAGAAGAGAACACAATTAAGTTCACAAAGGAAACAGACAAGCAGGGAAAAACTGCTGAAATATATACAGTATACAAATCACAAACCTAAAATATATACAATAAGCCATATGTAGTTGAAATTGATGGTTTTATATGCCATCTTCTTTTATATTTTTCTTTTATAGGGAAACAGCTATGTTTGTTGGTTTTTGTCAACTTTATAATAAAAGAAAAATTTTTTAAAGATGCAGGCATCAATAAAGAATATTTTAAAAAATAAAAAGTTTGCAATTCCAACTTGCAAACTATGTCCAACTTCTACTGTCTTAGAGCCACACTCAAAAATCAAAAGACTGAAATCCGAGTTTTATTTTAAAAAGTAGAATTTTAGACATTTTGAGCTAGAAAAGGTAGTTCTTCCGCTAACTCCTTTCTTTACAGATGCAGAAAATTGAGTCCACAAAGGTTTCTGAGCTCCTCTCATTACTGGCTGAGCTGGACCTAGTTGTCTTCTCTACATTACTATACTTACCAAAAACCCTGGGATCCATCCACTAGACAGGATACTGTATGCTACACAGAACAATGCTTAGGGCAAACAACTGTTAACATAGCATTTTTATTTAATTTCATTTATGTAAGATATTTCCAGGAGACAGGCTATGATAAGGAGAACAATGAGCGTGATGAAAGAGAGAAGGAACAGACAAACACAAAGAGGGAGAAAATACAGTGTTTTCTCACAAGGCAAAAGCTTAAAATAACAAAAGGAAATGCAACCAAAACTAACTTCTTTTAGAAAGGGTATTCAAAGCAGCATATAACCAAACAGTACGGTAAACTAATCTTATTTCCTTGGACCACCCAGTGATTTTGAGCTATTATTTTAACAGAAGGAAAATCCTGCCATGCAACTCTTTACAACAGCATTATGATGATCTTAACAGACCATCACTGAAAGGAACTTACACTAAACGAATTCTAGTTTAAGCAAGCCATTTTATAAAGACTTTTGTATCTAAAATAGTATCAACTTATCATCTTTTCAATTCATTAATATTAAATCTTGATCAAATCATCTGATTAGCTACTGGGTCCAAAAAGTAATTCAAAGAACCCTAATCCTAAAGGTAAATACAGATCATGGAAACCCTGGAAAATGGGAAACTTTTGGGACTGGAATAAATGGATAAAAAGAATAGAAAAATCCATTGTAAGTACATAAGAGGTGAGGGGAAATCCTGAGTATTTTAAATTCAGTGAACAATTTTAAATATTCAAATGACACAAATGTGTTTTTTTACATTAAAAAAATCATTCTGTGGGTGATGAGTATCTGGAGAGTAGAGTTAGAAAAACAGGAAATAGTAGGAGAGAGATTATTTAAACAGGGTTGATATTTATTTTATCAGTTTCAAGAACTGAGATGACATGGAGACGCACCACCTGATGGAGTAGAAAGAAATCCTGCCAAGACAGTACACGCTACCTACCCTGTCACTTTAAGGAAGGCAAAGATTACTGAAAGGGGGAAAAACACGAGTACCACAGGGAAGTTTTCTTTAGCATAACAAAAAGATCTGTCTTAAAAGTAAAATCATCTTGGCTATATGAGAAAATCAAGGATGCAAGAAGGTGGGGAATAAATCATACAAAAGAAGGATAAAAATGTTGGTCTGTGCAAAGTAGGGGTTTTCCAGATTACATGAAAAGTATTGCAGTATATTAAATCAAATTATTTACTTTATTCATTCATACTGAAAGATATCACGATTCTTATTGTTAAAAAGTGAAAAATTAGAAGATAAAACAGTGAATTTAAATTTTTTTTCTTCTGCCTCTGTAATCTATTTGTAATACTGGGTGTTACAGTTTCCTTAACCTACAGTTTCTTCTAAATACATAATTAACTATATGGGGAAGTGAGGAAGCAGAGAAGGAGTGGAGGGAAGGGGTGAGGGAGAAGTAGAAGGGAAAAGTCAGAGAGAAGGAGAGAAGGGGAAAGGGAGGGAGGAGGAGGGAAGAGGAAAGAGAGGTAGATGGGGAAAAGAGGAGACAAGGGAAGAAGTAGGAAGGAGAGGGAAAAGAAAGAGAGGGAAAGAGGCTGAGGAAAGCAGACGGTAGGGAAGGAGATAGAGAATGAGAGCACTCAAATCCTTTGCACACTACACTCAATTCAACGTAAAAACCACTAAAAGAGCACAGCAAGACCAGTCCCCAGTATAATGTGGAACCTGCTTTACTAGGAAAACAATTTACATAATTCCATCATCTACTTCCGATGCAACTTAACTTTTAATTAATCATGTTTATGAAAGAAAAGGGAAAACTTAAGATTACTGAATGAATTCAACTGACCTCAAGATTCATAACTGAAGGTAGAAATTATCAGGGCCAGGACAGTGGGTGGAAGTTCGGAGAAGAAATGAATCCACAAAAACCAACACAGAAGTGAAATAAGATAAGAAAGGGAAGCTGGTCAGACAAGGTCCACTCTCAGTTCCTACCAGATTAGACTAACTAACCTGTTTGTAAATCATGCAAACACAAAGGATACCTTATTAAAGGTAACATATACCTAAAAGCATAGGAAAGATAAAAAGTTAGATTGATTAAAATATCATAAAGTGTTCTGTTGTACAATTTTATACAGATATAGATTTTAGAAATGTATGAATACATGCATGTATAAACATACAGGAACATTAAAAACAGCTCCTATTATATAATGACATTTATGTATTAACTTCTGTAATACAGCAATAGAACAAGAACCTAACAAATGGAAAGGTCTGTATTCCTTTTTGCAAACTTGTGTCACTAAATGTTATTTTTCTGACTCTGTACTTAAGAAGATAATATAAAGCCTCATTTTAATGCAAGTCTAAGAAATCTGCATTAAAAAGGTATATCCACTCTTGTTCTCTCTCCCACAGTCCTAGACAGAGGGTAGGGAATGCTCAGCAATAGGTATGAACAACCTTTCCAGGTGTACTTAAACACAATTATTTCATTACTTTGACCCCATAAATGAGGTTAATCAATTGAATTTGACATTTATTCTCTTCTGTGTTCTTTCCTCTAACATATATTTATTTGCAGTTCCAATTTTATTAAAGAACCGCATCAGGAAGTAGGGCTTTCTAAGTGCCAATGCTGCATATACCCTTCCTAAAGTCATAGACTGGGTAGGCTGAGGACACTAGCAAAAATGGAGGAGTAGAAAACAGTACAACCTGATCTATCCTACAACTATCCCAACAAAGAAGTGAAAGGGCTCCAGACCAAAGGGACCATGAAATTCAAGGAGAAACCACAACCAGTCAATGATCATGAACGCAAACCACAAGCATGTGAAAAGAGGAGGAACTATGGAACAAGGGTGGGCAGAAGCTGAATTAAGGATAAACCAATTAAGACAGTAGGCAGTCCCACATCGGAAGTAGTTCTCCTACAGCCTGGATCAATGATCCTCAAAGTAGGGTCCCACATTTAGCTCATTGGTCCACACTAGGGGAGAGTCTGAAGTTCTTTTGCTCAAATCCCAGAGAAGATCAAAGATTCACAACACGAGCCACAGACTGGGGCTAGGGAAGAAGTCTGTGTGTGGTGTTCCATACAGCTTGACTGTTCTGAAACTGCAGATATCTTCCAGCTAGCTGACAAGGGTCAAGACCAGCAACTATCTCCTGGAGTTCAAGTTAGGAGCAAGCCTGCAAGCTGTGATGCCCAGACCTAAACTGTAGTCTGGTGTTTGCAAAGTTCACACCAGAAAGGCAGCAATGAAATCATGTCTTGTATCAGACAACTTGGACGCTTTGCTGGTCCCTGGCATGGGCTACTACTGACATCCTTGAAGAACAGAGCAGAAAGAGCTTGGTTCTAATACAACATCCCAATTCAGAAAGTAAAGCTAGAAGAGAATGGGTAAACAAAAAAAAAAAAGGCACCAAAAATAAAGAGCTATTACTTAGCCAGGGACACCGAATACATAAATATGGTCAAAGAGGATAACACCACAATGTCTACAACCAAAGCCTCAAAGAAAGAGGGTATCATGGCCACAGATTCAACTAGAACTATAGGAAGAAATGACACAAGAAATAAAAATTAAAGATACCATAAATGAAATGAGAACTCTAGAAAGAATTTAAAAAAAGAATTGAAAAGATATGGGAAAGATCTGGAAGGATAATTAACAGCTTAGCAGAAAAGGGATATATTCTCACCCAAATAACAGACTCAGTGAAAATCAGAATAGACAAAACAGAAGTTAATGGCTCTATGACACAAAAAAAATATTAAAGTGAAAAGACAAAAAAGGAGGGAAAGGATACTGTAAGACATCTCATATTAAAAACTGACCTGAAGAACAGATCAAGTAGAAATAACTAAGGAATTAATGATTTTTGATCATGACAGACATGATCCAAAAAGAAAAAAAGCCTGCATATCATGTTTTTAAAAATCATTAACAAAACTGCCCATAACTATTAGAACCAAAGGACATAATACAAATGAAATCCTCTAGTCATATCCATAAAGAAATCCAAATATGAAAATACGTTGAAACATCATTGCCAAAATCTAGAGGTTCTAAGTCAAAGAAAAAAAGTACTCAGGAATCATAATCAGGATCACACAAGATTTAGCACTTACTACTATAAAAGAGTGAAAACCTCAGAATACAGTATTCCAGAAGACAATACATAGGGAGTCAATACAGAGTAAACTATCAATAGCCCTAAAGAATATAAACCAAAAAATTTAAGTAAAATATTAGCAAGGAATCTACAGCAACATATTTAAAATATGTACTATCACAATATTGGATTTATGCCAGGAATTAAGGGTTAGTTCAATGTTAGGAAAACTATAAACATAGGAATAACAAGAATAATTATCACGGCAATAAATACAGAAAAGGCTTTTGTTCCCCCTGCCCCAAAATGTATTTCTGTTTAAAAACACTAGAAAACATTGGAATAAATGGGTATTTCCATAGCATAGTTAAGTGCTATCCAAAGGAAAGAGCCAGCACAACTACAGGTCTTTCCAGCAAAATCAGGAGTAAATCAAAGACGTCCAATGTCACCACTACCTTTGATATAGTGTTTATAAAAAGAATCCAAGGGGGTGCCCAAGAAATGCAGAATGGCTTTGGTTGTTCGATTGTCCAACTCATTGGGACTCCATATAGGGTTTTCTCGGCAAAGACACTGGAATGGTTTGGCATTTTCTTCTCCAGCTCATTTTATAGATAAGGAAACTAATGCAAATGGGGTCAAGTGACTTGCCCAGGGTCACACAGGTAGTAAGTGACTGAGTACAACTTTGAACTCCACAAAGATGACTCTTTCTGACTCCAGGCTTGCCACTTTATCTACACAGCTACCAAGTTGCATGGAATACTATTATGCCATTAAAAATGAAAGCTACTGTACCTGAAAAAAAATGGGCCAGTTTCGGGGAAAGCTGAGATTTGTAGGAGCTATTTCAGACCGAAGTGAGCACAGCCAGGAGGGAACAACTAATGAACAACAATACTGTAAGACAATCAACTCTGAAAGAACTTGAATTGACGTACTGGCCAACCACCATTCCAGACAGCCCACGATGGAGCTTTTCACCTGTCTCCAAACAGAGATGTCATGGACTCCAGGTACAGAATGAGACATGCATTTTTGGACGTGGCCATAGCCAACGTGGAAGTTTTTTGTTTGTTTGTTTGTGTGTATTTGTTCAAAAAGGTTTTTTTCTTTTTCCAGTGAGTGGGATGGGGTGCTGGCAGAAGGAGGGAGAAAAAATTAATATTCATTAATTGAAAATAAAATTAAAAAAAAAACTGAGCTGGAGTGGGGAGGCATTGAATGTAATAAGCACCAGAATGCGTGCAATCAGTATCTCCTCTTCCCAGACAGCTCTGAAATGTATTTTTAACAACAAACTAGGGGGAAAGCAAAAGTCTCCATTTCGGAATCAGGTGGTAATCAAAGGTTGTCAGACTGGTGGCACAATGGTTATCTATGCCATTTAAACAACACATACATGCCCTCTGATCTGAGGAATAAACAACTTGAATGTTGAAATCATTTCTTAAAGAGATGACTCAAAACAAATGGACACAAATGTCAAGAGTCCTCATATACACGCTGCCTATGTCTTGTTTTCCATTGCCTAAGTGAAGATTCACTCCTAATTTTTTTAAGTATCTCATTTCAGTCTTTCATAAACCAAAATCCTGAAATTGCCTGTCTTGTACATGAGACGGTTTCCAAAACATTACCTCAATAGCAAAACAGAAGAGAAAATGTTAACCCAATCTGTGCTTCTTGAGCTAAAGCCAGTTATAGTAGCACTGTTAAAAGCTTGCATGCCTAACCATTTAATGTGGGACATGATAGGAATTTGACAGATCTCCTCACTGACCACTAAGCCTGGTGTCCGCTCCTACCAGAACCACCCGTTTGAGAAAAGGAGATTACTCTACAGGCCATGATAGTAAATAAAAAGGGCAGTAAATAAAAGGAGGGCAGGTTACTTTCAATCCCAAACTGGCCTATTCCTTAAGAAGCAGTCAACCTAAGTTCTGATGTGGCTGACTCCGGAACAAAGTATGCCTTTATCACCACCTTTGAACATGAGCCAAAGAGTAGGCCATGGAGATACTAGCCAAAGACAAGGTGATTTCTGTTAAACCCTCTCTCTTGTGTGAGCTGACCAGGCCAATAGGGAAGTCTCCTGCAATTCAACAATTCAAAAGCCAGCTACTACGCAAAAGAATCCTCCAACACACTGGGAATACAAAGGCACAAACAGAACTGTCCCTGACCTCAAGGAATGGCTCAGGGATGAGAAAATGGGGACACAAATAAATATAAGGTAATTTGAAGGAATGAGCACTGACAGCTAGGCTATACACAGTCTATCACACCTGAACCAACTAACTGAGAGAAAAAAATTCTAAGAAGTAGAAGTGATGAGAGCTTGCCTTCTAGGCACGAGCCTGATCAAAACACGCAGATAATAGGAGAGGGAATGCTGAGCTAAGGAGCAAGAGTATTTTGGCTGGCTTTCTCAAAGGGAGCAATGATCAGAGAAGGGTTGGACAGACTTCCTCGTGTCCCAGTAAGGCAGCATGGAGGGCAGTCTGCATCTTTTGGATAAAGCGGGGGACAGAACAGCATGTGTTTCACTCTCTCTCCTTTCTTGAACAGGGATCAGAGTAAGTTATGTCTCCACCTGATGCCTGGTCAGAAGCTCAAAGGAGCCCAAGCTATCTTCCCCAACCTTCTTCGCCTATTCTGCTCTGACCTCTGCTACAAAGCATGCCCAATCTCTCTCTAATGTTTAGGAAGCAGAATTATTCTCCTAAAGAACTTCATGTAAAATAGTGAAGCTACTACAGTTAGCACCACTGTTTTAACCTAAAATATTTTTTGAACGAGTGTTGAAAGTTATTTTTTTAATCACTTGAAACATCTGAACTGTGCTAAAAATACAAAACTCATTAAATAACCCTAATCTTTGAAGAAAATACATATGTGCTTTGGGATTCGGCCTACACAATACTATTGTGCAAATGAAAAAGATTTTCTATGTTACTGAATGGGAATAGGAAGTCTAAATGCCCAACCATTCCCCCAATATTGTTTACAGTATCCCAGCTCACAATACACATCCCAAATCATTAACAAAGGTATTTTTCAGTTTCTCCTCTGCCACACCCTTGTAAGTGTTCATAATCTACAGTGACAAGAAGCTGGTTTTGTTCATATGATATTGACTTACAAAGCTGTAGGGTCAAAATCCAGTAAAGTAGGAAAATATTCAACATTCAGGCTAACCTAATCCAGCATGGGACCATTAAGTCCAGAGGGGCAAAGACTTGAAAGATTATCATCATCATCTTTATATACAACAAATCCTTTCAACCTCAAACATATCTATTGACATGACATTCTCCAGGTCAAAAACAGACAAAAGTGGAACAAGACCCACTTGTGGAACAGAACCACAGCTCTGCTTAGGACAAAGAGCTAACTAAACACAAATTACATGTATGAGTATGTGTTATGTACATATAGAACTGATGAGCTGATTATGTTAAAATCCAAGAAATTTTTAGAAATTTCCAAGCTGAATAGCTGCAAGCTTTATACCTTCGCTGTTACCTTATGCTTTACAAACATGCTAAGTATATCCTACAGGAGAACCTTCACTAGGAGAGGCAGTGTTACTTGGATTCGAAGAGGTACAAATATTTATAAGCAACAGTATTGCTGGTAAGTCACTTATCTGCTTGGACTCAGTTTGTAAAAATCTGTGAAAATCAGCCCAAGTAATAAATACTTGCACTATTTACAAGACTAAGAAAAGAACTTAGAAATTTTAAAGTGTTACTCAAATGAGTTATGAGTATTCACCAGTACGAAAATATCACAATAAACTATCAGGACTAACGTTGACATGAAGGCTTAGAGAGCTTCACTCTCACTAAAATACATTTGAAGTTAGTGATAAATAAGGTGATCTGCCAAAAAACACCCTCTTTCTCTCCTTTTCTTTTCTTTAGCTCACAACCCTTGACATCACCCAATCTCTTCTTTCCTCCAGTCTCTTAAGAAGTGGTGGTCCTTCTTCTGACCAAAACTAATCCTGGAGCCCACTCTCTTCTCAGCCCCATCTTCTCCACCAGACTATCCATACTCTCATTCATATGATATGTGTGTGTATTATGTATGTACATATTCTTTTTCTCTTTCCCTTTATCCCTCTTTTCCTATCTACTGCTTCTGTATCAAAGGTGTGCAAACAACCAAAGTCTTCCCCATCCTTTAAACACAACAAATACACACACACACTTCACCATGCCTTATTATTTCTTCAAGTTACTTTTCTTTCTTAAACAAACTCCATGAGAAATACAACTACACAGAATTTTTTCCCCTCTTCTCATTCTCTTCCAAACCCTTTAGACTCTGCCTTGCAACCTAATCACTCAACTGAAACTGCCCTTTCTTTCCAAAGTCATCAATGATATCTTAATTCTGAAACCTAAGGACCATCTATTATTTCTCATCCTTCAATGGGTCTCATTAACCACCCTGCACTCCTGGAAATTTTCTCCTCTCTGGGAAGTCTTGACACTGCCCTCCCTAGGTTCTCCTTTCACCTAAGTACAGAGTACTTTATTAACTTGCACAGATTTTATTATCATCTCTGTGAAATGACTCCAGGATACACATCCATCCCCAGTCACTCTGCTAATCTCTAAGCCCACAATACAGACTACTTATTTACTGTACATTTCATACTGTATATGCTAGAAACATTGCAAACCAGAACCCAAGAGAACTCCTTATACTTCCCCCCAAATTTAATCTTCCACAAAATCCCCCATTTCTGTACCCCTCTCCTTCCAGTCACCTAGGTTTACAATCACATTCTCATTCATGATTCTCATTCTCTATCACTCACATATCCTGTCTCCACATTATTATTCTTGTCTGACCACTTGTCTACTCACACAACCTCAACTCTAATCCAATAGCTTTCAACTAGACAAAGCATGGTTTCAAGCCATGAAAGATTTTTACATTTTTTTAAAATAAAGTTTTATTGTAGCTGCACAAAAATAGGTAAAGGGTAGAGTGTTTGGTAAGCCCTGAATGAGATTATTGAAATAGCTTCCCAATTATTATCTCTGTGTAAAGTCTATGCCCCTCCATAAATGCCAAATGGATTTTTTAAAAAAAATATCATCCCTTCTTATTAAACTCAACCTGTGCTCTGTGTGTGTGTGTGTGTGTGTGTGTGTGTGTGTGTGTAATCCCTCCAACTACCCCAATACTGAGAAAAGTCTCAAGAACTACAAATATTATCTTTCCATGTAGGAATGTAAACAGTTCAACTTTAGAAAATCCTTTATGCATTCTCTTTCCTGTTTACCTTTTCATGTTTCTCTTGATTCTTCTGTTTCAAAAGTCAAATTTTCTATTCAGTTCTGGTCTTTTCATCAAGAATGCTTGAAAGTCCTCTATTTCATTGAATGACCATTTTTTCCCCTGAAAGTATTATATTCAATTTTGCTGGGTAGGTGATTCTTGGTTTTAATACCAGTTCCTTTGACTTCTGGAATATCATATTCCAAGCCCTTCAGTCCTTTAATGTAGAAGCTGCCAGTTCCTGTGTTATCCTGATTGTATTTCCTCAATATTCAAACTGTTTCTTTCTAGCTTCTTGCAATATTTTCTCCTTGACCTGGGAACTCTGAAATTTGGCTACAATATTCCTAGGAGTTTCTCTTTTCAGGTCTCTTTCAGGAGGTGATCAATGGATTCTTTCAATATTTATTTTGCCCTCTGGTTCTAGAATATCAGGGCAGTTTTCCTTGATAATTTCATGAAAGATGATGTCTAGGCTCTTTTTCTGATCATGGCTTTCAGGTAGTCCCATAATTTTTAAATTGTCTCTCCTGGATCTATTTTTCAGATCAGTTATTTTTCCAATGAGATATTTCATATTACCTTCTATTCTTTCATTCTTTTATTTTTGTTTTCTAATTTCTTGGTTTCTCATAAAGTCATCTTTCTATCTGCTCCATTCTCATTTTTGAAGAACTATTTTCTTCAGTGAGCTTTTGAATCTCCTTTTCCTTTTGACTAATTCTGCTTTTTAAAGCATTTTTCTCCTCATTGGCTTTTTGGACCTCTTTTACCATTTGAGTTAGTCTATTTTTAAAGGTGTTATTTTCTTCAGCATTTTTTTGGGTCTCCTTTAGCAAACTGTTGACTCGCTTTTCAAGCTCTTCCATGGCCTGAGCCTGTCATATTTATTTTGGAGGTAACGGATGCAAAAGCCTTAACTTCCTCTAACAGTATGCATTGTTCTTCCTCATCCAAAAGGATGAAAGAAAATACTTGTTCACCTGGAAAGTAACCTTCCATAGTCTTATATTTTTTCCCTTTTTTTGGGCATTTTTCCAGCCAGTTACTTGACTTCTGAGTCCTCTGTCAAGAGGAGGCTATACTCTGGGGACCTTAAAGTTCTCAGTTCCTCCAAGGTGGCCCAATCAAGAGAGAGGAGTTCACTCCTCTCTTGGCCTGTGCACTGGTCTGGGAGCAACCAAAAACTTTTCTGCCCAGGATCTGAGCATAGTAGAATTCCCTCTCCACAACCACCTCTAGCTTTGCCACATCAGTCCAGCCCAGGATCATGCTCAGGGCTGAGATTCAGATCAGCAGCTCGATTCCCCCAGGGGCTTTAGGTGGAGGGCTCCTCAAATGGACAGTGCAGCTGCTGCCACCACTGCTGCTGCTGCTGCCACCACTGCCACTAGCCTGGGGCTGGGGCTAGGGGAGGACCCTGCTCCCTTCTCACCCTTTGAAAAAGCCCTCTCACTGACCTTTGATGTTTTCTTTGGCGCTTGTTGATTGAGGGATCTGGGAACCTCTGCTGCTGCTGGGAAATCCGCCCCTGAGGCCTGTTGCAGTCCTGTTCCTCCCAGCCTGGCAGACAAGGCTGGGCTAGCTGCACTCTGCTCTGTGTGACAGACCTTTCCTGTCAGCCTTCCAGGTTACCTTTGGCTGGAAATCTCTTTCACTCAGTCGTTCTGTGACTTCTGCTGCTCTAGAATTTGTTGAGAGTCATTTTTTACAGGTATTTTATGAGCTGTGGGGGAAGAGCTAGAGTACGTGCATCTTTCTACTCCAGAAGCTTGGCTCCACCCCCTCAAATGGATTTTTCTAAAGCACATTCCAACTCAAGAACTTTCAGAACCTCTCTATTACCTCCAGGATCAAATATAAACTCCTGTCTTTGGCATTCAAAGCTCTCACAAACAGAACTCAACAAACCTGTCCAGCTCCCCTCCATGCACACCAAAGTCCTGCCAAATTGGCCTTGTAACTGTTTATACAGAGTACTTCATTTCCCATCTCCATGTCTTTGCACTAACTCTCTCCAATGCCTGGAAATGTACCCAGCTTCTAACTGTAGCCACTCAAAATAACCTGTTTCTTTCAAGCCTCATGGCTCAAGTACAACTTTCTTCCTAGGTGACTTTTCCTAGTCCCTCCAGTATCCTTCTATTTAATATTTACCCTTATGCGTATAGGTTGTCTCTTCCATGGAAAATAGTAAATTGTTTTAGGGAAGGGATTGGTTTCATTTTTGCCTTTGTATTCTCAGTACCTGGCACATCAAGAGACTTAATAAATGCTTGCTGACAACTCAATATGGATTCAGTAATACACTTAAGTGTTACAAATTAATAATAAATATCATAGACCTTTCCAGCAGGGAAGATTTTAAACATTCAAAAACTATGGGCCAATGTCACTTGATTTTGTTTTAAAACTAAAATAAGTGTACCAACATATTTTATGTCATTCTGGTTTCTCAGAAACTATTCCTTTGGAACAAATCCTACCACACGGGAAAAACTGCTTATGATCCCTTTGTAATTCTGGGAAAGCCAATGAACTCCTCAGAATTTTTTTTAATGTATAATTTATTAAGGAAATGTTAAATTTCAGTTAGAGGTTAGTAAAAATAAAGATATGCTTGGGTTGTTTTCATCCAAATTTGTTAGACACTTCCCACCTTTAGGAGCCATGAAGGCCCAGCTAAGAAGTTGCCAAGCTCTAGAACTGCAGGTATAATTACATCAAGGTAAAGAGGAATCTAAGAAACAGTGTAGCCCAACACCCTAATTTTAAAGATTAGGAAACAATGGAGCAGGGAGGCCTGGTGATTTGCCCAGGTTTGTGTGTTTGTCCTTCATTGCCAAAGAAGACCATGCCATCAGAGAAATGATGACATGACTTGCACTTGACTTTGTTTTGAGTGAGTGAGGGCTGTGCAGGTCACCGGCCTCACTTCTCCTCCAGAGCCATCTGAAGGATGACTGGAGATGACCCAGGATGTGGCAATTGGGGTTAATTGACTTGCCCAAGGTCACACAGCTAGTGAGTGTCAAGTGTCTGAGGTGAGATTTGAACTCAGGTCCTCCTGACTCCTGCATTGGTGCTCTATCCACTGCACCACCTAGCTGCCCATTTGCCCAGGATTACCCAGGAGGTAAGCATCCCAGATCTTCAGACTCCAGGGCCAGTGTCCTTTACTGTCCCATGCTGCTTCTAGTACAAGCCTCATACTTGGACACTAGGTAAGTTTGAAGAGACTCATCACTGGGAGTTTGACTGCTATTTAAATAATTTCTTTTCTAGCCACAGAAACTCATGAAAACATTTAGGGCATAAGAAGATGCCGCCTGCCACCACAGAAGATAACCTACATTAATGAAATCATCAATCTTTTGCATTTAAAAAGTATGTGTAAAAAACAAAACACAACAAGGATTTACTCCATTATGATTAGGGACGGAAATAAAAAAAGCTGCTGCACTCAGCAACTTGGGAATTACAAATTAAATACAAGTGAGGAAATAGTGCTATTTTAAATTTTATCACAGGAGTTAGGAAAAGACTAAACAATGAAGAAAACATTCCATTGTTCAAAACATTTTATAGTAGCTGCCAGTCAGCAATAAATTAGGGATGATGCCAAATAGTGTACAGGTATAACCTTCAGATCTTTATAATTTAGAAGCCAGAAGACTGCGGCAAATGCAAGTCAGTGGTCTAGCCAAAAGCGAACCTTACTTATCAGTGCATCAAAAAAAAAATTCAGATGATAGAGACACTGGACTAACTTTCAAAGAATAACTCTTATTACAAGCTATCACAAATTTATGAACAAGTCTACTTAACCCATGATGTGTCTTAAGCTTAATATAGCACACTAACAGGACTATAAAAACTATCCAGCATGTGTATGGATGTTTCTTGAAAAAACATTCCCAAAGGGTGAACAGGTCATGTTTTCCCACACTCAAAAAGGGACCCTCATAATTTTATGCATCAGTCTTTATAGCTGAAGATACTGTGATTAATAGTTCTGGTTTTGAATTTAGAAGAGTTCAGATCCAGGCTTTTTCACATTACCTGGGTCATCTTGGGCAGGTCAGTTTCTAAGCACCAGCTTACTCATCTATAAAACAAAAGAATGAACCAGAGGACCTGCAAGATGTCTTCTAGCTCTAATCCTATGGTATTACTGAGTGACCAAGTAAACATCAGTGCTACTATAACTGAAGGAAAGTCATTTTTGAAAAATAAAACCTGATCTACCGAACCACATGAGCATCCAAAGGTGGTCAAGAACCATCAGCTTATGCTCATAAACACCTGGTACCCCAGAATTTTTAAAGTGAGTTTTAACAAAAAGAAACAGAAAAACAGAAAACACGGTTCTCAAGCATTTTATACACATTCGAGCGTTCAGCTATTCATGCACAATCCAAAAGTCACCCCTCATCCTCCAAGAAGATCAGTAATTCAGTATCTATTATTACAGAGAAAATAACTATGGGAAGTAGGGCCTGTGGTCCTATAATTCATCTGAGAGAATCGGAATCTCAGAATGACAGACTTTCAGTCCTGATATGTTTTGAACGAACTATTCTCCAGTGTTCCAATTCACTGGCATAAGCAACTGGAAGCTTACTGTCCTAATAATTAGAATTTTCCAAAAGTATAATGCATTGTCTCATTAGGTAATTAATTCGTCATGACAGGAGATCCTCTAGTAGAGCCTAGATGATCACAGGTCAGGGATGTCACAGATTCAGATTTCAAATAAAGGTTGGATTAAATAAACTTTGAGGCTCCTTCTGATAGGATAGAATACTATGATTCCAACATATGATCTAAATGCAGAACTTCTCAACAAACTAACCCAGTTCATCTGTATCTAAGTCAAGGCTCTGACACTTCCTACTATGTGACAGCGAGTAAATCTCTTAATCTAGGGGTGGGGAACCTACGGTCTGAAGGTCACATGTGGCCCTCTGGATCCTCAAGTGTGGCCCGCTGACTGAATCTAAAAGGACCACATGTGGCCTCCAGGCTGCAGGTTCCTCACCCCTATTCTCGCTCAGGATGTCTGACCCATCTAAGTGCTGACTAAAAGTCAAATTAGGCTGCCAAATGTTGACATGAGAGAATGATCTGAGAGTTTTAGGACTATTCAAATTAACAAAGATTTCTACTAAATGCCAGCCGCAGCTTCAGTTCTGTGCTGCATCAATCAAACAATAAGCAAATATTTATAAAGCACCTGATTCACGCCAAGTTGAGTCAGGCCATAGAGACAGAGATACAAATAAATAATCCCTAGTCACTGAGAACTTACATTCTATCTGGGAGAAAATAAATAGATATGTTATACAAATCAGGACTTAATGATATTCTAGACAAAATGTAAAAAATATACTTTTTTGTACGGTGCTTTGCTAATTTAAAATCCAAAAGAAAAAGGAAAAATTACATATTCAAGTAATATACCACCACAATGAAACAGCAACACAAAGCCACAGTTATGTGCCAACACTGCACATTTAGAAACAGGACTCATGGAAAGAGCTAACTCATTCTGTAAATATGCACACAAATTTTAAACTATAAATGTTCAACAAATTTCCAGCCAATGCATAATTTCCCCTTCTCCCCACAAAAACTTACCAAGAGGTTTCTGCACTGGGAAACTAAATGCAAAACCTACTAAAATCCAGCAGCTTTAGCTATCTCTGCGTAAAACAAGAACTAATTAATTTGTTCTAAAATAAGGTTTGGTCTTTTTTTCTTTTTAGTCTTCCCAAAACCCTTCAGATGGAAAGTCTTCTGTGCCAAGGAGAATTTTGTTATAGGTTAAGGTTTTGAGGTGTTCAAGCCGAACAGCATCAAGAACTATGGAGCTACACATCCCAATCAGTTTATACACAAGGGTTAAAAACCAGCAAAAATGTGGTCTATGGATCCACAAATCCAATCTCTTTGCGTTTTATTGTTCACTACATGCAATTTTACCTTACATCAGTAGTGAGAAAATCCCTTTGATCTCAAATTCAATAATCAGATGATTCAATCGGTTTTTCTTAACCTCTCTACACTGATGATACGCTCTTCTGGACACTTTCTGGTGACTGGAGTTTTGTGACACTTCTCCATTACATATTTCATAAGTCAGATCCATCCTTCCCAGTGGTCTTCCTTTTCAAGGTTTTCTTGTCTCATCCTTTTATGCAAAAGATTTAACTCAAGGCCATGTCCTGGGCTCTATCCTTTCTTACATTCTCTCAAGTGAACAACTATCATTTGTATGCAAATGACCCAAAGCTCTATCTCCAACCCTGCCAAATTCTCCTCCACTTGGCCAAATTCCAATCTTCAAACATACAGATACTGGGTATTTCCATCTGGATGTTCATAAGGTATCTCAAATCCAGCCCCACCTCCTAACTTTCCTATTTTTATTGATGGCACCATGGTTCTTACAGTCATTCTGGTTTACAACCCAGGAGTCATCATAGAAACTGACTCTAAACTGACTCTACACCTATGATCCTAGGCATTTCACTCTCCACGACCCAACTACATTTCTTCAGCTGCCAAATCTTGTCAAGTACATTTCCTTACAATCTCTTGAATCCGTCCCTTTCTTTCCACTCATAGTCACCCTGGTTCAGTCTCTCATCATCTCCCAATTGGACTACTATAAGAACTAGCGTGGGGACCTGCATGCAGTCTCTCCCTTCTACCATCCATCCTCTCCACAGCTACCAAAGTGATTTCCCTGAAGTGCAGGTATGGATGTATTCAGAAGTTTCAATGGTTCCCTATTACCTTTAGGGTAGATGGGTGGTGCAGTGAACAGTGTTGGGCCTGGAGTCAGGAAGACTGACTTCAAACAGTCAATCTGGTCTCAGACACTTATTAGCGGTATGACTCTGGGAAAGTCACTTAACCCTGTTTGCTTGGCTTCCTCATTTGTAAAACGAACTGGAGAAGGAAATGTCAAACCACTCCAATATCTTTCCCAAGAAAAGCCCAAACAGGGTCACAAAGAGTTGAACGTGACCAAAACGATGAATAACGAAAACTGCCCTTAAACTAAAATATAAACAAATGAAGGAGGCAGCATGCAAATTACTAGGATGATGTAGACAGCGTAAGTGGAAGGTAAACTCAGAGGTAAGACCCTGGGGGAAGGAGGAGACATTGTGGAAAACCCTCTTGCAGATGGTGAGATTTGAACTGAGTCTTGAAAGAGGCCTGAAAATCCAGGAGGCAGAGCATCCTAGGCATAGTAGATCACTGAATGTATGGAAACAAGAAAGATTTAAAGACTAGAAAGATAGGAAGGATTTTCATGGACAAACAGAGCAGATATTTGATTGTGAAGGTGTGTAACAGTAGGGAGGATGGATTGGAGTGGACGGAGACCACCCTACTGAAGCAGACCAGGTGAGATCAGGAGGGCTTGCACAAGGGTGGTGGCAGTGTGCATGGAACGAAAGGGACACATTCAAGGGATATCAAAGGTAGAAACAAGACGACAACAAGAGGATGGTGAGTACAATGACAAGTCATGGACGACAGGCTGGGGACACACTGGTTTCTTCTCACAAACTTCCTACTACTCCCACACCAGGGCCTCTTCCAGGTGCACGTGTGGCATCCCATCCCCTGGCTTCATTCTTTTGCACTGACTATTGCTATGACAGATTTCCAAAGGTCAGACCAAATGACACCTACAATCATTTTGTATTTGATTAATATTTATTTACTTATTGGTACAAGTGTACACACACAGGCTTCCAAAGAGGATGTCTGCTCCCTGCCTTCAGGACCTACCCCATTTTCATATCTGCACCACTGGCACTTAGTTTAGTGGCTGCCATGTTAGCTAGCAGCTAACAAATGCTTCTTGAGGTTGACTGGGTTCAATCAATGACTTTGTAAAAGAACATTCAAGGCCTCTGAGTCATCCACTAATGGGATTTAAGAAGTTTTATTTAAATGAATGTTCATTATTACTAAAAACAAGTTGTAAAAAAAATGACGAGACACAAATTTTCTCCATTTTCAATCTCCTTATACACATATGTTTTATTAACTAGTCTACAAATTAGGTGAGGACAACTCTAGAGTAAAAATGTATGTTACCAAAATAAGCAAAGAAAGGGGACTCATGACTCATCCTCTGATTCTTGTGCTTTACAGGGTGGAAACAATACTGTATATGCATCTCGTACACAACTTTCTTTTAACATTCACACTCGTAGCACTCCCACTATAAGAATAACAGCAAGACTCATCCTCCTCACATGTGACTCTCTCTTACTCAGGGTCTTGTAAAAGCTAATAGCATGCACAATAACATTTTACTGCTGAAAAATCCTTTATTTTGGTAAAAGGAGATCCAGAGCAGCATTTACCCTTTAAGTATTAGGCACAAAAATGAAGTCTGCCTCTCAGAACCTGAAAAAGACATACTTCACTCAAACAGATGGTACTCATTAACAGACACTCCAGTCACAAAAATATGAGGAGGAAGAGTAGAGAGCAGACTCAAAACTTTGGTCTCTGTTTGGCTGAATTTGAAGTCACCTGTCGTTCCCATCTAAGGAAAAAGGATGACCCTCTGTGGTCCTGAACTTCAGTTTCCAAGGCAGAGGCCAAATGAGAGCTGATCCCTGACTGAACAGGTGGAGAACAGGTTCAGAACTGAACACCAAAGGTGATTCTGTGGGCAAGGTTCCTCGGTCTCAAAAGCAAGAAACCCTTCCTTTGTCTTTTGAAAAAGAAAAACCATTTGTTTTGTATTGTTTCCTGAAAATGGAGTTTTTGGGTTTGGGGAGGGGGAGTTAGGACGATAAAATTCTTTGTATTTGCATCCCTAATGCCTTGGGCATTTAACCAATCAACAAGCATTTGTTAAGCTGTTATCATGTACCAAGCTCACCTTTTTGGTGATGCCTTAGATTAAATCCATTTGACTTATTCACATCACCCTGAGTATTTGTAAATACTGTCACAACTGGTAATAGACATTCTTGTAGAAAAACTGTCAGAAAGTGGCCATGTCCTGAGGGAGATCCATTGGAGAAGGGTTCTTTCTTGCGTAGTGAAGCCCTTTGGCAGTGAAATGAAGCTTACAGATTCCTTCTCAGAATGTTTTTTAAACACAGACTACAAAGGAAACCAATATGTCTGAAATATAATTTTAAAGGTTTTGTGTTTTGTTTTTCTAAATTTATGAGCAAAAGGTTAAGAAGAAGTCTAGTATGGAAGAACCCTGTCATGCCTGTGATTATACACTGTCTTCCTCTCCCTGTCTCTGCCTTACCCTGTCCCCATCTCCAACCACATATCTCATTCTCATTAGTGTTTCTGGAACACTAAGGATTTTCTAAGATTCTCCACTTTTTCAAAAGCTAGAAAACAAAGGTACAAATTAACTACTAGGCAACATGGTAACTACACTTCCAAGTCTGAAAACCTGGGTTCTAATGACAGTTCTCCCACTGTAAATGGGCATTTGAGTCCTAGACTATTTCTTAAAAACCACATACAAGACAATCGGGGCTAGCCTAAGTCTCATTTTCTACTCTCAATTAAAAACAAATGGAACAATAAAATAGACCATTTAGGGAACTAACAGGGGCACTAGAGGAACTCTACAATGTGTGCATAACCTGAAAGTTTATTGTAAGAAGGTCTCTCTCTAAATGATATTGCAGTGATGTCTGGTGTTAAGCTAAAATTCCTGAAAAAAGTAAAAGGACTGGTAAATAAATTACAGTTGTTTTCCCAATACTTCAAAATGAAGTTCAGTCATTCTGCAACTTCAGTGAAATACCCTCTGGAAAACAAACACAAATGAACTGGGAATACTAGCTCTTCATTCATATATTATAACTAACTCTCTAGCTCTGACATTCTTCCAGGAAGTTACAGTGAAAAACCACCACCCTTTTCCCAACTCTCTCTCCTCTTCCCTAAAGCATGACTTTCAAAGGCTCTGTTCTGATGAAAGGAATGAAACTGAGTCATCCAGACAGTTGGATTCAATAGGTTTAGCCTGTGCTATATTTTTCCAACTGGGTGGGGAAAGAAGTAGAGAAAATGAATTCTTGTAGCCTTATATTTCCATTACAAACTCCCCTGTTTTTCCTATACTCTCTGCGTTACATCTAAGGGCTGCCAGAGGTAATGGACATGGAGAAATACTCTGTTCATTGCATTAACCAGAAGTCAGCACATGCTACTGAATACGAAAAACAAAATGATGCCATCAAAAATCATTATGTGATGAACTTATATTACTATACCTACACTTAAGACTACAGGTGATTACTTATCTATTCTTACCATTACTTTATCTTTACAGAACTAGGTTTTGATGTTCTATTTTGGTAAGGCAACTTTCATGCCTGATTTGTTCTTTCAATTCATCAAGACTTTACCTTGATTTTCACTCATCTTTGGATTATTCATCTTTTATTTCCAATTTTTTTTTCTACAGAAAGTTTTACAGTCACCAGAGACAAATGTCAAAATCTCCAAAATGTTCCAAGCATGAAAATCCACTACGAAGTCTTTTTTCAAAAATTTTACTTTTCCCCTTATGACTAAAAGCAAAATTAAGGGGGATTTAGCATTTCCAAATCCAGTTTCTATATATTTTTTCACTTTCTCTTAAAGGAATCTGGCCTTGCTGCTTCCTTCCTACCTGGATTTGGCAAGTCAGCAAAAAATACCATCATGAAGCCAATTTTACACTTTTTGGAATGAAGAAATAAACACAGAGCTCTTCTAAGAGAAATACTCCATCCAAAACAAACTGCCATCTGGAGAGAGTTCTAGTTCAAAAGAACAGGGCCTCCATTTGCCAAAATACAGGATCACCATTAATAATAATCCTGGTGGAAAAATAGTTCTGTCCATAAAGACTCTAACAATCATAAACTTTATACGCAATTGCAATGAACTTTGGATGCATTGAGGGGTGTCTAACATATATACTTTTCCATTTTTGACACCCAGTCTTATAGCCATGACTCCCAAATAAATTTACAAGCTTCTGCCTGAGGCCTATCTTGGACTCTACAATTTCCCAGGAAACAGTGCTTCACACCCTCCTAAAGTGCCTCCTTGCCTCTGACCTCTGTGCCTCCTCAGCTGGTGAACATCCAGTCTACCTTTCTACACACTCACTCCTCCCCGAGTTTTCTCAAGAGTCCTTCCTGGTGTCAGCCCTCTCCAGCATTCCACAGAGAGATCCCAGGACACAGCTACCATGACATGCCAGCTTTAATCTCTTATCTCAGCTCCTGGGGCTACAACTGAGCTTGTACCCAACTCCTGCCTTCCTATTACAAGACTTCAATATAATCCAGATACTCCCTCAAGCACCCCAACCTTCTAGTTCCTGGACCTCACAGGATGCCACATTATCACCTGCCACAAGGCTGGGCATCAAAAGTAGGCCCCAGTCTACACTCCAGCCACTGATCTTCCTGAACTCATTCCTCAATGACCAACAAACTCCCACCCTCATATACTCTATCTCTACTCCCAACTATCAGTGTACCAACCTTTTTCCTACTTACTACTTACCTTCTGCCTATTCCCCTTATTTTCATCCCTCTCAACCCACACCCCTTCCCACAACTGTGTGTGTGTTCATCCTTCGTTGCCAAAGAAGACAATGCCATCAGATAAATAATGACATGACTTGCACTTGACTTTGTTTTGAGTGAGGGAGGGCTGTGCAGGTCATCAGCCTCACTTCTCCTCCAGAGCCATCTGAATCCAGTGACCAGATGATGACTGGAGATGATCCAGGATGAGGCAATTGGGGTTAAGTGACTTGCCCAAGGTCACACAGCTAGTGAATGTCAAGTGTCTCAGGTGAGATTTGAACTCAGGTCCTCCTGACTCCTGCACTGGTGCTCTATCCATTGCACCACCTAGCTGCCCCCAAACTGTGATCATATACTGTCCCACCCCTTTTTCAGTGTTCTCTAGAAAACCTAATCCACAGGTAAGAAACCTGATTTCATCTGAACCATTTCCCTTTCTCACTCCTCTCAGGGACTTTGATCCCTGCTACAACATGACATGATGTCCCCAACCACACCATCCATCACTGCTTGCCCTCTTTTCCACAATTCCAGTTTATTGGGTCCCAGTGAAGACTCAATTCTCCTTACTCTCCACTACTACTTCCAAACTCTCTTTCTAACACCATCACTTTGACTTTGAGGATCAGTCATTCATCTTTATTACTCAATCAAAATTCTGATAGTTGTTACTGAGTGACCTCCAGGACAGTTCCTCTGCTTCTTCAACAAGTTCAGGGTCTGACACAGTCTCTCCACCTCATCTCAAGGACACAAAGAGATGGTCACACCTTTGACCTTGCAATCAGCTGTATGCATGCTATCTCCCATCTCATCTCTGTGCGCTTTTATTGGCTGGCCCCCATAGCAGAATGCTCAACTTCCTGGCTTCCTTCAAGTCTTTGCTAAAAGTTCTCCTTGTATAAGGAACCCTTGTTGATCCCCTGTAATGCTACTGCTTTCCCTCTGAGATTACCACCATTTTATCCTGTATCTATCTGGGTAGGACACAGCTGTTTGCATGCTGTCTTTCATATCAGAATATGATATCCTTGAGGGCAGGGGCTGTTTTTTTACTTTCTTTGTTTCCCCAGGACATAGAACAATGTCCAGAACATAGTAAATGTTTAATAAATGCTTGTTAACAAATTGTAATACCTATGCACAATACTTACCCATTCGACTAGGAGGCATAAATGCTTGGCTGAAGTTAGACTATGTTTTACATTACAGTTTTTTAATTCTAATCAAACTCAATGACAGATTTAGTACTTCAATTCCTTTGGGGAATATTATATCAACAGATGCAATAAGCATCTTTGAAAGAAACTTGTTGAAACAATAACTTTAACAGTTGGAAGATGATATAATGAATTATATATGAATTATAATGAACATGCACAAATCATCATTATTTCTATACATTACCAATAAAATCTGGTAGGAAGAGAAAGGTAAATTCCATTTAAAATAACTAAGAAAGCATAAAATATTTGAGAGCCTACTGGCACATATGTATGTACATATACATACATACACATACACACATACCATGAATACAATTACAAACATTCTTTACACAAATAAAGATCTGAATAACTGTAAATATTGATCATGGGCAGGTAGAGTCAACATTTTAAAAAAAACAGCCAAATTAATCTACTTATTCACTGCCATAACAAAATTCATGTGAAGAAACAAAAGGTCAAGGATCTCGAAATAATTTTTTTAAAAGTGAGAGGAAGAAGGCCTAGTAGTATCAGATCTAAATACAAAATGATAATCATTGAAACAATTTGGTACTAATGGACAGCAAATTCAATCATTGGAACAAATTAGGTATACGAAATACAGAAAGAAAACAATCTGTTCAATAAACCCAAAGACCCCAGCTACCAAAGTAAGGAGTGACAAAAACTATTTGGAAAATTAGCAAACAATATGGCAATTAGGCTTAAAACAATACTTCATATCATATACCAAAATAAGGTCCAAATGGACACATAACCTAAATATAAAAGGTTACATCATAAGCAATTTGAGGAGAACAAGGAAGAAATTACTTTTCAGATCTATTTAGAGGGGAAGAATACACCAGGGACAGAATATACCAGGGACAGGAATGATCACAGAATATAAAACAAACAATTTTGATTATAAATATATTATATTATTATTATATTATATTTAAAGGTTTTGGATAAACAAAATCTTTGTAATGAAGAAGATAAACTGTTGGGAGGAGGGGAGTGAAAGAGAAGGGAAAATCTTTGCAGCAAGTTTCTATGATAAACATCTCATTTTCCATGATATAAAAGGAACTGATTCAAACATATATGAATAATGCCCCAACTGATAAATGGTCAAATAAAGGAATAGGCTTTTTTTACAAAAGAAGAGAAGCAAGCTACCAACAACCATATGAAGAAATTCCCCAAATCATTAATAAGATAAATGCAAATTAAAGCAAATTTGGGGTTAAGAAAAATAAGAATTGTCAAAGGAAATACATCAAAACTGCTGGGGATATTGTGGATTAGTCCATCCATCTAGAAAGCAATTTGGGACTACACACAAAAAGTCACTAAACTTTGCATATCCTATGAACGAGGATGGACACCTGCCCCTCTACTGGACCTGTGCCACATGGAGATCAAAAGACTGAGGACAAGGACTCATATTCATGAAACATTTATAGAAGCTTCCCAACAATGGCTGAACAGGTTATGGTATATGAAAGTAACAGAATACTATTATGCTTTAAGAACAACAAAATGAAATTCAGTGAGACCTGGGAAGACTTGTATGAACTGATAAAGAAGTGAAGTGCTGTTTTATGTAAAAACAACAACTTAAAGACAAACAGCTTTAAAAGACTTAAGAACTCAGATCAATGAACTTGACCAACCACGATTCCAAAAGGACAATGAAGAATGCCACTCATCTCCTGACAAAGAGGTCATGGATTCAAATGCATAATGAGACACACAATTTCCAACACAGTTAATGTGGGGATTTGTTTTGCTTTAAACATACACATTTGTTATAAGGGTTTGTTCCCCACTCCGCCCTGCCACACACACATCCCTTTCTAGTAAAGGGGTGGAAGAGAGAGGAGGAAAAAAGCTTATTAAATGAAAAATAAAATGAATTTTAAAATAATAGCTTGGGGGAGGCAGTAAACTGGAACAATGAGAAACTGGAAAGAATGAATTAGTCAAAATTTCTTCTTAATTCCTATAACCTTTGGCAGCTAAATGGTTCCAGAGCCCCATCCTCTAGAAACCATTTACTTCTGCTGGGCACAGTAGCACAGCCCTGGAATAGAGAGCATAATCAGTAATTTCTTCTCCCATGCAACCTGACTGGCCCTACCTAGCTTTTCTGACACAGGTTGGCATGAGTCAGAGCCTCTCACTCTTGGTAGGTGCCTAAAACCCTACCCTGATGATGTGCTAACCAGATGCACTTTCTCTTGGAGATATTTAGGACTATGGTTAAAATGGTGTAGGGGCAGCTGGGTGATGCAGCCCTGGAGTCAGGAGGACCAAAGTTCAAATCTGGCCTCAGCCACTTGATACTTTCTAGCTATGTGACCCTGGGCAAGGCATTTAACCCCAATTACCTTGCCTCACCAAAAAACACCAAAACATTCTCTAGTCATTCAATAAACATCTATTTAACACGTATTCTTTAAGATCTGTAAAACCTCATGAAGTAAGCTGACACTGTTTACTAAATAATATCACAGTGGTCTGTCTACAGGAGATGAGAAAACTTTTAAAGAAATCTTTTTACTTCTTGAAAGTTACTTTCACTGGAAGAATGTGGCTCTTCACACATTTCAGATGAAGAATGCTAAGTGGAAAGGGTATTTTACTCCACTAGGTTCTCCATATGACCATTTTTTTTTCTTTCCTTGGAAATAGTCCAAATTTTGAGAAAACATCAAGTGGACATTTCAATGATCAACAAATAGTCACCACCTTGCCAATATTAGCCTTGTGCTGTTCTACCACTGAGTCTTTTTGTGAAATACAGTCTGACTTAAAATAATGCTAAGTCATCTTCTTACTTCCTCCAAATAATAATCTGAACAGGTAGATCTGTGTTCAATTCTGGGTTTCACATTTTTAAGAAGACAAATCAAGGACAATAAAACATCACATGAGGTCTTAGGATCTTGGGAATATTTAGTACAGATACCAGAAATGTACTGTACAAGGACCTGAAGGGCTGTCCTGCAGGGGTCATCAACTTCTTCTTTTATACTGTTCTAAAAGGACTGAGGTGTGAAAGCTAAAAGGATACAATCCTTCAGAGATCCTGGAGAAGGAATCCCTAAACGGGGAAGAGAGGGGTGGTAGGGTGTTGAATGAAATGCCTGCTCAGTTCTCTTGGAACATTAAGAAGTTATGAAGATGCTCTTTTTGTGATAGCAAAAAATTGGGAACCAAGGGTGTACCAATCAAGTGGGGAACAGCTAAACAAGTTATGGTCTATGAATGCTATGGAATACCATTGTACTGTATGAGTTGATGAACGGGATGGTTTCAGAGAAACTTGGAAAGGCTTTTATGTACTGATGAAGTGAAAAGAACCCGGTCATTAAGACTCTGAAAGATTTACAACTCTGATCAATAAAATGGCTAACTGTAATTCCAGAGGACTCATGATGAAACATGCTATACATCTCCAGATAAAGAGATGATAGATTCAAGAATACAGAATAAAACTCTTTTTTCTTCTTTGTTTTATTGGGAAGGGGCAGGGCAAACATGGGAATTTGTTTTGCTTGACATAGGGAGGAGGGGTGTTGTCTAAGGGAGAGAATTCATATCTGAAAAAAATTTTTAAAGATGTTATGCAACTTTTCATGCTTAGTTATATGAAAAACAGCTGGAGACAGAAAAATTTGCACCTAAATGTTCTTGACAGAGGCAAAGAAAAATGAAGAAACTGGAAAAAAGAACCTCCTGGTGGCCATGCTTATTTGTCTAAATAATAATAAATGTCTCATCATCACAAGATTGTCACTCTTTGGACTATGAACACAAAAAGTAAAACTTAGAACATTAAACAATAAGCAAAACTTTCCCCATGGGTCAACATATTTCACACTTACCTTCCCTGGTTAACTATTACTGGATTTCCCCGACATGGGAAGTTCTCAATGTAGCCATCGCTACAGTTGAATTTTGTCCAATCAGGGTCACAGACAGCTAAGAAGTGGGGCCGCAGTCTGCCTATGGAGTACTTGGCAATGTCTGTCAGGGACTGGCTAGCAGCTGCCCCAAACATGAATGTCCCAAGGGCTTTATAAAGAGTGGCTACGTAGTTATTCCTGACAAAGGAATTTGAATGCAAGAGATTATAGTAAACGGACAGGGCTTCTCCAATAATCATCTGAAAAAGAGAGACAAGAGATAAACGTTAAAAAAAAAAAACTCAGCAACTAAAAAAAATTAAATGAAAACTGCAATTCAAATCATGAAACAAAGTAGCATCAAAGTTATGAAATACATGTTACCAGCAATGACATCCTAATTTAAACTATACAAATGATCCTGAAAGTCACTTTCATTCCTTTTGGATGCTGGTCAAGAAATCATGATTGAGACGATTCAAATCCTTTCTTTTTGCTGGTACCCAGTGTTTAAACACAGTGCAGGGCACACAGAAAGTGCTTAATAAGTACTTAGGGCTTTGTTCTTCTTTTCCCTCTATTTTCACAGCTTTAAAAGGCTGATTAATATATTGGTGTCCTTTAAATGGAAGCCCTCATTTTTCAAAGAGAGCAAACTTTCCCATACTAGCTCATTAAAGACTCAATTGGAATACCCTCTTATGTGAAGTATATTTTATTCTAAGTCACATTTTCATTTATCCTTGACCTTTCTATGGAAGAAAAATGTCTGCTTTGCCAAAAGGGTGGTAATTTGAGGAAGTCAAAATATGAAGTAAAGGAATAGGGACTGAATACTGCTGCCAAGGGTACAAAGAACATTTATTTAGCTGATAGGGCCTCTCTACTCTGCCTTTCCAACAGATCTTTAAGCCAGACTTCCTTTAGGAAGTCTTAATAAAACAGTCACTAAAAATCTGCTCAGTTGATTCTTCCCCCTCCTCAAAAAACAGGCATTTCAAGTACATCTTTCCTCAACTTTTTTTTTCACTTTTGGCAGAAATTAAGTCAAATCTTCCCATAAATTCAGCAATTTTGAGTTTCCCAGATGTCTGCTATTTGTATATGAGGATAACAATATTACTAATGATAAGAAGAATAAATCATTTTAATATAAATAATTTGAAGCAATGAATAGGAGTAAGGCACCTGAACCAACAGCATCTTTACTGGGAATCTTGGTTCAAAAATCCTGGTTCTGCTACTTACTATCTTGAGCAACCAAGAAACAAATTCTCTGGTTTGAGGAATGCGGATCACATGATCTCTGATAGGTCCCTATCAGGTCTAAATCCTAGTATTTTAATGATCTTGAAGTCACAAAAGAAAGCTTTCCAAAATGCTTTAAGTATTTAGGACAATATGCCTGGAAACACAAAGAATAATAAATGGCTATTAAAAAAGAAGCATTTACTAAAAAAACATAAACTACTCTCTGGCTACATGAGCTAGAGACAAAGATATATTCAGATAATCAATAGAGAACTAAGAAGAATTTGTCACGTTTGACTTTTATCATGTGGTTTTAACTGGAGAAAGGAAATGGGATAGGCCGAAGTACAATTTCAGGTAGCAAGTCGTTTACTAGTTTCCTTATCTTTAAATACACATATGATTTTAGCAAACAAATTACACTGCAGTTCAAATTCCATTTTTATAGGGTGGGGCTACCTATGTGACATGATTTAGAGGTAACAATGATGGTATTAGATTCTGGAATTAGATATTAATTCCTTTAAGTAGACTATGAGACCCTAGGGGAATGGGATCTTAATCCTTGTATACTCACCTCAAATGTAGGAATTCAATAAATCAGGGTGTGGGGGGATAGGCATGGAGAGCCCCGAGGTCTCTGGGAAGGTGGGGCTCACCTGAAGGAAGGTTTTTCCATTTGTAGAAGGTTCTACTTAACAACTGCCTTTTAAGCCACATCTGGTTGCCTGATTGCCTCCTTTCCTCATTCACTGGTACTCAATATAGATATATTATGAAGCATAGTTAACAGTCTCCAGACGCTAAGTTGGCCAATATTTAGTATGACTCATTGAGATCCATCCATTGGCAAAAGCCACCACTGTGACTGATGCCTCTTCAGGTCATACCTCCTTATCCCCATACTTTACCCTCATACCACCCTAACTTCTGTCCTGCCCCTACCATTTTACCAAACCTTATTGCAACATCTAACTGCCACTGGGTCCCAACCCCACTCCTGTGCCAACTTACCACTCACTAGATTCACTTCAGGTTCTACCTAGGCCATGATCACATTCCACATTCCCTACCTCCCTCAGGTCCACAGCTGGAACCTGGTCTAGTGAAGTACTAGCCTACTACTTGCTTTTCCCTTCCTATTTTCTGATTTTTTCTGGGACTTAACATTGCTTAAGAATATTTTTTATTACTCTCACCAGCTTTTTGGAACAGTCCCTTTACTACTATCTCCACATTTTGAAATGCTACACATCCTTCACAGCTCAGCCCCAATAGCACCTATTTCTTTTTTTAATAGTATTTTATTTTTCCAATTACATGTAGAGACAATTTTTAACATCCATTTTTTAAAATGTGGAGTTCCAAATTCTCTCCCTCTGTCCCTCCAATCCCCTCCCACTTATAATACAGGTTATACATGTTCAGTCGTGAAAACCATTTCCATGTTAGTCAATGACACCTATTTCACAAGAGCTTCCGCTAGACTAGGAATGTTTTCTATCTACTCTTAAAATCTCACAGAGATTTCATTTGCACCTCTGCTTCAAGATTCATCTCACTTAAGTTTGGATCAGTTATTTTCATGAATCTAAGATTGTGTATTTAGAACTGGAAAGGGACCTTAGAGGTCACTGAATCTAGCCTCATTTTACACATGAGGAAGCCAAGGCAGAGAGACTTTAAATGACTTGACCAAGGTCATGCAGGTATTAAGTGCCAAAGACAGAATCAAAACTCAGGTATCTAACTCACGGTTAAAGTATCCACTGTGCCACCTAACCACCTCTGGGCTATATGTTCCTTGAGATCAGAGACTTGTTTTATTAACTTTTGTATACCCCTCAGAACCTTACATGTATAGGTGCTCAAAAGTTACAGTTGAACAAGCAAACTAAAATATATTCCAAACCTTCTTTGCTTTCCTAAACCAACCTCATCCACCTTCTACTCATTCTGTCATCTTATCAAGAGGATTGAGTTTAAAAAAACAGATGGGAGTCTACATTTAAATACTGAATGGATACAGGCCCATGCACTTCTATCCTGTGTTAGGCGGTAGAGCTAGCTCTTCTCATTTCCAAAGACAACTCCTCTACCTGTCCCCTCAATTTCACTCCCACCTAGAAGGAACAGCATCTGTCCCTTCAGTTACCTATGACCACTATTTCTTCTCTCTCACCATTCCCTGACTCCCTTAATTGTCCGTAATGTGGATTCATCCTCTTCACTATCCTGAAATAGCCGTCTTAAAAGTCAACAATGCCATATGATCTAATGGCAATTATCATTCTTCCTTCCTCTCTGCTATTGGTTCCCCTTAAAATTCTCTCTTCCTTTAATTGTCATCATACCACATTGTCTAAGTTCTTCTCCACCCTCTAAAACAGAACTCCTTCTTTGGCTTTTCTTATGCCTTCTGCACCTTAATTGTGAGTCTTCCCCAAGATTCAGTCCTTGCCCTATGACCCTCCTTCTCTTTACTACTGGCCTTAGTGCGATTGGAGGCTAGAGAAAAAACTCCTCCTGAAAGTTCTCCTTTCCAGCTAGGTTCCCTCTTGCTCCCCCCTCCTGCAGCTTCCTTTGGCATATAATCTTCCTTCATCATTCCTAGTCTGTCTTTTTATTTTAATCTCCAGTGCTTGTCACAGTGTTTGACACTTAATGTTTCCTGACTAGGGATTGACTCCAGTCCTTTAATTATCTGTATGAAGAACCATTCCCAAATCTACATGTCTTTGGTGACCTCTCCTCCAAGCTCTAGTCTTGCAGTGATGACTACATCCTGGACATTTCTACTTGGAAGCTGCATAGTCACACAATACATATAAAACTAAATTTATCTATCCCTGTATGAATGACTATTCTGTTTCTGTGAAAAGTTTTGCTGTTTCCTCAATACAAAGGCTTGAAACATTAGAGCTATCTTTGATTGCATCTCATTAACATGGCAAGAAACCTCACTACCACTACCAACCCAATTTCAAGTGTCGATCCACCTAAAACCTAGACTATTTCAATAAATATCTTACTACAACTACTTGCTTATTGCAATAACCTCCGAATGGAGCATCTTGAAACAGATGTTTTAAAATTTGACTTTGTGGGTTAATAGTTTTGAGAACTGTGGTTTATTCAATTAAATGAAGAAACATTAAGGTCAAAGAAACATGTTACCCCTGGAGTATTACACAACTCGGTCTGGGCCATACCAAATAGTGCTGCTCAACTAAAGTTAAGTTTAAAAAAAAAATAATGAAGAGTTTGGCAAGTATGAATTTCATTGAGAATGATTGTACTAAATAAATACTACTTAAAGAAAGGATGCATGACAATACTAATATAATAATGCTTTGCAACTCCAGAGCTACTTGAGCAAATTAGGTTCTAAGGCAAGCCACCATTACGCTGATGTAGTGAAAAGTAGAGGACTGGGAGTCAGGAAATCTGGGGTCTAGTCTTGGTTCTGCCACTAACTTTATTTCTAGCTCTAACAGTCTATCAATCTTTGGGCTCCTTCCTCTTCTCTATTAAAGTTATTCAGTATATTACTACCCAAATCAATTTTCCTAAAACATTACTCTGATCATATTGCCATCCTGTAGGTGGCAGAGAGGCAATGAAAGTTTCCAAGGAGAGGAAGGTTCAAATTGCTTATACTCTGGCATACAGATCCATCTATATTCATACCACAGTCTGAACTAATCGATAAATTGTGAAACATTGAAAGCAACATACAAATCTCTGTCCACTGAAATCCTTACAATTGCCTGTATGATTCACTTGATAACTCTCCTTGCATCGCTCTCCTGAATGAATATTTTCTTGTTACAGAATTTTAACATATTTAGGTCATCCTCTCCTAAATTAGACTAGGCGCTTCCTGAGTGCAGGAGTCATGTCTTAGGCTTTTCTGAATTCTCCATCTGCCTTGCACAAAGTAAACACAAATAAATACCTGTTGAACTTTTCTGAAATACAAAGACTGTCAGAAAAGTTTAAATTATTGAATTTTTAAAACAAGAAATTTAGTTTTATTACTGTTCAAACATATAAAGCAACTGAAACTAAGCTAATTATTTACTGCCTGGTAAAAGTTCAGTTTTAACAAACAGACTAGAATAGCATTTCCCCAAACTAATTTGGACACAGGGCATTTTGAGGTTTAAAAATTTTGCAGGTAACAATATCCACAACTTCTAGTGAGTCATTTCAGGGACTTAGAGGTACGAAATACAATGTGACTAAAACGGATTAGGAAAACTTTTGAACAAAAAAGAAAAATAATTCTACTCTCATGACTAAAACGGATTAGGAAAACTTTTGAACAAAAAAGAAAAATAATTCTACTCTCATGATTTGAAATCTACGTAATTCACATTTCATATGCTATAAAGAAAAAACATAATAGCATTTAAATTTCCTAACCTTGTGATACAGAACACCAGATTCTATAGAATACATACAGTTTAGGAAAGGCTATGCCAACTGGAAATTAGTACATCAATGAACCATCCTAAACATTTCTGGGTTCTGTAATAACACTATTCATAAACGAGTGATACTTTTATACTCCATGAAAAACTCATTCTCTTAGGTCATTAAAAACTATTTTTCCTAATACTGGCTTAACAAGTTTTCCTACAGAGTACAAGGATTAATATTAGCATATTCCTTGTTCAAGTAACGACAAATTTCTGATCAACTGCAATATACTTAAACTAGATTTATATGTGTATAGCAAGTTTTTTCACCAGGAATTCCCTTCATCAATTAAATCACATATCTAGTTCAAGTAAGTCTCTATTTAAATAGTATTTTCTCAGAGCAATATTCCTAATTTTTAAAAAAATTGCCCCTTTTTATAAGAAATATTAATTACTTTTGTATTTTGACCATCAACTCAAAAATGCAAAGATTTAAACTAAGTAGATTCACTGATTTCCAAACCAGAGTAAAAAATGAAATACAACTTAATGGTTTCTTGAAGAAGGTATCTTCATACCAAGGAAAGTCAATCACTAACATAACTTAGCAATTACCTAACAGTCTAGTAAGAATGAGTTTGTAAGTACCTAGTTACTAACTGTAAATACTTTTTAATAATATTAATCATTAGGAGGTTTTCAGCACTGGGCAGAAAAAATGTCCATTCTGGCCAGACTTCCCTTAAGACAGTTTCCCACATTAGGAATTCACGTCTGTATTGTTTTTAGTATTAAGATAAATCAGAGAAGGGATAAGTTATTTACATTTGTAGTGTTTTCTCTAGATGACATGTTAATACCAAATGCTCAGTAAATTATCAACCCAAAACATGATGAAAGAAACACCCCTCTCTCCAAATAAACTTGTATGACTATTATTTATATGGTATTGTCTTATCTATTTACAAATTATCCACAATAGAAAAAAATTCCTTGTTCTATTTTCTACAAGAATTAGGGGTTAATCTGTGGCCTTCTCTACATGTCCACTAAAAAAAACTTAAGTACTTATTTTAATTATGTACAAAATTGTAGTTTCCCTTTCCTCCCTTCCTCCCCTTTCCTCTTATGGTATTATATGAAAATGCTCTGAAAAAAAAAGTTCTTTCTAAGGGTCAAATGAAACTTAAAACAGTTAGAAATTTTTCCTTCTCTTCATAACTTCTGAGAAAAAGGATTTTTTTTTTTAATCCAGACCAGAGAATCTCAAAGAACTAGAATTGGAAAGGTGATCACCGAAGCCCCCTGATCCAGTTCTGCTCTCCAACATGGAAAAGAAGTGGTCATCCAGCCTTCACTAGAAGATTTCTATTGAAGGGAAACCATTACCTTCTAAAACAGACTAACATTTTGGCTGAAATTATCATTTCTCTTTTAAAAAACTGTGCATAAGATGTTGTATTTCTAAAACCAGAGATATGGGGGAAAATAAATATGAACTAACATAAAATCTACCTTCATAATAAAGTTTACTCTAATATTTGATTATTCTTTTGTACCTACTTTTTGAAAGAGAAAAGCTCACAGATTAATTCCACTACAGATCTTATCTTAGGCTGCAAGATGGCACAGTGGGTAGAGAGCATTGGGCCTGAAGTCAGAAAGGCCTGAGATCAAATCCCATCTCTAGGGACCAGTCAAGTATCCTTGGGCAGGTCACTTGTCCTGCATGTCTCAGTTTCCTCATCTATAAAAGGGTAACAATAATAATAGCACGTACCTCTTGGGATCAAAGTATATGATATCTGTAAAGTGCTTACAAAGGGCATAGTACCTACTAGGCACTATATAAATGTTGTTATCAATCGTTTCTTATTATCTTCAACTGCTTCTGAGGATTAAATACATTAAGTAAGTTTGCTTCTCAATTTACATATATTTAACAGATGACACAAAAATTTAAAAGCAAATAACCCCAAAATGACATACTTCAAGAAAAGGAGATTTAACTTACAACGATTAAACTGAATGGAATGATTATTCCACCTAATAATTCATAAGATATGGTGTCTTCTTTGTAAGGGTACTTGATGGACTCATCATTACAGAACACTCCACGCTGGAAGGGCCTATGCCTTGAAGTAAGAATTGCAAAAGGCAATCCAGCTAGCAAAGGGAATAAATAAAAAAAAAAACCATTAAGGAAAAGTTAAAGCTAATGGTGATTATTATTCCATGAGTAAGCTGAGAAACGTATATGCCACAGAAGATAAAGAAGGGATCACACATTAAAAAAAAAAAAAAAAAGCAAGCATGCAACAGCAAAGTCAGAAAGTGATGATTTGTTCAGTGTGTTCAGGGCTCTCTTCCCTACCAGAAACAAGGCTCAAGGTGCTTCCCTTAGCAGATGGAGCGCCTCCTCTGTCTGTTTCTGAACTACACAGACTAAGTATATTTCACAATCTTGCTGTTCCTGGGTGACGACTGTGTGAATGGGAGGTATTCTGTCCTGCCTCCCAGCTGGCCACTGGATAGACAGCAAAGAACAGGCCCTCGCTTCAGGGAAAGGAGCAAAACTTCAACACTTTCTCAGGATCTTTCCAAAGCTGCCAAAGAGTGAACAAAGGAAAAGGGGGAAAAAATTCCCAGCCCCTGCAGAAGACATGATTCCCCGAAAACAGCAGTGACTGGCTAAGCTATCACAAATTCAACTGTTTCCCTTTTTTCATTTATTTCTCAGCTTTCCAGAACTTTACTAAGAACTTTTAAAAGCTTGCACTCAGCATTTTAAAAGGAAGGACTGAGATGAGTACCAAACTGGTTGACGATGTGAACCATGTTTCAACTGAGGCTATAATGTATCTTATTTTAAACTTGGGTTGGTTTGAATATAAATCAAAAGCCTGAATTTCTTAAAGGAAAGCAACATGGAAAACAAAAGGAGAGAACAGAAAAACTCTACATTTTTTTCTGAAACACATAATACATTTCCAGAGCAATTGATCTCCAAACCTCTTATCTTGTTTTATTCAAATCCTCTTTTCCTAGAGATGCCTTTTAAGTTTGTCTTACTTTAACTGAACTGTCCAGACACTGCACAGACCTTATTTTACTTGACTGATAAAACAGATATGATTCAGCTGAGATCCTCAGTAAAAATTAAATATGCATATACAGTTTAAGACTGTATATGCATATTTAATACCCAAGCATAAAGCTCTCACTGTGAACTGGTATTTGTACAAGCTAATCTTTCCTACTCAAGTCTTAGTGCTCTGTATCACTGATTATGTGCCAAGCGGATGAAGGGGGGGAGTAATGGTCCCTCTCTCCCTGAAGCAACAAGCTTGGGCCTACCAGTCACCAGCTCTCTCAATCCCCAAGGTCAAGCCTTAAGCCCTAAGCTTGAAATCCAGTTAATATCAGAAAATTCATACATTTAGTATGAAAAGGACCTTAAAAGTCATTTAATCCTATCCCCAAATTCTACAAATAAGGAAAATGAAGTGCAGAAAGGATAAGGCACTTGTCCAAGGTCACAAAAGTAGTAATAAAATAAAGAGCTTACGATCTGAACAGGCATCCTAACATTGAATCCAGTCTGCCAGGGAAAAGTCTCAGATTATATTTACTAAAAATACAGGTATGAAAATCCCTCAAGGCCAAACTGAATGAGAATAGATCATGTTACATTTCATTTATGCCCCCTTAATATGATTTTAACTATTACCACCACTTCCCCTGAAACCAGATGAAGACAGCCAAGACCTAAGACACTGGAGAATAGCTATGTTCCCAAGATCACCAATTCTGTTTCCCTTTCAGTCCCCTGGCCATCTTTGAGGGGTGAAATAATTGTAGCCACTAGACACTAATGAACTGCCACTAATCAGCTTAAGGTACACTCAAAAGCCCTGGGGTGTGGTTGTACCCCCAGAACACCAGTCCTTCTGTCCAGTCCTCAAAGAGATCATCATGGCAAGTAACACCCCCCAAGAGACAATGGCGACTGTTTTGAGAGGCGCTAAAGCCACAGCTACCTGAGACCCAAAAAAGAAAGTTACTGAGACCAAGAACTTGGCACTGTCAAATGGCTCAACAGCAAAAATGAATCTGATTTTGTCAGTGGAAATATAGGTATCTAGGGACATCCTTAGATACCTATCCATCTGACTTACAGCTGAAACCATAGATGGATAGATGACAGATAGATAGATAGATAGATAGATAGATAGATAGATAGATAGATAGACAGACAGATATAGATAGATAGACAGACAGATAATGTTCTCGCCTATATGGCAGTATACTTTAAAATCATCTTTTTAGATTTTCTAGAAATAATATTTTCTCTAAAACTCTTCCCAGACTTCCCAGAAAGGTAGGTAGATGTCCAAGTCCAAGACAAAAGGAAAAAAGAGCCTTTCATTAGGTGAACAGATTAGTTGATAAATCAGATGGCTTAATAAAGAATAAGAACCTAGGACACTAAGAGGTAGACCCATGTGGGGGGCAATCTCCTGCATCTGTCCACTTAGAGTAGGGGCCTGCTCACCTGCGAGTTCCCTCTTCCATTCAAAAGCAGGCACTTAAAGTGCCTTCTTTTCAAATTCTGTTCTCAGATATAAACATGTGGGAGAAACTTCATTATTTCCAGAGGAAGCAGAAAAACAACTAAGGAGATACAGAGGAAGTCATCCAAGAGAAACCAGACAGAGTTGTTTGCTCAATTCTAAAATGCTAGACTAGGTTGTGTTTTAAGATATCTTTTCCTTGATAAAAATTCCTGTAAATATTACCTTAAATTGTTTTGAAGCAACATCATATCAGAAAGGGGTAGAGGGAAACTATATTCCAGTTTGGACATTTCTCTAAATTAGAAATGGCTTCGATATTAGACTAATGATAAATTAAAACAAAGCTTTCTGGTGAACTGTTACCTAAACAGAGTACCTGTAAATGAAGAGTCGATGATAACCTCAAGGTCTGTGAACCTTGGTGACTGGAAGGATGAGAGTGTTCCTCTAAAAAAAAAAAAAAAGAAGCTCAGAAGGATTTTGGAAAGAAGGGAGAAGATAGTGAGTTCAAGTTTTGTACATCATCTCACACTTCTTATAGCAGGTCTGTGGTTTTGCATATAGCCTAGCACACAGTAAGCACTTAATAAATGTTATTGGTTGACTGATTGACATCCAATTTAAAATATGCAACAAGGAGTTGGAGATGCCTGACTGGGGTGGCTCAGGAGGAAGACTGGGAATAGATCGCAGATGTGCGTGAGTCACCTGTAGACAAATAATAAATTCATAAGAAGAGAGAGTGAAAAGGGGGGAAAACAGGGCGTGGGACAAAAGCTCTGATGGTGATGATGAAATACCATTTCAGTTAAAAACCAGTACTAGGATAAAAACAGGATGTTACCAAGTGGAAATGACAGCTGGTAAGCAGAGATGCCATCGCTAATGATGTTTAATGAGCCTTTTCTATAACATTGATTGCATTTAGAAATATTTTAATTTGTTTATAACAGGAGAAACACTGCCATATTTTTCTCCTAATATTCAGGAAGATTTTTTCCTTTAAAATAATTTTCATTCTCTTTCAAAAAAGATCTATTTGGTTTAATCAAATCCATCATGGAAAAAATGGATTTTGATTGTAGCTAATTTTTACCCCTAGTGAAATAGACAAAAAAAAAAAAATCAACTCCTTTACAGAGAGATGATAACTGCAGGCCCTTTGCTCCTAGTCATTTTTCTGGTAATGGTGATAGGTTTGGGCTGATCCATCCATACTCACTTGCCCATTCTCCTTTCTGATCTGTGGCATATACTTGGCAGACAGTGGGCCAATGAGAGACAGGTTAAAGTCAAGAGGCCTGCCCCCACAGGAGCAAACCACTGACCATAACCTTATTCATACAATGCTAGACAGTACTGCTTACATACATTTGCTCTTCCAAATCAGCTTCTGCTCACAAAAATTTTGGTCAGTTGTTGTTCAGCCCTATCTGACACAATTTGGGGTTTTCTTGAGCTGAAAGGAGTCAACTAGTCCAACTTCCTTATTTTATAAATGAGGAAATTGAGGCCAGAGTGGTTAAATAGTTAAGACTTGCCTATCCATTCAGGTTTTGTCATTCAATCATTTTTCCGTTGTGTCTAACTCTTCATGACCCTATTTAGGGTTTTCTTGGCAGAGATACTGGAAGAGTCTGCCACTTCCTTCTCTAGTTCATTTCACAGATGAGAAAATGAGGCAAAGAGGGATAACTGACTTGCCCAGGGTCACACACCTAGTGAGTATTTGAGGCCACATGTGAACTCAGGAAGGTGAGTCTTCCTGACTCTAGGTCCAGCGCTCTACCCATTGCACCCAGCTGCTCCAGTCCTAACAATACCTAAGCCTTAAATGAATGAATCAAGGATCACACTCTAGGATTTACAATAGACCTAACAATGACAAGATGACTGCATATAGTATACCCTCTACACAAACAAAGGACTAAAATCTAAGCAGAAGAGGACAGATAATGACAGATATTGTTACCCAATAAATCTTAACAGCACTGATTGCAACAATTTCATAGCAGGTAAGAAAGAGAAGGTTCAAAACGGTTCTTCTCTGTAAGAATGTTTCTAAAATTTCTAGAATTTCCGACCCAAAGAATATCTCCAAACAAGATTGACTACCTAGATGGAGACTGTATCCTAGGAAGTGAGAAAAATATGATTTTATTATAGAGAGTTCCCATTCCAGTCCCAAAGACATTAATATCATCAGCATTCATATTTCTTCAGGTAGCACAGTAAAACACCCTCCCTCTGAACTTTGGGAGATAGCAGTGGCCAAGCTTCTGTATTAGGAGCCTCTCCAAACTCAAAGAGCAGACACATGGGCCTTTGCAGAGTCAGTATCAGCTTAAAGAATGCAGAGGCACCTCCAGGCCACATTGTAACATTATTCTAGTACTTTAAGTGGAGGTTAGGCCAAAAATATTAAAGAAACTACTCCTGATCCTTCATATAAAAATATGAAATGGCAAATATACTGAAGATCTCATTATCTGAGCACACTAGACCTAATCATCTCAACTTCACACAGCCAATGATATTCAAAGAAAAGCACAGAGGTCCCAGCAGCTTTGGACATCTAGAGTTCCAGTGATATGAAATTAAGGAGAAAAATTTTTAAATCGCAGTAAAAATCTTTTCAAGAGTTCACTGCTAAACTTTTTTTCCAAATAAATATGATCTCAAAGGATTCTGAGGTCTCATGTAAGATAATAATTTTCCAATTTTCTCCCAAGAAGTTTTCAGTGGCTAAATTCTTGGCTAATGTTCTAAAAGAGTTTTAATTTGTGAAGATGTTTACAAAGAAATGAGTGAGGGTTTTAAACATACCAAGTTTTATCTACTCAGATTGATATGATTTTATAAAGTGTTAGAAGATGAGTCAATCGCCTACTTTATCCTGGCCTAAGTTAGAAAAAGACTTCCTCCATCTCCCAAGTTTTACAAAGATTAAAAATGGCATTTTGTTCAGCTTAATTTTATTTCATGGTGTCCTGTTAATTGTTTATCTTTGAAAGGATCATGATGTGCTTACTTATAAAATTCTTCTCAGTAATGTTACATTTGCAAATAAAATAGGGCATGTACTGCCTTAATTTATGTTATTTTTAAAAACTGCAATCTGCTCCCACACCAATAGATGATAAAGTACATTACTTAATGCACAGGATTTTTAAATGCCATGACATAACCAGGTGATTACACTGAAGTACAAATAATTATATCTTTAGATGTGGTAATACTGCTGTACCTAAATAGTTCATCTTTTAAACTAACCCTGTGATCCAACTTGTTGGATCTGTACCAAAAACTGACCCTTTTCAGCGAGTCTGAGCTATTACATGTGTAAAAACTGAAAAGTTTTATTGATAAATTCTTAAAAATTGATGGGTCACCTACCTATTACATTCAGCAAATACTTCCCAATCACCTCCTGACTACCTTGGATTTTTAAAAAATATCTGCTAAAAATCTTGCCTTCTGTCAGAAACTTTTTCCAGTCCCCCTTAATGCTGCTACCTTCTCTCTACTGATTATGTTCAACTTGTTCCGTATCTATCTTATTTGTACACAGTTGTTTCCATGTTGTTTCTCCCTGCGAGGCCCTGTGAGACTGTGAGCTCCTCCAGGGCTGGCAGGCACTGCTTCTGCTTTTCTCTGTATCCTTAGAGCTTAAGGCCAGGTACACAGTAGGTGCTTAATAAATGCTTGGGGACCCAACCTTTCCTTTCGTTCCCAGGAAAGGAAAGCATAAAAACTAGAGATTTGACCTATTTTAACATTAACATCCCACAGAACATTAACCAAAACGCATGTATTGAGCACCTTTTTTCTATCACTGAGTTAAGTACAAATGAGCAAACCAGTACAAACCTGTCTCTGGATGTAAGAACTCTCCAACACATTTGGTGCAAACCACTGGCTGTTTCCTAACCATCATCTCTCTAAACTGAGGATTTTAAACAAGATGACTTTACCCCCAAAGCCTTGGAATGAATTAATCAGAAGGATCAGTGAGTTCTAATTCCTAGAACTCCTATCTATTTCAGGAGGGAAAGGCAATTGGATGTTCCTCTTCGCCCTTTGACATTTTCCTCCAAGTCCTGAATCTTGTGAATAGTTTAATATGTTCGTGGCTACCTCTTAAACCTCTTGCTGACCCCACTCCAATTCTTGAGGTGTGGCTACTTTGGTTCTCACACTTATGACTAGGAAGGAAGGGTGGAAGGTCACAAAGAAAAAGGAAAATCCTTCACTAGGGAAGGAAAAGATTAGATTCAGACTAACCTTGAGCCCCGAGATAATCTAGTTCTATTAGACTCATACTCTCATAAACTCATTATCTACAATGATTAAAGTCATTTGCCATGTCCATTCCAGGGGTGATTCTGAATTTCAACAAAACAGAGGGCCTCAGCTACTAGAAATAACTGAAAATGGAAACAATGCCTCTGTTAGCCACTTGTCTTCTGTATGAGCAAAGAACAATGCCTTCTATCTATTACATATAATTAAAATATATTCAGAAGAAAACAGAATTTTGGGTGGGTGCTGGGTGTGTACTCAGTCTTCACAACAGTGACTCATATTCTATTTAAATTACAGAAACCACCATAATCCAGTAATTTCTACTTATGTATTTTAAATTATATATTTTTAAAGAACCTCAATTTTCAAGTCATTCAAGATTTTGTCCTTAACAACACAGTGAGTAGTAGCCTAAAAGACAACTCATAGTGTATGTACCTGACTTAAAGGTAAAATCAGATACATACAACATGTATGGCATCCTAAAGAAACCTCTGATTTCCTATTTCCAGATCTAAAATTATTAAAATCTTCAGCACATGAAATGACTACCATTTTAACTGAAGAATTTTATACAATGACTAGTTAGCCTATTATACAATTCCTATGTTGCATGCAAGTTATTCAAACACTTAAAAAATATTCTTTGCAAAAATTTTTCATAGCAAGAAAATAAATTATTTTTTGATGAATATAAAAGGATGAAAGGATTATGGACCTCAGGACTACAAAAGACTTTACCAGTCATCAATCTAATCATCTCACCGTACAGAAGAAGAAACTGAAGGCCACAGTGGTTAGCAAGTACTTTCCCTACTAATTAGTTACTTAGTCTCTTACTTGCCCATTTCCTAACTCCCAGCATTTTCATGGGTCCCTATACCTGGAATTCTTGCCATATCTTTGGTTCCTGGCTTCCCCAGCTCTCTTCAAGTCCCAGCTAAAATAAAACTTTCAAGAAGCTTTTCCTGATTCCCCTGATTCCCACGATTCCCACTTCCCAGTGACTTCCCAATGACATTAGCTCCATAGTTGTTTGCCCATTATCTCCCCCATGAGAATGGTTTTGAGGACAGAAATGGTTTTCTGCCTTTTTATGTATTCCCACCATCTCATGCATAGATGGTTTGATAACTATTCAAGGCCATATAGGAAAGCTAGTGACAGAGATGGGATATGAACCCTGATCCTCTTTCACCAAAACCCAATCCATTGTACCAGTCTTCTTCTCCAAGGGAGATTAACAATAATATGAACCATATAAAATGATATCATTTGGCCTTGGAATTCTTCATAGTTTTACTTACGGGGTCCTGCCAATTTAAAGATTCTTTCACTCTAAGTTATTTTTGAAACAGACTGACCTTCTCATATTTTAGCTAGCTAAAAAGAATTTATATTCTTTATGTTACACAGGACTATGCATACACACTGGGGGTGGGGAGGAGGTAGCCTAAAATCATGTATGTATGCATGCATGCATGTGAGTGTGCACACATATATACACATACAATATTTATGAATGACAGAAGATTATGTGGAACCCAGAGGCACAAAACAGCTGGTCAATAGATTGCTTTGAAATACCTTCCCTTCTACTCCTAAAAACAAAACAAAACAAGAAAGCACTTAACTAAAAAGTCAGTATTCCATACAACCTGAGTTAGAAAGAGTTTCAGAAATCAGCTAAACTAATCTAGATCCAATCAAAAACCCCCAAGAAATAATCATCCAGCCTGCCTTCAATTGAAGACCTCCAGTGAAAGAAAATCCATCACCTCCTAAGCCAGTCCATTCCCCTTATGAAAAAGCTAATTGTGTGGAGATTAGCCAAACTATTTCATAATTATTTTTAAAAGTTTTTTCTATTTATATATTTCAATAATTAAATTATAACACAAATACATTCCTAGTGCCTATTTTTGAATGAGCTATTTTTGAAGCCACAAGGTGAGGGTGCGAAAAAAAAAAAGTCAGTCTATATGCTTATTTCTGTCCTTATTTTTAGGCAGTAAAATAAAACCATAAACATTTTTGTTCCAAGACACCTATGACATTTCATTTCATGCACTAGTCCATGATTTGAAACAAAATAGGAAGTGAATCAAAATCAGTTCCTTTTCACTGAAAAGGAGATACACAGGAGTACCCAGAACTAGCAAAATATGAAAGACAGTAAACATACATGAAAGATAATGAACACATACCAAAATTAGAACAAGGAACTATTCGTTTTAGTTGTATTTAAATAGATAAGTGCCTAATACTTGTATGACATCATACTAGGTTAAGGATTAAAAACACAAAAATGAAAAAATTCCCTCTCTTCAGGAAGCTTATATTTTATTTGTCCTTTCAAAGATTAAATAATTAACAGGTCATTCTGAAATAAAATAAAGGTATATACATCTCTGGCAATCTAGTCAATCCTTCTTTCATGCCCATAATGTACAAAGGGTATCTCAATTACTTTCATTCCCCTGACTCAGCTTTCATCTGAATAGAGTAAAGAGATAAATAATTGTTGAAACCACACATTGTCAATAGGAAATCACACCAGACTTAGGTGGGAAAAAAAGCCCGTAAACACCATCAATTGGGAAATGGCTGAACAAGTTGTGATCCAGGATTGTGATGAAAAATTATTGTGTTATAAAAGAAAGGACCAGCAGGATACTTTCAGAAAAACCTGAAAAGACTTACATGAACTGATGCAAAGTGAAGTGAACAGAACCAGGAGTACACCGTACACACAGTAACAGCAAGACCGATCATCTGTGAAGGACTTAGCTATTCCCAGCAATAAGACACAAGACAATTCTGAAGGACCTAAGATGAAAAATGTTATCCGTCTCTAACTGATGGAATCCGAATTGTAGATTGAAGAATAGTGTTATTTTACTTCATTTTTCTTGGGGATTTTTTTTAAGTCTTCTTTTACAACATGACTAATATAAAAATGTCTCGCATGACTGCACATGTATAACCTTTATCAAACTGCCTGCCTTCTCAATGATGGGAGAGGGAAGGAGAGTGGTAAAGAATTTAGAACTCAAAAACTGTAACTTAAAAAAAAACACCAAAGTTTAAAAATTGTTTTTTACATGTAATTGGGAAAAATATTAAAATTTTTTAAAATTTGTTGAAACTCACACCCCTCTCTCCTTACCCACAGTCAAAAGCTGTTTTTTTTTTTAAGTAATCTTCCCCTTTTCCACCTACTATGACAGGAAGAAAGTAAGAGGTGGGAAGGTGGGGGAATGGAGAAATATTCAACATTTCTTTTTCTAATTTTCAGGAACTTTAATTCACTTTTTTCTCTACCTTTCTCCCCATGAGGAAGGCACTAATACCTGGAAATCATAAAATCCTATGCCACAGGATCACAGAATTTTAAAGACAGAAAAATTGCTCTGTCCTAAATTTGTGCAGAAATAAGCAAGGAATACAACCTAAGGGAAGTGGGTAGAACACTAAGCCCGCACTCAGAAAGACCTAAGTTCAAATCTGGCTCCAGGCATTTACTAGCTTGACTGCATGACCTTGGGCAAGTCGCTTAACCAGTTTGCCTCAGTTTTCTCAACAATCAAAATGAGGATGACAATAACACCTACCTCCCAGGGTTGTTGTGAAGATCAAATGAAATAATAATTGTAAGGCACTTCACAGCACAGTTCCTGTTCCTATTATTATCACTATTATTACCAAAATCCAGTTAGCACAGTGCCTAGGCACACAGGAAGCACTTAATAAATATTTATTGAACTGAATTACTCTGGAGCTTTCAGAAAATCACAACCCTTTAGCTTCAGTTTCCTCACCTGTAAAATAAAAATAAAACAAATACTAAGACTACCTAACTCACAAGACTATTGTAAGGCTTAAATTAGATAACCAGTATCAAGTGCTTTACAACCATAAAGTGTAGGAAAATTCTGAGCTATTCTTACTCTTTACTTTTTTCACTTTCTAGGTATGATTATTATATTACAATGAAGTCACAGCTCATTAGACTTTTTGCCAGACTGCTTCTGATAACAGTTTCAGTTCTGCTTTAAATAAATCTAGAGTTATCTCATCTCCTAAGGCAGACATGAGAACAGCCAGCACTCCCTCACCCTCCTTCCAAAGCCTTCTTTCCTCTCTGTTCCCCTCTCCTGGCTTGGACACCCTGATCCCTCATCCCTTCCTCAGCAGAAGGGAACTCAGAATGCCCTCAGGCACACTATCCACCTTTCCAAAGTAGGAAGACAAGCCCACATAGGCCCCCCTGTGCTGTAGCGCAGATACACCCTTTAAATGTTAAAGGATAGTAGATTTAAAGTGGGAAGGGACCTTAGAAGTCATTCTTTATTTTACAGGTGAGGCCACTAAGCGACTTACCCAGGATCCCCAGTCAGTAAGGGAGAATTTCAATTCACGTGTGGTTCTTTTACCACCTAGTAACCAACTACAATCCTTCAAGAAAGACAAAGGCCCTGTTATCTATGGCCATACCACTTTGTCCTAAAGTCCTCAGAAGCTTTACTTTCTGCCCTGATGCCAGGCCTCCAGACCCTGAGGAACTGTCAGGTGATTTGTCTTTGCACCCTAAGGATTTTTAAGCCTTGCTATATCCTATATCCTGAGAACTTCCAGGCCTTTCCATCAGCACTGCAGTTTTGTTGTATGTGGGCTTCCCCAGTTAGAGGGCCAATTCCTCCAGTCTGTAACCTCAGAGCTTAGCACAGTACGTGGCACAAAGCAAGTGCTTAAAAACTCTGAATGACAAGGAACCTGGGGCAAATAAATCCAACCATCAGATTCTAAGCACGAAGTACAGATGAAAGCTAAGAAGTAAAATGTCCTGGGAAGGTCACAACAGGACAGTTAGTGTCTTTTTAAAAAAAAAAAAATTGTTTTAAACACAAACAAAACCAAAATGCTCCTCTAAGAATTTCCATTACAGGTAGGTACTTTGGATAAATGGGGCACTGGGATCAAAAGAATTCTTAAGCGCCAAGAAGAGTCCACATAAATCCAGACACCTAAGCATGAAATAACCCACCAACAAATGATGCATACTTGAGGTCTTGTTCTTCATCCAACAAAATGTTCTGAATAAAAACGTCCTTTTCTCCCTTACTCAAATTATCTGTGCAAATGTTCTATCACAGGACTACCACCACCACCACCAGCCCCTTGTAAAGGCCAAGGGCTATTTTACAGCAAGTAAAAAGTTACTATTTTCCATTATGTCTTTTTATCCCTAGGTCCTAACACACTGTCTTGCAAACAGCAGGCAGTTTTAATATATTCTTATTAAATTAATAAGGAAGCACTATATATGTGTGTGTTCATCCTTCATTGCCAAAAAAGACATGCCATCAGAGAAATAATGACATGACTTGCACTTGACTTTGTTTTGAGTGAGGGAGGGCTGTGCAGGTCACCAGCCTCACTTCTCCTCCAGAGTCATCTGAATCCAGTGACCAGATATTCACCAGGATGACTGGAGATGACCCAGGATGAGGCAATTGGGATTAAGTGACTTGCCCAAGGTCACACAGCTAGTGAGTGTCAAGTGTCTGAGGTGAGATTTGAACTCAGGTCCTCCTGACCCCTGCACTGGTGCTCTATCCACTGCACCACCTAGCTGTCCCCTTGGACTGAATATATTTGCTGAATGGACTGAATGAAGATCTCATCCCAGACTCAACAAACATTAAATCCTCCAAAGAGGGCACCAAACTCCTTACAATGAAATTCCCCACAAAAATCAACCTCTCCCAAACTAGTTTCTCTGATGTCTTTGGAACAAGGTTTTTGGTTTTGTTTGTTTGTTTGTTTGAAAGAAAGAAAGGAAAAGTAACAACCTGGGAAGCTTAAAAAGTAACTAAGTATCTTTGAAAGCTTTGGGAGATCCTACAGAGGAGACCCAAACTGAAACTGTTTCAGAAGAGAGCTTCGTTTAAATAAGGTTAAACAAATACCAATATAATAGAGAAATGAGAGGACTCTTTAAAAAAAGTCAGTATGATATATACTTTAATTGTATTAAAGTATATGATGTATACTTTAATTTTGTTATACACTAAAGGCAACATGAATTCAGTTTTCACTATGTGAGAAACAAATCATACCTCAGAAATAGATTGTGGAATGTTTGCAGTAAAGTTTTAGGACAGTTTTAAGAGGTTTTCTATAAAATTCTGAGAAATACTGGTAGATATATGAATAAAGATATCAAACGTTTCCCCCTGTCACGTTAATTAGGCTGTAACAAACGTCTGAGATTAAACAAGGTCAGCTGGATACAAGATTTGGAAGAAACAAACAGCAACTGGCTGAAATTTTAGCAGGATTTCTCTGTGCAAAACTAAATCAGAATAAAAGAGATACAAAGTATCTCATAGTATATACAAAAGATGATTGTATCACCAAGGCCACTACTTAGACACACTCGAACTGGACTTTCATTCAAAGGGCTAATGGGAACACTAAGGATGCAAGTTTTGTAAATCTTGTCCACTAAAATGCAAGAAAATCCAGCTGAATATATGGCCTATTTAATCCTGTATTAACAGTAATCCAAGAAAAAGTTTTTCTGATGTACATATATACATACACACTCCAATGGACATGAAAATACAAAATTGTCCAAAAAAATATATGAAGGAATAACAATACTTTATCACCAAAATTAAAGGTTTTATGTCTAAAACTGAGTCACAGGTTTTTGTTTTTCTTATTTTGTAAGGAAGGAGGAATTATTTTTTAAGATTTCTCTTATCATATGTAACCTTTTGGTTTCCTAGGCACTGCTTAACTGGTTTGGTAAAAATAGTACTAATATTTGTTGTTTTGAATCAAATAATGAGTTTTTGAGGGGGAGAAACCTTAGAAATAATTCAGATCAAATCCCTCATCTTAAAGTTGAGGAAATTAGGGTCCAAAGAGGCTCTCTGACAACTAGTAAAAGTAAAAGAGTAAGAAAACTCAGTCACTTGGCTCTTAGTCCTACGATTTTTTTTCAAACAGTACATTTTTATGTTATTTTTAACTTTTTTTAAATTTTGAGTTCTAAATTGTCTCTCTTCCTCTAGCCCCTCATACAAAACATAATTAAGTATTAGCTACTATGTTGCCAAAAAAGGCAAAGAAATTCATTAGAATTCATCAGTTCTCTCTAGCGGTAGGTAGTATTTTTCATCAGGAGTCCTTTGGAGCTGTTTTCAGTCATCGTATTTATCTTTCACAGCCGATCATGTCAACAATAACACTGGTAGTTGAATTACCAAAACTGATATAAAAATTGTGCCCATTTTATATAGAGCAAATCTTTCCCTAATGATTGGAGAGGAAAAGAAGATGCTTATTCTTGTTTGCTCAAGTCAAACTTTTGGAAAGAGCCACCAAGTGGAAGCCTCTACTTCCTCTCCTCTCACTCCCTTTAACCATGATCCAGCTTCTGATTTCATCATTCAACTACTAGTGCTCTGTCCAAGGTAACCAATGATTGCTTAAATGCCACATCTAACAGTCTTTTCTCAGTCCTCATCCTTCTTTGACCTCTCTACAACTTGTCATTGTTGACCATCCTTTTTTTGATACTTTCTTCTCCAGGTTTCTGTGACACTGTGGTCTCCTGGTTGTTCACCTATCTGTCTGAACTTCCTCAGTCTCCTTTCACCCAGTGTCTACCACATAGAAGCATAATAAGTACATTTAAGAATCGAACCGATATGATCTTTAAATAAGCCCTTATTACTACATTCTTTATTATTCATAAGCAGCGTCAGTCAAGATAAACATTGAATAAGTAGAAAAGGACAAAAACACATAATAGCCTCTAATATTTTTACAGATACATTACTTCAAACAAATATTATTTATATCACCCTTATTTTCCCAAAACTGAATTTCTGAAAGATTCATGGAGTCAGTCACACTGGACAAGCTACCTTTATAAATGTGGATCCATGGCTTGGAACTAATGGTGTCCCAGAGAATAAACATTACTACAGAAGCCCTCGGTTGAATACTATAAGATTAGTAATAAGCATGTAGGGAAAGAAAACAATTTGCAGACAATTTCTGATTCCAACTTCAAAGACTGAAATTAACGTGACAAAGTTTAAGAAAGCACAAAATAGGCACATATATGTGGGGAAAAAATTACTGGATACTTTGGGGAAACATGGTCCAAATGATTTGGGTTCAAACTAGAACACCCAAAAGGTGAGTGTTCTATAGGGAATCAAGGCCCTTCCCCAGAGTGATGAGTTACATTTTCAGTCATGCCTTTGAGAGTCTTAAAGCATCCATTCTGTAAGAGAAAAGATGTGCATCTGCTATTTAATATGGACGTGGTCATGTGTAATAGTTCGGAAGCTCAGAAAACAAGTTTCACACCCTTTGTTCTCATTATCTAGAAAGCAACAATCAGCACATATGCAAATTGTTAGCAGTCGAGTTGACCATCTAACAACCCACAACAGCTCAGCTTCTTTGGGCACATCACCCCAGACCACCCAGTCCAACCCTTTCACTTTTTCAGAAAAGGACACCAGTCCTTTCTGTCTGCCCAAGGTCAGACAAGGTAGAAAACAATTAACCAGTGAGTGCAAGAGGCACAATAAGAACCCCAGGTCTCCCAACTCCAAGTCCAAAAGCTGTTAACAATACTCCACACCAACTCCACCAACTTCTAACAGGAAGCAAGTTCAGAGGGGAAAAATAATGCTTTCAGCACCACCACCACCTCTACATATACATCTAGAACCATCCATCCCCTCATTTCTCAGGTGTGCCAAAGCTCCAAAACAGGCACTGGAAATGTAGACAGAGAATCTACTATTTATGGTGATGTAAGTGGCAGCCACTAAGGCTAAAATTACAAAAGGCAAAGCTGGTCTCTGGTACCTCCCTTTTGAGACCTCCTCCTCCTCTCTGTCTCCTTATCATGAGACCTCCATGAAATCTACTGTCCTCCTAAGCACACTGTGTTCCAAAATTATCTCTCTTTTCCTCCACAAAGTCCCATTCTCACAATAAGGATGTTATATAGGAAAACAATCTGACTAAAAGTAATTTACAAGCCTTCGGCATTTCAGCCTATCAGTCATATGTAAGGAAAATTTAAGGAAATGTAAGAGAGCTTCTACACTGTCTCTTCCAGAATGCCATCCCCCTCAACCCTAGAGACAAAACATCAGTCATTTGGCACCCACTTTTGAGATTGTTGACATCAACCTAAACAATATTTGTGCTCTGTGCTGACTAGTCTTCAAAAGCTCAATTTCTATCCCAGAAACAATCACAATATGCCTTCTGTCTTGTTGTTACTACAGAATTTTGACCTTAAATCAATTTCTTTCTCAAGTCAGTGAAAAATATACTATAGATGTGTTCCTTTCACACCCATAGCTCTTCACTTCCTCAGTCTCTCCATCTTTATACAAAAGTAAATGTAATATCATTTAATATATTTAAGAGGAGAATCTGAAGGGAAAAAAGCAACAAGGCAAGAGTTGAGACACAGGGACAGACTAGTAAAGGGCAGGCCTGAGGGATTTTGCTACAATAGAACATTAAACCATTTTCCTGTAAATTGGCATGTGAGAAAAGCTATTTGTGGCTCCAAGGGACAGCTGAGGAGCTTCACACGTTGCCCCTCCCATGAGGCTATTTTGGCTTCATCACACTCCCAATTACTGAATAAAGTAGTCACAGGACACTTTGAGGTGCCTGCCTCACTTTTGTTTTGTTATGGGGGGGAGTTTGAATTTCTAGCTCTTACATAAAGGAGCAGTTCTAAGATGGCATTTTTTTATGAACACTTTTTAGAAGTTTTAGAACTTCTTTTTTTTAGAACTTTTGGGGGTAAATATTTTCCCCATTCTCATTTCCAGTTCCTAATTAAAATGTATCTTTATACCAAAATGACAAGCACGGTATTTTAAAACAAAAAAAAGGTGTTGTTTTTTTTTTTTAAATTTTAATTTCTAAAAGTCCAGTACTAAATTTTGGTAGAAAGCTTTATCACTAAAAATTACTCCTAAATTAATCCTTAAAAATCTTCTCATCTAGGCAGCCAGGAATATTTGAGAATTATTAGCAAAAAAAAAAAAAATTCTAGTAGTATTCCTTTATAGGGCACACCAAAGTCCAGTGAGTACACCCACATATTTTGTTAATCACAGAACTGAATAATTATAACACTCGTCCTATGAGAATCAAGTACATTTTTTTCTGGTTATAAATGGCTACAATAAACATGACTCACCACAAGAACTTATTGATAGGAAGCATTTACGTTTTCTGGATTTAAAGTTTTAAAGTATGTATGAATTAAAAGGTAATTCCTATGACTTTAATTAACCACTCTTCTCCCCCTCCTCCCTCCCCAATTCTGCCTTCCTAACAAAATGACAATCAAAATAAGTATAAGGGAGATGGAGCAATTATATGCTTGCTCCACGTAGTCAAATACTACCATTCCATGGAGTTAATTATGTTGATATTCAAAAATACTCACCTTGCAGCAATTTTCAGTGGTTTTTATATAACAAAAAGAAGCTTCATCATTTGAACAGAAGACAGTTCAAATATGTTTTTAGTAGCAAACAACCTTCTAGAAGAGCATTGCTGTGGGAAGATTACCCAGTTTCTTGAATACCTACAGCCTCCTCTGCTTATTTTCAAAACACCACTAAAGACAATGGGAAAGACACCCTCCCTCCCCTGCCTCATTTTCACTTTTAAGTCAATTGACAATGGAAAATTCTTAAAGTCAAACTAAGGGCACAGTGACCAAATTCACCATTCGTTGATGACAGAAAAAGAATGTTACAGAGTCAAAATATTCAGAAATTGTCTCAAAAGTTCTGTGGTAATAGGAAAGGGATACATTTTTTTAGTAGAGAAAAATACACTGATCTGGCTTCCCCAGCTACAGGACCCCCAGTTAGTTATTGAGTAGGAGGCAATATGATGTAGAAAAAATACTGGTTGAAGTCAGGAGACAAGATGAGTCCCAACTCTGACACTTACTACTAGTGTGACCCTAGAGGTTACATCACCAGAGCCTCAGTTTCCTCAGCTATAATATGGGAATTCTCCTACTTAAAATAAATACTGAATGAATACTATGAGGAAAGAATTTTTACAGACAAGCAAGTGCTAACAAATGCGAAATGCTCATTTTTTGCTTGTTTTCCTTTTCTTGTCCAAATACACACCTGATATACTTTTACTCAAAGAGCACAAAAGAAGGCTATATTTCAAACCCTTCCATGTAAAGGAAAAGCAACAGAAGAGAGAGCAAATAAAGGCCACTAATTTGAAGAGGCAGAATTTAAGCAAATGAGAAAACCAAATCATCTTGTTTCCAGTGAGGCACGCCCCATTTGCCATAGGGTGTAACTAGTTAACCTCATCAGAGGCATTCTATAACATGCCCTAATACTAATAACTTGTTTAACACTAAAGACTCTTTCTAAGCAGTTGATTTCATGAGCAGATGTTTTCTCAATGAGTCAGTTGAAAAAACCACAGCAGAATTCAGCGAAAACAGCTCATGTGAAACTAAATGAGTTACAATTTTGATGATCAGCAATATATTTCATCACTAAATACCTTTTTCTTCTATATAAATCTGCTTTCAAATGCTTTTAAATGGCATCAAAATATTTAAACCATCTCCATTCATAGGTCTAATACAATATAAAATACATCTATGTTCTCACATTTCAATTTGTTAAAAGTTATTTTTTTGATTAAACATTCACTCTGAACTAATCCAGTTTTCAAAGGATGTCAGTAATTACAGCAAATCGTTAATCCTGAAAATTCAATTTCAAGGTATTCTAAGTAACATTTGCTTTTCTGAGACCTACATACGGTAAAGACACTTTCTGATGAGAGTTAATGCTTGATCACCATGCTAGTTCTGCTACTGGAAAAGAGAAGAAAAATAACTTTATCTTAAAATGAACAAAAAACTTCAGAATTTCTTTAATTCATTCAAAAAAAATTCATTTCAATAAATTCCAAAAAATCAAGCTAAATTTTTACAGTAGTGAACTTCAAAATTTACTGTACTTCATAAAGTCAGAGACCGAAAACTGAAAGGAATTGTCTATTCCAAGTCCCCCATTTTAAAGAGGAAACGGAAGCCCAGGTACAGCTGGGATTGGAACTCAGATCCTATGACTCCAGTGATCTTTCTACTACAGATGGGTTTTCATTCTATTTCAAATTTTTATTTTTTACATGGAGGAAAACAATGAGAGGAGGAGAAAAACAATGGAGAGGAGGGTAGAAAGTTACAAAAAAGTTAGAGACTAAACATCCCCTTTTTCTGTCATCACATTTTTAATCACTTCCCATTAGAGATGTGCTCCTCTCTAATATAGGAAGTAAAAACTAATGGATGTTTTATAAACAATATGCACAATACTTCTGTTAATATCTGTAAACAAAAAATATTTTTACACACCCACACTTTCCTTCTTCCCTAGTACACGTAAAGTATAATGTAGCAAAGAATCAATAATAATGTATTTTCCCAAACATTATCATATGCCAAATTTATTCAAAATCATTTCTAGATACACAAATGTCTATCTAAATGATATAATTTCCTGCTCCAAGGTTCACTATTTTTTCCCATGGCATTTTTAAAAGGATGATAAATTTGGGAAGAATTTATTCTAAAGAGCCAAGAATAAGAGAATTGTGTGACCACCTAAAGACAGGAAACAACATTCTTTAAAATGTGAATTATCAGTTATTAGCATACAATACTCCTACCACCACCTTGCATTTGGTCATTCTAAAAAATAAAATCAGTGTTAAAGCAAAATAAGTGTACTGAACTGTACGCTAGAAATAAGAAATACACAACAGTCAAGATGAAGACTGAGACATCTTTTGAAACAGACTAAGCAGAAAACATTTTCCAAGCTGGGCTGAAGAAGTCGCTGCTAATTGTGGGGTTTTTTTTCTTAAAACAATTCACAAAGTATGAATTCTGACTCACAGAATTATATTTAAGGGAACTTAATCATGTATCAAAGCTTTCGGTTATTCAAGTAATATGCCATTTTATATTGGCATAGGAAGAGGAGCTGAGAAAACTTCGGAGTCTTTGCTTTAGAAGGTAAGAAAAAGGAGAAAGACTTAATATCTTTTAATTAATTATAAAAATATAATTCTAAATGATTACTAAATGTATAAATATATAAAATAATTGTAAAAGTTAAAAATAACAGTCAATATTTATTCAATGTCTACCAGGATTACAAGACAAATGTGGGGGATATAAAGATGAATGAGGAACCGTGGCCACCCCAAGAAACTCAAAGTCTGTCTCTATCTTCTACCACATTTACACTCCTCTGCAGTCTTAAGCAACTTTTGTTACTACGATACTTTATGCAAAAGCATCCATATCACAGAGATAATTTTCATGAGGCTAAATTAAAATATATGAAAGGAAGATACCTTCAAATAAAACTTATAGCTCATATATTCATAAGATCTTTTATTTTCAGACATTTTAAACAAGGCACAACAGACTGGGGACTATATTTCAGGCAATATATTATTGATTTCTGAGGAATCTTATTTAGGATGCTCTGAGAGAGAGAAGAAGAACTCAAACAAAAAACTATGCTCTTAAGCAGGCAGATTTTTACTTTCAGTTCTTACAGTGAAAGGATAGTTAATGTCTCTATTAGCAGTCCTAATCCTGAACCTCCAAGGCCTCAAGTACACTGAGCAAGAGTCACACAGAATGGGTTGGCTTAGAAGAGCTACAACCTTCACCATCCCAATCAATGAAATCACAGATCCATTTGAATGTAACACTTGAGTGACTACAATACGAAGAAAGAGTAAAAAGCCAAGAGGAGGTCAGTGGTGAGGGAAGGTCTGAGATAAGGCCTGAAAGGCCCCTCCGTCAGCCAGGGAAGTTCTTCTCCTCTATCCCAGCAACAGAACAGACAGGAGTCACAGAATGATCAGGGATGTGGGGTAAGAAGACGTGGGCTTAAACGCTAGCTGTTTCTACCTCTGTAACCTTGGCAAGTAATTTCTCCCTCTTTGAAGGGCAAATTACTTCACATGTAAAATGAGACAGTTGGACTAGATGATCTCAAAGGTTACTTTCAGCTCTAAATCTTAGAATAGGCAAGAACAAAAAAAAGAGAACAGTGATTCTTTGTTCAATCTTCAAAGATTAAGGGCAAGAATATGGTGGTGGACCTTTCATTAAAAGAAGGACAAGTTCCAGTTACTTAACACAATCAAAAGTAAAAAGGCCTGGGGGACAGTGGGTCTATTTATATTTTCTCTGCTGAACTGACTGGGGTGTCTCAAATTAAAAAGTACTTTCTTCCCAATCCCAGACAACTCTAAGGGTTTTTAGGGCAGGTGTCAAAATGCAAATAGAAACATAGAGACTGAGAAAACCACAAATTAACATTATCTTTGTTCTATTGTATTTTGTTTATTTTGCTAAATCCTTGCTATTTACATTTTAAGCTGGTTTGAGCACAACTCTAGTTCAGGGGGTTGTATTGTTTTGTTTTTTTTCTCTTCAAAATATGTGTCATGATAACATCAAAAATAAACAATTCTAGTCTCTTGGCTCTGCCTCTAACTACCTGTGTTATCTTGAGTATGTCTCTACCGGACCTCCATTCCCTTATCTTTCAGAAGAAGAATTTAGATGAGATGATCTTGAAGGTCCCTTTCTATATCTATAAATCCTTAATTGGCTTTCTGTTGACATATTAAATTGTGAGAGTGGGTAGTCTTCTAAATTGCTCAACTACAGCAACTGTGGACTTACTTAGACCCCATCCCAATTCCATACCTCCTCCTCCACCACCACCACATGATCATCATCATTATCATCCCCACCACTACCTATAGAGTTAGTTACTTACAGAAGAAATAGGCAGAGTGAACCCCACTGCGTAGAGGAGAGGGGATGGGACGGTACTGTCATGGTACGGATACTTGATGCTGTTGTCACTACAGAAAAAGCCTCTCTGATATGGCTTTATTTTGGCCAAGTTTAGAACAATCAAGGGCAAGGCAGCTGTGGGGGAAGGGAAAAAAAAGACACACATGATTAAATTCAATTCTCTTCAAAGGCACACTTCATCAGGAAGAGATAAGTATTTATTTGAATGCAAACCTCAGCCCTTTTGCCCTTTTCTAAGAAAGTGGTACCAGCCCACAACACCCAAGGGCAATACTCTCTGGTCAGCAGCTTGCCACAGCATTCACTCCCCAATACCATCCATGCCCTCCCAATCTCACAGAAAAACATTCTCTTAAGTTCTCCACATACTTAAGGTCTAATCATAAAGTAAACCCACTGCAGGAAAGAGCAAATTGGTGCATTTCTTAGAATTCTTGTTCTCCTGAGCAGCCCTCAAGCATGTCACCTTCCAAAGGAGCCCTTCCGGATCGCTCAGCTGACAGCACTTTCTCCTAACAATCACCTCATATTTGCTTTGTATATATTTTGTTTTCTCCAAGAGAAAGTAACAAGCTCGTGGAGAGGAGGGACTGTTTCACCTTGTCTCTATCTTTTCTCAACAGCTAACATGGTACCTGGCACCCACTTGGTGCCCATGTGCATTCAGGGGGAAAAAAATTGTTTTTAAAGTGGAAGGCGGGGAGGAAAGGAGCATCAAAAGAGCAAAGCTCATAATGAATCATAGCAAAGCAACATGAATCTCTTTGGGTAAAAAAAAAAAAGAAAGAAAAGAAAAGAAAATCATGAGTATCTTTAGATGGATGGTATTTCAAAAAATGCAACCAGAATCTTGGGGAGTATGAAATGAACACAGTCAGGAGAACAATTTATACAAGGACAACATTATAAATTAAAAACAATTTTGAAAGACTTAATAACTCCGATCCAAGCAATGACCAACCCACCCATATCTCCAGAGGATCTAGGATGATATATTATTCACCATATGACAAAAAGGCCATGGATAAAAGGTACAGAGACATGGATTTTTGGACACGGCCACCAAGTGGACCACATTTTGTTAAACTATGCTTATTTATTACAAGAGGGATTTTTTCCCCCTTTCTTTCCCTCTGTTAACGAGGGGTGAAGAAGAGGAGAAATGGGGAGGGGGATCTACTGTAATACTTGTACGAGAAAACAGAAGAAGTTAAGGAGAAAGTAACAAACAGGGTAATTTTCAAACTGTTCTGTTGTATATGTGGAAGTGCCTTTTTTAAGTGTTTAAGTTCAGAATAAAAGAAAATTTTTTTTAAGAAAAAGAAACCACTCAAGCAACTTGTTTTCCAAAGTTAATTAATATACCTTTTGGAATATTTACCCATGTAAAGATCAAGTATTAGCACAGTTAATATAGGCATATTTTTAAATAGAAAAAAATGTTCAATAATTCCAGTATTAAGATCCCACTGCGTATTCAGACTAGTTAGGCAGCTGATTACACAATGGTTAGTGCTGCACCTGGAGTCAGGAAAACCTGAGTTCAAATTCAGCCTCAAACACTTAATAGCTGTGCAACTCTGAACAAGTCACTTCACCTCTGCCTCAGTTTCCTCAGTCGTAAAATGAGGATAATTACAGTACCTACCTCCAAGGACTGCTGTCAAGATAAAAATGAGATAATATTTTGATTTCTTGGTCACATAAGCAACAAGATAAAGGATTAGACATTTTCCCCAATTCCCTACAACATCTCAAACTTCTTCAAAACAGAAATTATAAACCAAAAATAAAACTCAATTTCAGCTGCCTCCTTAAGACACCAAGAAGTGATGCTCACTGACCCTGAAATTACTCAGTACCCCTTATCCATCTTCCACACTATGGTCACTGAGGCCACATTTAACAGACCCAAGGACCCCACATAGACTTATATCAAAACCAATTTCTACCCTCCCTCTTTTCAGTGCCATCACACAGTGCCTTGACAGCAAACCTGGCCACAGCCCCTCGGGAGCAAAAGCCTACTAGGAGCTGCAATCCAGAAGCACCCGTGCTGCAAAGCTCTGAACTGGTAGTGCCAGGGAAGTAGGAGGAGAGGGGGTGAGGGAAAAAAGGGTGAGGGGGGGAGCCCACAGTACAGCCCTCCACCAAGCCTGAGGGAAAGAACATATCCAGCTGAGGTCAGTTCTGACCACTCAAAAGTCATTTGGGGCATAGACCTATGTGGATGAATTAATGAACTGCTCATTGTGGGAGGAGGCTAGGATACTGAGAATTCAGTACCCAAGGAAACCACAGAGGTAATGGAGTCAGGAAATGAGTGATAAGAAAACTAAGGGAGAAGATGATTGAAAGTATCAAAGATTTCAGGAAGGTGGAAACTCAATGACCCTGAATATAAACAGGTAAATCAACCAAAAAAATAGTAATAACAGATGCAAATATGGCTCCCAGATCTGGTGTATGAATTCAGGCATCTAAGAATAAATACTGCAAAATAAAGGAAAATGATCCAACACTTGATGAGACAAAGGATCTTTCAGAACTTTAGAATAAAGAGCTACAACCTGCTATTCCTGAGTGATTTAAAAGAGAAATAAGAATTACAAGAGAAGAATTTATGTCCCACCCAGTAAAAATAACAGAAGACTTTGAATTTGCAATGACAAAAGCCTCACCAAAAAACTAACACAAGGACAACCTAGGATAACAGAAGTAAAAAACAATAACATTAAATGAAAATATGCTCACTACGTAAGCAAAACATGCCTCACAGAAATCGGATGCATGGAGACAATACAAGCCTATTCCTAGAACCTTTAGAAAAAGGAAGGAATGGATGGAATAATGCGTTCCAAAGAGCCCCGAGACCTATCATGCAATTCTGAGCTTAACCACACAGGACAAAAGACAGACATTCAAAAATAAAGAAAATTTTGAAACATTTTTGTAAAGAAAACTAGAACTGAAGAGATTATTCACCTCTCAAACACCTCAAATAACAAAAATGCAAAAGGAGTGAATAAATAAAGGACAGTGACAACAGCAGAGTAACCACAGAGAGACCGGTTAGAGATTTCTTTCTAAATGTACACAAGGAGACAAGGGGTGAAGGTAGAAGAAATTTGGTACAAGTAACAGTAAAGAGGCAGTAAGGGAGTGTTATGGATAGAAAAAGGCCTACGGGGGAGGGTGCATGAAAGGAAGAGGAGTGGAGCAGGAGGACAGAGGAGTGACGTGCTCAAGTCAAGAGTAGCAATGAGAAGAAAGTGACCTCTACAATCTCAGAGAAAAGCCTGCAAAGGAGTGGGTGACTGGGGAGGAGGATCAATCATTCCATTGATAAATGTTCCTATGAGTGAAGAGAGAGGTGGTCAGAATTAGAACCCTGGGAGCATCTGGCACCTGGAGGAGTGGGAGAGCAAAGAAACAGGGGAGATTTCCAGGCAATTACAGAAAAAAGGGTCAACAAAAAATGGCATAGGACACTGGTGGGCTGCACAATCAGGAACATGGTAGCAGTGGGGATCTATCACGGTCTGACACCTGAAGTAACTGGCATTGTCTTTTAAGTGAAGCAAAGTGGAAAAGGGAAGTCTTTGGGCAGAGAAGGAAGAGGGGAGAGCCTAGAATGGATAGCTTGGAAGCTATGACCGCAGGAAGAATACAGAGAAGAGAAAGAGATCAGATAAATAAAGAGGGGTCAGGGAATGAGGATCTAGAGTAAATAGAAAGAAAAGACAATGTAAAGCGAGAGAGAAATCTTTCTTTGGAAAGGGGGGGCAGAAAAAAAATTGAAATTTAGAATCTAAGGAACAGGACCAACCTATAGGTAAAAAAAGAAGGGGGGCTATTCAATGAGAAGAGGGAATTGGGGTGAGGAGGAGAGAGAGGTCATAACAACATTAAAGTAACTGAAGGAACATAATACTGTGTTTACAGCAGAAGAGGAAACTTGAAACAGAAAAGAGTCTGCACAGACAACAAGAAAACAATATTCCACAATTAACTTTGATAATAGACATGGTAAAAGGACTGTTAGATCAAAACAACAAAAACTAAAAGCTACAAAAATATAACCAAACTCAATCCCTAAAAGAGGGATATAAAAAGGTGAATTTTCCTATTTCTTTGCAGAGATGGAGAACTATAGATATGAAATATTGCTTATCAGACTTTTTTTGATGTGTTGGTTAGTTTTTGCTAAACTGACTTTTTCCCCCACTTTTTGCTCTTTATTATGAGATTGTCTTCTGAGAAGGATGCTGGAATGTAGAAGTGACATAAAAACAAAAGGTTCATGAAGTGTCCTTCCACCTGGAATTATAATGCCTTGTCCCCTCCTCCCCCCACCAAATCCTACCCAAACTTAGCTCAAAAATCCTCTGAGAAGTCAGCCCTATCCATTCCTAGTCCTAGTCTTTCTTCCCTCCAACCTCACAAAGCAATTAGCCTCTAACTGTTGTAGTTGCTAGTAAGGCAATCCTGTCATCACCCACTACTATATTGTAAGGTCCATGGAGCATAGGAGATGAATATTATCTAAACTTTATATCTCCCCCAGTACTTAGCACAGTAGGCATTTAATATATGTTTACTGAATTTTATTCCAACCTACTTCTAAAAATATAAACATACCTAAGAAAGATGAATGTCTTTTCTGGTTTTTATTTAATGTTAGGCCATGCCTGTTTGTGGCTAGTCACCACATTCCCCCTAGATCAAACTCAAATAGAAATGAATTCAGGATATTGACTTAGAAAACAATAAATTAATATTATCTATGCTGTATTATGTTTTTTAAATTGTTAAACATTTCCCAATTTCATTTTAATCTGGATCTGAGGGAGATTCAGGCTCTGTGTTTTGAGAGTTATACTCTAGATCCCTTATCTTCAAGGGTATCAGATAGTAAGAGGATGAAATTCCAAATCTCTCTTAAATTGACCAATATTTTGAATTTTGTAACAAAATTAGGAACAAACAGATGTTTAAACAAAACAAGGCACTCTCCTTTAGGGATGAGGTACAACAGCTCCACCATGGTGCCTTGTACACGACAAATGATGTGCTCATATAATCACAGACAGGGATGACTGCCCTGTGAACCAAACCAGACCCAATTCCTTTCAAGTAATTATGCCCTTACACTGCTGAACTGCATTAGGACAGTAGTCCCTGAAGTACACTTGAAAATTAAGGTTTACCCTTCCTCATTCATTATGTACAATTTAACGTAACAATTTAAGTTGGATGAGCGCAGTTAATGGCTGGAGGAATTCCGATGCCCTATCACAGTAGCATTTCCCAAGAATCTGTTCTACATCATCTATCACTTCTTTAAGAAATGCAGAAAAAATTGTTTTGAACCATAACAACCAAAAAACACCATGATCTTTAAAATGGATAATTTCAGGGCAGCTAGGTGGCTGCCGTGGATAGAGCACTGGCCCTAGAGAGAACATGAATTCAAATTTAGCCTCAAAAACTTACCAGCTGTGTGACCCTAGACCCTAGACCAGTCACTGAATCCCAATCATCTCCTCCTTCTCCCTCCCCACCCCCACCCCCACCCCCACCAAAAAAATAAAGAATAATAATGGGTACATTTCTCTAATCAGTAATAATTTAGAGCATTTTTTCATATGACTATATGTAGTTTTGATTTCTCCATTGAAAAACTGCCTATATAGTGCTTCTTTCAATCTTGTGGCTGCTGAAAATGTGGATCACGTTTAGGGTACGTAACACATAATAATATAGATTTTTCTGGAGGGTATAATGTCTTTTAAAAGATAGCCTGATTAAGACAATTTTTCACATGAAAAAGTGACACATCACAAAGTGCACATTTTATTCCAAGAGTAGTAGTGGTGGTGTTCAGTAGTGTAGACTCTTTGTGACCCCACACACCACAGCACACCAGGCTCTTCTATCCTCCACTATCTCCCAAAATCTATCCAAGCTCATGTTCATAGTTTCCATGACACTATCTGTCTCATCATCCTCTGCTTTCCCCTTCTCCTTTTGCCTTCAATCTTTCCAACACATCAGGGTCCTTTCTAATGAGTTCTGTTTTTTTATCATGTGGCCAAAATATTTAACCTTCAGCTTCAGTATCTGTCTTTTCAGTGAATAGACTGAAATAATTTAAGTATTGACTGATTTGATTGCCTTACAGTCCAAGGGACTCAAAAGACTCCTCCAGAACCACCATTTGAAAGTGTTGATTCTGCAGCACTCAGATTTCCTTCTAGTCCAATTCTCACAGGCAATACATTACCATTGAAGAACCCTAGCTTTGACTATATGGACCTTTGGTGGCAAGTTGATGTCTCTGCTTCTTACTATACTGTTCAGATTTGCCATAGTTTTCCTTCCAAGAAGCAAGCATCTTTTAATTTCATGGCTTCAGTCTCCATCTGCAGTGATCTTTGAGACCAAGAATGTAAAATCTAACACTGTCCATTTCTTCTCCCTTTATTTGCCAGGAAGTGATGAGATCAGCTGCCATGATCTGAGCCGGTTTGTTTGTTTGTTTGTTTTTTAATTAAGCTTCAGGCCAGCTTTTACACTATTGGCTTGAAGCTAAACATTAAAAAAAAAAAAAAGCTAAGTTCATTTTTTTATTCACAGTTTATTCCAAAATATAATACAAGACAAAAAGCAACAGTAAAAATCATCCATCAGGGTCACCAGTTCATAGTAGGGGATGAAGCACACAGCAATAACAACTGCCTCTACTTCAATGACCATAATTTTAGGAATTTAAAAATCTCTCCTTACTCTCTTTCATTAAATAAAGCCACACAGGAAGATCAGTCTAGTTGGGTGGTTCCTTTTAATTAGACTAAATGTAAAAGGATATCACTTTGGCTAACTTCAGATTTTCTTTGCAAAAAAAATAATAATCTCAAACTTAACTATATATTAAAACAACTCAGCTTTCCTCTGGCAGGAAACAGGGACAAGTGATTAGGACTTTAAAAAACTGAGGGCTAAGACTAAAGAAAGTGGAGTAATATGAAGACATAGTAGGGCTTTGTTTTGATGAGAAAATTTTCAAGGAATTAACATAATCAAAAAGCACTGAGGTTGAGTTCTCTCACTCTACTTCCTACTGCTTCATCAATGCGCCAAGTTCAGGGAGTAATTAGGACATGGCATCACAGATCTAGTGCTAAAAGGAGACATATAGATCAATCCCTTCATTTTACCGAAGAAGAAACTGAGATGACAGTGGAGTCCAGCGAGACATTAGCTCTAGATAGACTGGGGAACCATGGGATGAGATCTGGTGGAATCAGTTCATAGCATCTATGAAAATGAACAGGAAGGGATAAAGAAAGCACAATGGACCATAAATCAGGAGAACTGAGCCCTAATCACCTATGTGTCCCTTGAGTCTCAGTTTCTAGGACTCTGATATGATAAAGGAATAACGGAATTTCTAAGCCAGAAAGAATCTTACAACTAATTCCAACAATATAACTTCACATGATAAAACCCGGGTCCTTAAATAGGGAGAAGTTAAGTGTGGGGAGAAAGGGGGAAGGAGGAAAGTTCAGTATGTTCGGGATTTTTTTTTTTTTTACAAGATAACATATCTAAGCAATAGCAACATCTATTTAAATGTACACTTGGGGCTGACACCAAATCCATACTACTTTTTGTGAAATTTGACTCATGCAACCCATTCATTTAGTCTTTTTTTTTTTTAAGCAGCCTGGGTTACTTTTAGCAAACATTTTTCAGTTCTTTAATACCATAATGTGTTACCTGGGTAGTTTTTAGAAAGTGCTATTCATTCTGCACATAATGAAGGTTCTTTATTTGGTGTCCAATTCAGTTGGACAAAGTACATCTTTGGGGGAAAAAAAACACATGTAATATTTTTCTTGCTTTCTTTGGAAACAGGTGTTACAAATTCCTTCCAGAAGCATATGAAAACCTCCTACTAATCACTAGTTGTGTGTTTATTTCTGAACAGAAATGGTTTTTTCCCTTTTTCAAACAAGGTCATCAGATGGTTAAAAACTAAAGGAACTCATTCAAAGCTTACAGGAGAGGAAAAGAAAAATTGCTAGTAAATTTGCTTATGATTGTTTCTGCTGTGTTCACTAGAGATCAAAGACATGGATTACTGCCCTCTGAATCAAACTAGACTTAACTTCTTTCATACCCTCATACTCAAAAGGTGGAAATTCATATTGCGACTTCATCCTAAACATTACTTGTTTTTTAAAGAATCACTGTCTTGAGAAAATCTTTAGGAAGGATTTCCTACCCTCTCTTCCCCCTCTATATCCACGTCTATTAATTTTGGTAGACATATATGAACTGAATTTTCTTTTTAATGAGCATATGGGGTTTGTCAAAATTAAGGGGATATTTCGATTAGACCTTTTAAATACAAATTGCCACATTTATCAAACTTTTTGTAAACAGTAACTGAACTCTTATTACAAAGGAAACAATGATGATGTGGTAAGAAACTTCATGAAAAATCTCAACTCCAAATACTGAATTTATGGATCCACAAGTAGACACACTTTCCCAAATGACAAAAACTAAAGCTATTAAGAGATTCAAAGGCTTTCCTCAAACCACCAAGCTATAGCTGAGTATCTCTAACGATTAAGAAAAAAAATTTTTGGTGAGAAATTCTCCCTTATGACACCTCCGGGTAACCAAGAACTCGAATTTCACAGGCTTTGCACTTTCACCTGCAGCAAATCTACAGAGGAGAAAATTATGGACACATGATTCCAGAGTCAATTTTCTGGCCACCATGGTCCTTCCATGGTCCTTTTAATCTTAATAGAACTTAAACGGTTTAAATACATTCAAGCAGTACTAACTAAAATCCCAAACATTTATGAAAATATCAGAGTTCAATATGAAATAAAAAATAAAGAGAAACAAAACGGAAAATAATCAGAAATTCAAAAATCATGACACTGATGCCATCTGATAACCAGAAAAGGGGGAAAAATTCAAACATTCATATTTTGAAGATAGAATGTCTGTGCACACAAAGTTCCTTCCATGTTTTGAAATGTACTGCACCGGCACAGGGTTTAGTGTCCAAAACTTCTCTGAACCTTTATGTTCTCACACAGACATCTCCAGAAGGACTTGATGGTAAGAGAAAAAAACAGCACATCTCCCTGTAATGTCTGGCCAACCAACATACCAGGTGTGCTGAGGACCTGACTACAGACGATTGTGGGAAATAAAGTTGGATAAATTGATGCAATAGGGATTACTGGAAAGTTCTGGCCAGGACAAGGAGTATAAGGGCAATTTGTGCCATTTCAGAAACAATCCACATACTTCTGATGCTGCTACTCCTTTCAGGGCAGGACAATGCCATAATGAAACTGTTTCTGAACAATCACTACATGGGTTAGCGCCTCATGTTGTTTTACTTAATTCTCTTCCACTGTGTTACAAGGAACATCACCAATAAAATATTTCTTAAAAGAAAATGATCACAAGATAAAGGGGGAAGAACAGGTATAAGATAAAAGGCTGGAGTTGAGGTTATACATTTGAAAGTCATCTGCAAAGAGGTGAAAGGTGAAACCATTTAGGTCAAATTAGCTCTTGGGACAGAGAAAAAGCAAGGCCCAAAGACTAAGTTTTTAAAGAACACCCACACCCTAGCCACTAGCTTCAAAATCGTCTCTTTGACTGTACAGTTATACTATAAAAAGTGCTAAGTTTTTATTCTGTTTTTAAGTGGTAACAAAAGACGGAAAAGAACCAGTCTGGATGTAAGATAAGTGGGGTTTACTAAAGAAGCTGTTCCCTACGTTTTGTGGTTTTAACTGAGAATTACCTTCCAAAGTCTTGAGTGTCTTAGAACAGTTTCTCAGACACTTAAAATAAATCAGTATATATTTTAAATACAGCTTTAAAAAGCCAAACCTGGAAGGGCAAGTTATTTTTGCTGTCATATCCTCAGATTTCTACACAAGTCAAGATACAACTAATCCTGTTTATTTACAGTATTATATACAGTATTATACAGACTAATTGTTTTTCAATCAATTCAGTCAGTGTAATTATATTACAGTATTTACAGACTAATTTTTTTTTCCATCAAAAATCAATCTCTTGCGTCTCCTCTCTGAGAAAGAGTATGTTAAAGCAACTCCAACTGACCACAGGCTACATTAATTAATTCCTTCCACTCCTTCCTGGAAACACAGCTCCTCCCTTGCCATTCCAATGAGGCAAAGGTCATATGCAGTAGCAAATTTTCCAGGCTGGTTTCTTTAGGCAAAATTCAAGGAGTCAAGTAGTAGTGAGAGGGATTGTAGCGTATGAGAGTTAATGAACTCTGCCGGCCACCTGTTAAGACCTCTTCAGCTTACTACAGCAGCAGTAGAGAAATGGGAGTTTTCATCCTCAGGTAATCCATCCTCAGACTTTTAACTGTTTACATGATAATGGATGCTAAATGCTGGAATTAATAATAAACAGAACACATTTTAAGAGCTGTGGGCAAGAGAATTCAAAGCACGAGAAATGGCATAATCAGAATGTATGAGACTGGCAAGATCATTAAAGAGGTAGCCTGAATGAATGAACAAGTAAAGTTATCTTCCCTCATCCAGTCTTGACATCTTTCTACTACGCTTATAAAGGGTGAGAAAAATTATTCCTTAGGAAGCACCATGACAGAAACAAAAGAATGTGAACAAATTCAACAGGAATTTATTTTGTGTCTATTTTTTAAAAGGGAAAAAAAAAAGGATTTATAAAAGATCTGTGAGAATTCCAAATAAGTTTCCAGTGGGCCAGTGAAGACTAACTTATAAAGAGTTAAACAAATATCTCCCCCTTGTACTATTAAACATCCATGTTATTTATATTCTCTCAGGCCCCATGAGTTGTTTGTCCCCCACCCCCAAATTCAACATTTTCGTGAAGAGTCTGTCAAAGAGAGCTGCCTTAACAAAGTGATGACAGAGTACCTGAAGAAGACTGTCAGAACTGTAGGATTCCAGAGGTGGAATAAACAGAGATACGTTACCTACCTAGTCCAATCCCTTCCATTGCCTACATGAGGAAACCTAGACCTACGTACATGAAGTGTTCCATGTAAGGTGACAGGACTGGTTAAATGTGAAAATGTATTATTATACAGAGCTGCCATTCATTCTTCAATGCTACAAAGTATGAACCCCCAAATTCCTTAACATGACAATAAAGTTAGAGTTGGACTAAAGAAGTTCAGAACCCAGAGATACAGTATTTGACTTTAAAATCTGTCCCAATAACCCACCCCCTCACCCTTCAGTGGTGTACCACAGAACAAATAACCCCAGATGTGTTAAGACAGGATCCCATCTACTCTAGAACATAAACCCACCAAGGTAAAGCACAGATCATGAGATTTAGAAAATGGGATCAAAAAAGGTTAAATGACTTGCCTGAGAGGGCACACAACTAATTACTCAGAGATAGGATTTAAATCCAGACTGGCCCTCTAATTCCAGACCCAATAACCCCTCTCCAATCACCACCCCCAAACCCCCTCCTCTTCCCACTAAGTTGCTACTCTCTCCCAAAGCCAACCATCCTGGACCTGCCTCTTCTTTTCCTAAATAATTTCCTTCGGTGAATTCATCAGCTTCCACAGATTCAAACGATAACTTCTACAAAGGAGAGTCCTAAAGCTATATATTGGGCTTTGATCTTTCTTAAACCCCAATCTCTCATTAACAACTGTCTGCTAGACATCTCCATCTGGACATACTCACAGGCACCTCAAACTCAAAATATCCAAAATGGAACAGATGATATTTCTCCCTTCCCATCCTCCTTCAGAAGCCTCTATTTCTGCCTAGGGGCACCAGTTCACAATCTGATTTGTCCATATATCTTTATTTCCAACCCCCACATCCACCATCACCCCTCCCAGCCTTCAGGGCAACTCTACATCCACAACCACGTGGTGGTCCCTACCCTTCACTCTGGGAGCCTCTACCTTACTTCAAGTCCCTCTTACCTCTCTTCACCTATTACTATTATTGCAATAACCTCCTAATTATTTCCCCTGCCTTTCTGTCTCTCCCTTGGTCTGAATCATCCTCCACACTTTCAAAGCACAGGTCATGTCTGACCTCTGCCAAAAAATCTTTGAGGGCTTCAAGGTGCCTCTAGGCTAAAATATAAAATACTCTCTGCAAAGGATACGAATTACTCCACAATAAGTTTCCATCTACCTTTCCAATTTTATTTCAAATTATTTTCCATCCATTTTCCACTCTAGTCACAATGACCTGCTAACTGTTCCCCATTTTAAATAACAGTCTATCTCCTGCCTTATTGGAGCCAATTCCATGTTCAGAATGGACTCACTGGTCAGGGTGCGGTAATTGGAATACTCCTTTTGCTCTACCCCCGACCCCCTATGCCACTTCTGGACTTTGCTCTGCTACCATCATCACCTGGCAACCTCTCCCTTTCTTGGAAATCCATCCTATTCAAGTCTAACAAACCCAATTCTGATGCTCGTGACCACTATCAAATTGCCCATACCCTTTCCTGCTTCACTCCATAAATTCAACATCTGGTTCACACTTTCTCTCCACAAATCTGTCCTAGACCCTCTTTCTCTCTTCCCTCAAGGCCATTTTGCTTGGCGTTCTCACCAATTCCTGTGGGTTCAGTTATCCAAGATGATGCCCAGATCTATAAATCTAGCTCCAATTTCCCTCCTAAGCTGAAGCCATGAATAACCAACTGCCTCTTAGACATCTCGGAACAGGATGTCCCAAAGATAGCTCAAACTCAATGTGTCCAAAATGGAAATCGTTATATTTTTTCAAAAAGCTTCTCCTCTTCCCAAATTCCCTATCATTTTCAAGGGTACCACTAGCTCTCAGTCACCCAAACTCAATATCATTTTCAACCACTCATTAGAACTCACCCCACACATCCTGTCTGTTGCCAGCCCCTCTTGTTTCTACATTTGTAATACTTGGAGTAGGCTTTTCCCATCCTCCTTCCCCTCTTTGGGCCATGTCTCCCCTTTATCCTCTGTATATTGAAAGTTGTTCCTTCCATTAGAACATCAGCACCTCAAGGGAAAGGATCTCACTTTTTCCTGTTTTTTTTTAAATCTCCAGACTTCACCAGCACAGTGCTTGGCACAAGGTACATGTTTGATAAGTGCTTCTTGATTACTGAATCAAGAAACAGAAAGGAGATGGTTGTCTGTTGCTAACAGAAGGCTTCAAAATGAGAAATGTTTATATCATTTATTCGCATTGTGCTTAGACTTAAGTACTCCAGTACTCTAAAATATCAAAAAGAGAGGATGATTTTATATGTGTGTTTGTGTATGTATATGAATGATGAATGAATGCATGTGGATGTAGTCCCTGTCATCTATGTTAGTTTGGTCCATTGACTAGAGTCATATGTTACTTTGCTGGCTAGGTGCAAATGAACACCACGGATCTGATTTCTATATGATACAGTTAACTTTTTCTGTTGAAAGGCCACAGATTTACCCAAAATCACACAAGTGGATCTAACAAACATTCATTTGGTCCGAAGTGAAATAGAGGGAAAAGGGGGTGGCTTTGTCCGAAGCCATTCACATTCTTACATAACCTATTAATGGTGAGTCAAGAATATTACCTCTGGACATACAAAAGCCTAACATCAGACAACTGGTCAAATGATCACTGTCCTGGTACTGGCTGCCACTAGTTTAATGGGAAACCTTCCATAAACTCCCTAGTTTGCTGTTTTAACCTCCTATGTCATTTTGCTCTGCCTTTGAAAATTAGGTCTGAGAGGGAATACTTTCCAATACTGTTCATGGATTATTTTGTCCATGGCTTATGAAATGGAAATAAGTACTTGAATCCATCATACTTTACAGCTATTGTCTTAGGAGTACAAGAAAGTGGCACATTCTTATAGTTACCCAACTTTGAAATGGGGCTAAAAGACACCTTGGAAGTAGAGTGCAAATAATTAACAACACTAGCATAAATATTTTGGGAGGGAGATTCTAATTATAACTTATAAGAAAAAATGGTTATCCCAGGAAGAATTAAAAAAAAAACCCAACAACACCCACACCCCTTCTTAATGGCTTGTTTGTCATTTTTTTTAATTCCTGTTTTTCCCTGCAGCAGGAAGCCAAATAAGATAAGGGAATGTGGATTGCCTGATTTTGCCATTTGGGGTAGAAAAATGACATGACAGATAATCAACACTCAATATGCAAGGGAAAGATTTGAAAAAACTCTAAATTCTCCTCCATCTCTACCCCCAAAAAAGGACTTGAAATTATAATAAAATAAAAAAAGATACTACCAATTAAAATCTAGGCCTGCAATCAAGTGCTTTTAATAGCTTAAATCCCTGGAGTAAAAAAGTATTTTAAAAAATACTTACATAGACTTAAGTTATGTCTAGTCTGCAGTTATGACAACTAAACTGGCCCAGAAACAAGAACTCAAATTATCATGAAGTCTGTTTCAAAAGAAAATACAATTCTTACTTGAGCAGTAACTCACCAAACTGGGCCATATGAAAGAGTACAGGGAGGGGGACTGTTTTTAAAGTATATACCCTCCATAGAGGCATTTTAATTACATTTCCAATATTTAAGTCACTGTCATCAGTAATACTGGCAGAAGCTTGGTGTAGCAGACAGGGATCCTGTCTCATAGTCAGGGAGGTCTAGCTTCAGTTCTTGGATTTTGGGCACCTTCTGCCTATGTGACCCTGGGCAAGTACCACTATTGTGGGGGCGTACTGCATCGGTAGAGCAGATTTCCTCAACATCAAAGGGAATAGGACTTCCTTAAGCCAGTGAAATCAGATCTGGAAAAATAATCAAGATAATTACAAACTACTTGTTTCCCAAAAATACATATTTATAAGGCCTTTCATGAGCCACCCTGAAGGTCTCAGTTTGAAGCGATTTTTAGGAGGCCCACAAAATGTATTCATTCATTTAACAAACGTTTACATTGAATATTTAGTGATTGGAAAAGTACAAAGATGGAGGGCACTCAGTCCCAAGGAATTTACCATCCAGCAGGGGAGAGAAAAGATGCATAAAAATGTATGCAAAGCAAGAAAGAAGATGACTGAGAAGCAGCACGTGCTGTCCCAGAAAATGCACTGCATTTGGAGTCAAGTTGGCTAATACTCGCTCTCTGATCCTGTTTCCTCATCTATAAAAATGGTGATAATATCAGCAGCACTCCCACTTCACCCAAGATGATTACAGAACCAAAGGAAATGAATGGGTCAGTGTCCCTTGGAAACACGAAGGCTTTATGATAGAGACAGCATCTGAATTGAGCCTCTGAAGATGCACAAGATAGGATCAGTGGAGACTGAGGTAGACATTCAAGACAGCAAAAAAGATCAGGGAATGTGTAACTGCACGCTGTCCAATTTGGCAGAAGCATAGTGTCCATGAGAACGGGGAGAAAAGGTCTAAAACAATTAAGCTTTGGATAAAGTGAGGTCAAGGTTCCCACAGACCCATAAACATAACTCTCACTCAATCTTAATTTAAGATTCCAATCTCTGAAAGCTGCAAAACAGAACCAACAGGTCATTAAATGACTCAGTAAAATGACTAAGCAAAGATACCTCCTTATAAACTCTCACGTCACATGTATGTATCACTGTTTTCCAAGTGTCTATAAAAAAGGGAGAGACCTTCGTTACAACGTGTCTCATTGAAGCTCATGGCTCAGATCCTGGCTGTCTACAGTATTCCAGAAATGGAGAGAGAGCAAATGAAAATCTGTACATATGTTTATCTACTGTCAAGGAAAGATCCAAAATGAGCTGGAATATTCACTGGGGACAAGAGGGAAGGAGCAAAAATAGAGGTCTTCCTCCATTAAAAAAAAAAAAAAGTCTTATTTATCGATGCTTATTTTGTTTTTACCTAACTTTCATTTCCCAACCCAACAAAGAAGAAAAAGTACATTTTATCATCATCCCTCCAGATTCAAGACTGAACCATGTGTTTAACCTGAAACAAAATGTATGTTGTTCTGGTTCTACTTTCTTCACTTTGCATGAGTTCATACGAGTCTTGAATTATTCATATTTATCATTTCTTACAACATAGTACTTTTTATACTCACATACCAGAAACCGTTCTGCCACAGCCCAAAGGATGGGCCTCCACTTTTTTTCCAGTTTTGTCCTAGCACATTGTGCTATGAGTGTTTTGGTATATGTGATATGACATCACAAGGTTTGTGTAATGTCACACTCCTTCCAGCACCCTTCGACCAATTAATAGCTCTTTCCAAACAGGATATTGGTGGGACTATCTTCTCAAAACCTCTCCAACAACAATAATAATAGCAGCTAACATTTATACACCACATGCTATGAACTGTGTTAAGTGCTGATTATTACCTCACAACAACCATGTTTAAAATATTGGCTATTTCCATTTTTTAATCACCTTTGCCTATTTTGTGAGTGTGAAATAAAACTTCAATGCTGTCTTAATTTTCTTTTTCTCATTAGTAGTGCTGGAGCACTGTTCCTATGATTTTTGATCATCTGAATTCTTTTGAAAATTGTTCATATCTTTGATCAATCTCTAGTCTTTCTACATGGTAGCTGCCTGAAGAATACTTTCTGTATGTCAGTCAATTGTGGGACAGAACTGAAAAGATCTTGACTAGCTAGCCCTCCAGGCTTGCTAGTCAAGGGGTTTAAAAAAAAAAGATTAATACTCAGAGGTTACAACAGATAAGCAGATGGTCCTACAGATTAATTAGTAAAGGAGCAAACAGCAACTCTCAGGGGATAGAATAGGGCTTCTCCCTCATTAGGAGACTGCGAGTTTCTTAAAAACAAGGGCTGCCTTTTGCCTCCCTTTGTATCCCTAGTGCTTAGCACTGTGCCTGGAACCTAGAAGGTGCTTAATAAATGCTTGCTGACTGACTTCGGTGGAAGCAGAGTGAGATTTCATCAAAGGATAACCACAAAGGCAGAGAATAGCAAAGGTAAAGCAAAAATAGCAAGGAGAGCTCTGAGACGATGGGAGGGGCCTGTAAAAGACAGGGCCAAGAAGTAGCATGGCACAGCCCAAGGTTAGCAAACAGAGCCAGAGGGGCGTCCCAGAAGATGTGCCCTTTCTTACCCAGATGGGCAAATTCTCTAGGATGTGTTTTCTTCCCCATCAGCATAAGCTTTTGGAGAAAATAGCATTCCTTTGTATACTAAGTACACAGTAGAGGGTTAGAATGAGCTTACCACTTGCCTTTCCTTTAACCTTTACTTAGTAAAAAGTATAAAAAGTATGATTGTTCTAATTAAATACTTACCATTTGAATCATGGTTCCTGCCTGATCAACTGATAGAAAATGCACTATATATGTAGCATAATGATTAAGCTGTATTCACATTATAATTACCAAAAACACTTCACCGTGAAGTGGGTTTAAGTTCTAGACATCTGAAATGTCCTTTACATAACAAGCTGCTAACTGTAATTGATAGAGCACAAACGCCTTTAAAAGCAATAAGGAATTCAAAGTAACATTTTAATGTCAGCAGATGCTAATAATGCAATCTAAAATGAAATTTGACCTTAAAAAAAATGGTCCAAAAAGATTGGGAACTACAAATACAGGCCAGCGGGGGTCTAAACAAAGCCATTAAATGTGGGAATGAAAAAGAGATGGACAGATGTAAAAAATAAAGCTCTACAGACTGGGCAAAAGGTCATATGACTGTATATGGTGAAAGAGGAAAATGTGTAAGATGGAAAAGAAAGAAGAGTTGGAAATAACTAGGGATCCCTAGCCTAGGTAACTAGAAAAGCAGTTCTCTGTCTAGACTGGATAGTCTTGGGGTTTATTTACATATATTTACCTGGTTTTCTTTATAAGGTCATGAGCCTTTATCTCCTCTTCTTCATTATCTTTATTACATCATTTTAACAGGTTGACCCTATTTTTGAGAATTTTCTTTTTCTGGAGACTGACCCATTCCCTACAACAGTTGTATCCACCCAGAAAAAAAACTTGTTCTCCAACACTCTTCTCTGGAAAAGAAAATACAACAGCCCTACATTTAATATTCTAGCCTGCCTTCATACTAGTAGATAGATACCTTATGTTACCTTTAAGTATTTAGCCATGTTCAGTAAAATAGCGCCAGCCTCCATACCAAAACCAATTTAATTAGTTAAGTTTTCTAATAACCCCTAAATTTCTCATGTCTTCTCTTTTCTGTTTCCCTTGTTACAGCCCTAATTGTTTTTTGATTCTTACGGAATATTTATCAGAAATCTACTAAGTATAAGACCTTTCCTAAATACTCGAGCTTCTGAAAATCTTAATTTTGGCCTTCACTCCCATGTGGATCAGAAAAACTGGTATCTTTTCATGTCATCACCACTACTTTTCTCATAGACGGATTCCTCTCATTTTTTTACTGGGCCATTTTCCTTTCTATGAATCTGTTGCACACTGTTAATATGTACATCCAAAAAAGCATCTTCCAATTCTACATCCTCTGTCTGACTATATAGAGTGCTTTAGTGACTGCTTTCAATCTTGGTTTTTGAGCCAAAATTACATTCCATATTTGTTCTCTAAAGTCCCATAAGCTTCACCTATAGCTCCTTGAAGGTAGAGGTTTCTCATTTCTTTTCTTTCTCTGGCATCCTCAGTGTCTAATGCAGAACCTTACACAAGTTTTTATTAAGTGACTACTGTATACCAAGCATTTTTCCATTCAAAAAACACATCGCTATTACTATAATTATTGTTATTAAACCACAACTTACTTCAAGAATAAAAATCACAAGACACCAGAATCTTTTAACTTTTTCTGTGTACTCTTTTTCAACCTATGCCTGAGTTACCAAATAGTGCTTTCCAAACCTTTGGAAGAGCCCATAAATCCCTCCCCAAGACTACTGTACAAGACACATACTCATAATCAGCTCAATTCAACCAGTATTTATTAAGCATCTACTATATCCAAGGTACTATGCCTTGGACCTGATACCAAGGAATTTGCATTCATTCTCCTTGGGAATAAAAAGCATATACACAAATAAATACAAATAAAAAATATACAAAGTACATTCTTTAAGATAAATCCAATTTCCTTGATGACCTAAACTTTTTATATCAAGTTCCTGACTTCCAAAAATCTGAATTACTACCAATATGTTTCTTGTGTTTAACCCACTGAATTAATAAAGTATGGATCACATAATCACTTTCTGGGAAACGTCCCAGAAATATCCTTTTTATTGCTATTAATCTCAAAGTACTTCGACTTTAACCAATTAGGTTTTACATGACTTTTGCCCATGCAGTCTTGCTTCTGCCACCTCTCTGTTCTGCCTGACTACATACAAAGACAGATAAGACACAAGGCTCTCAAAAAGCTTAAAATTCAACAAGAAAAAGAAGGGAAAGAACATACTATGTAAACATACGTTTACACAAACTATGCAAAAATTAAATAAACAGGGAGAAAGGAAAGCTCCTGCTTCTTGATAATTTACTGCTTACATGACCTGGAGCAAGTCACTTAACCTATCTTTGCTAATGATCCATCATCTATAAAACAAGGATGTTGGACCAGATGACTTTTCCACTCTAAATATGATCTAAAGGGTATGAAAAAATTGAGGAGAAAATTCTCCTCACCTGAAGGCTTCAAGGAAGAGGTGTTATTTGAGGAGAGCCTCTTAGGAAAGGAGAGACTTCAACAGACAGAGAACTGTCAGGTGGGTACGGGGTTCAGAAGAGTCCAAAACAAATATGTATATGGAATAGTTCTATATTGTCTGAAACATAGAATGGATGAAGGGGAATAGTACCAGTAATAGTACAGGCTAGAGAAGTGGTAGGTTTAAACCAGACTTCAAAGAGTCTTAAATGTCAACAACATGATTTTGTACTTTGTTTTTTGATAAGCATTGGGGAGCCATCTTACATCTTATATATAAAGAAAATGTCCATCACGCACTGAGGAAACCTAACTTATAACAATTCTACGTGAAAGGAAATTACTCATCTGTCACCCAACTCAGTTAATAATTAGGCTGCCTCTTTTGACAAAATACACCCATTTCTATTAAAAAAACATTGGACAGCATAGGAATAAAGGGAATTTTCCACAAAATAATAAGCAGTATCTACCTAAAACCTTCAGCAAGCATTATATGCAATGAAGACAAGCTAGATGCATTTCCAATAAGATCAAGGGTGAAGCAAGGATGTCCATTATCACCACTATTGTGATATCACCACTATGGTACTAGAAATGTCAGCTATAGCAATTAGACAACATAAAGAAATTGAAGGAATTAGAATAGGCAAAGAAACTAAGTTATCACTCTTTGCAGATGATATGATGATATACTTAGAAAATCCCAGAGATTCAAGTAAAAAACTACTTGAAATAATAAATAACTTGGTAAAGCTGCAGGTTACAAAATAAACCCACACAAATCTTCTGCATTTCTATATATTACTAAGAAAGCCTAACAGCAAGAGATAGAGAAGTCCCATTTAAAGCTAGGGTAGACACTATAAAATATTTGGGAGTTTATCTGCCAAAACAAACCCAGGGACTATATGAACACAACTACAAGACACTTTTTGCACAAATAAAGTCAGATCTAAGTAAGTGGAAAAACATCAGTTGCTCGTGGATAGGCAGAGCCAATATAATAAAAATGACAATTTTACCTAAATTAATTTACTTATTTAGTGCCATACCAATTAAACTATCAGATAATTATTTTCCAGAGCTGAAAAAAACAGTATCAAAATTCATCTGGAAGAACAAAAGGTCCAGAATATCAAGGGGACTAATGAAAAGAAATGCTAGGGAAGATGACCTAGCACTACCAGATTTCAAACTGTATTATAAAGCAGCAATTATCAAAACCACTTGGTACCGGCTAAGAAAAAGAAGAGTAGACAAGTGGAATATGCTAGGTACTCAAGACACAGTAGACAGCGAATATAGCAATCTACTGTTTGATAAACCCAAGGACCCCAGCTTCTGGGATAAGAACTCACTGTTTGACAAAAATTGCTGGGAAAACTATATAACAGTGTGGCAGAAACTAGGCATAGACTAATGCTTGACACCATACACAAGAATAAAATCCAAATGGGTACACGATCTAGGGTATAGATCTATGGGTACAGATCTATCTCTATAAAGATTGATAGATCTATGGGTACAGATCTATCAATCTATAAAGACTGATACTATGGACAAATTGGTGGAGTAAGGAATAGTGTATTTATCAGATTTATGGAGAAGGGAAAAACTTTTGACTAAAGAAGAGATAGAAAGTATTATGAAGTACGAGATGGATAATTTTGATTACATTAAACTGAAAAGTTTTTGCACAGCCAAACCCAATACAACCAAAACTCTGAGGGATGTAGAAAACTGGGAAAGAATTTTTACAGGTAATGTCAGTAATACAGACCTCATTTCTAGAATATATAGAGAACTGAGTCAAATGTACAAAAATACAAGTCATTCCCCAATTGATAAATGGTCAAAGGATATGAACAGGCAGTTTTTAGAGGAAGAAATTAGTTATCTATACTCATATGAAAAAATGCTCTAAATCACTTTTGATTAGAAAGATGCAGATCAAAACAACTCTGAGGTACCACATCACACCTATCAGATTGGCAAACATGACAGAGCAGGAAGATGATAAATGTTGGAAAGGATGTGGGACAGTTGGAACACTAATACATTGCTGGTGGAGCTGTGAGCTGATCTAACCGCTCTGGAGAGCAATTTGGAACTATGCCCAAAGGGCTACAAAAATATGCATACCCTTTGACCCAGCAATAGTGCTTCTAAGGCTATATCTTCAAGAGATCATAAAAATGGGAAAGGGTCCCACATTTACAAAAATATTTATAGCAGCACTCTTTGTGGTGGCCAAAAACTGGAAATCAAGGGGATACCCATCAATTGGGGAATGGTTGAATAAATTATGGTATATGAATGTAATAGAATACTATTGTGCTATAAGAAATGAGGAACAGGAAGACTTCGGAGAGGCCTAGAAAGACTTATATGATCTGATGCTGAATAAAAGGAGCAGAACCAGGAGAACTTTGTGTACAGCAACAACCACAGTGTGAGAAAGTTTTTTCTGGCAGACTTGAAACTTCATAGCAATGCAGGGACTTAGAGAAAAATTCCCAGTGGTCTTCTAAGGCAAAATGCCTTCTACATCCAGAGAAAGAACTATGGAATTCAACTGTAGAATGTAACAGATCATTTTTGTGTGTGTGTTTAATGTTTTGGTTTGTTATATGATTTCTCCCATTCAATTTAATTCTTCTACATAGCATGACTATAGTGAAAATGTATTTAATAAGAATGTTTGAGTAGAACCTACATAAAATCGTATGTCATTTTGGGGAGGGAGGGAAAATTAATAATCTAAGTTATATGGTAGTGATTGTAGAACAATGAAAATAAATAAAATTAATTTTTTAAAAAAAGAAGAAAAAAATAATTAGGCTGCCTACAATAAAAGCATCCTGAATCTCACATTATGAGATAAAATTAGGCGTTATACCCAACACTGAAGTTCATTATTATCCATAACCTGCCTAAAAAGTTTTGATAGCATCATATTTTAGAAAACTTTTCTCAACTGGGTCAGTGGATCAGATAGAAAAACTTGCATATATATATTCAAATCAGTAAGAGAAAAAACATTTTAGTTACTACCCTCCCTTCTTCCCCAGTCCCCCATGCTCTTTAAGAAAATGAGGCTAAATCATTTGTTACAGGTACCCCAGCTATTTCTTGAACCTTCTGGACTGGATATATTTCTATTGGTGACTTTTTTACTACCTAAGTGAAATGATAAAAAGTGATATCAACTTTTTAACCACATTTTTCATTTTCTCTTGTCTCATTTATCATAATTGTATGTCTTCAGAAAAGTGTCAAAATAAGTAGATATAAAAAAGGACAGCTTCAGCTAAGCCCTAAAATTACCCTCACTAAACCAACCTTTCTCTTCTCTTCCATCCAGACACAAATTCCATTCCTCTTTGTTTACTCTTTATTTCTAGTTTCTTACTATCTTTCCATCCAACCATAAACATCTCCAATTTACTGTATCCTACCACCACCTGTGGGAACAGTGCCCACAAAGCAACCCAAAGGTAGTGTCTGGTTCCTGACAAAGACAGGATAGAATTAATGAACACATTCCCCAAAGAGATCTGAAAGACAAACACCAGACAAGTGAGGTTCAAATTCCAATTCCAAACCTCCTCTAACAGTGGTCAGGGCTACACTAGGTCAATAACATCACAAAGGGAGGTTCGTTAGGAAGTAGAATGAGGAGAGGGTGGAGGGATTATATTTGCCTACAGTGCCAAAGTGGACAGTTCAGTGGCATGCTCACAAAAGGATTTTTCCTTCCTCCCATATTACAGTTACCTGAATAAATTAAGTTTCCTCAAACAAACCTGATCAAATCAAGACACAAGATTTCCAAGCCTTAATTTCCTGTAAAAAAAAAAAAAAAAAAGAGGGGGGGTTGACAGTTATGGTCTTCTCAAAAAGTACTATTGGAATTGGAACACACACACACACACACACACACACACACACATTGTCTAAAATAAATGTAGTCTCCCTGTTGATCCAAACTTCGTATCAATTTCTTACTTGCTGCACTCACATATCTTTGGGGTTCACTACAATTAAATTAATATTCAACATCCCTATCACATAATCTCTTGCTGAGCAGCTTCTGGGCACAAACAAATTACCACAGGCCTGCTTCTGCCAATATCACCCTTAGCATTTATATACATATATATGTATATATATATATATTATATATATATACACACACACATATATACACTATATATAACTAACAAGTCCTACAACACTCTCAACCACTGACTATCCCCCTCCACCCCACCACAGCAGTCACACAGACCTCAGTAGGGAGATATTTGGGGGAGTTTTAGAAGACAAAATCATTAGTACTAGGAATTATCCTTAAAACGTGAACTGGTAGTTGGCACATAGACTGCAATCTAATCTAACTATCTAATGCCAAGGCTCCTCAGCTGGTATCAGTGATAATACTTTCCACGTACATACCAAGGTTCATTCTACTTGAGAACAAGAAGACCTCTGCATCTACAAAATCAAACTGTTAAAAACAATTCAAGGTGAATGCTGAGAAAAAAGATTAGGGAAAAAAAATTGGCATATATTTAAACTCAGAAACAAGAAACTGACACAGCACTCATCACCCTTTGGCAGTCAAACATCTTATGTGACGATCTTGGTCTAACTAAATCAAATGTCAAAAAAAAAGGGGGGGGGGGGCGGAAGCAGATGTAACCATTTTAAAATTGACCATTCATTTTTACTGGATATCACACCCTCCAAAAGGCTCTGGAATTATACACTGTTTCTGAGCAGTGACAATTGTGGACTAAGTACATCCAACAGTATCATCTTCTAAAAACAGCTTACCAAGAATGACCCTGAATCCAAAAGCATGACAGGAAATCACCTTAAACCATGGAAAAGCAAAAAGGTCTTAAAACTCACCCTGTAGAGCTCAAAGGGATGATTCCACAAAAGTTTTTTGTCATGTCAAGAAACAAGATCCTTAAATCCAGGCAAAACCGAAAAGCATTAAATCAAAATGCAGAATACAGTCTGTCACACCTTATTATATATAAGAACTCAGAGAATTCCTGAGTTAGGCAAAGTAAACATTGTGTCTTCTTTCAACCTGATACAAGCTTCCACAGCAACAATTACCTGCAGGGAAAGATCTCCAACTCCATTCCTTTTCCAAACTTCAAAAAAGCAAAGTCACAATTGCTGAAGTCTGGACAACTGGAGGACAACTGTTTGCATCAGATGACCTGGTTTTGTATGGAAGTATATCACTCCAGTTCTACTTTGCTTTATTATTGTTTAGTCAGTCAATCATGGCTGACTCTTCATGACCCCATCTGAGGTTTTCTTGGCAAAGATACTGGAATGGTTTTCCATCTCCAGCTCATTTTACAGATGAGGAAAGTGGGGCAGTGTTAAGTGATATGTCCAGGATCACACAGTTAAGTGTCTCAGGTCCTCCTGACTCCAGGACCAGCACTCTATCCAGTGTACCACCTAGCTGCCTCAACTATTTTGCCTCCTTCTTTCTATAAAATTTTTTTTCCATTTGTGTACCAGTCTCAATTTGGTCTCAAATGAACATGCAGATAAGAACCAAAATGAACAAAAGTAATTTAAGATAAAATTCCCATAGTTACACTAGCATATTACAAATTTTAAAAGGGATACAAGTACTTTAAAAAAAATACTCTAATGTAGGTGTGTAGTGGGTATAAGGGAGCTAGTGTAAGGAAGCCCTGAATTGAGGGCCATAAAGCTCATAGCTTTGCCCCTCAGGCAACTCAGTTGCTAATCTATACTGGTAGTTTCCTCAGGGATTCCCCAAAATCACAGGTCACAGATCACACCAAAAAAAACTTCTAACTACTGTATCTGAATACAGAGCTCTGGAAAGAGACTTAAGGAGTCATCTAGTTGAACCGCCCCCCCCCCCCCCATTTTTTCAGAAGAGAACTGAGGCCAAGGGCATTAAGTGGGCTACTCAAAGGAAAGGCAAAATAAGCCTCAAGGTGAAATATTTAGCCCCAGGCTTGACTCCAGAGCCAATTCTCTTTCCACTGGACTCAGCTGCCCCACAACAAAGTAATTTAGATATTTCAAAACTTTGAATTATTTGTACATAAGGATAAATCAGTAGTGTCCATCAAAAAAATTTACTTGCAAATTCTTCCCAAGATGTTTGTACTTGTTTTACTTAGTTCTAAATACCATTTTATAAATGTTTTCTAATGGATTCTATTTATGCTAGCTTCACATCTGCCCTAATTCTTCAACAGATTGATAATTTTATCATGGACATGGATCACAACCCATCCAGCCTTGCCTATGTCATAAATTGAGGGCAGTAAGTGACTTTAGAGGTCAATTCAACTTACTCACATTTACAGATGAGAAAACTGAGGTCTAAACAAGTTAAATGACTCATACTGGTTCACAAGGTGAGTTAAGTGGCACAGCCAGATGGGAGCCTATGTCTTCCAACTGCAAAGTTTACTTTACACTGCACCATACTTCCTCGAGAAAAAGATTGCCCCAAAGTAACAGGGCCCTTCCTTTATGGCTTTTTCTTATGTTTCATAGGTACCAATACAGAGCAGTGCAATCCATAGACTAAAAAACTGTTAAGTACTCTAACAATTCAGCTAAAAGTTTTTTTGGTATAAGACCCTGAGTACATTATAAGTAGATCTATTAAAGTCATAATTTTAACATGTCAACTTGTCAAAGGGTACAATACAATCTATATTACATGAAATATAAATTCATAAACACACATAAAGAAAAGTTTTCTTGTAATATAGTTACAAAAACCCAGAAATCAGGCAAACTAAGACAATACTGCCTCTTTTTTTTCCATTCTTTATAACAAGCTACACGTAGTATATGGTAGACAGAAAGAAGGTTGTCTACTTTTATTTTCTGGTCTAAATAATCTTGATATTGAGAAACGAAGCACTTTAGAGATAAGCAAAGAAATGGAGAAGTAGTTTGAAGGAGAAACAGCTCTGAATTTGGAGCCAGGAAAGACATTTGAATTCAGCCTCTGACCCTTACCTCGGTGATCATGAGGAAATCTCTCAACCTCTCTTAGCCCTTTTCCTCATCTGTAAAATGATGTTAATGATAACAGCACTTACCTCACAGGTCTGCAGTGATTACCAAATGAAAAAAAAGTATGTTACATACTTTGGAAACCTTAAAGCACTACGTATGTGTTAGCAACTATTATCAGCACAATTTATGTTATCTATCTATTATCAGGGTATACCTGTGCACCAAAATGTTAACCAAAAATTATTCTTTAATATTCCCTCTAAGGAATTTAAGGAACTTTAAGCAAGACAAAGAACTGTCTAGGTAATGTAACCAATTTTCAGGATTAAAATTCATTACTGTCAGTACTGGAGAAGATGACTGTTTTTACATGTTTTGAAATGGATACCACCACAGATCCAAGCTGATGTGTTTCAATTCAATGTACAAACATTTTAAGTGAATACTCTATGAAAAGGACTATATGAATCAAATTACCATCATTTGAAGATACGTAATGCTAGCCAAATTTGCAGCCAAGTGTTAAACATATGTATGTTTTAAAACTTGATTACTGTTTTTTATTGCTAGTCCAAAATTCAGATGTTATTCACCATACCAGAATATCCTTCAAATGGTTTAAGTAATTAAGCCTTATAAAATAAGTTTAGATCTGAAGGGAACAAGTCAAGATGCTCCCTTTCCACATTTTGTTCCCCTTCCCCTGCCTCTCCCACCCTTCCCCAACAACAACAAAAAAGGAAAATAAAGAGTCCTTGTAATTAGCACCCCTAGAACCCTTCAGATTAGAAGCTCTTTTGAGAGGGTGAGAGAGGGAGACACAAATAGAATACTACAGTGAGAGTCTATATAAGACCCTAATTATGGCATATGCTGCTGCAGTACTGAACCTGATTGTAAATTTTCCTCTCAAGTAGTCCAATCCTGCCACCTAAATTACAGTAGGAAGCCAACAACAACAATGTTGCAAGTTCATTTCAGTAAGAGTTGAAGCCACATGTAGACACTGTAACCACTGGTTCATAATTCTGGTAAAGTAAAATCTGGGAGTTACTGACTTCAGCTGTCACCTTTTCTCTCTTTAATAAAAGGATAAATGTAAAACAACTCCTACTTTTCATCTAAGTGTTACATGACTATATCCTAAACTGTCTAAAAGATAATAAATGTGAGAACCTTATTGCCAAAGGTGACGAAAAAGGGAAGAGATTTAATAATGATTCTCAAGTGTATAAATGTGAGCTATTATTCGTGACAGGACACATAATTCCAGAAAAGGAGTGTTTATATTTCTTAAAATTCACAGAGGGTAAAAAATACAGGTCTCTGAAAAGTTTCCATGGTCTATTCTGGCAAGAAAAACCTAGTAAAAGCTCAACTGTATGAAACAAAGTTAGAGCCAAATTTTAAAAGAGACTTTCTCTTTTCAAGCCTCAGCTTTTGGCTCCAGAAATTGTTGATGAAAATGCACATATTTAAGGAAAGGAAAAGTTCACCTGCCTCACAACAGGTCCTCTCAAGGAAGCTCCCTTCCCTCTCATTTACATACAAAAAAGTTATTTACAGAGGAAGGAAACAAATTCACAACTAGAGCTCAGTAGCCCCAAAGCCAGCTCAACAGAGCTCATTTGATTGTCCACATTGATTAAATTGAAAAACAAAATAATAATAAATCACCATTCTGAGCTCTCAGCATAGCATTAAAGGAAGGAGGGAGATTCACCTTGACTGCTGAGAAGCTAATAACTCTGTTTATAGGAACAGATGAAAAATAAAACAGCCCAGCCTGAGGCAAAAATCGGTTTTATAGTACTAGGACCCAAACTATGTACTCAGCTACATACACAGTAATTCAATTATACAACTGGGTTGACAAACAAATCTGCCCTAAATTAGCTAGCTGTCAGTAGAGGAAAGATTCAGTCACGGGTGCCTTGGTATAGTGGAAAAAGTAAGCAGAGATGAGAGAGCCCTGAGTTCAAATCAAACCTCAAATCATTTACTAGTTGTGTAACTCTGGGTAAGTAACTTCACCTAATTCTGAGTCTCAGATATTGTGAGACTCATGAGATAATGTCTGCTCTATAAACCCAGAAGTATCAGCTATTATTGTTAGGAGGAAGAATGATATAATGGAAAAATAGAGGACTAGGAATCCAAAGACTATTCCATTTATTCACAGTTCAGCCACTAATTAGCTATAAGATCTTCAAGTTCATTTAACCTCTCTGAGTCTCAGTTTTCTTCTGTAAATCATAAATACTTGCCATTCCTACTCACCCAGTTGGTCCAAGAAAAAGATTAAGTCAGAGGACCTAGTTCTAATCTTTAAGCTAACTTACAGCTCTAAAATCTATGATCTCTTGAAAACACATCACCTCTATGGAACACAATACCTATGAGACTCACGGATAGGAGAAGAATTTTTGAATAAACAAGAGATAGAGAGCATTGTGAGATGCAAAATGGGTCATTTTGATTACATTAAATTGAAAAGGTTTTGTACAAATAAAACCAATTAGGCAAAAATAGAAAAAAAGCAGAAAACCAAGAGGAGGGGCAGGGAGGAAGAACTTATAGACAGTTTCTCAGATTTCAAATATATAGAGCATTTTTCAAATTTATAAAACTATGAGTCATTCCCCAAATTGAAAAATAGGGTTATGAATAGGCAGTTTTTCAATGGAGAAATCAAAACTACATATAGTCATATGAAAAAATGCTCTAAATCATTACTGATTAGAGAAATGTACATTAAAACAACTTTGAGATATCTCACACTTATCAGATTGGCTAAAATGATAAAAAGGGAAAATGGTAAATGTTGGAGAGGATGTGGAAAAACTGAGAAGTGAACTGATCCAACCATTTTGGAGAGCAATCTGGAATTATCCCCAGAGAGTTATAAAACTACATAACCTTTGACCCAGCAATACCACTTTTGGGCCTGTTTCCCAGGGTGACCAGGGAAGAATGGAAAAGAACCTACATGTTCTAAAATATTTATAGCACCTTTTTGTGGTGGTAAAGATCTGGAAATTGAGAAGATGCCCATCAATTAGGCAATGGCTAAACAAGTTGTGATATATGACTGTGCTGTAAGAAATGATGATTTGGTTGATTTTAGAAAAACATGGAAACATGTGCATGAAATAATGAAAAGTGCAGTGAGAACAGAATCGAGAACATTGTACATAGTAACAGCAATATTGTTCTAAGAATAATTGTGATCAAGTTATTCTGAGCATTGTAAATACTCAAATTAACTACAAAGGACCCATGAAGGAAGATGTTATCCATCTCCAAAGAAAGAAAATGATAAAAGAAAAGGATACACAGGATGGTTTTACATACAATTACAAATTCTGTGTCAAATGGTGGCCTTATCCAGTGTGTGGTAAGGAGGAAAGGAGGGAGGGATTTAAAATGGAATTTAAAATGTAACAAAAAAAATTTCAGTTTTTAAAAAAACATCACCTTGGCCACTTTCTCACTCAATATATCACATTTCCTTTCCTCTGTGACACCCCTGACAAGAGGTAGACAATTCTCTGCCTAAACATTTCCACTAAGAGAAAAGCTCAGTGACTCAAAGTAACCCACTCTGGTTTTGAAACAAATTCTTTCTGAAAGGAACCTGAATTCTGCATCCTTGTAACTTATGCCCTCTGTTCTGTTCTGCCCTCCAGGGCCAAAAAAGAATGAGTCTAATCCTTCTCCAGATAAGATCCCTTTAAGTATTTGAAGATAACTTAATCTACCTCCCTTAAATATGTTCTTTTTTAGGCTAACCAACTACAACAATTCCTTCATCCATTCTTCAAATGACAGTGATTCCAGACTCTTGTACAATCCAGTCATTAGTCCTAAGACACTTGTTTGTGGTCAGTCGATAAATGTTTATAAAGCCATCTATTATGTTCCAGGCACAAGAACTACAAAGAAAGGCAAAATACAGTCCCGGTTCTCAAGGAGCTCAGAGTCTAATAAGGAGAAAGCATACAAACAAGCTATCTATAGGATAATCACCAGCAAAAAATTAAGGAGTCAGAAAAGACTTCCTGTAGAAAGTGTGATTTTAGCTCTGGGGAAGCCAGAAGACAAATGAGAAAGTAAAGCACTCCAGGAAAAAGAGATGGCCAGAGAAAATGTCCTTAGTGGGGAGAAGGAATTTCATTCCAGGGACAGCAAGGAGGCTGGCGTCCCTGGATCATGGAGTATGGAGGGAGTTATAAAGTGTAAGAATATTGGAAAGGGGGAGAGAGAGGTTATGAAGAGCTTTGAATGCCAAACAAAGAATTTTATATTTGATCCTGGAAGTGACAGAGAACCAGTCAAGAGTTATGGCCAGACACTTTAGAAAGATCATGTTAACAGCTGAGTGGAGGATGACCTAGAATCTGGAGAGAGATTTGTGAAAGGAAAACCAACCAGCAAGCTAGAGCAACAGTCTAGGCCTGAAGCGATGAGGTCCTACATCAGGATGATGGCAGTGACAGATGAGTGAAGGAGCAAACGCCAGAGACGTTACAAAGGTAAGATCAACAAACAGGCCTTGGCAACAGATTACATATGGGTGGGAAAGAGGTGGGGTTTGACTAGTGCAGAGCATATAGTTTCCTAGTTCTAGACAAGATTCTCCTATTCATTCAGCCTAAGGTCAAATCAGCATTGTTGGTATACTTGTCATGTTTTTTACAAGCACTAGCAGTTAATTAAAATCCCTAAGCTCTTTTTCATTAGGCTGGCTGTCCCCCATCCTTAACCTACACACCTAATTTTAAAACTAAATGCTAGATACTACTAAAGTTAACTTGTTAGTTTCAGCCTATTGTTCAAGTCTGTAAATATCTTCTTCTGTCTTGGTAATTTGTACAATGTATTAGCTATTACTCCCAGTTTTGTATCCTCTACAAATTTGATAAGCATGTTTTCTACTGACTTCATTCAAGTCATTGATAAAAGTGTTGAACAACAAAGGGTCAAGGACATAGGCCAAGCAGAACACATCAGAGACCTTTCCCCAAGACTGGTTGGGGGTCTGTTTAGGTTTTTTAGGGGCTTTATAGACTGGTGATTTTAGAGTGAGGTACTCCCATTGTGGAAATTCCTTCCACTAACATAGATAAACAATTAAATCAATTCTATTCAGGTAAGATTGTTTAACGAGCTGCCAATCCATCTGATTACATTTCTACATCTTGTGCACAAGGATCTCACGAGAAACTCTCAAACACCTTGATAAAATGCAGATACACTGTCTTTAACAAACCTGTCGCAACATTATGAGTAAACCTATGCTGAGTGAATCTATACCTGGCAGGTATAATACAATTGCAAAAAATATGTCACTTGTGGACAAAGTGGGATGGTTATATACTAATGTCACAGTCATTTTCCAAATGAGAAGACCAAAGAGTCACAAAATTGAAAGTTAGAGGACACCTTATACCACTGTCTCTCAGAATAACAAATACTGGAGGGAAATAAGAAAACATTGATCAACTATTAGTGGAATCATGAATTGATCCAAACATTCTGCAGAGCAATTAGGAACTATGCCAAAAAGTTTAAAAGAATATCAAAAATAAATACTTTTCATAGAGGAGAAAAAATGGTGAGGAAGCAATCAACACATTTATTAAGTACCTATTAAGTTCCAGGGACTGTGTTAAGCTCTAGAAATGGTCTGAAAAAGTTAAAACTGACTTGCCCACTGTCACATATCTTGTGGTCTGTGGCTCTAAATCTAGAGTTCTTTGTACCACTGACACACTTGTGCATAGCTTGGAAAGACTTTACTTTGAAACATCAGAAGGAAGTAGGAAGCACAGAGGTCATCTACTCCACCCCTTCCATTCAACAGTGAGGGAAACTGAGACCCAAGAGAGAGGACCTGATGGCAGATCTGGAATTCAAACCGAGCTCCTCTACCTAGTAAGTAAAATCATTCCATGCTACAGACACAGCATGCTGTAGTAGGAGCCCTGAAGCATTTGCAGTCTGAGATCTGGATCTGAATCCCAGCTTTACCACACTAACTGCATAACTGTGAGCAAGTCATTTAACCAAACTGTACTTCAATTCCCTCCGCTTAAAAATGTTTACTGTACATCTAAATTTCCCTAATTTCCACAAGCTTTTTATGCAAGTACAAAACTCACACCAGAAGCCATTAAGTAGAAAGACTGCACACCAAAGCCTCTGGAAGCAAAATTGTGTCTTCCTACTTGAAAGAACTTAAAAGTAGGCATTTTTCCTCAGTATTCCAATGTCCTGCACAGAATTAAACAACATAAGATTACTAGCAAGCATTTGGACCCTCAGTTTAAAACAGGTCCCTTTAAATAATATAGACCTACCCAAGTCACTCTAACCTATTGGTACCCAGGCCATCCAATGTGGCAATAACAGCCGCAGGAACAGCATTTTCTGGTTTATAAAATCCTTTATATATGACCTCATTTAGTACATTGTTACATCTACAGAATGAAATTTCTTTCATGACTCAGCTGTCTTTCCGTCCTGGAGCTGGTGAGCCTTTCAAGGCTATATAGCAAGGTTAGATGCTCTTGAGTCAACTTACAATTAAAACCACAGATCACAAGTCCTCATCCACTTCCTGATTATTCTTTGTTTTTTAATAGAACAAGCCAAAAGACATATCTTACACCTTATACCCATCTTGCAGTTCTCTTCAATCCAAAGACATCTTCCTCTCTCCCTCCTGGACTCCTTGGCTTTTCGTCAATTCTCGGGTAATATTTCATACCTTCACCACCCCCCAGAATTCTAGTATCTACCTTTTGTTCACTCTCCAATTTATCCTATATGTAACTTGTCTGTAACATAGTTGTTTCTTTGCATATTGTCTCCTCCGATAGATGGTAAGCTCCTTGAGAGCAGGGATCATCTTCTGCCTTTCTTCATATTCCCCAGAACTTAGCATAAGATCTGACACACAGTAGGTGCTTAATAACTGTTTCTTGTCATAATGACACAAAACAGCTACATGACTGTGCAAATCACTGAACATCTCAATGCCTCAGGAAAGGAAGACACCAAGTTGCAGAACAGTTGCCAAAATGTATTGGATAGAGTTTGCTCAGTATGAGGTTCCCTACATCAGAAAAAATTACAGATTCAGATTAATAAAAACAAAACTTATGATTGGGACCATATATATTTTTCCTTGCAAAAAAACTCCGAGAGACACTTTTATGGTCTGCAGTATGGAGCACAAAGGAAAGACGGAACAGACACCGAAACTACAAGTCCAGTAACAACAGCTCTGGCAGAAGATACAGAAAAGAAGTGAGAGATTAGAGTATAGCAGATCTCTGAAACGAGGAGACAAGCAAGCTCAAAGGCCAGAAAGGTTCTCAGAGGCTCTAACCTTAGGTTGAGAGATTAGAGATCAGAAAATTTAAAGAGACTAGTGAAATGTTGAAAACATTGTTGTAGAATGCAAAAGTCCCCTACCTAGCTTCAAAAAGATGCTCTCTGGTGACCCAGGAGTTGCTCCAGATTGGCAAAACCTAAGGCCTCTGGGCTGGATTTTCCCATCTACCTATTCCTTAGAACTACTGAATGACCCACTGTCTTTCTTTGAGAAATTTCATAAAACTTCTCCCGTAATTAAAAAAAATGTTCCTTTTTTTAAAAAAATATATCTGATCTTATATAAATGTCAACCTCCCTAGGCCTCAGTTTCCTCATCTATAAGATGTGAGTTCATTTAATTAAGTGATATTTAGAGACATGGTGTAATGGAAAGAGTTTAGGGTCACACAATCCCAATTAGAGTTCTGCCATTTACTACTACTCATGTTACTTTGGGGCAAGTCACTTAAACTCTGTCCCTCAATTTTTTCATTGAGGGTTCTAGACTAAGTGACATCTAAGGTCCTCTTCCAGAAATATAACCCAAAGATACTCAAATACTCCCATGTTCTAGAGTTATAACACTAGTGCAAAGTCATGGAAAACTTAGGAGACTTTTCTCTGGTCTGACGCTGTCAGGCTAATGGGCAACTATAATATGTACAACCGAAAGCAAATGTAAAGGAAATTTTTATTGTTTTCCTAACTCTGCTAGTCATCAATAAGGATACCTATTAAAAAAGAAGGAAAAAATGCTATACTCCTGTATGTGCCTTGAGACAAACAGGTTCCTGCATAGTTATCCCTATTTTGTATCCTCACTGTCTCATACCTACAATATGAGGTACTGTTCTGTCAGAACAAGATGCTTTAAAAAAAAATCCCCCAATATCTTCTCTACTACTTTCCTATTAAATTTAAGGTAATTTTTAAAAGGCTCATTTATCTGTGACAGGGCAGACTTGAAAGAATTTGGAATTATTCAGTGTTGCTCCTTCAGATAAAATGCTATTAAATGGTAAATGGTGCACAATTTAAACATCATACATATGCCTTTTATTCAGGATGAGCAAACTGCTCACCCTTACTTTCTGACAGGCTGATTTTCTAGTACATAAGAGACTGGAGGCTCTGCAATGTTTCTATGTCACACAAAACATCAACTAATGAAGAGGAAGGGACAAGACAAAAGTCTTATTTTCACGGAACAAAGAATTCACCACAACCATCTTAAAATTTACCATTGTCTCCCAAGTATCTATCAAGTCCCAGTGGGTAGCAAGTTAACCTCAGCAGAACCACCATAGAAAGTCCCACTATGTAGGAGTGGAAAACCCCATCTACCAGTTCATCATACACAAAGATCACTTCTTTAAACAAGCTTAGCACTCCATATGCAATTGAATCTAAAAGATTATATATGCCTCCTATATGTAAAGCAATGTTATAAGGGATATGCAAAGTCATGATCCTTACCCTTCAGATTCAAAGAGCACAGATTCACATGAGAACAAATACTGTGTGATCTTTGTTAGTCATTTAAAGGAGCTACTGGGAAAGTTATCTATCATCATTACAAAAAATTCAGAAAGCATCCTGTACTTAAAAGACTGGGAGGTTAGTTTTTTATTTTGTTTTGTTTTTAAATACATTTTTCAATTGTATACTACATAGGGCAGTTTTTAATTCCAAGACAGCTTTCCTCTTCTACCCAAAATGATTCTGGGGTTCCAGTCTCCTGCTGTTGGCTGGTTTGTTCTCTGGGAATGCAAAATAATTTTAACATTAATCACAGCAAAACACCATATAATGCATTGTGAAACTGATGCAGATAATTTTAGGATTACAGTTTACTGCTCTCTTTCATTAGTTTATATAATGCAGATTTAATTCTACCCATGCACATTCTAACTGGAGCAGTCAGTTCCTGACTTCTCAGTTACAATAATGTTCCTAATTACAGTAAAGGAAACACTGTGCTAGTACATCTAGGTTCATTTACTTGCCCTTTCCTCAGAAACACTCCAAATTACTTTAAGTGATACATATAAATAATTTTGGAAACAATGGCATGCAAAACCAAGGAAGTAGCACATCTTCTACGTGGAAAAATGCTATTTTTCTAAAAAATGCTTAATCACCCTATGCTTATAAAGTGATGAAGTGAAAGCCATCTCCAACACAATTTTGTTTTTTAGAACTGTCAATATCCTACATCTGAAATCTCAGAAAGCAAATCCTTAGATTTTAATTATAAACTACATACAGTCATGGACCACATCTTAATTATCTTTCTCATATCCTATCCCATTGCTTTACAAGGTCAAAATATTCCATTTTAAGGGTCTTACCCAGTGAGGAGCCAAGAATGTATCTAGTGACAAGGAATGCTGCACAGTCTATCTACTTGAGTTCAAGATGGAGAGCTAATTCTCCTTTCGACCTTAAGTCATTAGCACTACTTTTATATCCCTTAAGAATGCTATCCATCCATACACACCGGAAAGCCTCAAACAGAAGGTTTGCCTTTTCCAGATACAGAGTTCACAACACTACTGCTTTATTCCAGATGTTTTGTATTTATTAAGTCCTCACTTACATATAACACTTAAAAGTTTATGTCACCCACTCAACACCTTTCCATATCCCCAATCCAGTTAATTTTAGCTCTGATAGATCAACAAAGGGAAAGATCAAGCAACCCCCAGGAGAACATAACACTTCCATCAGGAAGGCACAACGCCCAGCCAAAGAATTTATACAGCTCCTAGTGAGCTGTCAGAAAAGAGATGGAAAGCTACCCCATGTCCGGATCTGCAGAGAGGAGACAGCAGGTCTGGGGCACGTAGGAACCAGCCACCACCTCTGTCCCTCACCTTGGAGCCTGGAAACTAGCGCCAGACCACATAACTTAGTTCAGAAAATTCTAAATTTTTCAGAAATAACGTCTAACAGAGGGCATTTTCCCCAGAAATGAGATGAATCCAGCCCTTCTGTTTGTTATTTGGGAGTTCCCAGAGCAGTAACTCTCCACTTTTTTTGTCGACCGAATCTGATTAGCCAGTGACCAGCTTTACCCAGCAAAAAAAGGAGGGATGAGCCCTCTGAATGATTGATCATCCTGCCTTGTTTGAGAGGAGTAGAAAGAGTGTGCAAGAGGAAATAGGAGGGAGAGGTAAAATAAGGTGATTGATTAGTGCCAAAGTGGTTGTAGCTACATCCCCGCCGTGGGGTGGGGGAGGGAGGGAAGAAGGAGGAAGGTTCTGAGATGAGAGGGCAGACTGCAGAGTAAGAGCCAGAGCCAGGGATACAGGGCTGAAGGTATACACAAGCACAGAAGCAGCGAGGGTCCCAAACGTACAGAAGCTGCAGTGGAGAAGGTACGAGTTACTTAGTTACACAAGTACGCCTATGTTACCCTCATTCTAAAATGCATGCAATACATTTACACACTCCCCCAAATAAGACGCACACATCCCGATGCACGAGGGAGCTCACACTCACACGCACCCGCACCCTAAAATGCATGCAACACATTTTACACACTCCTCAGCACAATCGTTCATGTTTAACACTTCCCGACAAAAACATTCTCCCATCCTGATGCACGAGGGCGCACGCGTGCGCACGCACATATGCACCCGCATTCTGAAACGCACTCCCCAACGCAAACGTTCATACCGATGTCTGAAAACGAGTGCCCGTTCACACACAGACACACGCGCACGCATCCCAAAGTGTACGCAATCCATTCACACTCCCCAACACAAGAGTTCATCCTGAACACCTCTCAACACACACACACCCATCCCGATGCGCGATGTATGCGCGCACACACAGACAAGCACACACACTCATCCATTTACGCATTCCCCAACACACTTCGTACTTCACACATCCCAGTACACACACGCCCATTCTGAGGCACGAAGGCGCAGGCACCTAGACACACACACCCGCATCCGAACGAATGCAGCTCATTTGCTCTCTCAGCACAGGAGGTCACACTTCAGGCTTCCTAGGACACGCACACACCCCCGCCCGAAGGACTAGGTGAGCCGAGCTGCAGCAGCACAGACAGGGGCAAAGCCGGGCGGAGAAGGCGGGCTGGCGCCGGCACGTACATACCCAGAAACAAGCAGACCATGTCCAGGGCCACGAACGGCAAGCGGGTCTTGTCGAACATGGTCTCGGGCCCGGGGGCGGCCTCACGGCGGGGCGGCCAGCAGGGACGGAAGGCGGCGCGTTCGGCAGCGCCGGACAAACACCAGCCCTGGCGGGTCGGGGCCTGGGACGGAAGGCGACCCCCGAGTGACGGCTCCTCCCGGGGACAGGGCCAGCGCTCCGCACGAAAGTAATGGCGCCGAGAGAGCCGGGAGCCCCGCTGCCAGCCCGGGCCGCGCTCCGCCTGCAGGAGCTCGAGCTCGCCGCCTCTGCACAGCCCGCCCTCCGGAGCGATCTGCGGCGGGGCCAGCTCCTGGGCTCCCACTTTAAGGATGGGAAGCCGCGGGGAGGAGAAAGGCGACTCCAGCCCCTCCCTCCCTCGCGCTAGCCGGGGCCGGCGCCTGTGCACTTAAAGTAGGACTCCGGAACCTCGGGAGGGGCGGGGAGACGACTTGAGAGAAAGGGGCGGGGAGATGACTTGAGAGGGGGGGCCTAACTGGAGAAGGCCAATCAGCGCAGGCTCCTCCCCTGGCCTCCGCTTGCTCCCGGCCCGTTTGACCAAGTAGGTATCATCTGACGTAAGGAAAAGGGGCTGGGTTGTTGGTTTCTGCCGGCGAGGTCCGGACTTGGAGTGGGGACAACTGAGATTCTTGGTCCGGATGCCCCTTTCCTTCCCTCTCCGACCTTGGGGTCGGGTTTCTGCAGCTGGAGGGGCGGTCCACGAGTACCCGGGCGGGCGAGAAAAGCAGGAGCGGACCTTGGTGGGGACCGCAGGCTGAGAGGCCACCTCCGTTTCCATGGAAACACCGCCGCCACCACCCCGGCGTGAGAAGGGCGGGGATCGAGCTGGCCCCGGGCCAGGGCTCGGTGGCGTCAGTTTCCTCCTCAGTGAAATGGGACTAATGCTACTTGTCTACCTGGCCCTTGGGTCTGGGAGCTCAGAATTCTAGTGAACATCAAATGAGATAATCCGCTCTGGAGAAACAAGGAAAACGTAATACCCAATGCTTTGTTTTTTTAAAGAGAGCAAAGAACGAAAGAACGCGATAAATCTGGACAAATTATCCTTCTTCTGCACCACTACCCCCCCACTCCACCCCTATTAATAAGCCTATGGACTTCAACCCATGACGAACATGCTTGGGTAAGGCAGAAACAAGAAAAGCAATGATTAAGTTTAGACTTTGTTCCTTTAAGGTCAAAGTGAAGGTAAAAATAGATCCATAAATGAGTGAACAGATCAATCGAAGCTGGCTTGCAAACGCCTTAGGTTTCATTCTTTGTGGTTTTCATACAGAAAGCAATCCGTAAAATGCTTTCTGGAGAAAGGGATGAACCTAAAAGAGCATAGTTTGCAACCATTTGTGTTTGGAGACTGGTGGGAGGTTGTTTTTCTTAGGGGTGGGGCAGCAGGGTTGTGTGATTCTTGGTGACTACTGAATTAAAGATAAATTGGTGATTCTAACAAGGTGAACCTATTCATCGCACGAGAGCAGATCTCGATCCCTGTGTCACAACAACAAAGTCGGACAAATATGTGACAATTCAGGCCATTTCCACTAGGTCAGATCCCTTTGACAATATAAGCCAAGTAATCATTACTTCTTTGCTTGAAAGTCTCCACCACGGCCTTTATCTAGGCCCATTCCACTTTGGAATATTTCTGATTCTTAGGAAGATTTTCTGCCTAAATTTGCCCCTTTTAAAATTCCACCCTTGAGGCCAAACAGAACAAAGTCTATTCCATGGCTTTAAATGAAAGCCTGTCAGATGCTTGAAGTATCACAGCATCACATGATTTCCATTTTACATAGTCACCTAATCCTCATTTTACAGATGAGGAAGCTGATGCCCAGAGAGCTTAAGTAATTTGCCCAAAGTCACCCAGATAGTAAGCAGCAGAAACAGAATTTGAAATCCAACCCTCCACTTAACTCCACAACCCTTATCAACAGAGCCAGTCAGTGCTTCCGTCCATTCTTATCTTCTTCAAATCTATAGCTTACTACCAAAATGGTATAACCCAAATGTTGCCTACTACAGTTTGGTTTGAAACGACTTCCAGACTGGATTTAAAATCATAGTATGAATTCTAGGAGGAAGAGGTATTTCACTTTGCCAAAGGTCTGAAATAACCACAAAAGCCAAGGTGTGGCTGCAGAATGAACCTTTCCCAGATGTAGGCATACTATTTGCATGTTTCTATTTATATATGTTTAAGTTTGGTGACCCAGTGAGCCTAGTGCAAAAGTGGAAAGTAAGCCAGGGCTAAAGGAGACATTGAAAAGAAAATGGGAATGCAAAACACTTTCAGAGCTATAAAAGACATCCTCCACTCTGGAAAGAGATTTAGATACCTTAATTGAATATAAAGAGGTCAAGCAAGACAATGAACTTGCCTGCTAAGCATAGACTGCATTCATACCTATATATACATTCATACAGTCCCTCATCTACTTAAGAGTCCCAAAGGATTTTGGCTGGGGAAAATGATTCATTTGAAACTAAACACCCCAAGGCCATTGTCCTAAATCTTTTTTGTCCAGTGCCCTCTTTAGCAGGCCAATGAAACCTACAAATTCCTCAGAAATAAGTTTTAAAATGCATAATATTTGGTATTATATAATACTTAGTATTACAAAACCAATTATATTTAAACAACTATTTTTAAAGTTACTAAATTTTTAATTGCCAAATTGAATGACATTTTCTCAATCCCCATCCTTTTTGACCATTCCACATTTGCCACTGTCACAGCCTTTGACCCTCTTCTCTCTCTGGTTTGAAACTACTCTCCCCTGGTTCTACCTGTCTGACCTCTCCTCACCCTTCTTTGCTACATCATCATCCAGGTCATGCCCAGTAACAGTAGGCGTCCTGCTGGGCTCCCTCCTGGACTCTTTTCTCCCTCAAGACTATTTCACTTGGTAATCTCGTCTGCTTCCATTAAATTCAATTATCATGTCCGTGCTAATGATTCTCAGATCTCCTCATCCATCCCTAACCTCTCTGGTGATCACCAGTCTCTGCATCTCCAACTGGCTATTGAACATCTAGAACTGGATGTCCCTTTGACATTTTAAGCTCAGCATGTCCAAAACTGAACTCATTACCTTCACCACTCCCATCCCCAGAACCTCCCGACTTCCCTATTACTATTGAGAGTACACCAATGCTCCCAGTCACCCAAGGTTCAAAACACACAGGTCATGTTCAACTCCTCACTTTCTCAGCTCTCCAAATCCAATTTGTTGCCAAAGATTGCTGACTTTATCTTCCTGACATTTCTAGCATATTCCTTCTTTTCTTGAACAATAACACCACTCCATTGCAAGTTCCCATCACCTTAAGCCTGCATAATTGAAACAGTCCACCTGCTGGGGGCCTACTTGCCTCATGTCCAGTGCCACTCTAATTCATCCTCCACTCGGCTATCATCCTAAAGATCTGACTGACTCTGATCCCATTAAATCCCTACCTTTATACTCCAACAAACTCCAGTGGTTCCATATCACCTCCAAGATCAAATGTAAAATCCCTCTATTTGATGTTTGAAACCCTTTATAACCTCTCCTCTCCCTTCACCTTTCTCATCTTGACACTTTACACCACTTACTCTAAATCAGTGATACTGATTTTCTTTCTGTTCCTCAAACAAGACACTCCCACTCTCAACTCTGAGCGTTTCCACAGTTCTGCCTCATTTCTGCCTTTCCCTCAACTCCCAGCTAAAGCACAACCTTCCATTGGTAAACCTTTCCCAGTGCCCTTAATTCTAGTACCTTCCCTCTGTTGATTATTGCTAGTTTAACCTGTATATAGCTTCCTTGTACCTAGTTGTTTGTATGTGGCCTCTCCTATTAACTCCTGGAGAGCAATGACTATCTTTTGCCTTTTTTGTTTGTTTTTGTTGTTGTTTTTATCTCTGCACTGAGAACAGTTTCTGGCCCGTGGGAGGCACTTAATAAATGTTTACTGAATGACCAACTGATAAAAATATTTTTTAAAAAAACAAGAAAAATGAGGTTAAGAACTCACATCCTAAACTGGAAATCAGGGGAATGCCAATTATTTAGGGCATGACTGAACAAGTTGTGGTATATGAATGTAATGGAATACTATTGTGCTATAAGAAATGACAAACAGGTGAACTTCAGAAAAACCTGGGAAGACTTACATGAACTGATGCTGAGTGAAATGAGCAGAACCAGGAGAACATTATACACAGTAACAGCCAGTGTATGAGGACTGTTTCTGATAGACTTAGCTCTTCACAGCAATGTAAGGACCTAACACATTTCCAAAGGACTTGATGCAAAATGCCATCGACATCCAAAGAAAGAACTATAGAATCAGAACTCAGAATGAAGCAGACTTTTTCTCTTTTGTTATGTTTTGTTTTGATTTGGTTTTTCTCACTGTTTCTCCCATTTAATTCTTCTATGCACCATGACTAATGTGAAAATGTGTTTAATAAGAATGTACGTATAGAACCCATGTAAGATTGCATGCCATCTTGAGGAGAGGGCAAGAAGGAAGAGAAAATTTAAAACATGGAAATGATTGTTGAAAACATATAAATTAATTTTAAAAATCTGAATAAAAGAACTCATGCCCTAAAACAATATAGATAACTCCACTTTATTCCCACTTTTATAAAATTACTTCTTTCTTTTAAGGAAGAAATTATTTATTTTTAGTTTTCAACATTCATTTTTATAAAATTTTGAGTGCTAAATGTTTCCCTTCCCTCCCTAAGACAGCATGCAATCAGATATAGTCAATACATGTACGTATTTCCACATTAGTCATGTTGTGAAAGAAGAATCAGAACAAAAGGGGGGAAAACCATGAAAAGAAAAAAGAGACAGAGAAAATAGTATGCTTTGATCTGGATTCAAACTCCATAGTTCTTTCTCTGGATGTGGATGGCATTTTTCATGAGTCTTAAAAATTATTTCTTTTGAGGTTCTTGACCTTTTTTGTAACCTCCATATAAATTTTGTTACTATTTTCCCCAGTTTTATAATCTTTTGGTAGTTTGGTATCCCATTAAATAAATTAATTTAGGTAATATTGTAAGTTTTATTGTATTGATTCATGTTATCCATGAGCAAATAATATTTTTCCAATTATTTAGGTTAGTTAGTCAACGGCATTTGTTAAGTCCTCACTACACCAGGCACTGCACTAAATGCGGGGAATACAAAATACAAGTAAAAAGAAAGACAGTCCCTGCCCTCAAACTTAAGGAGCTTATATTCTAATGGGGAAGATCACACATAAAAGAAATTTGGAGGGGAGGAAGGGAAGGAAGAACATTCCAAGTGATTGGGCATGATGGTGAAGTCCAGAGTTGTTGCTGGTCCTTTGTTCTCAAGGAGAGCCATGACATCAGGGAGGTGATACCGTGACTGACCTACAAGTGAACTGGATTTAAGTGAGGGAAGGCTGTGCAAAGTCACCAGCTTCACTCTGTCCTCCAGAGTCATGTGGTTCCAGTGGCCAGATATAGATCAGGATGACTAGAGATGGTCCAGGATACAATGGAGGACTTTGACCTTTTCAAGCTAAGGTCATAGTTCTTGTCCATATGTAGGTAGGTAAACGCCCAAATATGTTACCCATTCTGTAGTGGTTTTAATGGAATTTCTCTATCATCCTGTTCAGTTTTATTGGTATTTTATAAAAATGTTGATAATTTTTTTGTTTTGTTTTGGGTTTTTTTTTACTCTTTTAAAAAATTAATTAGTTAATTAATTTGTAGTTTTCAACTTTCACTTCCACAAGATTTTGAGTTCCAAATTTTCTTCCCATCTCTCCCCTTCACCCACCCCAAGACAGCATGCATTCTGATTAGCCCTTCCCCCAATCTGCACTCCCTTCTATCACATCCCTCCCTTCTCTTCAATCCCTCAGTGTGGAAGCTGCTAGAGCTTGTGTTATCCTGATTGTATTTCCACAGTACTCCAATTGTTTCTTTCTGGATGCTTGCAATACTTTCTCCTTGACTTGGTTGCTCTGGAATTTGGCTACAATACCCCTAGGAGTTTTTCTTTTGGGAACTCTTTCAGGAGGTGATTGGTAGATTCTTTCAATATCTATTTTACCCTCTGGTTCTAGAATATCAGGGCAATTTTCCTTGATAATTCCTTGAAAGATAATGTTTAAGCTCTTTTGTTGTTCATGGTTTTCAGGTAATTTTTAAACTGTCTCTCCTGGGTCTATTTTCTAGGTCAGTTGTTTTTCTAATGAGATATTGTCTGCTATTTTTCATTTCTTTGGTTTTGTTTTATAATTTCTTGATTTTTTATAAAGTCATTAGCTTCCATCTGCTGCAATCTAATCTTTAAGGAATTTCAGTAAGCTTTTGGATCTCCTTTTTCCATCTGGCCAATTCTACTTTTTTAAGGTGTTCTTCTCCTCATTGACTTTTTGGATCTCCTTTGCCATTTGGGTTAGTCTCTTTTTAAGGTATTTTTTTTAGCATATTTTTGGGTCCCCTTTAACAAGCAGTTGACTTGTTTTTCATAATTTTCTTGCATCACTCTCATTTCTCTTCCCAATTTTTCCCCTACTTTTCTTATTTGATTTTCAAACTCCTTTTTGAGCTCTTCCATGGGCTGAGACCAATTCGTATTTTTCTTGGAAGCTTTGGATGAAGATGCTTTGATTTTGTTGTCTTCTTCTGTTTGTATATTTTGTTCTTCCTTGTCACCAAAGTAAGATTCTATAGTGTTTTTCTGGTTTTTGCTCATTCCTCCAACCACTTACTTGACTTTAAACTCTTTGTCAAGGTAGTCTTCTGCTTACAGTGGGTGTGGGCAGTATACTGTCAGATGCCCAATTCCCCTACAATCTGTGGGCCTAGAGCTCCAGAAACAGTTGCTGCAGCTGCCCCTGTACCTGCTGCTGCTGTGGTTGCTGCAGGCTCCTCTACCTTCTCTGTCAGCCTGGGGCTGGGGCCAGACCACTCTGCTCTCTCACATAGCTCCCACAGGATTTTTCCACTGACCTTCCAATTTGTCCTCAGTGTTTTGAGGTTGTGAAGTCTGGAAACCATCACAGGTGTGAGAGATTCAGTCTCCCCAAGGCCTGCTCAAGTCCTGTCTGTGCTGGTTCAGCCCAGGCTGGACTGCACTCTGCTCCCAGCACAGCATGATAGCTACTTTCCATTGACCTTCCAGGCTGTCTTGGGCTGGAGATTAGCTTCACTCTGTCATTTTGTGGGTTCTGCAGCTCCAGAGTCATTTTTTAAACTAGATATTTGGCTAGGTTTGGGGGGAGAGCTCTGGAAGTCCCTGCTTTTACTCCACCATCTTGGCTCTGCCCCTAATGCTAATAAATTTTGTAACTTTGTTTTATATCCTGAAATTTGCTGAAGTTATTGTTTCAATTAATTTTTACTTAAATCTTTAGGGTTCTTTTAGTACACCATTATATCATCTGTAAAAAAATATTAATTTTGTTTCTTCTTAATCAATTTTTTTCTTATTTTACTGCTATAACTGCTAGCATTTCTAGTGTCAATTAGAAGTGGTAACAATGAACAATCTTGTTTCATCCTTGGTTTTACTGGAAAGGATGCTAGTTTAATCCTATTACATATAATGTTAGCTTCTGGTTTTAGATATATGCCATTCATTACTTAAGGAAATATGCATTTGTTTCTATGTTTTTAAATTTTTTAACAGAAATGGATATTATATTTTTCCAAAAGTTTTTTGTGTAGCTATTGCTAGAATTGTGATTTTTGTTAGTTTTATTCTTATTATGGATAATTAAGTTCATAGTTTTTCTAATACTAAACCAATTCTGCATTCCTAGTATAAGTCAAAACCAGTGCATAATTTTCATTTTAGCTTTTTTGTTAATATTTTATTTCAAATGTTTACATCAATGTTCATTACTGATGTTGGTCTATAGTTCTTTTTGTCCTTCAGTTCTCTCTGGTTTATGTCTCAAGACCTGGTCTCTATCATAGAAAGAATTTTGTAAGATACCTTTTTGTTATTTTTGCACAGCTTATGTAATATTGGAATACCCTTGAATGTTTGACAAAATTCATTTGTGAATCTATCTGGTGTGGAGTGTTTGTTTTTGCTTTTAATTTTCCCTTTGGGAGTTCACTCATTGTTTGCTCAATGTCTTCCTTTGAAATTGGATAGCATAAATTATCTATTGTTCTGTCATTTGGGATATTTTATATTTTCATAAGAACTTAAGTTGTTGGTTTTATTGGCATACAGTTGAGCTAAATAGTTTCTAATGCTTTTTTATTTTTTCATTTGTTATGAATTTTCCTTAATACTTTGGTTTTCTTCTTTCTTCTTTATAATCTAATTAGCTAATAGTTTATTTTATTAGTTTGTTTTTTTAAACAGCTCCTAGATTTATTTATTAATTCAATGGGGTTTTTCTTTTCAATTTTGTTTATCTCTTCTTTGATTTTTCAAATTTCTGTTCTGATATTCAATTGGATTTTTTCAACAAGTTGGTTTTCTAGTTGTTTGTTAATTTGCATTCAGTGATTTGTATTTTTTCTTTTTTGTTAATGGAAGTGTTGAGAGATATAAATCTCCCCCTCGGGACTACATTAATTGCATCCCAAAAGTTTGAATGAGTTGTTCCATTGTTATCATTATCTTTAGCGAAACTATATGTCATTTCCTTGATTTGTTTTTTGACCAACCAGTTCTTTAGAATTAAATAATTTAGTCTCCAGTTGACTTTTAATTATTTTTAAAATGGCCTTTTATTCAATATAATATGTATTGTATTATGATTACCAAAGGATGTTTATGATATTTTCTGCATTTGTCTGTGAGGTTTTTATAGCATAAGATATGGTCAATTTTAGTAAAGGTGCTATGCACAGCTGTGAAATATGTTTATTTCCTTCTGTTCCAATTTAATAATCACCAGGGCACTATCATATCTATTTTTTTTTTTCTAAGATTATACCCAGACCCTTAACTTTTTTTCTTTTTCTTCCTTTTTTTGGTTAGATTTATTCAGGTCTGAAATAGGTAAACTGGGGTTCCACTGTTATAGTTTTAACCTATCTTTAATTTATAATAGTTTTACTGACAGAAAGGAGTTTTTGAGTAAAAAAAAAAAACCCAATCACTTAAGGAAGGTATCTTCTCCCATTTCCTAGACAAGGAATTAAAGAATATATCTTCTCCCATCCTCTAGAAGTGACAAACTGCCTCAGAACTGAAGCTCTGAAGGAATCGAAAGGAAGAAGATTCTATCAGTCCTAAAATAAGGGTTGCTACTCTAGATGTAGAGGTTCCCAAAATGGGCAATACCATCCCTTGCAGGGTGCTGGAATAATCCAAGTGTGCATTAAAAATATGGGAGTGGGAGAAGCATAAGGAAAGAAGAGAAGAAAATTTTGAAAAACCATTTGTACATGTTTTATCTGTTGTGTAACACAGTTAAAATCAATGATTGCATTATTTTCCAAATAAACACACAAAAATGCAATTTATAGCCAATCAATGGTCAAGTCTGCCAACAGATCTTAACAAGCAAGTGTTCGCAGGCAAGCTTGCTGCCCATTGTCAGGAAGTCTGGTGTGTATTGGCAGGAATCTATGTATGTAATGATTTGTTTACAATATGATACTATACACAATTTGCATTCCCAATTCAGTGATTTGTTTTTTTCTCTTTTTTTTGTTAATGGAAGTGTTGAGAGATATAAATTTCCCCCTCAGGACTACATTAACCGCATCCCAAAAGTTTGGATAAGTTGTTCCATTATTATCATTATCTTTAGTGAATCTATATCTCATTTTTTTGATTTGTTTTTTGACCAACCAGTTGGTCTATGACACAATATTGCATTTTCAATGCAGAAAAAAACCACAAATTCACAATGAATGATGAAATTTAAGATGCATCATTTTTTAAAATTTACATATTTTTTGAAATGATGCAAATTTTTTAAAAAGTTAAAGGGTTAAAGAAAGTAGATTTCCAGGGAGGCACTAAGTAATTTTTTTAAGGAAGCAGCCGGTCAAATAAGTTTGTGAAACTCTGCTCTAGCTGAAAAGGCTCTGTAGTTCTTCACTTGATGAGAAAAGACGGTCAAGAGAATTGCTGAAAGTAAGAAAAGATTGAAGCTGGCAATTGAATAGAAAGCCCAGGAAATCAATGGATCTACCCATCCCATAAAGATTCTGAGTCTTGAGAATAGTCCAGTGGCCCATCAGCAGCAGGGCAGGTTGTCCGGCTCCAAACAACAGCCACTGTCCAGCCCAATCCGACAGCAGCAGAGCCTGATAAGAAGCCATCATAGTCATCCAGCAGCCTGCCCAGCACAACCCAGCATCATATTGCCCTGACCATTTGAAATATTAAACTTTAAGAGGATGAAGCCCAGCTGAGCCAAGGTTCTCTCAGAGACACAGTATCCTGGTTAAAGGCCAGCTCAGTGGAGTGAGTCATTCATCACCCACACTATACCCTGCTGTTCCAGAGTTTTGATTTCCCACAAGTGTGCCTCACTGCTATTCTATTTTAAGCTTGTGCCCACCCTTTCTCTTCCTCCTGAGCACTGAATGTATTTGTAGAAGTGTACCTCTAATGCTGAGGGAACTTCTCTGTAACTTCTGTTCTTGCTGTATGATTTTGAGTAAATGCTTTTGCAAAAGAACTGAGGCTGATTATTGAGACACACACTGGCAGGGGTTAATGTACTAGTCACCCCAAATTTTACTCCCTAGAACCTAAAAGTACTAGCAGTTGTCCTTCTCTGGACCCAACCTTCCACTGTCAATGTAAATTGGGTAAATGAGCCCCAAGGATAGGATTGGGAAGAAATAGTTACGTATGATAAATAATTCACTGTGAAACAAAATTTCTACCATCTTATTGAGTTCTATAATGTATATAACATCCAAATTTCATAAGAATTTGCTGTAATTGTTGAGGAAAATGCATACATTCTTAAAATAGATTAGCTTTCCCATCTTAAGCCTTCCCTAGTTGATCTTGCAAAAAAGTCCACAATGTTGACCAAAAATAATATTGAAAAGTGGCTAGCCCTCTAAGTTTTATCTTTTCCTGGTTAAGAAGTTCATTCCTTTCAGTCTTCATATGGTATTGTCTTTAGGCCTTTCCCCATCCCAATCAGCCCCAGTAGATACTATCTAGGTTACCAGTGTCTTGCCTAAAATGTAAAAGTGAACTCAATATTCAAATGCAGTCTCATCAGAACAGAAAATAAGAGGGCTGTCACCATCCCAATTTTGGATGTTTTGCAACTCAATGTAGCATCAAAGCACATTGGCTTTATTGGAAGTTTGCTATATCATACTGTTTGGGTGCTATAAAAACCTACAGACTCATAATGAATTTGCATTTTGCTTAAAAACCCCTGATCTTTTCAGATTAAACTACTGTCTAGCCAAACCTCTCTCATCTTGTGCTTGCAAAGTTGATCTTATTAGCCCAAATGTAAGACTTCACATTTATCCCAATTATATTTTGTTTGATTAGATTTGACCTGATGCTAATTAAGTTAAATTCTGTTTGTATCCTTGGTGCTGCCATCCAGTGTGTTGGCTAACTCTTCCAGCTTTGTATCACCCGTAAATTATAAGAATGTGCCATCTCTCTCTTTATCCAAGCTAATGATAAAAATGTCAAACATTTTTATTTGAACCAAACCATACCCTGGGGCACTTTATTAGAAAACTCTTTCCAAGCTGAGATAAAAATATTAATGACTATTCTTTATCATTCAGCCAATTATGAATCCATCTGACTTGTATCAGCTGGCCCACATTTCTCTATCTTTTCCATAAGAATAGCATGAAAACTTTGTCAAATGTTTAGCTAAAGAAAAACAATTAAATCACATCTAAACACTTTCCTCAGCTAAGCCTAATAACCCTATCCAAAAAAAAAAAAAAGGAAATGAGGTTTATCTACCATGACCTGGGTTTTGTTGTATTTTTTTTTTAATAAATTTTTGTTGATATCTTTTGTTTTTACAACACCCAAATTTCTATTAGTATCCCTCCCCAACTCCATCTCAGAAAGCCTGTCCATATAACAAAAAAATTTTCTTTTAATGAAAAAGAAGACAAAAAAAATTGCAAAACCTAACTATATATAGAATAAGTCACACTTGTGGCTCTGCCAAGAACTGGGGTGGGGCATGACCTGTTCTTGATGATACTGGCTGCTTGTGATCACAACTTCCTTTTCCAGGTATTTACTAATCATCCTATAAGAAAACATTCTATCATCTTGCCAGGAATAAAGGTCAAGGTCAGCAGCTTTTAGTTTACAGACTCTCTTTTTTGAAAATCATGACATCTGCTTCTTGATTTTTTTTTCTTTAAATTCTGATCTTCATTCTGACAAGTAAATGGTCTAACTGTGCACCAACAGATGGTTCCAGGATAATTTCCAAGTTAATAAGAAGTTTTTTTCTGTCATTAATTTCATATAATTTCATTAAAATCAGTTTCATTCTTGATATTTTTATTTCATGCTTGCTGATTCCAGAACCTATCAATTGTTTTCTCTAGAAAGTGTTCATGATACAAAGATGTCTTCTGTGAAATCTGCAAATCTTTTTCCATAAAAAATTATGTTTTTATGAAAAAAGAATATGATTTTATTTCAGAGGACTGAGAATGAAGCATGCTAGCCACCTCCTAACAGAAATGTGATGGTAGAAAAATCCAGAATGGGACCTGCACTTTTAGATATAGGCAATGCAGGAATTTGCTTTGTGTAAACATATTTGTTACAAGGGTTTTCTTTTTCTGTTTGGGGTGGAGGAAAAAGACAATAAATGTTCGTTAATTGAAAAGAAAATAAATTTTAAAAAATAAAATAATGTGATTGATTTTCTGTGTGATACATAGAAACCCTTCTGATTTTTTTATAACCGTTATTGTTAGCTATCTTCTTGTGCTGTCTTCTCATCTCCTCAGTTATATTGTAAACACACTAAGGACGGATGACTTCATAGGATTGTTGTAAGGATCAACAAACATATTTCTAAAGCCTTTAGCACAGTGCCTAGCACACAATAGGGACTTAATAAATGTTTGTTTATTTCCTTCCTTCCAAAGTCTCCTCTAGAATAACTGAGAGCTCGTCATTTTCTTTCCTGTTCAGCAAATGAGCCAAAGTAGTATTTTTGCCTGAACCACATCCATGATAAAGGCTTATTGATTTAGCATCACTGACCAGGCTATCTCTTTTGTGAAAGCTCTAACTTCCAAAACAGCTGCAACAGTTTGGGATGATAGGTATGTTATATTCTCAAAAAAAAAAAAATCAATACTGGGGAAGTAATTTCTTTTTTAAAAAAAAATTATTTATTTTTAGTTTATAACATTTACTTCCACAAGATTTTGAGTTTTAAATTTTCTTCCTCTCTCTCCCTTCTCCACTCCCCAAGACAGCATTTGATCTGATGTAGGCTCTAGGTATACAGTCATATTAAACAAATTTTCACACTAGTCATGTTGTAAAGAAGAATTAGAACTAATGGGAAGAACCACAAAAAAAGAAGAGACAAAAAAAAAAAGATAGAGCAAATAGTATGCTTCTATCCATATTCAGATTCCATAGTTCTTCTTCTGGATGTGGATAGCATTTTCCATCATGAGTCTTTTGGAGTTGGCTTAGATGCTTGAATTGCTGAGAAGAGCTAAGTCTCAAAGTTAGTCATCAAATAATGTTCCTGTTACTGTGTACAATGTTCTCCTGGTTCTGCTCACTTTGGTCGGCATCAGTTCGTGTAAGTCTTTCCAGATTTTTCTGAAGTCCTCCTGCTTATCATTTCTTATGGAACGAGAGTATTCCATTACATTCATATACCACAACTTGTTCAGCCATTCCCCAGTTGATGGGTATCCTCTTAATTTCCAATTCTTGGCCACAAGTGGCTATAAATATTTTTGTACATGTAGGTCCTTTTCCCATTTGTATGATCTCTTTGGAATACACAGCTAGAAGTGGTATTGCTGGGTCAAAGGGTATGCACAGTTTTATAGCCCTTTGGGCATAGGAACTCATTATTTCTTAAGGCAGACTATCTCATTTTAGATAGTTTCCTTTATTAGGAGATTCTTCTTTACACTGATCCAAAAATTGTCTCCCTCTGTCTTTTACCCGTTGGTTTTAGCTTATTCATCTGAGACCAAGTAATCTAATCCCTCTTTCACAAGAAAATCCTTGAAATATTTGAAAATATTTCAAGTATTTGGAAAAATATAATGTAACAAAGGCTTGGCCCCACTCACAGAGGCATTGCCATGAAATATTGGGTAAACCACTAAAAACCTAACTCCCTCAGCATTCCCATGTCAGTGTCTCTGTAGGAGGGGTCAAACCCACATTACAATAATATTTGAAGCCAACTACCATATATCCCCTAAGTCTTCTGTTCTCCAGAGCTAGATGTCCTCATTTCTTTCAATCAGTTCTCATACAGCATTGTTTCAAGTACCCAGTAACTCTCTAATTCATCAGAGTCCCTGCAGAAAATTTGTCATGTAAGATTTGGAATGATACTCCAGTTGTGGTCTGAAGAACCCAGAACCTAGTGAGGCTATCACCTCCCTCATTTAGGACACTAAACTTCTGTTAATGTTGTAAGAAAAAGATATGAAAGGAGAAGGAAGATAAGAGTTCAGCCCTGAAGGGTAAAGATCCGGAACTTGAAGGGTAAGGAAGGAGGAGAGAGAAGAGGAGAGAAGAAAGGAAATAAACATTTATCAAGTACCTACTATGTGCCAGGCACTTTACAAATATTATCTCATTGATCCTCTATTTTACAATTGAGGACACTGGGGCAGACAGAGGTGCTCTTGCTCAGGGTCACAAAGCTAGTAATTGTCTAAGACTGGATTTGGATTCAGGTCATCTTGACTCCAGATCCAGTGCTCTGTACACTCAGATGCCTCTTGTATTCCATAGGAAATGAAGAACTTGAATGAAGGCACAGAGGAAAGCATAAACATGCCATATTCATGCAATAGTGATAAAAGTGTCCTCACTAAAGCATGCAGCATGTGTTAGGGAACAATGACAAATTAGACTGGATAAACAAGGGGAAACCAAATTATAGTCTTGAAAGTCACACAGGGGAGTTTAGGTATGAATCCTCTTGGAAGAAATGCAAACTCTTCATTGGACTCTGAAAGGGCCTTCAGATACAAGAAAACTGAGACCCAGGGCTTTAGTGACTTGCTCAGGATCACACAGGTAGTAAGTGTCAGAGCAAAGGTGGAATCTAGTTTAAAATATGCTGACTTTAAGGTGATGGCAAGACACCAAAAGAAAAAGCAGCAGATAACAAGTTCTTGGGTGAGGTCGTGACTAGATATAATTAGCGTAGATGAGATAGAGAAACGTAAGAATAGATGAGCTCTCCAAGGTAGAGTATATTTAGAAAGAAAAGACCTTTGAACAAAATCTCATAGTTAACATAATCCAGCTTGTCAACATCCCGCTAGATATTAGAATGCGGATGTTGCTTGATATGCCAGGTGAGGTCTGATTAGCAGAGAGGCTACCCAAATGAGGAGATTGCCTCCCTCACTTTGGACCCTTTACTTCTGTTAATGCAGTAAGAGAAAACTTTGTGGAAAGGAGCCAATTGCATGAAAACTTCTATTTTGTGGCACTCTTGTAAGTATATGAATAACAAGTCAAAATAAATTTTTCCTATTTATCTAAAATAACTTTGCTTTCTTCTGAGTCTAAAATCTTCTCACAATGGTACTAGATTCTCATTTCCTTAAGTGTGTTAAGATTAAAAGTATAGTTATTATAATACTAATTTATATTAATTCTATATATGTATATATAGAATTTTTTTATAATTTAAGATGATTTACAGAAGAAAGTACTCCAAATGTAGCCTTTTTTTTTTTTTACAGGCCCAGTTAAGGATAAAAAAAACCAAATTGATAGTACATCCAATTAGCATGGTTGCGTGACTTCCTCAAGCTTTGCTTGACGTATGAATGAACATATTAGCCTGTGATTAAACACTAACTTCCAGATAGCACCGCTGACCCATATTGAGCCTGCAGTCCACTTTACATGCCTAGTCTGTTCAGATGAATTGCTTCCCCATTTCATACTTGTAAAATTAACTTTTTAACATATCTAAGACTGCATTTATTACCACTAAATTTGATCTTAATAGATTTAACCCAATGTATTAATCCGTCAAGATCTTTTTGGATACTGACTTTGTTGCTAAGTGCCTCCAAGTCTTGTATGACTTGCTAATTTGATAAGCATACCATCTGTAAGATCTAGAATTCCCCTGGCTGAGGAACTCTGTACCTTCCCAAGAGCCAATATCCCAGTGCACTGGGATACTTTTGGCTTCCTTAAGCAGAGGAGTTGTTCTGATTCCAAAGAAAGGCGTCAAGGGATCCAGTTTGATTATAATAAGTATTAGCTTAATCAATAGAATCACCTACATATCTGGAGTGGCTCCCAGATGAAAACAGTCTCAATAATGGATTGATCCTCCACTTCTCTGAGACACAAGAAAAGCCCAGTGATTATTATAGAAAACAGACAAAGGAAGGAGAAGTTAAAGAGTGCGTCACCACTGATTGGTGGATATTTTTGGTTTTCTGCTTAGTAAATGAACTTGGGAGTTGTAGGGCTCCTATTGGGAAAAAGTCCTAAAACGTAGTAATAAGTGAAAAGTCATTAAAAACTTAAACTCTGTGAAAGATAGAAGCCCAAACATGGTGACCTGTTAACAATCATAACTTAGACAATGAGGCATAACTTAAGATACTATGACCTATGAAAGTCAAAACAAGAATATTTTGTCCTATACATGACCAGGATGTGATCAAATGTACAATCCTCTATTTGATGTTCAAAGCCCTTTATAACCTCTATTCTCCCTGCACCTTTCTCATCTTATCACCTTACACCACTTATTCTTTAATCCAATGACACTGATTTCCTTTCTGTTCCTAAAACAAGACACTCCCTCTCTCAACTCTGAGCATTTTCATAGTCCAAGGCCTAGAATGCCCTCCTGCCTCTCCTTCAACTCCTTACTAAAACCCAAATTTCCACTGGCATTTCCCAGTGCCCTTAAATTCTTATGTTTGGGAATATCATTGGCTTAACTCCTAAACTCATTACTAAAACCAAAAATTACATTACAGAAAACCAAAAATATCCATCAATCAGTAGTGATGCACTCTTTAGCTCCTCCTCCCTTTGTCTGTTTTTTATAATTACCAGGGGGATCTTAAGGGTTCTTAGCAGAGATTCACTGATTGGCCTGGCCACCACCCCAGACCGAAAATTGCCCCGTTTGTAAAGTATTCATGACTGATCAAACTACTACCTATAATCAGTCTGGAGATAATTGACCTCCTCCTTTGGTATCAAAAGAGCACCCCACAGTTATGAGGAAGGTACAGGGTTCCCCAGCCAGGGGAATTCCGGAACTGACAGAACTTAAGCCAATGTTCTACCCAAACATAAGTTTGTATATTGATCATGTGCCAGTCATATATGGGTCACAATATTCTTATTATGGCTTTCATGGGCCACAGTATCTAAGTTTTGACTCAATAATTAAATTCTATAAATTACAAAAATATAATTAAATTATAATAATAGATAAAATATAATTAAATTATATATAAATATATAATAAATTATAATTTTTCAACAGGTTATCATGTTCAGGCTTCCCCCCTTTCACAGAATTTGTGTTTATGGCTTTTCACTTCTTACTATATTTTATGACTTTTCCTCAATAGAATTCCTTTTCACCCCTGAAGATATAAAAGTATATCTTCCACAGAGTCCCTGGGGAAGCTCTATACTAGGGTATTTAGGGCCTTTTTAGGTATAGCCAAGATGATCTCATTTGTGATTACAAACCACACAAGCATAAGCAGCAACAGCAAAGAAGCAGAACATCAGGACCCAGAAGGATAGATAATATGATAGTGCCCAGGATCCTGGCAAAGACTGGAGCTAATTGGTTATTGGATCAATACCGGCTCACATCGCTATGTCTTGAGATGCTTTTGCCATGTTATTTAAAGCATCTGTAATGTGACTGTTGTCAGGAACATAAACACAGCAGCTGTCACCTATTAGGGCATATGTGCCACCTTGGGCTGCTGTTAATATGTCCAAGGCCATGCTGTTCTGTAAGATAAGTCTCATTTGTGTACTTTCTTAAGCCATGATTATGTAGCATTTGACTAATTAAGGGCCTGGGCCATAAATGCTTCAAAGGCTATCAATTGTCTCCAAGTTTTATGCTACTTGCTAATCTAATAAGCATACCATCTGTACCCTCGTGTAATTTATTGGTTAAAAAAAAAAGCTAAACATAACAAAGCCAAACACAAATCTCTAGGGCCCTCCTTCCAAGTTGACATCAAACCAGTAGTGACCACTCTTTGAGACCACCCATTTAATCTCTTACGAATATCCTTCACTGTCCAGCCTGCATCTCTCTATCATGTTCACAACAGTAGCATGAAAGCCTTTGCCAAATGCTTTACTAAAATCTAGAAAAACTATGTTTATAGTATTAGTCATAACATACCAGTCCAGCAACACTACCCAAGAGAAAAAATGAGGTTCATCTATCTTGACTCATTCTTGATGAAGCCATTTTGACTCTTTCTAATCACCACTTCCTCTTCAGGATGTTCTCTAATTATCTTTTAATGATACGTTCTAGAATTTGCCAGTAATTGATTCTTTGCCTTCCCTGGTCTGTGACTTTTTGGAAAACTAAGAGAATACTGTGTGGATTATTATTTGTCATCTGTTAATATTGTTTGAACCTAACTTTATGTGACTAGAAAATTGTCTAACCCCAAAAGCTTATTGTAGAGGTCAGGCTGACCTTAGAGATGCTCTAGGAAAACCTAATAGTTGTAAGAAAAGCTTAGATTCCACCCAGTGCTTGCTTTGAGGCACCTCAGGTCTTGTTTTGTTACCCAAAACTTATATTTTGGATTCCCCAAGTTAGATTGACTTAACTGCTGATATATGTCTCAAACTGTCCTTCTATTGGAGACTATCTACTGCCCATGTGAGGCCAATAAGACAAATGTCCTTATGCTCTAATAAATTTCTTTCTAAAACTATTTTAGACTTGGGGGTTTGTTCTCCCAGAGAACAACTTTCCATTCTCTGCTCCTGTATTACTCATCCTCCATGCATAGAGAATGGAAAGCAACTCTTCAAGATCATAGAAAGCAACTCAGTAATCACATCCACCATTTCTTTTAGCATTCTATGATGTGGGTCTGATAACTTGAATAGGGATCCTGGTGGATACTGAGGTGTCTTTTTCCTACCTTCTTGTATTTATATCTCAGGTGTCAATGGCCTATTATTGATATTTGTTCTGTCCTGTCTGGACTAAGGATCACTTTCTTGGCAAAAAAAAATCCAGAAGCAAATTTAAGAATTTATTATTCTATCTATTCTCCATTTTATGTTCTCATCATCCCATCCACTCCAAAAAAGTCCTATACCTTTTTTTCCTCAATAATTAGTCATTTTATTAAGAAAAGAGGTCAATGGCACTCTTGAATGCCAAAGAATCCTGTTGGCAGTGGGCTCACAATTTCTATGCCCATGGAACAGTGGGTGTTCCTGAGACTGGCAATCAACTCTGATTAGTTCATAATTAATGAGAGAATAAATATTACAATGAGAGGTGGAACTATTCTGATGAAGGGTTTGGTGGCATAATTTCAATTATGTCATTTATTTCTGAATTATCCCCAGTTTGGATAATCTAATCAAAGAATTTATCCCCACTCAAACCTGAATGGAACACAATGGGTTTTCCCACCTTAGAATTCCTTGTAAGGTAGGGTGGAGTCTGACCACTATTGAAGAGAAAGTTAATTCAGTCTTCAGAGACTGAGCTTTAAGATGGGGACTTTAGAAAAAAGAAGGCACTCTGGACCTCCCTAAATCATTGGGTATTGATAATTACTTATCTCATCTCCCCCATTCAATCTGTTGAGAGACACAGTCTCCTCAATGAATCACCAACTGATATGATAAACACTTCATCGAGGGTTTCTAACTATGAGACTTGTAAGGGGAAACAAAGTGAGGGGAAAAAGGAAAAATTGATGGGCACTTTGACAAAATCAAAGGGGACAATCCCTTTTAACATGCAGACCTTACAGATAAAAGGTGCAAAGAGAAAAGGAAACAGTAAAAAAAAAATTGTGTATTTCATAGAAGTCTCATCTCATACAGTCATCTGATCCTCTGGAAACATTTGATGCAGCCCTCTGGTTTGGGTATGGTCTCAGATCAGTTTCCAACCAACTGACTGTTAAAACTGATGGTAAAAAAAAATCTCCTACAAAATTGCTCTTAACACAATTTTAAATTTATTTTGCCAATAACCAGGTCAATGAGTAAAAGTTAGCTCAAACCTTATTTCTCTATATTAGAAAATCAAATTTGTAAACTTTTATACCAGAGAATTTACATTTTTAAGTTAGCCAGCTGTCATGTTGATATATCTAAGAAACTCAGATAGACACAAATAGAAAATTAGAACCCATTTTTATACATGGCATTATTCATTTTCCCACAGGAGAATGAGATTCCACTAAGGAATTAATAACAGAACACTTTTTATAAGTAGATGAACCCTAATGCAAAAATGAATTAATTTAAAAATTGCCAGAGTAACTTCAATTGTACCAAAAAGTTCAGGGATGATGTGTGTGTGTGTGTGTGTGTGTGTGTGTGTGTGTGTGTATATAAAATGAAGTAACTTGTTCATAATAACCCGTTTTCAACTTCTATGTTCAAATGAATAACCCGTAGTAAAAGTGGATCTCTCTTTAAGTCGTTTATAAGATAGACCACAAGCCATTCTCCTCTTGAGATAACTAATTGTGCTGGTTATTGGCAACACAGAAGTGAGACAGTTATGATATTAACCTCACTAAATAAAAGAATTATATCCTGGTTTCACAGGTCTTTAGATCATTTCCCCAATTATCCCCATACCATTGTGAGAAATTAAAAGAGCTTATCTACACAGGAATATGTAACTAGTAATAGACAGGGAGCAAGGCTAAATACTTAATTACTTAGTTGTTTGGAATAGTCCTATACTTTTCTTTAACTCTCCTCTTTTCTTTACTAGCTAAAAAACAAAACTAAACAGTGTCTGTTGTCCTAATCCTTCCTTCATAATCTCGGCTCATTTTTCATTATTTCAACATATCTAAAATTTTGTTCATCATTTAAGGCACTGACATATGGTTATAGAATGTGATGTCTTTATTAATGAAGAGTGGTAAGTGATTGAGAGCATATTAGAGGGAATACTTACTTAAAACACTGAAGGAGTTATTGTGGCCAAAAAAATAACCATTCTATAGCACTTTTATGATGAGTTGCTCTGAATTTAGCGAGGTAGGTCTTTAGAACACAGATGTACAGCTCATCATTGAGCAACTGCAAAGTCCTATTCTGATGCTTTCTTGTAATGGACACTGAACACTTAAAGACTTCGTCACTTTGGCAGGTCACATACCCTTTGCCCTGGTAATTTCAATATCTGACTCATACTCTTCTCCACCCTTTAACCTTTCCCCTCCCAAACGTTCTAGCCCTCTATCCCTCGATATCCCCAACTCCTATGACCTCCACCTCTGCTCTATATAAGTGTGTGCCTTAGCCAACTCTAGGGAAGGTGAAAGCTTTGACTATCCCCACTGAACTGAATTTGACCCAGGTACCAGAATTCCTAGTTATAGGACCCACTTCATGAGTCATCCTAACTTGGTTCCTTTTGTTGTTCTAATTTTTAGAAAACAAGATTTTCAGACCAAAATAGAGTCCTGGGGATTTTAAAATAAACTTTATTCTCTTTTCCATTTTATGCTAGAGACTTGGGCTAGTAACTCACTCAGGTAGTTTATCTTATGAGTCACAACAATTCATCAATTCATTCAACTAGAGATACTTACTGAGTATCTACTGTGTAACTACTATATAAAAACATTTTAATTGCCTAGCTCCAAGAATACAATGATCTAAGACAATTCCAAAGAACTTCTGATGAAAAGTGCTTTCTACCTCCAGAGAAAAAACTGCTGGAGTCTGAATAAAGATCAAAGTATATCTTTTTTGCTTTGTTTTTGTTGAGTTTTGTTTTGGGTCTGTTTTTTGGCTAATATAGAAATATGCTTTACATGACTTCGTGTGTATAAGCTATATTAAATTGCTTGTCTTTTCAAGGAGTGGGGAGAGGAGGAAGGGGGGAAAAAGAATTTGGAACTCAAAATTTTTAAAAATGAGTGTTAAAAGGTTTTTTACATGTAAATGAGAAATATTTAATGAAACAAATAAAAATTTATTGGATGGGGAAAAAGAGGGCCAGTAACTGGGGAGGGTACAAATTTTTTCATTTTCAGGCTTGAACTAATTCATCATACCCCTGAACAACTCTGGATGTATACATGATAGGATTCTAACCCAGGTCCTATCCTTTGAATAGTGTATTCTGGAATAGTGTATTCTGGGATTGCAGAGAAAACAGTTATAGGGACATGGCATCTCTCTATTTCTATGTGGTGAAAAAATGGGAGTTATTTTTCAAAGCCTTCAGCTTAATACTTTCTACACACAGAAGAAAATACAACTATATATGGAGAACTAAACAAACCCCAGTTTCAAAATTGATGAAACAACTTAATTATTTGAAGAGATGGATACTTTTTTCATTATGTAGATACCTCATTGCTAAAATCTGTACCATGACTTGCCTAGTGTGACTTCAACCACATTCACTGGATAATGTCCAAAGAACTCAGAATGTCAAGATTTAGCTGAGTTTGAATTTGTTAGGCCTAGATTTGATACAGCAAATTTCTCTGTGATCCTTACCCACTTATTTTGCTTACTGTTACCATTTACTATTTTCTTACTATTACCATAAAAAATATAAACATATTTCAAATAGTTTAAAAGGTACTAGATATCAGAGACTCTGCAGCATGGGCTCACACAGAGCACAAGCCAGGTATGTCACCACATCCTAGAACGAACCATTGGCTCTTTCTGAGAAATGAGAGGAAAGCCAATGGTAGCTGTCAGCTCAGGCCTGCCATCATAACTAAGCCCATTGACCAACTTATTCAGTCAAATGTTGATAATTAATATTTTGTTTTGTGTCTTTTACAATAGTTTATTTTTATACAGAACTTTAAGGTTTCTGGGGCTCTTTCATGAAAACAACTCTATGAAGTAATTAAAGCTGACATTTTACATAGTGCTCTAATATTTGCAAAACACTTCATAGAAATTATCTCATTTGATCCTACAACAACCCTATGAGGCAGATAACATCAGATTTTTATCTCTATTTTATAGTTGGGGAAACAGGTTTAGACAGGTTAATGACTTGCTCTTGATCAGAAAGTTAGTATGTGCCAAAAGCAGAGCTGAAATCCAGCTCTCTCCTGACTCTTTGCCCAGCACTGAGTCCACTAATTTCACACTATTGCCTGTGAAGTAAGTCCAGAATGTATTATTCCCATATTATAGATGTGAGGCTCAGAGAGAGAAATTAAGTCATTTGTCCATGATAATACAGTAATATTAGCAAATAATATTTTTTTTAAAAAACCTGAACTATAATAATTAGGCAAATTAATCTAAGCATTCTGCATTATTGACTCCAAAAAATATTTTTGGACTATACATCATTAGTCTAAAGATCATATGCTGGAAGAGACCAGGCAAACATTACAAAAGTATGTTTATTATATCAACAATTCCTTAACCCATCTAACGTTCTTGCCCTATAATGTGATGTTAACACATCTACCAGAAATTTTAAAGTTCTTTTACAAGGCTTTTTTTTCTTGAGAAACAGAATCTAGATATGAGTTTTGAGTTTAATACCATGGGCAAAAAAAAGATTTTGTCTGTACTTCTCATCAGAGTATAAATTTTATCCACTATATGTGAAATATAATAACTGACAGCCGTTAGGCAGGCAAGTACCCAAGAACCACTTACATTCGTAATACAAGCACAGTAAAAGGTGAAAAGTATTTAGACCACCAGATCATTATGGCTTTCTAAATTAGCCACTAATAAGCTCTTTCAGCTAGAGACCTTCCCTTACTTTAACACAGATTGGCTTTAAATAAGATGTTTCACTGAAGCACATTGCTAGGTCATCTGGTTTTGCTGTTGAGAATACTCTACTTATCAGCTCCATCTATACTAGGCTTTCATTCTTGGTTTTTTTCCCTTTTTGAGAAGATATGAAATATGACTTCTATCTTTTCCCTGGCTTTACAGATTTTTTTCCACCAATTGTTCCACCTGAACCAACTTGGAATTGTTTTTCCAGTAAGAGACTAAGTCCTGTTGGAAAATCATAGCCATGTTGATGCCAGTAGGATGTAGTCAAAACTCCCAGTTAGAAACAAAGAGAAAGAATCAAATGAAATGATCTGACACATTAACTGAATCTGTTAGCATATGTAACATTCCAAACCCCAAAGTCCTCCTCCATTCTCCTGAGATAAGGAAGCTACATTTCATCATCTGTCATCTACAGTGTCGAACATTGCATTTAAATTTAGTTCAGCTACCTTTTACAGCATCATTTTCCTTTGTATTCTTGTAGTCATTGTATATATTTTACCCCTGGTTCTATTTTCTTCTCTCTGCATCAGTACTTACAAGTCTTTTCATGTTTCTATGAGATTATCCTCATTTGATCCTCAAAAATATCCATGACCTCATCCATTCTGCTGTTCTCATTGACAGTGTAGATTGCAACCCATCAGTGCTTGTCCAACCTGTGCATCTTTTGCCTATATTCTCCCAAAAGTTCCCAAAAGATACCATCTAATATTCTGGAGGCTCTGCTTAATTTAACTTGACATTACAACGGTATCACTGGGTCACTTTGGCTATCTCCCAAACATCACTCTTTCTTGCCAGGTAACCAAGCCATCTTTTCTTTTTGTCAGCCAATTCCTTGAGGATATCTTTTGCTCCTATTTTCTTTATATTCCTACACTGGTTATATATTACAGTCTGCTCATATCTCTCCATTGTGTGTGATATTCATTTTTAGTCTTTTGGAAGCAGTTATATTCCATCTCATTGCTGTATAGTAGCATTGATAGAATTTGAATATTGAAAAGATTGACTTTTGCTTTCATGGAAAGATTTAGGTCAGAAAAGGAGCTCTGCAATTTCCTGAAAGCAATGCAACCTACTCTCCTCCTGTCCAACTTTGGGTTCAAACCATTGTTCATTTGCATTCATTGCCCCATCTTTACATGCTGTTGGAGAACTCTGTAGGGTTTAGATACAAATACGCTTTGGAATCTGGGCAATATGTCTTCATCCATTTGGTTCTTCTAATGTAGATGGACAGACCAGACTCCTTTGAGTGATTACAGATCTCTTTCAGGAGCCTGTATAATGTTCTGAAGCTTAATGTAATCAGTATAATTTCATACACAAACAACAGCACCTGAAGTACTTCACCATCTACAAAGAATCCCTTTACAAATAGTTCTCTTCATAGAAATTACTTAATCCTAATGACAGATAGCTCTGGGGAGCATACATCTATCTCCTTAATTTACGTCTGACCCATGTTTACTATCAGAAGATTATTGAACAAGGTGGTTTTTGTTGTTATATTTTCCAAGGAATCTGGAATGAATTTGACATATGAGTGAGAGATAAATTTTGTTTTTTTGTTTGCTTGTTTAGAGAGCCTATAAGGCACTGATTTATTCTTCTGAATCAGATGGTTTTTTTTCATCATCAACAAACAAAAAGCTCAATGTAATCTTATATTCCCTGTATTTTAGTTAATTTCTCTGTATGCATCATTTTTATGGTGCAACTATATTCCATTATATTTGCAATAATTTGATGAATTGAGGGAATTGATGATAAATTGATGCTTTGTTACTAGTTTTTTTTAGCTATGATCAGGCTATTTGTAATAATATCTGGGCAAGTATGGAAAAAGGAGTTTGTGGTTGAAACAGAGATATTTTGTTCAGGAAATCTCATTGTCCTATTATTCTAATGGAAAGACTGGCTCATGAGGGTCTAGTGTTTATAGTGCTGCCCTCTGGGGACCTAGAACCCCAGTGGAAATAGGGGTTAGGAGTGTAAATTCAGAGGTGGCTTTGTAATACTTTAATGGCTATACAAATTGCTGAGTCTAGGAATTCCAAAACATCACTGCTTTTTATTTATCACCAAACTGCCATTCTCCAGATTCTTTATTATAGGTAAAGGAGAGAATAAATAAGAAAGGATTTAATAGAAAGAAGAAGGAAAAAGTCCAATTCATAGAATTAGGAATTGACAGTTCGCTTAAAATAGATGGAAAAGTCACATACCATGAGAAAGGCACCAATCTCTACCTCTTGTCACTAATTCTGCCTTTTAAGGTCAAGCAGAACGAGTCTCAGAGTTTTTGATTTTTTTGGCTGCCACATCTCACACTGTTGACCCCTTTTGAGAGTGTAGTTCACCAAAACCCCTAGATTTTTTCATGGGAAAAAAAAATACCCTTAACCCTACACTTATGAAATTAAAAAAACCCAAAACATAAAACCTCCTGCAAGATTCCTAATGTTTAGTACACTAGGTAAACAGTAAGTGTTTAATAAATGCTTATTGATTTGATTTGACATTAATTCCTACTAACATTAATTATTAATATATTAAACCTTCCTGGGTTATACTCCCGACTTTTCACGGAACTTTGTCTACCATGCCACAGAAAGCTTCTCAACCTGGAAGTTCACTCCATCCCTGGACTACTTCTCATATTGAAAGTACCCTCTACCTCCACAGCTCTGAATGACTAGTTCCTTCCAGAACCTCCATTTTAAGGAGAAGGCCCACGTAAACCAGGTCTTCATTACCCTCCAGGCTGCACTCTGGATTCTCCACCGGACTTTCTCAACCATGCCCCAGGCTAGGTCCTTTCATTTCCTTCTCCGCTGCCTCTTTTCAGCTCCTCTTTTTGTCTCATCTTCCTCATTAGTATGTAAACTCCCTGAGGGCAGAGAAAGTCCTTTCCTTTGAATTCCCAGTCTTGTGTAGGGAGCTCATAACCACCAATTCACACTTAATGAATGCCGGTTGATTTGACTAAGCATTAAGTTTAACCTTCTACTCTTTGTTCCTTTCACCAAGACACATTTAGATCCTGAATACACTACCTTGTATATTAGCTCCTCATCTCAATTTTATGCCGTCTATGACTTTATAAGAAAGTTTTCACCAACTATTAATTGAACTAAGATTCAGAACTAGGTCTTCTGAGTGCTATTCCAGTATTCTTTCTATTTATACCACACTTAATTGTTTTTAACCCTTTTTTTTTTTACTTCTAAATACATTTTATTTGGACTTTGATAGCAGAGATTCAGATTCTGATCAATTTAGATTGATCATTCCTTATGACACAGTAATATTCTTTTACCTACTATATTTGGTTCTGCCAACATTGGGCACATTTTGTTTATAGCATTTGGTTGTCTTGCCACACTTAATTAATTGACATAGGTTTTATAAAATAATTTTTATGAAATGTAGCATTCCAAACAATTAATGCTAAATGGAATTTTTCTGATATCTTATTCACTCACAGATGTGGAAGAACTTAAAAATAATACCTTTTAAAAAGAACCACCCCATTCAGCTTTTTAGCATAAGTACATCGAGTACTCAGGAACCTTAGATGACAATGATCATTTCTAATACCCTTGTTCTCATTTATTCATTGCCAAGAAAAACCACCATCACTCAATTCCGGACTTCTGCCCAGGGCCAGGTGCACACAGAGGACGGGCAAAAAAAGGCCAACGTAAATTATTCTGTCTCTTGGAAGGAGAGGCTGTTCTTTCCAGGACAGTCTGGAAAATCATAGCCTTTCACAGTCTGTGACAATGGTGAATAGTTAAATCAAAAGGGGAACGCTTGTTCCCCTTTCCCAATTGCATCAATGAAACCTGCTGACCCTCAACCCCATCTCATTTGGGGGAGTAATTTATAGATTTGATTAATGTGTATGTGATGCAGAGGTAACTAGAAAAGGTACAACTAACTTAGTGAAGGCTGGTGAAGTTTAGTGAAGGCCCAAGCAACTAAAATGATAAAAGCTTTAAAAAAAATCCTTGAGGATGAATGAGCCTAGTTGCATGCTATTTGCTCTAGCCTCAAATATTGGCACCAGTTCCAAATGGCACCAGTTCTAAATTCCTAGAGAATGCAACGAGCCAAAATAACACACAGCAACCACCATAACTCAACTTTGGGGAATTGCACTTTGAAGGACCCCAAACCTTCTTTCTGAGAGTGTAGCCTGTAGTTCTAATGTTCTTCTTGGGATGCTGCATGATTGCACAGCATGGAATACCAGAGTTGCTAAAGAATTCAGAGTTGAAAATTACCCAAAAGGCAACATAGAGGTGAGTAAAAGCAGGTGACAACACATTACTAACCAGGGATTTTGCGAAAGAAGTAGTGTAAAGAATGACGCCAGAGGGAAGAATTCCTGGAGAAGATGAGCCAGTCATGTGGCCAGAGCAAGGGATACATAATCCCTGTGGGTCACTGGTCTGCAGGTAGCGTCCAGTGATTCAGAAGGAGGTTCCCATTTGTTGGGTAAACCCTCCATCCCCCGCTGAGAATTTATCGGTAGACATGGACAAGAATTGCATAGAACCAGAAGGTGTGAATGAGTTGTAATCTTCACCACCAGAGGGAATGCCCCCATCTCTGAGATCACAGATCTTTGAAGCATTCAAGGAATGAGAGCAATCTTTTCTGTTCTTATTACCTCTTGGTCAGTTCATCACTGAGACCAAATTGTTAAATTCTGGAGGAAAAAAAAAGAAAGAAAGGATTGGGGGAAGGAGGGAAGGAAAGGGAGAGGGAGAGAGAGAGTTTTTAAAGGCATAGTACCTGACACATATCTTCTGGAAGTATAGTCTATAACTGAGAGGCAGACGTGTTTTTGTGAATCGTAGGTTTTGTCAATCTCTGGAAATATTTCCCATTTTTTCTATCCTCATTCACTCAGGATACTGAGAAACTTAAGCCACTCTGAGTCTAACTCATCCCTCACCTTCAGCTGGAGTGACCCAAGGAATGTCCATATCCAGTCATTTCTCCCAGTGAGGCATTCTTTCAACTTTCTGGGACTTGACTGAACTGTGGAAGAAATGAGTAGAGTTTCCTTAAAATAAGAAAAAAGAAAAGAAGCATGGAACAGAAGCAGGAATGTAGTGGTCTCAAGCTGACAAAATATTTTTTTTATGGCACCAAAGCTTTTCAAATCCTTGGAACACTCTTGAGGGCTAATGTTTATATTGGTACCTCTGTGTGAGCTGAGGGGTGTCTATGCTTGTATGTGTTTAAAAACATACACGGGCCAGGCATCTGCCTGGTGGTTCCACATCTAAGAAAGTGGCAGAGAGCAAATTGTTCCATCCAGAATCTGGAACAATTTAAGACTGCAAAGAACAGACCAATTCAGAAGCCCTCAAATAGAAGAAATAGGAGGCTTGCCCAGAGTCAAATAATACTCCTGACCCTCCAAACACATTCCCAAGCCACGACTACACACCAGACATGTAACTCTACCCTGCAGCCCAGGTCATGGAAATTCTGTGCCTGTGTTATCCTGTAAAGATCTATTTCTTGGAGATAAGCATGAGGATGCTTATTACCCAAGTTTGAGTTGTATCTCTTGCCTTAGTGGAGTCTGACAGATGCAGATAGAGGTACAAACACAAACACGTATGTGTATGTATTTATATAAGAAAGTATAAGAGTTGAAAAACTCAGCAAATTTACTGGGCAAACAGCATTTATCTATGTTGTTTGTTTTGTTTAAGAAACATCTTTAAAACAGTGGTTCTCGATCTTTTTGTGTGTGGTGTGGGACTTCTGGGGAGTCTGGTTTGGGCATTTGACCCTCTGGACCCCTTCTCAGAATAATGTTTTTAAATGCATAAAATGCATAAGATTATAGTTTTGTGACATTGAAATATACACAGCAAAATCTTTAAAAAAAAAAAAGTTTACAGACTCCAGATTAAGAACCTCTGTCCTAGAGCAAACACCAGGTGCTTTCCTATACCTCTGAATTCTAGTGTCAGAATTCACTGACTGGGTACCTGAGGTGGAGTCTCAAGGCAATGGGAGGAGAGGGGGCTACAGCAAAAGGAGAGAGGGGGGGAGAAAGGAGGGTGGGAGCAAGCAAAAGGAGACCAGAGACAGGAGGAAAAAAGAGAAGAAGGAGAGAGTAAGCCATAGAGGGAGTACAGAGGAGAAAAGAGGGGAGGGAAAGACAGAGGAGTAAGGAAAAGAAGAGAGCTGGAGGATAAAGAGAGGGAAGGAGAGAGAGGGAAAGAGAAAGGTAGAGGGAAAGAGGGAGAGAAAGAGACAGAGTAAGGTGATATAAAGAGTGGGTAAGAGAGAAAAGAAAGGAAGAGCAAAATAGAGAAAAGGAGAGATGGGAAAAGGGTAGGGGGAAGAGAGGTTTGGAGGACAGAGGGAAGGAGGAAGGGAAAGGGGAGGAGAAAGGAAGACAGACAGACAGAGAAAGAAAAACAGAGGGACAGACAGGGATGGGGGGAGGGAGAGAAAAGAGAAAGAGGAAGTGAGACTATGTAAGCTATCACCACTATGGAAAAAACTAAAATCATCTGTTCTCTCACCATTCCTGGCCCAGTCCACAATACCAAGTCCAGCATGTCAGTATAACAGATTTAATTTGTTAGCGTGAAGCACTTTACCACCACCTTAAGCTAACTTTCAAACTCAGTTTCAAATTATGTAACTACTCTAGCCTGAACACAAATAACTAATAAATCTTCTGATTTGGAAATCAGAGCTTACTAATATAACTGAAATGAATGGAATACTTATGTCTCCCTGTAAATTGCTATGAAATATTCATTAGTTCATGGTCCTGGGCCCCAAATGCTGGAATGCCCTTATTATACAACCAAAAAGTGCTGGACCATGATTGTCAATGTTATAAATTTGCACCAGGGATGTATGTCTACGTATCCTATCAATGAACATTATAAAAAGTGTTTTCAGGTGAAATTCAAATGTAAGAGTTGAGATTCACATGACTTTGGGTTCTTACCTATAAAAGACGAAAACTATTGCTTTCTTTAATAAAAATTAATGCCTTCTGTTTTTACGTCACATTCATTTTCAAATATGGCCTTCACCGAGCCTTCCTCGGAGATCCCAACCTTGTAACAAAGATTTTTTAAAAATTCAGCAAAGTCTCCCAATACATCTTCCACTTCGGACAGCATGGACAGTATTCCACATCCATAGTCATGCACGTCTCCAATGGAGGGAAGGAAATAAACTTCCTTATTTTCCCTCTCTTACTCTCTAATGAGATTTGCGACCTCCTAAAATCCCTTGAATCTAAAACCTCCCCGGGTTTTCAGAGGAAAGGATCCAGTACAAGTTATAACTCCACGATTATGCCTAACCAGGATCACAAGTTTAGAGCAGAAAGGGACCGTGGAGGCTATCTCATTCAACCCCCTAGATAAAACTGAGAGATTCACTTGCCCAAGGCTCTACAGGTAGTAAGTGATAAAGTTGGGACTTGAAGCTAGGTTGACTGATTCCACAACCAGTGTTCTTTCCTGAGCACCAGGGTGCCTATCAGGCCTTTTAAGTATGTCACAAAATATAGTGATAAAAACTTAAGTAATATAAACATGTAGTAAAAAAAAAATTGATTTGGGGCCTATACTATCCAAAGAGTTACTTCTACTCTCTACATATAGAAACAGCCAATAATTCAGCTTCATTTATTGATGGAGATTATTACTATAAACCATGGAATGTTAGAACCAGAACCAGAAGTGACCTTAGAGATTATCAGGGGTCAGTATACTTAAAAATAGGTGACTCAGTGGCTAGATTGCCTGCCAATTGTCAAGAGGACCTGAGTCCAAATTCATCTTCAGAGATTTACTGTGTGAACCTGAGCAAGTCACTTAACCCTGTTTGCCTCACTTTCCTCATCTATAAAATGACGTGGAGAAGGAAATGGCAAAGAGCATCTTTCTTAAGAAATGGGGTCATGAAGAGTTAGACATGACTGAACAATATACTTAAAAAAATTTTAATAACTATATTTTGACATAATTGGTTTCCTTTGCAATCTTATGCATTTTATTTTATTCATCTAAAAACATTATTTTGGGAAGGGGTCCAGGACTCAGAAAAGAATTAAGAATCCCAATCTAGTCCAATCTCTTCATTTTAACACATAAGGAAACTGGGGCCTGCAGGGTTGTTAATTGTTTGATGACACACAGTTAGTTGCAGAGCCAGGACTACTGGCAACTCTTATTTCTATAGGGTTTCAATGTTTATACTTTTTCCATGATGCCTCTCTTGATGGCTCCAAGTTAATAGCTTTTTCTCCACTTTCTGAACTCATTGCATGTTGTTTATACTTACCACATTCTAATTTGTATTATGGTGGCTTGTGTACCTATCTATCATCACTTCTATTAAACCACAAGTTTCTTGATAGCAGGCATTATGTCTCATTTATTGCTGGATAGGTAAGGCAAGTATTAGTATACCCAATTTACAGATAAGGACACTGAGACTCAGAAGGTTGAAGTGACTTGGTTAACATTCACTTAATCTAGTAGCTAGCAAGTTTCAGAGCTAGAAATTGAACTCAGTTCTCCAGACTCCATTTTACCAAGTTGACCCTTGGCCCCCTAAACTTTCAGTACAGTGTTCTTTCCATTTCATGATCACCACTACCATGGAAAAGCGAGACTTAAAAAAAAAACCTTTTAAGACGAATCAATTAGGATTATTTTCAAAACATTTTAAAAAATCAAATATACCTTGGCAAGGAACCAACGTAATTCAATTTGTTTGTGTGTGGTGTCTTATCTCCTCCTTTTGTGTACTTATCCTTGCTCAGTGTATGGGACTTTTCCTAGTCTTGGCTCTGCTCCTGGTCTGTTGAAATACTCTGTCCTGATCTGAGATGGCCTTGTGACTGACGCCATCTCTGAGCCAGTGTGTTTGCCTATTAGTTATATTGGCTTAAGAAATTATTGAGTGGAATAATATGAACATAGGTCAGGTTTTTAGAGTCAAAACAAAACAGAGAATTAAAGTTATTATCTAGAGAATTCCTTTCTAAGCTGTATTGAGCCAACTGATGATTCTTGCCATCGCCCTCAACTTGGGAAGTTATTCCCATGAATAGAACTTGGCTTCTTTTAGGAGCCAAAGGAAAGGGGGACAAGTAATCTCTTCTCATTTCACTATACTTGGAATATCTTCTTTCCCTTCCCTGCCCCCTCTCTCCCAGACACCATAGACCCCACCATGTCTCTTGAAATTCTACTGATTCTTCAAGGCCCAACTAAAATGCCACTTATTCTGTGATGCCTTTATTGATGATCCCCGCTAATGGCCTTTTCTCTATCCTCTGAATTCATTGCATGTTGTTTGTACCTATCACATTCTAATTTGTATTATGGTGGTTTGTGTATATATCTATTATTACTTTTATTAAGCCAAAAGTTTCTTTTTTTAAAATTTATTTATTTAAGTTTTCAACATTCATTTCCACAAAATTTTGAGTTCCAAATTTTCTCCCTATTTCTCCCCTCCCCCCACCCCAAAATGCTGAGCATTCTAATTACCCCTATCACCAATCTACCCTCCCTTCTAACATCCCTCCCTTCCCTTATCCCCATCTTCTCTTTTGTCCTGTAGGGCAAGATAAATTTCTATACCCCATTACCTGTATTTCTTATTTCCTAGTTGTATACAACAATACTCAACAGTTGTTCCTAAAACTTTGAGTTCCAACTTCTCTTCCTCCCTCCCTCCCCACCCATCCCCATTGGGAAGGCAAGCAATTCAATATAAGCCATATCTGTGTAGTTTTGCAATTGGCTTCCATAAGAGTCATGTTGTGTAAGACTAATTATATTTCCCTCCATCCTATCCTGCCCCCCATTAATTCTATTCTCTCTTTTGACCTTGTCCCTCCCCAAGAGTGTTTACTTCTAATTGCTCCATCCTCCCACTGCTCTCCCTTCCATCATCCCTCCCACCCTGCTTAACCCCTTCTCCCCCACTTTCCTGTATTGTAAGATAGGTTTTCATACCAAAATGAGTGTGCATTTTATTCCTTCCTTGAGTCAAACGTGATAAGAGTAAGCTTCATGTTTTCTCTCTTACCTTCCCTCTTTTCCCCTCCACTGAATAGTCTTTTACTTGTCTCTTTTATGAGAGATAATTTGCCCCATTCCATTTCTCCCTTTCTCTTCCCAATATATTCCTTTCTCACCCCTTAATTTCATTTTTTTTAGACATGATCCCATCCTATTCAACTCACTCTGTGCTCTGTGTGTGTGTGTAATCCCACCAACTACCCAGATACTGAAAAAAAAGTCTCAAGAGTTACAAATATTGTCTTTCCATGTAGGAATGTAAACAGTTCAACTTTAGTAAGTCCCTTATGACTTCTCTTTGCTGTTTACCTTTTCATGCTTCTCTTCATTCTTGTGTTTGAAAGTCAGATTTTCTTTTCAGCTCTGGTCTTTTCATCAAGAATGCTTGAAAGTCCTCTATTTCACTGAAAGACCAATTTTTCCCCTGAAGTATTATACTCAGTTTTGCTGGGTAGGTGATTCTTGGTTTTAGTCCTAATTCCTTTGACTTCTGGATTATCCTATTCCATGCCCTTCGATCCCTTAATGTAGAAGCTGCTAGAACTTGTGTTATCCTGATTGTATTTCCACAATACTTGAATTGTTTGTTTCTAGCTGCTTGCAGTATTTTCTACTTGACCTGGGAACTCTGGAATTTGGCCACAATGTTCCTAGGAGTTTCTCTTTTTGGATCTGTTTCAGGCGGTGTTCTGTGGATTCCTTGAATATTTATTTTGCCCTCTGGTTCTAGAATCTCAGGGCAGTTTTCCTTGATAATTTCATGGAAGATGATGTCTAGGCTCTTTTTTTGATCATGGCTTTCAGGTAGGCCCATAATTTTTAAGTTGTCTCTCCCGGATCTATTTTCCAGGTCAGTTGTTTTTCCAATGAGATATTTCACATTATCTTCCATTTTTTCATTCTTTTGGTTTTGTTTTGTGATTTCTTGCTTTTTCATAAAGTCATTAGCCTCCATCTGTTCCATTCTAATTTTTAAAGAACTATTTTGTTCAGGGAGCTTTTGAACCTCCTTTTCCATTTGGCTAATTCTGCTTTTTAAAGCATTCTCCTCATTGGCTTTTTGAACTTCTTTTGCCAGTTGAGTTAGCCTATTTTTCAAGGTGTTATTTTCTTCAGCATTTTTTTGGGTCTCCTTTAGCAGGGTGTTTACTTGTTTTTCATGCTTTCCTTGCTTTGCTCTCATTTCTCTTCCCAGTTTTTCCTCCACCTCTCTTACTTGATTTTCAAAATCCTTTTTGAGCTCTTCCATGGCCTGAGACCATTGAATATTTATTTTGGATGTTTGAGATTCAGAAGCCTTGACTTTTATGTCTTTCCTTGGCAGTAAGCATTGTTTTTTCCTCATCCAAAAGGATGGGAGAAGATATCTGTTCACCAAGAAAGTAACCTTCTATAGTCTTATTTTTCCCCCTTTTTTTTGGCATTTTCCCAACCAGTTACTTGACTTTTGGGTCCTTTGTCAAGAGTAGGGTATACTCTGAGGGTCTGTAAGATCTCAGTTCCTCCAAGGTGGTACTATCAAGTGTGTACACTGGTCTGGGAGCAAGCAGAAATTTTTATGTCTAGAATCTGAGTAATAGAGTTTTCTCTTCACCACCACCTCACCTTCAGTTCTGCCAAGCCAGCACTGGGGGCTGAGATTTAGATATGGTGCTCAGTGCCCCCAGGGGTTTTATAATCCAACAATGGATGTGGGCTGCTGTGCAAGCTGCTGCCACTTGAGGACAGAGCTATGGGAAGACCCTTCTCCCTTCTCCACCAGCTAAAAAAACCCTGTCACTGACCTTTGTCACCTGTGGGTTGAGGGATCTGCGAACTGCTGCTACTGTGACTGGGGATTCCGCCCCCAAGGCCTGCTTGCATTCCCTCCAAGAGTAGCACTGGGTGGCCAAGACTAGGCTAGGCTCCTCTCCACAACCAGTGCAGCAGATGTTTCCCGTCGGCCTTTCAGGTCACCCTGAGCTCGAAATCTCTTCCACTCTGTTGTTCTGTGGATTCTGCTGCTCTAGAATTTTTTGAGAGTTGTTCTTTACAGGTATTTTATAGGCTGTGGGGGAAAGCTAGTATATGTGGATCTTTCTAATCCACCATCTTGGCTCCGCCCCCCCAAAGTTTCTTGACAGTAGGCACTATGTCGCATTTACTCTTTTATCTCCACCAGTATCTAGCTTAATGTAAAAAATATTTGTTAAATGAATGTTTATTGAATTTATCTCCCATCCTTATCCCATTAGTCCTTTGTCCCCTGATATCATATATGAGAAATAATATGGGTGTCTCAGAGATATTCTTTCATATAAGAGTCAATTTGGCCTAATCTGGAGCTATGTTTTGCCACTGGTGGTTTTTCATTAAAAGTAATTGCTTTATACCAACTTCTCAGGTCTTTTCTGCAGTCCCAAGTGGACATCAAATAGCCCTCTTACAAGGGATCCCTATTTCCTGAGAATTTATAGACATGACATGACTCCATAGATCAAATACAAATGGACTAGTTCTGGTAAGACATATTGACTGACATAAACAGATAACAGGAGGTTCAAATGTGAGTAAAGAACTCTCCAATTCACATAGTTCTACAAGTTCCTCAATTATGAAGAATTTACATTCAACATATAGCTCAAGTCTAAATAGCCACATAGAATCACCAGCACCAGGGTGGACCTGACACTGTCTACTCTAGATTTTAGATGTGATGACAGCTGATGATAACCCATCTCAGTTAGGTCCCTACATCTGTTTTCATGCTTATTTTTTCTCCATCATAGCACACTTGCTAATTCTCCTTATTATATGCCCTTTCCTATTAAGTAGAGTTTTCCCTAAAAAATATGCTCTTTTCCCTCCTATCTCTGTAGCCATGTGCCCATGGCTTTTGGCAAATGTGCATAATCCTTATCCTTTGTAAAATGTCTATTAATCTGCTTTAGGGAATGCGTACTACTGACATTCCTTCATGAATGAACAGGCAGGCAAACATGTTAGAATCCAACGTGGACACAGAGAAGAGAGGATGGGTGACACTCAGGGACTGGGACAGACAAGCAGTATCTAAGCGTGGAGAACTGGAAGAAGACAGATTGAGACAGACCTGGCAAAGGTCCCTCCATGTCTGTTCTTCAGCATTCACTTGGAGTTTTGTTTGTTTTGGTAGTGGTGGGAGGTAGGAGGCATTGAAGTGCCTAGCTGAGGGAGAAATGGAGAGAGCAGTAAGCAATGGAGAGTACAGTAAAGTTAGCATAGTTTGTTGTTGATTTGTTATGCAAATTTATTTCAGAAGTCAAATCTGCATATGTGAATTTACATATTTACAACCTAGGACGTTTGAGGAGCCTGCTGTACAATCTATTGAAAAGAGTTTCATCTGAGGTAAGCCAACCAGTGATAGAGACCACAGGGGAATGGCAAGAGAGAGTAAAATCTGATGGCCACAGGACTGAGATCTCTAGTAGATTCAAGGAGGCAGAGGCTTGAAGTTCAAGGGGGTGAATTAAAATATCATTAATAATTTTAAAAGACTTCAAGATACTGCAGAAGGGATGGTGGTTATACATCCACTATTCATCCTGTTCTAGTTTTCTCTGATCCAGTCTGCGTTCTCCCCAGTTCTCCTCCCCCATTCCCTGAGGTGCCTTGAGGCCCAACACACTGTAACCCCAAAGAGCCCCATTCTTTTCTTCCTGCAGCAAGCCCTTGGCTCCTTCATGCTCTGTTCTGCCTTATGGCACTGAGACCACCTCTTCACCTGGTTCCTGGATTCTTTGCCGTCCAGCTTAGTCTATGGCAGAGAAAGGACTCAGACATCTTGACTTTCTCCTTTGCCCTGTTTCCTGAAGGAAGAGGAGCCTCTCCAGGTCCAAGACCTAGGAATCTAGGGTAAAGGAGACACAAGTCAAACCTGATTAGAGAACATCAAACAGGGCAAAGAGGAGAGGAGAGCTGCCCTAAGGCCCGCACTCTAAAGTTTGCTTTAAGGCTTCAAGGAAGCAGACTCCAGAGGCCTGTGGCACCAAACCTAACCCACCAACTAGGTTCAGTGAGAACCACAAGGACATCTAAAGACGAGCCCAAACAAAAGACTGATCGGGAAGGAAGAGAGAGCTAAGAAAAACAAAGACAAATTTCTGGTAGGTGGCATGTAAGACCAGCTTTCATCACTTAAGATCATTATCCTGTAAACTTTCCCTGATTGGGCTATATTATAGTGACCTGTCCCCTGTAAACCCTTTTAAAATACCTTTTAAAAACACTTTAAAAAAAGATTGTTTGCTCTTTTCTTGGAAACAGGGTAAAGGAGAAAATGAAGAAGTCTGAATCTTTCCTCTGCCATAGACTAAGCTGGATGGCAAGAAATTCAAGAACCAGGTGACCCAGTGATCTCAGTGCCTCGAGGCAGAACAGGGCATGACAGAGTCAAGGACTTGCTGGGGGAAGAAAAGAATGGGGCTCTTTGGGGCAGCTGCAGCATACCCAGGGCCTCTGGGCATCTCAGAGAAAGGGGGGGCATTGCAGACTGGACCAGTGAAAACCAGAACTGGATGAATAATCCACTTAAAGAAACCATCTCTTCTGTAATATCCTGAAGTCTTTTAAAATGACTACTATCAATGAAATTTCTTCTGCATCAGTAAAACAAATAAAACAACAATAAAATAAAACAAAACCAAATGCTATGTCGTTGTGAGGTCCAATCTCAGCCTCCAGAGAAGGGAATGAGGAAAAGGCACCTCTGCCCTTTTACTGAAGAGGCGGGGAACTGTGGGCAAAATGTTGCATATACTGTCAGCTGGGATATGTGCAGTGGTTTTGTTCCACTTTTTCTTTTTCTTTATTGTAAGGAAAGGCTTACTCTGGGAATAAGGGCAGAGAGGAAGAAGAGAAGGGTATATTCAGAATGACCATTATTTAAAAACAAAAGGCATTAACAAAACTTTAAAAATATGTTTTCTGCGGAAACACCAAAAATATTTGTTCCACCAGAGGCTGTCTCTTACAGGGTGTATCAGAACTCTAAAAAACAGCTCCACCTCACAGCTGTGAAGTCAAACTTACTGAAAAGGACAATGGGATGGTTAGTAAGGGAATGAGAGGTTTAGTAAAGGCGTAAAGGAAAATTTTGTGCATGTCAGGACTTCTCCCCATAGGCTTCCTATTGTTTAGAGCACAGGAGAGAAGGTGCCAACAGTGTACAAAGGTGTGCTCAGCAATTAAGATGAATATATTTCTTCTAGGGGTTATAAACACAGCTCTTTGGGCCTGGGCAAGAATGAATTCATTTGTGGACTAAACCCAGCAGGCAAAGGGCCTCAGTATCTCCACTGGAAGTCTCTAATGGGCAGGTTTGTACAGATAATTCATGATAACAGACTAAGATTAATGTCTTTGCAAACTAGTTTTCAAACTAGAGTGTGTGTGCAGAGTAAGTGAGGACAGCCCACCCTTTGCTGGCACAGTGGGTTAGAGTGTCCAGCCACTGTTACTCACTCTGTCCTCGTAGAATGCAGAGAGCTGGGCTCTATTTCAAGGCTTACAGACTCGTAGGACCCCTGGGCAACTACTCTATAAGTATACGTTGTTTCTCAGAAGGATAATCAAAGGTGAGCCTATTATATCTTTAAGACAAAAATGAAAGTGAATGTCTTCCTGAAAATATATGTTTATAACTTCACTTTCCTATAGTAACACAGCATGTTATATAATAAAAAGAAATGTAAAAGTAACCAAAGGTAGCCCTTCCCCCTTCCATGATACAGCCTGTGAAGTGTTGGCTAATGTTCTACCAGGGATGTGAAAGTTGTTTTGGACATTTGTGCCCTTCCCACCCCACCCCCTCACCCCCCCAAAAAAGCTGTTCTGAGTCAGCATGTCCCCTGACTTCCTTATTTTTCCTGGATGATACAATCATTCTTCAGCTACCCAGGATCTGAATCTCCCTAACCTTTGACTGCTTCTTTTGCCTTGTTACCTATATGCAATCCCTTAATCCTGTCAAACCCTTCTTTATTTCCTCTATCTTGTTTTTCGTCCCAATGCCAATACCCCAACTTTATGCCTTGATTATCACAATGGCCTTGCAATTCTGCAGCTTCTTCTCATCCCAGTCCTCCCTACACATCCCAGATTAATCGTCCAGAAATACCATTTTAAAAATTGTGTCGCACACCCATCTCAACAACCATGAATAGTTTCCTTCTATATTCAGGATAAAAGTTAAAACTCTTTAAACTGGCATTCAAGGCCCACATAATTTAGCTTCAGCATGCTTTTCCCATATTACTTCCTACTGCTCCCCAATTTAAACCTGTAGGTTCCTAACAGGCCAATCTATTGCCCCAGAATTTAAATTCCTTACTTAGTATCTTTGACCATGCTACATAGTCACCTAGAATTCCCTTCTCCTTTAATTGCCTATAACCAAATCCTACCCACCTTTGAAAGTCCATCTCAAGATTTCTCTCTCCCTTAACACCTCTCCCCTCTGAACTCCTATACTATCCTATATCTCATTTGACAATCATCTCACCCTGGGACTCAGGCAGGTGGTATGATGTAAAAGCATTGCCCTAGTGATGGGAAGTCCGGGGATCTATTCCTAGCTCTGGACCAAACCTGCATGATTTGTATCAGCCTGGGCCTTAGATCCCTTATCTACAAAATGAGGAAACCATATCTGAGGTTAGTTATAGCTGTAACATTCTATGCCGGTGTGACTTAACTTTACAGAGAAGTATAACTTATCTCCCCAACTAGAATGTAAACACTTTGAATTGGGGGATTATTTGTTGTATTTTGTAACACTCCCCTCCCCCTATCCCATTTAGCATAGACTGATATGTACACCTTAAACAATGGATACACATCTGTTAAACGAATATCTAAGTACTCGTTGGAAACAGCTCCATATCTCCCCCCACCCCTCCCACACTCAACCTCAATGTTCCTCTTCTTTTGAGACTTTCACAGGACCGTTGAGTTAGAGTTATAAAGGACATTGGAGGTAATTTAGCCCAACCCTTTCTTTTTACAGGTGAGGAAACTCTTTTTTAGGTTCATCCCTTGGACCATTCCAATGGATAGTGGGGACTTCAGTGATGGCCCTTTGGGGTAGGACAGTCTGTGGAGAATGAAAGACTTGAAGCTCACCACCACCATCACCAATCTAAGATCCTGCTCTGCTACTATTGGGCTAAGCAGATTACATAAATTATATGGTATGATTGATGGATATCCCAATCTTGACCTTACATGGGGGAAAATAGTAATCCCAGAATTCAAAAACTGGAAGGAATCTCAGAGACCGTCTCTTCCAGCAGCCTTATTTTATCCACGAGGAAACTGAGTCCCAGAAAGGGTGAAAGATTCACCCAAGATCATACACATACACACCCATACACACATACACATACACATAATTAATAAGTTAGGACCAGAACACGTCTCCTGCCATCTAGTATGCTGCTTTCTCTAATATTATCATTTTTCACATGGCTCTTTCATGTGTCTTTAGCTCAACCTCCCATGGAAGCAATGGTGATAAGAGGGGTCAGAACACAATGTTTCTAGGGAACAGGATGTGATCATGTGGGCAAGCAGGAAGAGGGAGGCAGAGATGAAAGTCAGAGAAGGGAGGAAGGATCCTGGCTAACTCAAGCTGAAAGAGGAATTATCGAGATGTTTTACAGGCATCATAAAAGTTCCAGTCAGAATATAATACAGCAAATACTTATTTTTTTAAATCTTTGACATTTGGGAGGGGGTATTTTTGTTTTTACCTCATCTCCACTTCTGAAATGTATGCCCTTTTTCTATAACCTCCCCAGCCATCCTTTGTAATAAAGAAGAAAAAAGTTCAGCAAAATCAATACATCAACCCAAGTCTGACAGTATATACAACACAACAAACATTTTTAAGTGCTTATTGTATGCAGGGTTGTGCTATTATCTGGGGGAGATACAAAACTTAGAAAAGAAATGATTATTGTAATCTGTTGCCTTCAAGAAACAAATGTATGTTATATTATATTATAAAACCTTATATTTATAATATGTATAAATCTTTATGTTATAAAAATAACCCTCCCCTAAATGCCCTAATCCTAACCCTATAAATAACTATAGCACACTATGTCACCTAAGTGCTTTAAAGTTTTTTAAAAATTTAATAGTTTTTTCAATGAACAAAAATATTTTTCTTCTTCTCACTTTCCCTTCCCCTCTTGTAAAAGCAAAGCAAAGCAAAACCCTAGCAAGTAGTCAAGGAAAACAAATTCTCTCATTGGACATGTCCAAAGACTATATCTACACCTCGAGTTCATCATGTCTTTTGAAAATTTTAAAACAAAGTGTTTCTGGGAGAATCTGAAGGGGAAAACAATTAGCAACTGGGGGCACCAGGGAAGATTCCCCAGAGAAGACGGCATGGCACTGGATATTAAAAGGTAGATAGAAATTCAACAGGCAGAGAAGGAAAAACATCTTGGCCAAGTCACTAAGGTGTGAGGGTGCAGAGAGTACTTCTGTTTGACTGGAGTCAAACTGGAGTGGGGAGGGGAATAGTAAGACAGAGGCTGAAACAAGAAAGAAGACATAGATCTTAGAAGGACATCAATTTTGAAAATTACTCCAAGGAAAAGAAAAGGGAGACGTATAAATGAAAGGAGAGGGAGGGCAAAGCCAGAATCACAAAGTCCAACGTGAATTCAAAGCAAATGGCAGAAAGCGGTAGGTCAATCTTAACTGGAAAGAACACAGTTAGAAGCAAGGCGAAAAGTACCAATGGGGATAAGTGGGATAAAGGAAGTGTAAAACTGAAAGATAAGTTGGACGTTCTAGCAGACCTTTAGGAAGCCTTACCTGGTGATCCTAGCAGGCAAAGTCTTTTCCTCTCAGACCCTCCCAGAAGCATTTTGTTTTAAAACCTTCTAAAGCTAAGGAAACTAGGTGATGCAGTGGAGAAGTGGTGGGCCTGTAATCAGGAAGACTGTACCCTGAGTTCAGATTCAACCTTAGATACTTACTAGTAGTGTACAACTCTGGGCAAGTCACCTCTGTTTACCTCCATTTCCTCATATGTAAAATGAGCTAGAGAAGGAAAAACCACCCCAGTATCTTTGCCAAGAAAACCCCAAATGGGATCACAAAGAATCAGACGCATTGAAATGACTTAACAACAAGAATAAAGAGACGATGAACTCAGGGTATAAAATGAGGCATAGCTTTTTTTTGGAGGGGAGAAGGCAAGGCAATTGGGGTTAAGTGACTTGCCCAAGGTCACACAGCCAGTAAGTGTGCCAACTGTCAAATCCAAGGCAGGATTTGAACTCAGGGTCCTCCTGACTGCAGGGTCGGTGCTCTAACTCACTGAGCCACCGAGGCATAACTTTTGAACGTGGACAGTGAAAGAATTTGCTTGGCTTGGCTACACATATATTTTACAAGAGTTTTGTTTTTCTTTTTTTTTCCCAGTGGGGGAGGGAAAACTAAGAGGGAGAGAAAATAGATTTTTATTAATTGAGTAAAATTAAATTTTGAAAACTCTCTAAAGCTCTTACATGATTTAGCAACTACCCCTCTGGGTCCCCAACTTGTCAGTGTTATATAATAATAATAATTAATAATAACAACAAATAACACACATATAGCTTTAAGGTTTGCTAAGTACCTTAAAAATGTTATGTCAGGTACTATTATCCCCATTTTAGAAATGAGGAAACCAAGGCAGACAGAGGTTAAATGACTTACCCTGGGTCCCACAGCTGGTAAGTGTCTGAGCCAAATTGAACTCATGTCTTTCTGACTCCAAGTAACAACACTAACCGCTGTACCACTTTTTGTTTATATATTCAGTCATTTTCAGTCATCTGATTCTGTGACTCCATTTGGGTGTGTTTGTTTTTGGCAGAGATTCTGGAGTAGTTTGCCATTTCCTTCTCCAGATCATTTTACAGGTGAGGAAACTGAGGCAAACAGGGTTAAGTGATTTGCCCAGGGTCACAAAGCTACTAAGTGTCTGACACTGGATTTGAACTTAGGAGGAAGTGACACTTCATCCACTCTGCCACTGCCCATTTGCTTAGATACCTACATTCATATTGTATACCCCTCACTAAATATTAGCTCCTTGAGGACAAGGACTCTTTTGGGGATTATATCTCCAGCCCCAGCATGGTACCTTACATATATTAAGAATTGAATAATTGTTGAACTGAACTGAATGCAACTCCCCTGCTCAAAAACCGTCAACAGCTCCCTTTTGTCTAGAACAGTAGTTTCCAAAATGGAGTGCATGTACCCCATGAGATATTCAAGATGATTCATAGAGGTGTAGGAACAAAATATTAAAACTTCTATTCATATGTATTTGATCATTTTGTAAAAAAGAAGAAGAAGAAGAAGAAGAAGAAGAAGAAGAAGAAGAAGGAGAAAGATTCACTGACATTTAATATGTAGACACTTGGCCCATGTGCCAGATAGTCTCATGTCAGGTAACATATGTGAGATATCATCCTAAGGGCAGAGGAAGAAACCCCTGACACAAAGGGGTCACCCTCCCTTGTCTGTGCACTTTCAGAAAAGTTGCCATGTACTACCATTTATATGTGTCTGGTTAAGTGGGTTTATGGATTATAACAACTAGTTTTAACTAAATTAACCCTCACAAAATAGGTATGTGGCTTAAAAAGATTCCTGCAGAGAAACCACAGATTGAAGATAATTTTAATCAAGTGAGTACAAGCATACAAGAAGAACATGGCAGAACTAACAGCTCTATTCTTTTTGTCACGAAACACGACAAGAGAAAAACAATGTGATCTAAGTTGAGTTGATTATCAAGTTGATTAATTAAGTTGATTTCATTATCAAGATTATTTGAAATATGGATTTACATCCCTTATGGTTAGCTCATGATCAGTCTCATCTTTAAGTGAATATTGTACCCTGAGATCTTAGTTAATAATGGTATGAAATCGTCATAACTAGTAAGACCATTTAAAAATTTAACTTTTACTGCTAAAAATATGTCACCTATTAAAAACCTTTATCTGCATACTATGAAAAAGTGAAATCCAAATTTTCTGACCTACTTAAAAATTTTCCAAGTGGAAAGTCTCAGAGCGTTTTGAACTCACTTGTAAAAAAGTAGAAAAAATGTAACATTTCCCAATTTTCCTCTTCAATTTAGAAAGATGGAAATTTACCAGTCGAATTTCAGTCAAAACCTTTGCATAATTGGTGGATGAGATTGAAAAATGAGTGTCATGTTTTAGTTAGCACAGCCAATAATGCATTTCTTCCATTTGGAACTACTTATCTTTGTGAGATATCTTTTTTATTGTTTTAGCTATGACAGTCATTAAAACCAAGTATCAAAATAAATCAAACTTAGGACCAGCCCTAGGAATGCCTTTACCGCAGAATGTTAAACCAAAATTTAAAAAAATTTTAAATAATAATTTATTTGCTTTCCCAATTACATGTAAAGACAATTTTTAGCATACATTTTAAAAAATATTTTGGGTTTCAAATTTTCTCCCTCCCTCTTTCACCTCCCTCCTCTGCAAGATGGTAAGCAATTTGATATATAAGCCAAGATTTTCAAGTAATAACTAAGCATATTCAATTACCTTGTTTTGTACCACTAATAAAGGAGATGAAGGAACACCCTACCCGGGAAGAGAACCCTGAGAGAGGTATCACAAAAACCATAAAAGAGAGAGTTTCTAGGGAGAGGAGGGTGTCAACAGTGCTAAATGTTGCAGAGAAATCAAGAGAATGGGAATTGAGAAAAGGCCTTTAGAACAGGTAATTAAGAGCTCACTGGCAACTTGAGAGATAGCAGTTTCAGTTAAGGTCTGAAAGTACCATAAACCTGTACACAGAATTCTAGAAAAAAGGGTTCTTTTCCTGATTGGGCAGAAGATGGTCATTAAATAACTAGTACAACTGAGAGGGACAGGGAAATAGGTGTGGAAGAATGACCATTAAGTAGGCATCAGGAGACCTGGGCTATGGTTCCTGAGGCTGATCCTGTGATCATGAGTAAGTCATTTGTCTAGACCTCAATTTCCTTATCTGGAAATGAGGGGGCTGGACTGTCCCAGCTGAAAGAGCCCTGACTGTAGAGTGAGGACAATTGGGTCTAAATCCTGTTTATGGCCTTGGGGTAAGTCACTTTAGTTTCTTGATCTCAATTTTCTTATCTGCAAAATGAAGGTTTGATTAGAAGACCTCTGAGGTCTCTTCCAATTCTACTTCTATGACCCTAGGGAATGATCTCTAACATCTTTTCTAGTTAGAATAAAGATTTTTGCCTTTTACTGAAAAAAATCAGCATTTGGTTGTAAAGAGAGATCCCTACATCTTTTATTTCATTCTAAACAAGCTGATATTTTGGCACTGTGTACTTGTTGCCTTAGTAAAGAATGATTGCATTAACATTAGATGCCTGAATCAATTAAGGTTGGATGAAAGCATGGAGGAAAGTTAAGTATGACAGGTAAAATATCCATTCCTCCATATTGAGTTGTGGTTGAGTTGTTCTTCAGTTGTGTCTGACTCTTTATGGCCCATTTTGAATTTTCTTTGACAAAGATACTGGAGTAGTTTGCCATTTCCTTCCTCAGCTCATTTTGCAGATGAGGAAACTGAGGCAAACAGGGTTAAATGACTTGCCCAGGGTCACACAGCTAGTAAGTATCTGAGTCCAGATTTGAACTCAGGAAGATGAATCTTCCTGACTCCAGGCTTGGTGCTCTATCCATTGCACTACCTAGCTGCTCCTTTATACTGATTACCATATGTGATAAACCCTCATGAGAATAATAACATGGTGAACTGCCATCTTATGACTGCCAGTTTACAAGATGCTACTGGTAAAGAAGCAACAAGATAGCAGCGAATTCAGCCCTGATGTAAGTAAGATTCTTTTGTAGATGTACAGTCGGTTAAATTGGTTTGAGTGAAGGTAAATAAATTGTTCTTTTTCAGAGCCTGTCTCTACTGTTGTCTTACTTGAGATGTGATAGCTGTCTAATGGCCATTCCCACCCTACTCTTTGTACATTACATTTGAGAACTTTCTGGTACTTTGGTGACTAATTTCCCCAGTTTCCTTTTTGATGACTTTCGGACTTACAGATGAGGTTGTGGCTTCGATTCAGTAGCTTGGAAGTGAAAGTTGTGAACATGTGTTTAGAGCAATCAGTGAACTGATACTTGAAGGTCCTTGCCAAGGACAGGCTGTGTGGAACCTGGAACCTCTATTTCTTTTTAGTTAGCCACATGGAAGACCTTCATTTTATTTAGGAAAGGGATAGGGCCTGTGATTTCCACTTATACAGAAGAGTCCCTCTACCAATGCAGATTAGCAGGCTCTCTGCAATTTATATTCTTAGATAGCTGCTGGGGGCATTGAGAGGTTAAATGACTCGTCCACAGTTACATCACCAGGATATGTCAGAGGCAGGATCTGAACCCAATTGTCTTTGAGACCAGTTTCTATCCACTACAGAACACTGCAGTGCCCTGTGGATAGGAGGCGCTGAATCAGTTTGTTGAATTTAATGGAGTCTAGGACACAGTGTATGGGAATTTAAAAAAGGATAATGGACATAGCATTCAGACCATTGAGGAGACCACAGAGCCAAATGGAAAGAACGCTGACCACAAAATCACGAGGTCTCAGGGGTCATTTACTGAGCATTCTATTGCCAATTGTAGGAGTGGGGAACCTGTGACTTTGAGGCCACATGTGGCCTTTTAGATCCTTGGGTGCTGCCTTTTAACTGAGTCCAAGTTTTACAGAAGAAATCTTTTTATTAAGAGGATTTGTTCTGTGAAGTTTGGATTCAGTCAAAGGGCCGCATTTGAGGACCTGGAGGGCCACATGTGGCCTCGAGGCTGAAGGTTCCCCACTGCCGCCCTAGTGACTGAACAATGTAAATGATGTTACTGATGAAGAAGAACCAAGTCTGCAGCTGATTCAGCCCTGGTACTCCTTCCCTTCATCAGTGTATAGCCAGTTAAGAAATAGTAGTTCACCCAACTGGCTTGGGTTGAATGAGTCCTCTATGATATCTGGGACCTCTGACAATGAGGACTTACCATCTCCTGAGCTTTCCACCCTTGCACAGAATAACTGCTTAATACATATAGGAATACAATTGGGGCTAAAATTTTGTTTCTCTACAACTTCCACCCTATAGATGTCAGTTCGAATCCTCCTTGGATACTTACTATGCAAATCATTTTTCCTCACTGGGCCATAGTTTCTTCATCTGTTTCTTTCATCTGGAAAGGTTGGGTGAAATGACATGTAAGACCCACTTCACTACACATCGCTTTATTCCATCTTGTGGCACAGTGGAAAGAGAACTGTAGTCACTAGACCTGGGTTCTAATTTTATCTCTGCCACTTAGTAGCTGTGTGACCTAGAATAAGTCACTTCGCCTTCGTCCTTCAGTTTCCTCAACTGTAAAATTAAGCCAGGAAGACTTCTCTTCTTGAGTTAAAATCCAGCTACGTGACCCTGGGCAAGTCATTTCACCCTATTTGCCTCTATTTCCTTATATGTCAAATGAGCTGGAGAAGGAAATTGCAGGCCACTGCAGTATCTTTGCCAAGAAACCCCCGAATGGGATCACGGAGAATCAGGCATGACTGAAAAATGACTGAATGGAACTGGAAAATAAAGTCTAGACTAGATGACCCTAAGGTCCCTTCTAGCCCTAAATCCCAGAAGCTCTCCTGTAAACTTCATATATTTAGCACCAGACTGGAGTTTGAATTGTGCGGAACTTTCATTGTTGTTGTTGAGTCATTTCAGCCGTATTTGTCTCTTCATGATTCCATTTTGGCATTCTTTAGGCACAGTAAAAACATTCCAAAAAGTTCTTAGCTCAATTGGAGCACAAGCCAGCCTTGAGTAGCATCATCTGGGGGAATATAAGAGAGAGCAGCCTCGTTCTGAGTGGGAGAAATTGTTTGTGGAAGAAGGGGAGGGTCTGGATCAAAGTTTTCCCTTTGTTAAACTCGATTCTACAGACACTTGAGCTTCTCAGAGAGCCCACCTGCAGTATGGAGCTTACACACAAGCTAAGTTTAGAGCAAACTCATTTGCTATTTTTTCTGACTCGCCTGGAACTTTCAACTGTCTCTGGCTCCCAAGACCTTGTCTTGTGATGCTATGGCATGCTCTACTTTATTCCTGAACTATGTCATGGAAACTAATCAGAACCCCTGTCTGGAATGGCCATATAAACCCCAGGTTGACCTCCCAAATAACCCATCTGCATATACTGGAAAGCTCAGGAGGCCAGTGAGGAGGCCTGTCTAAAGTACTGGAAGCCCTTGTTGAGACACCTAGTCTGGTAATGAAATAAATATGAGACTCTCGAGGTTGAGAGAGTTCTGGCAAGCCAATTAGAGAATTGTCTGAGGTTTGACTCATAGAATTGGAACAAGAAGCCGGGACAGGACCACAGAAATAATTCAACATGCCTCTTTGACTGTAATAGTAGTAATGACAGCTAGCATTTATAAGTGCTTTAAGGTTTACAAAGCACTTCACAAGTCATCTCATTTGATCCTCAGCAATCCTGAAAGGTGCTCTTATCTTCATTTAACAGATGAGGAAATTGAAGCTAAGACAGTGACTTGCCTAGCATCACACAACTAGTAAGTTTTAGGGCAGGATTTGAACTAAGGCCTTCCTGACTCTAATCCAACACTCTGCTCCAACTACTGAGCCACCAAGCTGTCTTCCATTTTATAAATGCGCAAATGGTGGCCCTCCAAGGAAATGACTTGCCCAAGGTCATGCACAGCTAGATAGTAGGAAAGCAAGGGCTAGAATCTAAGTCTCCTGCCACCATTTCCATTTCTTTCTGATATACTCCAGGGCTTCCCTCAAAAAACACTCTTTAGAAATATCAGAAGAATTCAAAGCTGGCAAGATTCTTTGAAAATGGCATTAGGTTCCAGGTCTGTGGGCTACATCTTAGTGGGGAAGAGTCTTCTCTGACCAGAGAACAGGAGAGGCAATAACCAGTTAGTTGGGCTTTTTAAAATTTTCATTGCATCTTTCTATTTAACAAGTCAAATCAACACTGTTGTTTTTGTGGTGGTGGTGGTGCTTCAGTTGTTTTAGTTATATCCGACTCTTTGTGACTCTACTTGGAGTTTTCTTGGCAAAGATACTGGGATGATTTGTCATTTCCTTCTCCAGTTCATTTTATAAAAGAAGAAACTGAGGCAAACAGGGTTAAGTGACCTGCCCAGGGTCACACAGCTAGTCTAGTCTGAGGCTAGATTTGACTTTAGGAGGAAGCCACATTTGAACTCAGGAAGATGAGTCTTCCCGTCTCTAGGTCATGCACTCTATCCACTGTGTCACCTAACTGCCCTCAAATCAATGTAAAGAAGACAAGGACTAATTTTTTTCCCATTCATTCTAATAGCACAAAGAGAGAGAGGGACCACAGGGAAAAGGGAAAAATACAGACAGAAAGCCAGAAAACAAAAGACAGGCATGAAAGGGGAAAGGGCATATGACAAAGAGAGGTCATAACTCCATCTGACAAAATGATCGTTGTTCCAGGAAGACAGGATGTTAGCACCTGACAGCCTCAGAAAGGAGACCACAACCTGAATCTGGAGGACTGACTTCTGGAAAGGGCCTGACATGGCCCCAGGTGTCATATACAACATTCAGGAAACCTCCTGGACAGTTCAATTAAATTGTTTTGGTTAAGAACAAGAGTCAGAGATTCCTTGTATTACTTTAATTTCCCACTAAAAAACTCAGATGTTAAACACCTATGTGGCACAGTGTAGGACATAGAGGCAGGAAGACCTGAGTTTGAATCCTGCTCAAACACTTAGCAGTTCTGTAACTTTGGGCAAATCATTTAACTTCTCTATGTCTCAGTTTCCCCAACTGTAAAATTATTAAAAATAATAATAGAACCTAACTCATAGGTTTGTTATGAGGATCGTATGAGATGACTTATGTAAAGCACTTTGCAAACCGTAAAGCACTATATAGATTTTAGCTACGGTAATGGTTGTTGAATCTTCTTAGTCATACCCAACTCTTCATGACCCCATCTGGAGTTTTCTTAGCAAGATACTGGAGTAGTTTGCCATTTCTTTCCCCAGCTCATTTTGCAGATGAGGAAACTGAGGCAAACAGGGTTAAGTGACTTGCCCAGGGTCATGCAGCTAGGAAGTATCTGAGGTTGGATTTGAATTCATGAAGATGAGTCTTCTTGATTCCAAGCCTAGTGTCCTATCCATGGAGTCACCTAACTGCCCATTTGGACAGAGAACTGGGCCTGGAGTCAGGAAGAAGTCTTAGAGGTTCCAACAGTCAGGAAGGGTACATCAAAGAGTACAGACATTATAAGTGCCCAGATCTAGAGAAGGAGTCAGGACAAAGGGCAAGAAGTCTAAGATGGGAACAACATGGGAAAAAACACGGAAGGGAGACGTAATAAGTGGGTCTCAGGCAGCCAGATAAAATCTCAGTATCATGGAGTTCTGATTAGTCAGGATGTCATAGGAATCAAACTGGAAGGTAAGTAGCCCAGAGATGTGTTCCTGACTCTAGCACAAGACAGTTCCCCACAAGCCGCAGGACAGACTTGGGACCACCAACTGCTCTTAAGGGAGGTCACCTTCCACAAAAGAAGTCAGATCAGGAGGGATGAGAAGCTCTCGAGAGTGAAATTCTAAGGACACAAAGAGAAATAATGGGGGAGAGGGAGCAGAGAGACAACCAATTTTCTTAAACAAGACAATATGAAGGGAACTCACAAATTTAGATCTCAAATTTGGATTTCAGAAAGGCATGCCTAGGAAATAGAAGCAGAGACGAGGAAAACAAGGCATAGTTAATCCTATAAGAATAGAGTCAGAAGTGCAAATGCTCAGAATGAGCTGAGGCTGTAGAGGAAACTAGCTGACAATAAAAAAAGGGTGGGTCTTTTCTGTTTTAAAGTTTTATTAGGGAAAAAATAAAAAGGATCAAAGAAAGGCACTGGCCTGCAGGCTGTGTAGGATGAGCGTAGTGATAAAGAGCTTCAGAGAGAAGACAGAACTGCTTAAGTCTTACTTTCCTTTCATTGGTTCTGCCAACAAGGATGACCTTTAGATGAGAAAAGAGGGAAAGAAAATGGGGAATAGGAAGCTGAAACCCAACATGAGTAGGGAGATGATAAGAGTATAAGACAACACCTCTCCCCTCTTAATGAGCTCCTGTTACCAGGAAGAGATAAAGCTACATTCCAAGGTAGGACATGATGGATGAAATACTCTCAGCAATCTTGGAATGATTGTGGAGTAAGGGAGGGGTGCCAAAGGATTGGAAATGGACAAATGCGGTGATGCTTTTTGAAAGGTAAGAGGAGATAGAGGAAGATTTATATCAGTTCTTGGCAAAATTCTAGATTATATTATGAAAGGAGTGGTTAATGAGCATCTAGAAAAGTTGAGGTAACAAGGATTTATTAAGCTGTTACTATAAGCCAGGTTCTGTGCTAAGTGCTGAGGATACAAATATAAACAGACAGAACTTACCTGTAAGGAACTTAAATTCTTCTAATGGAGGAAGATAATTATATATGTACAAAGATAAATATATATATGTGTATACACACACACACACACACACACACACACACACATATATATATATATATATATATATATAGAGAGAGAGAGAGAGAGAGAGAGAGAGAGAGAGAGAGAGAAAGAGAGAGAGAGAGAGAGGAAGAAGAAAGGAAAAGAGGGGGAAGGAGGGAGAGAGAAGAAAGAGGTAGAGAGAGAGAGGAAGGGAGAGGGATATAGATATATATGCATAGTGTATATATATGTGTATATATAAATACGTGAATTTATATCTATATATGGGGCTGAAAAGAGGGAGAGAGAGAATGCAAGGAATATATACCAGTATCCACAGCAGAGAGAGGAATGAAAGATGACTGGCCTGGGTCCTTCTTCAGACTGGAGGTTCCAGAAGAAATTTACCAATGGTAAAAAGGGAGTAGGGTGCAAAAGGTGGAGGGATGTTACAGGGTGAGAAAATCACAAAGAGCTAAGTAGGACTTCATCAAGAACCGGTCATGTCCAACTAATTTCATGACTTTTTATAGACAAAGTTAGTAATCTTGTAGATCAGGGGAGTAGGGAGTACCATGAATATAGTTAACCTAGATTTTAGTAAAGTTTTTGACAAAATATCTCACCCTATTCTTGTGTGCAAGACAGATGTGGGCTAGACAAGGAAAGGTGGGTAGAGAATAAATAATAGTGCAATGAGATACAACACAATACAACACAAGGCAACAGCCCAATGAAATGGTGTCAGAACTTGTTGAGGAGCTCAGCCTCAAAGGTCTCATTAATGGTTCTGATATCAGCTTAAATGGATGTATGTCTCTAAGGGAATACCTCAGGGATCTGTGCTAGTTTCACATTTTGCACTAGAGTGTAGAGCATTAAATTCATAGGTTACACAAGCTGGGAGGGAAGGCCAATATGTTAGGGTAGGGAGTTAGAGTCCAAAAAGAACCCAAAAGATAACATTTGCTGACAGTCAAGGTGAAATTTAATGAGAGGAAATAGTAAAAATCTTAGAGTTGCATTCAAAAGTTTAATTTCGCATATATTAGGTGATGAAGATAAGCCTAGATCAGAGTGGCCTGAGAAAGATCTGGGGTTTTTAGTGCAGTAGTGGTTCAATAGGAGTCAACAGTGTAATATGGCAGCCAAAATAGCCAATGAAATCTTAGCTTTCATTAGAAGAGGTATAATGCCCAGGAGTAGGCAGGTGATCATCCCATTCTCATTCTGGTCAATACACTTTCCCCTGTTCAGCCCACATCAGTAATTCCATTTAGCATGGGAACTCTAAAAGATGGCAGCCAGGATGGTAAATGGCAGAAACAGGGAAAAGAAAAGAAGGAAGAAGGCAGGGAGGAAACAAATATTTCTTAAGTGCTTGTTGTGTGTCAGGCACTGTGCTCAGAAATGGGGTCCTTGGGGAATGGGAACAGTTAGACTAAACATGTGTTATTAGACAACTCACACAGCCCTACAGTCTCAACTTGACAACTCTTAAAAGCCAGAAGCCTTAGCCATCAGAATAGGGCTTTACAAATATTATCTCATTTCATTCTCACAATAAACTGTGGTGGGTAGGTGTTATTATTATCATCCCCATTTTAGAGCTGAGGAAACTGAAGCAGAGAGAAATTAAGTGACTTGTCCAAATTTACACAGCTAGTGTCTGAGAATGGGATCTGAACTCAGGTCTTCCTGACTCCAGACCCAGGGCTCTATCCACCAAGTCACCTAGCTGCCTCTAGGCAGCCGAAAGATCATCCCATATGAGGACTGGTTGACAGAACTATGGACATTCAAAAGCGATGAGACCTAGAGGACAGAGTAGTAGATGTAGGGCCAAGGACTATTGGGTTTGCATCCTACTTAACAAACTCTGTGACCATAGGCAAGTCACTTAACCACTTAAGCCTCAGTTTCCTCATCTGTAAAGTAGAAATAATATTAGTTCCTGACTCATAGGATTTCTGGAAGGTTCTAGTTGGACAAACATATGTCAAATGCTTGGTAAACATCCATTATGTTTTGTATAGTGGAAAGGCTTCAGTGGAGCATGGGAGATGTTTTTATGTGAAGAGCTGTCATTGATATGAGATATTAGAATTGTTTCCAGTGGCCATGGGAGGCAGAACCAGAATTGATGGGAGGGAGCTGATGGAGGCTTTAGATGATGTATTGAGCTTGAGCATTCTTCAAAAACTCAGTGGGTTGCAGAGAGTTTCCCTCACTAAAGGTTTTCCAGCAAAAACCCAATGATCGCTTGTCTGGTATGTTGTAGAGGGGATTTTCGGTGTTGGATTGGAGGGCTTCTCATGTTCCTTCTTGCTCTGTAATCAGGAGCATCTCTCTTCCCTGGTTTTATGCCTCTTGCTTAGTGAGTGAAGACAAGAACCGGCAGCTAGCTTTTTAGGTGCCCTTGATCTACAGAATGCAGCACAGCCTGGCATTCTGTCCCCAGCATCCTTTCATCCCCACTTCTGAGGGTAAGTAACTCCCACCTACAGGTTCAGGACCACTCCAGGCTGAGCCTTAAGGGAATTTATTCATCTCCAGCAAAGGCAATAATAATAAGAGCTTACATTTATATAGAGTGCTTTAAGGTTTACAAAGCATTTGAGCTTTACAACAAGCCTGGGAGAAAGGTTTCATTAGACCCATTTTGCAGGTGACAAAACTGAGGCAGAGAGCAGTTAGACTAAAGTCCACTTGCAGGCTCAGGCCCACTCTAGGCTGAGCCTTTAAAGAATCAATTCCACTCCGGCAACAGCAACAATAGTTTGCATTTACAAAACACTTTAAACTTTAACTGCAATGTACTTTACACATATTAACTGTGCAGATGAGGAGATGACCTGCCCAGGGTCACACAGCTCTTAAGTGTTAGAGGCAGGATTTGAACTCACATTTTCCTAACTCCAGGTTTCGCATGCTATCCATTCCACCATCCCTGGACCACAAGGCCCAAGTGCTGGGACAGCATGGCAACAGATCCTACTTTGTTTTTTGTGACAATCTCCTTACCCTCCCCCCAACCATTCTTCCCAGTTTCAGTGAGTTCCCATCTTGTTCCACCACTTCTGTATCCCTGCCTGCCCATCCTTCCCCTCATTTAAACCACATGTAACCAACAGGTTTGGGAATCAGCAGTACAGCTGTTACTCTGTTACTCCTTCCATGCAGCTCCCTCCAGCTTTTCCAGAATGTACCGTCAGCTATCCATCTTCTTTGCCCACTGTAGTACCTGCCTTCTATCAAACCTACTTGCGTGCCTATATCCACCACACCCTCCCCCGAGCACATTAAAGGTAGGGATTGTTTGCTTAGCATCCCCTAAGTTTGCCCCAGTGCGTTCTTAATAAACATCTGTTGAATTGCATTAGCATCTTTGTGAGCATTTTTTAAATTACATATCTGTCTTTAGAATTAAGGTCCTACTTTGCTTACCCAGCTCAATTCTAGGCCTTGTGCTGAGTTAAAATGAAAATTCAGACATGCAGATTACAGACTCCACAGGCTGATCTCTGTCCGCCTCACGTGCTAGCACTTAACCTAGTGGGTCCCTCCCATTCTTCCCTCCCCTCCCAGCTTCCTAGATTACTTACTGGTGGAGGGGGAGTGGTTCTTCTCCAATTGTCTGCCCCGCCCTGGTAGGCCTAAGCCAGTCCCAATTAGACCCATCTGCCACCCACCCCAACAGAGCCTCACTTCTGAGGGTTAGGCCTCTCTCGCACCCTGCACTTGCCATTTTAAATCTGTGTGAACTGGCCTGGACAACATGCAAGGAACCCAATTCTCTGTTCTTATCCTTTGAAGATCTATAAAGAAGAATGACACCATTACCTACCCAGAAAATTTTAATTTGAGAATATGGCCCCACATGGGGTGGGGCAGAAACCAAGCAAGCCTCACCTGCTAGTCTGCCTTAGTATGATTAACCCCATTTCTCCTTCAGTAAGCTCTTCTGTAAAGTGGTTTTCCACCTGTACTATAAATGTTTTCCCAGACAGGTGTATAATTTCCATGGTAGGCATGTAGCCTAGTGCTTAGAAACTTGGGCTAGGGAATGGCTTATGTCCTCCAGTGCAGCACTCCAGCCCCTGGAGGGATTAGGTACTCATGGAAAATTTAAACGTGGAAGACACTGTAAATAGAACAGTCAGAGCCCAATCTCTAATATAACAAAGGAGTTGAAAGAGAGGCCCACAAAGAGGGGGATGAGCCACTGGAAAAAAAAAAGCCCACAAGGATTCTAATGCTGGAATAATGCCCACACAGCATTATTGTGGGGGTTGGAGTGTGATTGAGTTACTGAACTAATTCTGAACTGTTGGAAGCCCCTACTAAGACATAGTAGACTGATGATGAAGTCCCTTTGGAAGATATTACTTGTGTTAAGTCCCATTCAAAGAGAAAAAAGCCTTGTCAAATGATTCAGTAAGTATTTTTAGGTTGAGGAGAGTGAAACTGCATTACCAGCTCCATATTTAGAGCATGGTTAAACACACACACCATTTCTTTCTCTGACACTTTCTGGTTCTGTGACCCTAGGCAAGTCACAGGTAACTTCTTAAGACCAAAGTTGCAGAACAGGTACCAGCCTGGTTGGGTAAAGGAAGTCTCCTCAGGGGGTGTTCCCCTAGGAGGGTGAACACAATCCCACCTCCATGGATAGGATCATAGAGATCTCGGGGTCATCTGATCCAACCCCTTTACTCAACAAATGAAGAAATAGAGGCCAGAGAGATCTCACCTCAAAGGCAGGCAAGGAGTAAGTGTCAAAAACAGGGTGACTTCCTTTGTGCATATGTATGTTCTCCCCAGAAGCCTTCTGAGACAATATATCTCTTTTTTTATTTACAGGTCAAACAAACCTTAATTTTTCTAAAACTAAAACGTCTCTTCAAGAGAATGGTGACCCGAGGAGCAGAAGACCTGGGTTTGAGTACCTGGGGGTTAAGGCTGGGCTCATACATTCTCCTCATTGGTGGAGAGGATGCTCGGGATCTCTCCCAGCTCCTCTCCTCTCCAGGTGTTCAGAGCTGAGTCAGCACCCTCTCCATCAAGGAGGAGAATCTTATGTAAATGATGCAGGTTTGAACCCCAGGTTACCTATACTAATTGTCTAATAGTGGGCAAGTCATTAAACCTCCTGAGGCCTTAGATTCTTCATTTGTAAAACAGGACAAGCATATGTAAGTTATTCCATAGTGTTGTTATGAAGTTCAGATGGAATAATAAATGTGAAAGTATTTTTGTAACTCCAAAGCAGAAGGACAATCTCTGGACCTGGGACCTAAGGCAGCTGGGTGGTGCAGTGGGTAGAGTGCTGGCCTGGAATCAGGAATACCCAAGTTCAAATCTGCTCTCAGACATATTCTAGCTGTAATTTGCTCTTGGGCAAATCACTTAATCTCTGTTTGCCTCAGTTCCCTCAGCTATAAAATAGGGATGATAATAACACCTACCTCCTAGGGTTGTTGTGAGGGCCAGAAGAGATGATATTTGCAAAGTGCACAGAGCTTGGCATATAGTAGGTCCTTTATAAATGCTAGCTATTACTACTGGTATAGAGAGCTCCTTATAGTTACAGGAAACTTCTCTCCATGGAGGTTGGCACCTGTTCTTCAATTTATAGTCTCAGAAATTCACCTCGGACACTGAGAGGTTAAATGTCTTGCCCAGGGTGATGAAGCCAGGATGTATCTGAGACAGGACCCAAGCCCCACTCTTCCTGATTCAGAGACTGGCTCTCTATCCTCAACTATGCTGTTGCTCTAATAATAAATCTTAACTAAGGTGGATGACATCAAGACCCCAATTTAAAATGTTTATCGTCATGACTATTTCCCCTCCCTTCCTATCTTCCTATTTTGTCTCTTGGATCCAAGAAATTAGATGAACACTACAGTTCTATAAATGTTCCTACTGACATTTAAGCACATTGGAGCCCTCTCTATTCTCCCTGTCGGTTCCTCAGGCCCCAACTCCAGTTCTGTCTTCCTTTTACTGTGGAGCTGATGTCAGCCTAGCTAGACTACAGCCAACTGTAGCCCTATTACTAATGAGTTGGCAAGGAGAACAAAACACATAGCAGCTCCCCTGGAACTATTTTGTCATTTGCTGGAACAAATAAAATAGCTCTCAGGACCTGGAAAAGAATAAATGTCATTTGAATTTGCTTATTTGTTTTAGCATATCAGAACCCAGGTTTTACCACACCCTATAGAATGTTGGACTTTTCTGGTTACAGAACATATAAAAATGACAGTCAAAGGGAAACTCTGCCTACTCTGCTTTTCCCACTTGAGCTTTGTTTTTTTTCATATTCACCCTTAATCTTATGTTAGGGAAAACTGGGCACTAATATTATAGCAACTGGAGATCTTGCTTGGTTGATTCAACAGATGAATGAACCTGCAACCCAAGCTTACAATTTGAGATTATCTTCCCAGTCCAAAGAGTTAGCTGAGCTCTACTCTTGAAGAATGATGATAAGGGTGGACAGATGTGCCTTTCATAAGGAACCGACCACCTTTTAGGCCTTCTGTTCTAGTAGCTCAAGGGCGTTGTAGAAAAGCTGAGGGCAAAGTCTCCTGTTCCTTCACACTGGGACTAATCTGTGTGCAGACATGAGATATATACATATATATACACTTACATACATATGCATATCCATGTTTATCATCTATGTTTCATTCATACACATACACATATGCACATTATATACATATACATACATACAGACAATGTATATACATACATACTTAACCTTTCTAGACAGAGGTGTCACAGGTATGTTCCAGTCAGTGGTAGTAAATATACACCAGTTCTAATCTAAGGCAGTCAGTGTAGGTGACAGCATGCGGTGAGGGGAGAAGAGAGATTTGAAAAGAAGGGTGCAGAACTTAGGAAAAATAAAAGCAGTCAAACCTCAGGCAGCCAGCTCACCTTCCTCATGCCATTTGCCCTTGGTGGGACTCTGACAAACAAGTAGGAGGCTGAACTCAAAGATTTTTCAGCCTTTGTTGACAGTATGGGCATAAGTCGACTGTGGTTGACCAGATAGAGGGGACAATAACCTTGGCTGATGGGAGTAACTTTTCCTCTGCTCTTTCTTTCTAATTCCATGATCCCCAGCCCCTATCTTTGTAGGAGTACAGAAGTTTGGAGTTGGAAAACCAAGGCGTCCCAAACCTTAGAGGTTATTGGGTTTTTACATGGATAATGACTAGGGGTAGTCTACTCCTCAGCTATACTGCAGTTTCTGACAGCGAGACACAAGTTTTTAGGCCAAGAGGTAGAACCTAAAGAAAAAAAAAGAATCCTCTGGGCATTAATTAGCTGGAAGGACCCTACTTTGTTTCCTAAAGAATGTGGTACCTGGGGCAAAGACTTGGGCTACTGAGGATGAAATGCCTTAGCCAATACTCAGTGGAGAAGCATAGGCAGGAGTTTCCATAAAAGAGAAAGAAGCCTTCATAAAGGAAACAAGAAAAGAAGGTTTTGAGTTGGGTTTTTTTTTTCTCTCAGAGCTGAGGCTGGTCTTATGACTCAGAGTGACAGCCTTGTTTCTTAAAAGTCCTATAAAAAATTCTTTGGCCTTTGAACTGAAAAGAGATAGCCAAGCATCTCAGCTAAAGCCAAAAGTTGAAAGCACAGAGAAACCCTACAACCACATGCCCAGCAGGGCAATGTTTGGCAGCATCCACAAGGGTCAGGGAATCTGACCTGGCAGGAGCAGTGTAAATAACCCTGCAACATCAGGGGTATGATCTGCTCCTACACACAGGTGCCCCACCCGAATATGTTTACCATTCCTCACTTGCACTCTGGCTGCATGTTCTCCAGATATGTATGATTTTCTACATGTTCTTTCCATGTGTCCAATCCTTCCGTGTGATGGTGTATTTGTTGAAGAATAGCTAAGTTTTGGGTGAAAATGTCTTATTGTTAGTTTGACTACTCTGTCTTTTCTTAAATGCCTTTGTGATGAACTAATTGTGTTCTCTGGCTATTAAAGGGAAACACATTGGTAGGGGCTCCTTAGCTATGGTTTTCCTGGCTGTGGACTCACAGAGTACCTTGAACATGGGTAGCTATCTCTGGGACAAGTATCCTGAGAGCTGAGGGGTGCTCACAGACATGCCTCCTCTTGCTGGAGAAGCCCAATGGCTTTTACTGAAGTACTATGAAGCATGCACCTATAATTTCAAGCAAAGGAGATAACTGGGAGAATTGAAACTTCTGCTCACAGTCTGAGGGAAAGCAATCAATGCTTTTGAATGCTCCCCTATTCCCAGCAGGTATGTAGCCTTTGACAGAGATGTCAGATGATATGAGATTGCCGTACTCATCAGCACAACTTGAAGAATCTTCCAGTTGATGAATAAAAACTGTTTTGTTCAACTTCTTATTGGGAAACTCCTAAGAGGTGAACCCCCCAGTTTTGTTGCTGGGGAGGGATTAAATCAGGGACTGGCTGAGGATTATAGTCTGGGCTGTGTATCATGAGGGCTTTGATAATGTGTCTCTTGTGCCCTTTCTTACTATCTTAATTAAACATTTTGAAAAGTCATGACCTTGGTGAGGAAATTCAATGACACATAAAGCAAGAAGAGGAGTAGCTAGTAACTGGGGGCTGGAGCTGAGTGACTAGATTTGATTGTAGAATCAGGAGGTTTGGGTTCAAATCCCACCTCTGAAACTTACTACATGGGTAAGTCACTTAAGCTCCATAAGCTTCAGTTTCCCCAAGATTCCTTCTGTCTCTAGACATATGATCCTATGACTCAACCGTAGAGAGACACATACCCTTGACAGAGATCCAGGTGTAGCTCATGCAGAGGGCAGATCTAAGCTGAATGCCATCCAGTTGCCCAGAGAACAGTTTAACTTGGGCTGATACAACACCCTCTGGTGGCAGGTTGTAAAATCACATGGATATCTGCTTTCTCAGAATTTAATTCTTCAGATTTATATACTTTAAAGAATTGCATACGTTGCATTAGTTGCCTCAGAGTTTGAAGGAAAAAGCATTTAAACTTTATAGCATTCTAACTTTTAGTACTCACACTCAATTTCCTCAAAAGAATTCTTCTGAGACTTTCATCTTTCCAGGATCCTGTCATTTTCACAAATCCAGGCACCTTAGTCATCACGCTCTCCTATAGTGCTCCAAGGAAACTCTCTTGAGGAAAGCATATGGAAATGAGACGCCCAAGGATGAGCATGACAGTGCTTGGGTTTCAGAAACCACATACCTTGGAGCCAGAAATCAAACGAATGGATCTCTAAATGCTCACTAAACCCTGGAGACTTCTAAAAATAAATACTACCTTGGCAAGAATAATTGTCTTTTGGCTGGAGGTGGGACTAAGGAGAGGCTTCCCCATAGTTTGGGCCTGGGGAAATCTCCCTAAAGCCAACTGGTCCCAATTAGAGGAGATTTTCCATCCAGATGGATAGAAAATCAAACCTCTTAGGAAATGATGAGATAGCACCGATCCTTCATGAGCCAAACAGGAAGGAGACAAGGAGAAAATGGAACTATAGTCTCTCTTTTAAAAACATTATTAATTAATTTGTTTGTTTTCAGTTTTCTACAGTCTCTTCCATATACCTTAGATTTCCCCCCCTTTCCCCTCCTTCCTCCTCCCTCTCTCTCCGTGATGGTGTACAATCTTATATGGGTTCTACACATACATTCTTATTAAATACATTTTCATCTTAGTCATGTTGCATAGAAGAATTAAAATGAACAGGAGAAATCATGAAAAACAAAACAAAACATAACACAAGAGAAAATGGTCTTTTTTATTCTGTGATCCAATTCCATACTTCTTTCGCTGGATATGGAAGGCATTTTGCCTCAGGAGTCCATTAGGGCTGTTTTAGATCCTTGCATTGCTGTGAAGGGCTAAGTCTACCAGAAAAATTCCTTGCACACTTGTTACTGTGTACAATGAGCTGGTTCTGCTCCTTTCACTCAGCATCAGTTCATCTAAGCCCTTCCAGGCCTCTCTGAAGTCTTCATTTCTTATAGCACAATAGTATTCCATTACATTCAGATACCACAACTTTTTCAGCCATTCCCCAACTGATGGGCATCTCCTTGATTTCCAGTTCTTGGCCACCACAAAGAGAGCTGCTATAAATATTTTTGTACATGTGGGACCCTTTCCCATTTTTATGATCTCTTGGGGATACAGTCCTGGAAGTGACATTGCTGGGTCAAAGGGTATGCTCATTTTTGTAGCCCTTTGGGCATAGTTCCAAATTGTTCTCTACAATGGTGAAGCTGTATTCTCTTAATGGAAGAGACTGAATTAAACTTGGGTTTTTGAGAGGGCTCCTGTCTGTCTCTAAGCAATCCATTGGGTCTCTTTGTCCCTTCAAGCTTCCCCAAATGGAAGACAACTGCTAGAATCCTGAATGGTCTTCCAGTGGCACTTTGGAAGATGGCAAAATGACAGAAAAGCCTTCTGAAAAAATAAACAGAGGAGAACAAACAGGGCATAACAATATATTATCCTTTGTCTCAGAACAGTTATGAATCTAATATATGCAAACATTTTGTTCTTTTACTTGGAGCCAGACAGGCCTCTGAGTTTCATCATTGTCTGGAATGCCTGTACACCCTGTGCTCGAGAAAGTTCAAAGTAAATTTAACCAAAGCCAATAGCCACTTTGCTCTATTAGATTTGGTATGTCAAACTTACTTTTTTTCCCTTCCTTTTCTTCTTAATCAGGCTGAATTTAGCAACGACAGGGCCAAACCCTCCCTTCTCTTTCTCTGAAGAAAACTCCCACTGCTGTCAATGGAGTTCTGTTTGTGGGCAGCAGAGAATATGGCCCATTGTCCAGCCAGATGCAAATGATGGTCCAGATTCAACAAAAAACATCTGTCTTCCACACAGGGAAAAATCAACAAGAGACTGTAAAGCCAGACCTTTTTTGTGTGTGTGACACAGCAGCAGGTTTTTACAAAAATTCTAACTGTGTTTTGTGATTAGTGACATATGTATATGTATGTGCATACATATATATTTATGTACATATATATACGGTAGCATTACTAATTTTGGAGGTACAACTGTACATACAATTGTATGATTTTTTTTTCTGCAGATTTAAGATTCAATAGTGGCACGTAGAAACAGTGTGGGGCATGCATGGTAGAGGTCCAACAAATCTGCTGGGTTTGGAGGAGTATAGAAGAAGGTTCAGAAATAACCAAGACTTAGACAAAACCTGTACTTGTCAAAATGAATGCTTCTCCCTCCCTTTGAATCTTTGATTTCTCTTCAAGTCTGCCCCTGTCCCAAAGAAAGTATCTCCTGTTTTAAGATCACATCTAAGGTCTTCATTGTCTGACCCCAGTGAACAAAGAGAAGCCCACTCTATTCATCTTGACCTTTCCTACTTTACACATATTCACTTGCCAGTTGCTTAAAAAAAACACCAAAATTCGAAGCTCTCCTCTCTATCGAATAGAGACAATCCATACTTTAGTGTCAAAACCCAAACTCCTCGGATCTCTTCTTTTCAGGTCAGCCAACGGTATGTTGCTTAGCCTTTTCCACACATGCCTACCTGAGGTAGCATCTTTTGGGGTCTCCCTATTGATGCTCATTTTGGTGGAATAGAGAGAAGTATATTCACTGGAGATCAAGCATTTATCATCATATAACAATATGATATAACAATATAATGAAAATATGACTAGGGTTTTTTTTAGTGAAGTATGGACATGAAAATTCTGTGAGGTCTTAATTCCAAACATGGGAGGAAAAGCAAACAAACAATAAGCTGCCACCAAACCCTGTCACATAAGAGGGTCTCATTATGTTTGGCTTGGTCTATTTGACCAGTCTTTTTTTTTTTTTCAACTAGAGCCATTCCAAGGATATGAGTATCTGGGGATCCATGGGCTCCAACAAATTAGGTTGCTTCAGAAACTAAAAGTCAAAGTATTGTCAAGTGTGTCCATGATTCAGATAAGTTGTACTGGATAAAAATCTGATCTCATAGTACTTATCACTGCTTGTTTTGCATTGGCATGTGCTCTGTGGAACATGGTAGCAACCAAACCATGTCTCCTGTAACTGTGCACACATTCCAACTTGCCCACACCTGTGGTGTTGAGAGCTCCCAGCCTCTGCATTCGCCCACTCTTGAAATGCTCTTCTGTGGACTCTAGCTCCATGTCTCAACAGTTGACTGCCCACATTCTCTCTCATGCCAATTCCCATCTTCCACACTTGCCTGAACAATTTCTCTAGTCTTATATGGAAAGAAATCTGACATCCATTCACCACAACTCCTTTCTCTTCCTTCAGTGACAACATGCAGGCCAACTTCCAACCACCTTAAAGCCACATACATCAGCCCCTCTGACTACTTCCTGTGGAATCTGGATCCCCAGTTCCCCTTTCCAACCACCCCCACAGTGGTAAGGGGAGGATGTCTTCCCATGCAAGTGGCAATACCTGGATGTGCTTTCCCCTCTTAGACACAAATACAAAGTATTTGGGAAAACATAATTTAGTGCCCCTAGCCACCTTAAGGTTGGACAGGGTGGTTGGAGCAGTAGGAAAATATATATATACTGGAAGAAAAAGAGGAAGAGGAATCCACCAGAAGGTGCTAAAAATACATGTTTTTATACACTAATGAATGCAACAAACATAAAACCAGAGTCAGGGAGGAAGGGAATGCAAGCTGGCCTTTGTGACAACAGTGACTTCCTTCACTCCTTCACAGTTACCTTTAAATAGTTTGTTGATCATTTAGAGCAATATCCCCTTCCCTTCATTTCTCCATCCCAGGCCATGCTTGACATTTATTTTGGTTGGATTCCACCTGTATAAAATGTGAGGGAGGGATGATTTGCCCTAATTGTTACTGTTTATCCCTTGTTCTCAAAGAGAATCAATGACATCACGAACATGGTGTCTTGACTTGTGAATGAATTGGACACGAGGGAGGTAGTGCTGTGCAAAATCATCAGCTTCCAGAGTGATCGGAGTCCAGTGGCAAGACAAAGGTCAAGGTGACTGGCAATGGCCCAGGACACAGCGGCTGACTTTGGCCTTTCTAAATGAAGGTCTTTCCCAGGTCTCAGCTGGTCTGAGGCCACACCTATTCAATGACTAGGTAAGAATTGAGACAGTGGAGGCCCAATTTACCATCCCAAAGATCTGCCTGAAAAATTGCACTTAAGATGGTCCTATGCATTAAGGTTCTCAGAAGGAGCAAAGTCTATTGGATGTGCTATAGGACCTCCTGATAGCATCACTCAATTTTATATATTCAATCGCTAAGTGACACTTATTGGCCTCTAGTAAGATGGAGAAAGAAATATCTCTTTGAGTGTACGTACTTGGGTGAAAAGTTTGTTAACTACATTAAAGTCAGACCCTCCAGAGCAAGGAGGCTAATTGATTTCTTCTTCTAACTGGAATATGATCCTGCTGCTTGAAGCTACAATCTCATGTTGCTGTGGACACCAGTTCCTCACTAGGTTAGACATCATAGACTTTTAAGTAGTAAGGGTCAATATCTTCTCCAGCTTATCAGCAATAGGATTATCCCCTACCACCTGCTTTTTCTGTGCTTTCTTGAATCAGATCCTGGCTAATTTGCCCAACTACCCTAGAGAAAAACAAGAAGGGAAAGGCGGAAGTATCTATTGGATCCCTCCAAGACTCAGTGGGAGATCCTGATGGGGCCTAGGTCTGTTGTCTTGTGAGCTTTAGTGCCTGTTACAGGAGCTACCATAAGACAGTGCCAGATATTGGCATATCATGACTTTAGATATTGGCATATCATGACTTGAGTTGGGATGATGAGAAAGGGAAGAGGAGGAGATAAATGGGATGGAATGACCCTAACTTGGTCAGAAATGAGAAAACAGAGGCAGGTAAATAGAAGCTAGCCCCCACCACATCTGTGGTGAATTCACAGAAGAGCATTTCAAGAGTGGGTGAATGCAGAGGCTGGGAGCTCTCAACACCACACATTTATAGGGCAGTGCTAGAGAATCTTCTATTAAAGAACAGAAGGAATAAGTAGCCTGATGCCATTCTGGATATGCAGGCACACAAGAACTGTAACACTATACCAACCCTGAGTAAAACTGGCACCATCTCTTGGCGAGAAGAAGAAACTTTGAGGGAGCATCTGCAGGAAGAGACTCAAATATAACGAGGTAAAGAATCTGACAGAACAGAGGATGAGACCTCTTGCAGTGGGAGGCCCTGGTGGAAGGAGGGCTGAGAACAGTGATATGGACAAGAAGCGCCTTGTTATGATTGTTAAGGAAGGATTTTGCATGACTACACATGCATAGCCTATATCAAATTGTTTGTTTTCTCAATGAAGGTGGGTGGGGAGGGAGGAAGGGAGAGAATTTGGAACTCAAAGTTTTAAAAATGAATGTTAAAAATTGCTTTTTATACATAAGTGGGAAATAAGATACAGGCAGTGGGGGTATAGAAATCTATCTTACTCTATAGGAAAATGGAAGGGTAAGGGGATAAGAGAAGGGGTGGTGATAGAGGAAAGGGCTCAGAAGCAAAACATTTTTGAGGAGGGACAGAGTGAAAGGAGAGAGAGAATGGAATAAATAGGGGTAGGAGAAATAGGATGGAAGGAAATACAGTTAGCAATAGTAACTGTGAAAAAAAAATTGAAGCAAGTTTCTCTGATAAAGGACTCATTATCTAACATATAGAGAATTGTGTCAAATTTACAAAAATAAGAGCCATTCCCCAACTGATAAATATAAAAAAATAATCAGTTTTCAGATGAAATAATTAAAGTTAAATAATAGTCATATGAAAAAAGAGTCTAACTCACTATTGATTGGAGAAATGCAATTTAAAACAATTCTGAGGTGCTCCCTTAGATTAGATTAGATAATAGGACAGAAAAGGTATACTTGATTAAACTATTCTATAGAGCAATTTGGAACTATGTCCAGAGGGCTATAAAACCCTCTGGTTATATATATATATTTATATATATATATATACCCCCTGGATATATATATACACATATATATATGTATATATGTGTGTGTATGACCTTTGACATAGTAATACCACTACTAAGTCTGTGTCCCAAAAGAGATAAAAAACAAAAAGAAAAAGGACCTATATGTACAGAAAAATTTATAACAGTTCTTTCCTAGGGGTAAAGAATTAGAAATTGAGGGAATGTCCATCAACTGGTGAATGGCTGAATAAGTTGCAGTATATAGTTATGATGGAATGCTGTTGTACTATAAGAAATGTTGAGCAGGATGCTCTTAGAAAAACCTAGAAAAACTTAAATGGGCTGATGCAAAGTGAAATGTACTGGGTACAAAGTAATAGCAATATTGTAAGATAATCAGCTGTGAATGACTTAACTATTCTCAACAGTACAACTCTGAAGGACTTAGGATGAAAAATGCTATCCATTCCCAGAGAAAGAACTGATGGTGTCTGAATACGGATTGAAGCAACTTTGGTTGCTTTTTTTTCTTCACTCTATTTTCTATGTTTTGTTTCACAACATGACTGTTATGGATATGTTTTGCATGACTATACATATATAAGCTATATGGAATTGCTTGCCTTCTCAATTGTGGGGGAGTGCAGAGGAAGGAAGGCAGAGAATTTGGCACTCAAAGTTTTAAAAACAAATGTTAAAAATTGTTTTTGCATGCAACTGGGGAAAATTAAATACTAAATAAACACACAAAAAAATTTTTTTAAAGAAAAAGAAGCACCGTGTTGCTAACTGGAAGCACAGGGGTTGACCTCAGTGAGGTGGAAAGGAGAAACTTTGAAGGAGTATCTGAGAGAAAGAACCTGACAGAACAGTGAGAGCCCTTGCAGTGGGAGGTCCTGGTGGAAAGAGGGCTGAGAACAGTGATATCGACAAGAAGCGCCATGTTGTAACTGTTATGGAAGTGTTTTGCATGACTATCCATGCATAACCTATATGGAATAGCTTGCCTTCTCAATGGGGGTGGGTGGGGAGGAAGGAATGGAGAGAATTTGGAACTCAAAGTTAGGTTAGCAATTATCAGGAGGAACAATCCTGACTTCATGCCTTGCTGGACACTCACCCAAAGGAGTCTTGTGAGTCATAGGGACTAGGAAAAAGGAGGAGAGGGCAGCCAAAGGGAAGTGAGGGTGGTCTTCTCACTCTCTATATGCTCATGTTTGAATCCTTTCTATGTCCTTTATCGTGTGGGATTGAATTAAAGTTTATTTTAGGTTTGATATAAGGGCAGCTAGGTGGTACAAGGGTGGTACACCAGACCTGGAGTCAGGAAGACCTGAGTTTAAATTTGGCCTTCAACACATCCTAGCTGTGTGATCACTTAACCCTCTTTGCCTCAGTTTCCTCACCTGTAAAATGAAGTGGTAGGATTTGGTGACCTTTATTGGTTCCAGCTTCACATCTCATCTTATTACCATTTCTTAGAGCTGGTTTCTAGAATGAGGAGGCTTTAATGCTGTAGTCAGCAAATATTTGACCTCTTTGCCAAATGCAAAGATACACCAAATGAAGGGAATATTAGTTTTCAGTCGTAGCTCATTTGCAGATCATTATTGAGGATGACTGCAGAAGATTATGAGCAGTATTACCTCACAAGGGGCATCTGGGTGGTGCCATGGATAGAGCGCTGGGCCGAGTCAGGAAGACCTGAGTTCATATCTGGCCTTAGATACTCCTGGACAAATCACTTAACTCTGTTTGCCTCAGTTTCCTCATCCATAAAATGAGTTGGAGAAGGAAATGGCAAACCACTGAAGTGTCTTTGCCAAGAACTGGGGTCATGGAGAGTCAGACACAACTTCAACAGCAACAAGAATCATCTCACAAAACAAAGAAAAGCAACTAAGAGGAAAGCAAGCCAGCAGACAGCTTGCCTGAGCACTGGCTGAATCTCATCATTTCTAAAACATCTGAAGATAGAACTGGCAGGAGGACAACAAAAAGGCACAGAAGGAAATAAGATGGCATATTCTGTGTTGCTCTTTTCTCATCCCTGATAATGGTAGGGGACAGTTATACCTTCTTACCTCAGTACTGAATAGATGGTGAACAGGTGTCTATGGGACTTAAGAAAATAAATCTGGAGGAGAAAAGTCAGAGGAGGACGTGGAGAAATACATCTGAACCTTTGTGCTGCAGGTGATTTTCCACATATGTAGAAAAGAGCATGATCATAAAAGAATGGAGAAGTCTGCACATGGCACTGCTGCCATAAAAAAAGACATTTAAGAGGATGGGGGCATCTATTGACTCATTTCCCTTCATTCTTAATTCTATAAAAATTTCAAGAGAATGGTTTTTTTGGCACACATTGAGAGCATCCTTGATTAAAAAAAACAAGCAGGGAATAGGCAGATTATCAGAGATAATATTTTTACAACAGTCTACACCTTCAGTGGCACCACTGACCAAGATTCTTGTGTGTGTATCGTTTGTAGGACACACAGAAAAATTTAACTAGAAGGGCAAAATATAGCCTTAAGGGTTCTCCTTAGTCCATGTGTCTCCCATACAAATATTAAAACTATTTGAGATTCCTTTAATCAATCAAACAAGCATTTATTCAGAGTTTACTGTGTACCAGGCACTGAGGTAGGTGTTTGTGCATCCACAGAGCGAATTTTGTTTAACAATCTGCTGCCTATCACCATCAAATAGTAAACAAACCCAGAAGATGGTTCGCAAAAGTCATTAACGCAATAATAATAGTGTAGCTAGAATTTAGGTAGTGGTTTAAAGATTGCAAAATGCTGTTCATTTGGTCACACACACACAACCCTGCAAGGCAGGTGCTGTTATTATCTGCGTTTCACAGATGGGCAATGGGACCAAAGAAGTTAGGTGATTTTTCCTAGAGTTACACAGCTAGGAAGTGTCTGAGACAGGATTTAATCTCAGGTCTTTCTGAATCTAGGTCCGGTGCTCTGTTTGCCTTGGAGGATGTCTAGATTCTTCCAATCTCTAATATCACATCTCCAGCTAACTATTAGACATCTCAAATTAGATTCCCACAGACATCTTAAAATCAACATGTCCAAAACTGAACTTATTAGCTTTTTCCATAAATCATTACCTCTTCCTAAATTCCCTATTACTACTGCTGAGGCTACCACCACTTTCCCAGTTACCCAAGCTTGAAATCCAGGTGTCACCCTTGACTCCTCGCTCTCTCCTACCCCACCCCATCCAATCAGCTATCAAGTCCTGTAATTTCTACCTTTCTAACAAATTGATTTTCCTAAAACACAGAACCCATCATGTCAATTTTCCCCACTCCACCCTGACTCAAAAGACTCCAGTGACTCCCTATTGGCTTTAGAGCCAAATATAACATAATAATAACATTATTAAAGCCCTTCATAATTCAGTCTCTTCCCACCTTTTATAGAGGAAATATTTTTATTACTTATTATTGTTGTTCGAATCTAGCTTTATTGGCTAGAAATTGTCTAACTTAATGCTGAGGCCAGGCTGATGTCCGAGATACTCCAGGAGAGCTGGAGACCACTGCAGGAAATGCTTGGCTTCACCCAAAACTTAATGTATGTTTTGGGTCTGCTCACCCAGGTCTTGTTTTGGGTCCACTCAAAGCTTGTGTCTTGGTGTTCCCCAATAACTTGTGTTTTGGCTTAGCTCAAATTTTATTAAATGTTTATATGTATTTGCTGATATGAATCTCAAGCAGCTTGCCTGGAAAGTACCCCTTTCTGGAAACTAATTGCCTCATGCCAGTCAATCAACTGCTTATTCTTACAACCTTGCGTGAACTCTATATAATGTGAAACTTATAGAGACTCAGGAAGAAGCTACACCTTTTCTCTGGCTCTCTCCTCTAAGGGGGTGAAATGTCCACCAGTTAGGGAATGATTAAACTAATTATAATGCTACGTGAATGTAATGGAATGCTGTTATGCTGTAAGAAATGAAGAAAGGGGAGCATTCAGAGATATATGAGAAGACATATGAATTGATTCAGAATGAAGTGATCAGAACCAGAGAAACAATTTGTACTATAAAGATCAATATTTAATAATAAACAGTTCTGAAAGCCTTAGCATCTCTGATCAACAAAATGATTAATCATGATTCCAAAGAACTATTAAAGAAGAACACTGCTCACCTCATGCTAAAGACATGACCAAGTAATAAGCAAAATGTTTTTGGAGGCAGACAACAGGGGAAATTGTTTTGCTTGATTATGCTTACATGCTATAAAGGGTCTTTCTTTTGTTCATTTATTTTCCTGTGGGTAGGGGAGGTGTAGGAGGGAGAAAAGAATAAATGCTTGACAATTGAAAAATGTAAAAATTAATTTTTAAAAGAAACAAAATAAATCAGCAAAGCAAAAAACAAACTAACAAACCAATTAGAATACAGATTACACTTTGCCTCACAGTAAGAGAAGAGTCATTTAATTTATAAAGCTCCTATTTCCTCCTTCTGTATGTGTCCTGCCTATGCACAGGATAAAACTGAAGCAGTTAAGGTAGCAAAGGGAAAAAAGATGGCAAATGCTATGTTTAGCTGAAAAGGAAGTAGGCATCAGGACCAGAAGATAGACTAATGAAGCTGGGAGAGAGACTTAATTAGTTCTTAGTTTATATGGATTGGGTTGATCTTGTTAGAGGGGGAGGGTTTGCATTAAGTATTCCTGGTTTAGCTTGCATCTCCAGCTAGTTTCCCTTGGGAACACTGGAACTTAGCTTATTTTGCCCCCATCCAATATTTCCCTTGAAAACTTCAGTATTTGGTTCATGTTTAGGTCTTTATAACAAAAAGAGCCCTTGGCTCACATGTACACAATCCAGCTAACAAAAACATCAACTATGGAACAGGTATTTAACCAGGTTTTATGTCCCTCACCCCCACAAAAAGACTTGCAGCTAAACCCATAAACAGACAACTCTTCTTCTCTCTCCAGTGAGCCCCACTCTCCCAAGGATTTACATTATGCTGCAGACTTAGAGACCATTTTGGCTGGGGCAGCTAGATGGTGCAGTGGATAGAGTGCTGGGCTTGGAGTCAGGAAGATCTAAATTCAAATCTGGCCTCGGACATTTATTAACTGTGTGACCCTGGGCAAATCACTTGTCCCCTATTTTGTCTCAGTTTCCCATCCATAAAATGGGGACACACTGAAGAAGAAATTGGCAAGTCATTGCAGGGTCTTTGCCTTCAAAATCCCATGGACAAGTCCATGAGGTCATGAAGAGTAGGGCACAACTGATCAACAATGGGGGAAGAATATGGGTTTGACTTACTTTTTCTAAGGGCTTGTATAGCTCCATATAACTTACAATTCTCATCTAAGTCAAAGTCCATGTTTGCTCCTTCCTATAGTGGCTCTAGGGAGCTAAGTGGCACAGTAGATAGAGCTCTGGGCCTAGCATCAGGAAGACTCATCTTCCTGAGACCAAATATGGCCTTAGATACTTATTAGCTGTGTGACCCTAGTCAAGTCACTTCACCTTGTTTGCCTCAGTTTTCTCATCTGTAAAAGGGTGGGGGCTGGCCTCAAAGTTCTTGTCCAGTTCTAAGTCTATGAACCTTTGCCTATTATCTATGTTTGAATCCTAGGATCCATCTGTTATTACCTCTGTGACCTTGGGCAAGTCACCCCTCTGGGGTTTAATTTTCTTATCTGTAATATGAAAGGTTGGACTAGATAATTCAGCTCCAAGTCTATAATCCCATGATCCTTGGAACTGAGTGCTGAGGGGCGAATTTATATCTTATCACAATGTTAACATCATCAAGCGATCTCCCACCGTAGGAAAGAATTGAGGAGCCAGAATCAAGACCTCACCAGGGAAAATTTTACGCCTGGTCCAGGGAGACATCTTCAGTTCCAGAATCAAGTATTAGTTACTGAGCTAATGGGAATCAGGACAATGCCCCGGGTGTAGTCACTCTATTATCTGTTGTCAAAGCATCTCCTTGTGTTCCATTTCTGTCCGCTCTGGTCAGGGCAGCTGTCCTAAGCAGGGTTTAGGGTGTTCTATTTTTTGATGGAATGACTGGGAGGGTCTCAGGCATGTAAAGAGCTTCCGACCCTTCCCAGCCTCAGCCTGGCCCTCCCCAAACAGCTGAAAGGCTCCTTTTATGCTGACTTTACCAAATCTGCCGACGGGCCTCCTCCAGCTCATTCAGCTAAAAGTCGCTTGTGAACAAGGAAGCTGACAGAAAAGCTGTTCAGAAGGGATCAAATCAAACAAAAGGAGAAAACACAGGGCAGTTTCACGGCGGCCTCTGGGTTGACTAAAGGATTTATTTAGATCAGATCCTTATAGAAACAGCCACGGGAAGCAAAATTCAAAATGTATTAGTCCTAGAACTTGTATTTTTAGCTAGACTAGGGGTGGGGAACCTCTGGCCCTCGGCTGACCCTGAGCTGAATTTAATTTGGACAGGAGAGTTTTCTACAATTAGATGTTTGTCGCCTTTCCCAGTCCCACTGCCCTTCACAAGCTGGCTCCGGCCCAAGCTCTCAGCTCCTTTCACATGGCTCTTCATGAGCTTCTACAGTCAAGGGAACAGGCTTATGTGCTGCCCCGCCCTCCGCCTTCCCACAAGCCATCTCCCATGTCTCCTCACCCTCACTGGGACCTCTTTAAAAAAACAAAAACTAATTATTTTGATGTATGGAACAAAACAAGCATTTCCATAACACAGTATAACAACAACAAAAAAATAATAGCACACGAAACTGCAAATCCAGTACATACAACTTGCTATTTCTTTTAACTATACAACAAATTAATGTCAATTTCCTTTTTTTTAACTTCCTTCCTCCTCCCTCCACACCCTCCCCCAGAGTGGCTACCATTAGACACAAATAAATATGTGTGTGTATATACATACATACATACACATAACACACATATGCATAGATACATATATACTGTATGTATTTATATTTACATGTGTATGTATATGTAAAATTATTCTGTACATACTTCTATTTATCATTTCTCTCTCTGGATGTAGATAGCGTCTTTCTTCATATGTCCTTTATAGTTAATCTGAGTATTTATAATAGTCAAAATAACTTAGTTGCTCCAAGTAGTTCTTATAACAAGATTGCTGTCACTGTATATTCGGTTCTGCTCATTTCACACTCTTCATTATTTTGTGCAAGTCTCCATGTTTTTCTGAAAATCACTGAGCTCATCGTTTCTTATAGCACAGTAGCATTCCATCATAACCATATATCACAACTTGTTCAGTCATTCCCTAGTTGATGGTGTGTGGGATGGCTCGGATCCCTACTTAAATTAATGACTCAGAGGCCTCTCAAAGTGATGACAGAAAGATTTATTTATTAGATTCTTGAGAATCGGGCAATTCCTGTACCAGTTCACCTGGAGCAGGAAAAGCCGAAGACAAAGGAGAAGCAGCGATTTATATAGACCCTAAGGCAAGACCCACCTCCCTCCACTGACCATTATCCTCATTGGCTGAGAATATGATCTTACATTCTAGACGTGAAATCTAACCAATGCCTTTTGAAATGAAGACATTGAAGAATTAGGTAAACTTTATCCAATCACTGAGACCCTAATGCACTACACAGTTTTATATCCTTATGTGAAATTATTCCACTCTAAAAATATCGTAACCTTGAGCCTCTCGGTCTTACCTCACCCCTGGGAGAAGAATTACAATCTGAGAAGTCTTCACTAAACGTCTTCCACTCAATGGCATCCCCTGCATTCCCTTCACCTCTTGCTCAGCACAGCTTATTAGTCATTCTACCCTACCTCAGCCCCCCCATGCCCCCCCCAGGGTTTCCTTAACCTCTCCCCATTTCCTTTCAGCTTTAAACTTTCTTTCATTGATATATTGTGTTTCTTGGTGCCAACAGGACATAGTGCCTAGAGACTTGGCCTCAGGGTCAGGAAGACCGGGATTGAAGTCTTGCCTATGAATGACCTGGACAGGCCACGTGACCTTTGGCAAATCCTTCTAGGATCAATACTGTCCACATCTTGCACGGCTCCACTAGAATATGAACTCTTTGAGGGCAGGGAAATGTTTTTGCCTTCCTATGGGGCTTTGTTGGCCTCCCAAGCCTGGCACAAAGTAGGCACTTAATAAATGATTGTACATTGATTGATAATCTCTCAGTATCCCTAAGAATACCACGCTAAGTCAGTTTAAGAAGACTTTACAGTATTGATTTACATTGGTAGAGGGAGTGGCGAGTTCACTTTTCCAAATGAAATCATGTAGGTCCAAGCCCTAACCATAGTTTTTGTTTTTATATCACCTTCATTTCCATGTACAGGGACATTAGATGGCTCAAAGTCTACAGCACTGGAGCTGGAGCCAGGAACACCAGAGTTCAAATCCAGGCTCAGTCACTTATTAGCTGTGACCATGGGCTTAACCTTCTGTTGGCCTCAGCTTCCCCATCTATAAAATGAGATTAATAATACCACTTCCTTCTCAGGGTTGCTGCGAAGATAAAATGAGATAATATTTGTAAACCACTTTATAAGCCTTTGGGCATCGGATAGAGTGCCAGACCTGAACAACAACAACTGAAAGTTTTTAAGCACTGTATAAAAGTGAATTATTATTATACATCCCTCCCCTTCTCCTAGGGCACAGGTGGCACAATGGATAGAGCACCGAGCCTGGAGTCCAGAAGATTTGTGTTCAGTTATGGACTCAGACTCTTTCCGACTGTGTGATTCTGGGCAAGTCATTTCACTGTTTGCCTCAGTTTCTCCACTTGTAATTTAGCCTCTCAGGTTAGTTTTGAGAATCAAATGAGATAATTCTTGTAAATACTTGTATTTACATACTTGTAAAACACATAGCACAGTGCCTGGCACATAGTAAGTGTTATCTACATATTAGCTATTGACACAGTGGATAGTGCTAGCCCTGGAGTTAGGAAGACTCATCTTCCTGAGTTCAAATATGGCTTCAGACACTAGCTGTGTGACTCTGGGCAAGTCACTTAACCTTATCTGCCTCAGTTTCCTCATCTATCAAATGAACTGGAGAAGGAAATAGCAAACCACTCCAGTATCTTTGCCAAGAAAATCCCAAACGAGGTCACAGAGAGTCAGATATGACTGAAAAATGACTAAACTAAAACAAAAAATGCAGTCCCAGACCTAAAAAAATTTGAGGATAGAAAAGAAGACCTTTTGGTGGCAAAGCGAAGTCTGAGAGATAGGAAAGCCAGTGGCATTGTAAGAATTTCTGTTGCATAACAGGACTCTGGGATGCTGACTTTGGCCAGCCATAAGAAGAGTAGGTACTACTGGGGCATAGGTGTGCACACCAAGGGGAAGAAAGTATGGCCACAAGATACTAGACTCTCCTACTCTAGACCAAACTGTTTTTCCAGTTCTTTCTCTCTTTTTTTCCCTCTCTATTTCCCTTAACTAAGGTTTAGTTGTGTTTATAAACTCAAGATTTACATTCCTTTCTTTTAGAAAGAGAGTATGTGGAATATGTTCTCATTCTCTTTAAAAATTTTTATATTTGCTGGTGAATTGAGGGAAGTATTTCTTTTTTCTTTATGACAGACTCTGTTAAGTTCCTGCCCAACAGCTCCTGCTCTGAGCTAGGCTACCTGACAGACAATAGTGGTTAGAAAACTAAACTGGGGATGTGGTGACCCTTCTCTTATTTCATTGAATGAGCCAAAAAGAAATAACCTCTAAGAACAGCAGCTCTCCCCAGGAAAAGGGTCAATTTGGTTAAATCCAAATTTGCTTCTCTGACAATCTAAGTTAGGAAATGGACCACAACTTCATAAAAATAACTGAGAAACCCAAAACTCAACATATAAATGACACCAAACAGGGTGTCAGGATGGAGTAGGCTGCTGGGAGAGGATAGTAAGTAAAGTGGGTTTTAGTGTGTATAAAGTGTATTTTTGTTATTATTTCTTAGAGTTTATTTTCCCAGGATCCATAGCCATAACAATATCTTGTTCCCAGGTATGAGATATGAGTTCTCCTGATTATGGTTCAAAACAACTCCACCACACTTGTGTGGCATTATATAATGATAAATAATACAAACATTTGTGCTTAACTGCGACTGCATTGGGAGATACAGGAATGAGGTGATGTAAACTTGGGAGGCTATGACTGGCAATATGCTTTCTTTATCTGATGCCCTATAAAGCACATGGGCACTGGTCAGTGAATGAGGAACCCTTAAGGTTGAATGTACAAGCTGGAATGCTGTGTGTGCCTTGAGAGGCCCCCATCAAGACTTGGGGGGAAATTTGTGTTTGCCTCAACTGACCCCCATTGAGGCTTGAGGGGTTTTAGGGGAGTGTACCTGTCTCCACTGACCCCATCGAGAAGTAGGGATAATCGCCCCCTCTTCTTGGTGGTTCCTGCAGAAAGGTCCCTGCTGTAGGAGTTGTGCTCCCATTATCGGCAACCCCCTGAGAAAACTAGACTAGAATAAAGTAAGATTTTTAACCCGTTCTTAGTGTCTTTCCTGTCTGACCAGATCAAACCTGTGCCAGCCGCCCTCCTGCGTGCTGTATTTATCTGTCTTGCAGATAGTGTCCTTGCTTTGCCATGGTGGTGCTCCAATCATTGATAGTGGTCAAAGTTTAGAGTTTCTAACATTTCTTATCCTAGTTGGACTTGTAATGATGATTCTAACAATGATAACTAACATTTACATAGCACTTACTACGTGCTAGGACTTTACAAAGACTATCTCATTTGATCTTCCCAATAACCCTGGGAGGAAGATGCTATTATTAACCCTATTTCATCACAGATAAGGAAACTGAGGCAAACAGAGGTGAAGTAACCAAGGGTCACACAGCCAGTGAGCGTGTGAGGACAAATTCAAACTCAGGTCTTCCTGATTCTAGGCCTGAAACAAAACTCGATTAAGTAATTAAAAGGAAACCTCTCTCTTCACCCACTATGAAGGTCCCTAGCTAACAAAGATATGGTAATGGTATCAGGTGGGGCTGGGCAACAAACGCCTCTTTCAAATGAAATACTCAGAGTTGTACCATTCTCCCTTGGGAGGCACAAGGAACCCTCCCACCTTGTTATCTACTGTGCCTACCTCCACCTGCTGAAGGAAAACTTGTCCCTTCCTGCAGCTCAAGATCAAAGGAGGTATTCACCACCCAGTATTCTGGACTGCTAATAACTTCTACAAAAGTCCTTCCTTCTTATTAGGCATTGTTGCTGTTGAGTTATTTTTCAGTCATGTCTGACTCTTCACGGCCCCATTTGAGATTTTCTTGGCAAAAATACTGGAGTGGTTTGCCATTTCCTTCTCCAGCTCATTTCATAGATGAAGCAAACATGGTTAAGTGTCTTGCACAGGGTCACACAGCTAGTAAGTGTCTGAGGCCAGATTTGAATTTAAGAAGATGAATCTTCCTGCTTCCAGGCCTCGTGCTCTAACCACTGTGTCACCTAGCTGCCAACTAGGTATTGTACAATCTGGGGTATTCATTAATGGTATTAATAAGTCAAAGGGTAAGTATAATTTAGTGACTGTTCAGACAAAATTTCAAATTGTTTTCAGAACTTTCCCTCCCTTTGTTATAGGGAATAGTTTTCTACAGAGGAACTCCAATTAATAGGTACTTGTCTGTCTTTTGGCCAGCCAACCTCCATCTCTTAATTCTTTTGATTTAGAATTGACCTCTACCAAGGTGAAAACTTATTTCCTATATGATAGCTCCCTGCAGTCTCATCCTCATCTGACTGAGTACTCTCCTTTCCTAGTCTCTGCCCTTTTTCGTACCCCACTAATATTTTTGGGGTATGGAATACCTAATCTATTATTAACAAGCTCCCCTGCATTCTCTTTCTCATATTCATTCCATCTTCATGTACTCACAGAAACTTATCTTCCTTTAGAAGACACCTCATCACTCATCACCTTCTCCAGTTCTAGTTTGCTTTTTCTCTCCTAGACAACAGAGTTGTCTGGATTTTATACCCATACACACATACATACATGTGCACACACACATTCATACCCATACGTACATAAACATAGATATGGGTTTGTATACATATTATTGAATGCAGACATCAGAAGGGGCTACTAGACTTTGACCCCATCTAACCCCGTGATTGAACATGTCCAAAGTAAGTTTCCCTGTTGCTGTACCTGGAGCCCAGTTCCATTATAATGTTCTCCCCAGATTTCTCTATGGATTTTCAGTTGTTATGCAAAATATCTTATGTAAAAGATTCCTGAGGTTTGCCTTCCCAGAGACTCCCTCCCTGTGGTTATTTAAAGCCTGCCCCCTCTGCTTCTCTTGGGCGTCTGTGCTACGTAGTGTCTCTAATTGTAATTTCCTTGCCTTGATTAAAGATTCTAGGTTTGGCTACTTTGGCAGTCTTTTTTATTTTAGGTTGACACATGGTGTCAGAAGTGGGATTTCAAGACTCCTGCCCAGCTGGTCACCAGTTTCAACCTTGCACAGGTACCAGCAGGGGCCCTTTGGGTTCAGTTCAGACTTGACTTAGTGGTTTGATTTGTGTAAGTGATCTTGTTAAATTCCTGATCTCTGGGTCTCTTTTTCAGTTGAGCTCCTGGCTCTCTGATGAAGGATTTGTTAAAAGACCCAAAGACAATTTTGGATCTCTTCTGACAGGTCTCCTTAAAAAGGATTGACTGCGGGGTTTGTAATTATGGACCATATGTGCCCACTCTGACAGGTCTGTCTGAAAGGATGGCCGCCACTTTTGTTTTGTACTTTTTTTCTATCTTTGTGGAGTGCCATTTGTGCTGTGTTCTGTGTGTGCCTATGTGTCTGTGAGTAAAAAGCAAGCCACATTTTTTCTTCTCACCTTGTTGGGGAAGGAGGAGGGTGTGGTAATAATCGTGCTTGCCTTTGGTTCTAGCGATAGTGCAAAATGAAAGGTTTAAACCTCAGTCACCTTTGAGAATTTTTACATGTAATGGAAACTAAAAGTAGCAAAAACCACAGTGAAAAAGAAACAGTCTGAGACCAGGACTTCATGGCTTCTTTTTTTCAGATGCTCCCTTTCCCTTCCCCAAACAATTAATTTGAATGTCCCTTTCCTTTGATAACATTGGTCACTGAACTATATAAACCTCTCTGCCACACAAAGCAGAAATAAATCCAGGTTTAATTGAACTCCAAAATTAAGGTTTGTAGAAAATGTTCAATTTGAATCTAGGGAACTGTCTGGCTTCTTGGCCACCAAATGGAGGTTTAAGTGTTAACTTATGGAAAAGAGAAAATTTGTGTGAATTGAGGACCAACCAGAAGGTACACAGGATTTGATTCAAAAATCTAATTGGATACTTGGGATTTTTGCAAATTAGAGTAAAACAAAAATCAATTTAGCACTAACTTTTGAATTGGTGTGTGTTTTGAATTTTGAAATCTTACTGTAAAGTATATGAGACTGCTACCCATTTTTATCTTCTCTGAAACTGGGGTGGACTTCTCCCAATGCACCTTGACATCATTGTGCCTTTATGCTTTCCCCCACTCCAGGCTCCTCTGCCACCCATCACTATCCAGAGTGGGTGGATGGGCTGCTCTTCTCCTGGGGCAACTGCTTGGAGTAGATCAAATTTTCTTGTAAGCTTTAAAATGTTTATAATTACTAAGATTTGTGGTGCTTCCATCTCAGGGAATAACAGGATTGCAACTGATTAGATTCTAAATAAAGTAAAAGTCTTTAATAACTCATTGGTTTTGTTTAACAAAAATGGAGGAATTCAATAAAGTAAAAATTAGAGAATAATAGTGTGGAATTCTATTGGAATAAATAAGACAGGTGTGGGATTTCAGATCTGGGAGAGATGTATGCACAAGAAATGATGTTGAAAGAAAGGTTTGAGGGAAGTTTTGGCTTTGTTGAAGCGGGAAGGTTGTGTGAAACTATGGAAACTGAAATAATATCATTGCAGCTTGATTTGAAAGTAAATAAAGAAAAGTTATAGGGAGCTAATAAGTAAACTGAAAACAACGGATTTTTTCTAAAATTTTAAACATTGCCATTAGTAATGGTAAAACCTATGTTTGAAGTAAATTAAAATATGCTTTTAAGTGAGATGATTGGGGTAAATTAAATTAATATCAAATTGTCACTTTTAAATCTTTGGCAGCGGGTTAACTGGAAATAGTGGGCTCCATCATATGAAATGCTTTGTGAAACATATAATACTAAATGATTGAAATTATAACTTGAGATTCTGTGCAATGCCATTTGGGAAATAGATTCAGGTATAATTGAATTTATTCTGGTTTCATTTTAAGTCAAATATGTCTCTCCTAATAAGATGCTTTCAGTAAGTCAGAATTTATTGTACTATTTGGCATTAAGACAAAGGGTTAAAAAATGCATGGATCTGGGAGTCTGCTAATTGCGTTGATCTTAAAACAACTTACCTCAGTATACCAATTTGTAATATGCATAAAGATAATACTCCCCATTGATTTCACATCAGATTGGGACTATTGGTAAAACTAAATTCTTTTTAGGTCAGTATTCTTTTGAGTTTTAGATTAAGTTGTTAATAGAATGATATTAAATATTTGAAACTGTTCATTTCAAAGTGCAATAGATATTTAAAATGTTTTTATTTAGTTTTAGTTGAGGACTAGAAATTACATGTCTGAAGCTTTAATATCTTAGTCTGCAACAAGTAAAGTTAGATAAGCATCTAAATCCTGTCCACCCACCTTTCTGGATAGTTTTTAAGAGGCTCTTGTTTATAGAGTTCTTATCTTAGGTTTTACCCTATTATACATCTAGTTCTATGCAAATATTGGCTATGATGATTTTCAGTGATCCATTTATAGCATTAACTCTCTATGTGAAAACTCTCAACAATTTGAGCTGGATTAAACCCTGCCAGCATCAGACCAAACTCCTTAAGGCTTTTGTCCTGAGCTAAAAAAAAAAAAAAAAAAAGCAATACTCTTACAACACTTCGCCCAACATACTTTAAGCTAACATAATAACAGTTATGAAACTAAAGTGGTAAAGCTGTATGCTGTTTCCTAGTACTATTAGTGAAAATTTAGTGCATGGCTGTATTGTGAAACTTGGTAAAAGGAAGTAAGTTTCACCTAAATGTGTTCAGCTTTATTAGAGCCACAAGAGATACGATGGATGATTTGCTATGGAAGGTAATTTGGAAATACATTCAATTGAATTGAAGTAATCTGACTGGTCATGGGTTTTGTTTCAAGTTTCAAATCCACAATTTTGCTTATGATATTGTGCAGATATGTCATTAGGAAAGCAGCTTGTCTTCTAATCTGGATATTGTTAATTATGACTTGAACTGTTAAAAGAAATAAAAACATTTGAAAACGGTTAACATTATGAAGTGCTATAATTTAAGAAACTGGAAACTTCTGGATTTGCTTATAGTAAAGAGGAATTTTTATATGAAATTATTTGGTTATCATTTATAAAAGTTGTGCAGCTCTGTGAAAGAATTTCTACATTACTCCACTTAGAAGGCTGAACTCTCTCCCTTCCTTACAAACATTTCTTGATGAGAGGGGGATTGTTTATAGTATAGGAATGTTTACTGTGAATTATAAAGGTATTTCTGGAATAACCTGTACTGACATTACATCTTTAACCAGCTTAATCTTACCAGACCTCAGTCTAAGAGATTTTGTTTTGTTGAAGGGGTAATATTCCTTAAGAGATGATCATGCAAATGACTTAGTTTCTTCTTTGAGATTCTGTTTAACTGTCCTGTGTTCATTATCTATGTGAAATTACAGATTATAATTATTTTATTGGTTGTTTTTATACCAGGAAGAGCTAAACTAAGGTGGTAGGATAAGCTGCAGAAAAGAATACTGTATGATTTTTGGAAGGCTAAGCACTTTTTACTAACAAGTTTATTTAGTATGTCAACATGAGCGGTTTTACATCCAGCTCTAAGCATGATTAGTGAGACTTGCTATTTGACGCTGGCTTATGGGACTGTACTTGAAATTATTCTGAGTTTGATTCCAGGTATGAAAATCAAGAATTCTACTGAGCCAATGATCCATAATTCCAGCAGTCCTATGAGGGTGACATCTGTGAACTGCAGGTGGAGTTCTGTATCTAGGAAAAGCTGAGAGAGATTTTTGGCATGGGCTGAGGTACGACTCTACTAACTCAATTTCCCCAATAAGAAATTTCTTTTTGAATGGAAAAATTTCCCACTTGGTTGATTTTAAGACTGGTTATGATATTCCATTGGCTGCCTATATGACTCTTGCCTGGAATCAATCTCAAGCTGGGGGAAGCATTTCTATACCTATGTCCTTGTTTTTCCTTTTATGGTAACTTTCTATAATCATGGCATATAGACTATGACTGGAACATATATAAGAAGAGGCAGGTGTGTAAGATCTAAGCTCTTCAGCCTAGAATTGTAGTCCTTTTCATAGCTTGAAGCAACTAAGTAGAGGAGTACTTGGGCTTGTCATTTGCCTATTACTAATTATATATTCATATATGCTTTTTGAAACATGTTAGAGTGTTATGGGAATGATTAGACAATGTTACAGTAGTTTATGGAACCAAGGCATAAATTTATTATTTAATGAGGTTATATCAGAAACATCTTTGGTTTTTATGAAAATTAATTTAGTGTAGTCAGTTTTCTTAGAGGAGAGTAACTGATAGAATATCTTGTGTTACCTCAATGGAAAAGGCAATTTTATTAGGTTTATAATTTAATTTGGCATTAGCAACTTTTTGTTGAGCATGTCCTATGGTGCAAACATGTTTCACTATAGACAGTTTATTTGATATGTACTGTTTTGAAATTGATTACTTAGTCACTCTCACCCCCAACACTTAGGTGGAATCCAAATTCTTAAAACAGAATGTCTGCTGCCTTAGAGGGAGAAGATGCTCAGTCACTCGGAGCAAAGTGGCACTGCAGAAACAAACTAGGGGGCATTGCAGTAGATTCTTCTTTTCCAAAAAAATGTATTTTTAACATTTTTTATATTTTGGGGTTCCAAATTCTCTCCCTCCTTTCAGCCTCTCTCCCACCCACTGAGAAGGCAAGCAATATGACATCAATTTATGTGTGAAATCAAATTATATGTGTGAAATCACACAAAATATATTTCTATATTGGCCATGTTGCCAAAAAAGGGAGAAAATTTTTTAAAAAAAGAAAGTGGAAAAATTATACTTCAATCTTATGGAAGTAAGTATTGAAAATCAAAAATAAATTAAATAAAAAATTATACTTCAATTTTCACTCAGAATTTACCAGTTCATCCACCTCTAAAGACAGATAGTATTTTTTCTTTTCTTTTTATTTTTAATTCATAAAAAAACCATTTCCATAAGATGGTATAAAAAGAAGAAAAAGATGATTGCACATGAAACTGTCAATCTATTATATAACACTTGTATTTCTTTAATACATATAATAAAGTTATCATTCTATAATACTTCTATTTATCAGTTATTTCTCTGGATACCATTTTTCATCATGGTTCATTTGGAACAGTCTTGGGTCATTGTACTGATCAGAGTAGCTAAGTCTTTCACAGTTGATAATTGTTATGGTAGAGCTGTCACTGTGTACAATGTTCTCCTGGTTCTACAGTGAAAAAGCTTCAATAATCGTCCCAGACATAGCTGGACAAGTTGGACAGATATCAGGACTAGTCCTGGTTTTCTAGCTCTTCTCTCCATGGTCTCAGGAACTCTTCAGCAAACTCTCAACTTGAGCATTCTTGGCACCAAAGACATCATCCTGGGAAGTAGCTCTTATGGAGATGCAGCCTGGCATACTAAAGACCCAGAAGAGAAAAAACTCTTGCCCCCAAAGTCCTTGGCACTGTCAGATGGTTCAACATCAAAAAGTGGGATTTTTTCAATTGAAATGACATGAAAGGAGAGGTATTATTACCATCTGCTTTGCTGTTACATCCTAAAAATCATGGGATTTTTCCATTGGACTTGCAGTTGAAACCTTCCACATGCATCTCCCTCATTAGAATTCCAGTTCTTTGAGAGTTTACTTTGCTATTTATATCCCCAGGGCTTTGCAATAGGATTTGATTAATAAATGCTTCATTCATCCATCCATCCATCCATTCATTTATTCATTCATTCATACACTGTTACCCAAAACTCTATCACTTTCAAGATAGGAAACTCTGAGATCCCTCTTTCTGAACATAATCTCCTGCTCTTCCATTTTCCTCCCCTCACTTCTTGTAAATCACAAACAAGATATTCCAAACCTTCTCCTTTTGAGTCAAGCCTCCAAATCATCTCTAACATTGCCTCTCAGCAAATGGGCTCTGAACACTTACTACACAAGAAAAAGTGGGGCTTGTCATCAATGCCTTCACCTTTTCTACTCTCTACCTCAAAACACCTTTTCATGATCACCCATACACTTTTGTTGCTCCATTCACTGAGAAAGAGGTGCCCTTCTTGTCAGAGCTAACCTCCTCTGCTTCTACCCTGAAATCCGCTCTCCTTCCTTCTTTAGCAGTTTGATCCATCAATTATCATGTCTCCCTATTATATGTCTCCTTCCCACAGTCTATAAATATGCTCATCTTTCCATACTTAAAAAACCTTCACTTGACTACTACTTCTTGCAGGGATTATCTTATCTCTTTCTTCCATTTCATAACTAAAACTCCTATAAAGAGCTGTTTATTTTACACCCATTGCTTCTGCTTTTTTACCATCCACTCAAACTCCTAGAAATCTGACTCCTGTCATTCTATTGAAGCTCTACTGAAACTATATTTTCAGACACTACTAATGGTCTCTTAACTAACAAATTCAATGAGCTTTTCTAGCCTCCCCATCCTTCTGGCCTCCTCTAGAGATTTTGACATTGTGATCACCCTCTTTTCTTTGGTACTTTTTAAAAAATTTCATTTATATCATTTTCGCCTCCTGGTTTCTTCTCTGTTTCTTCTCAGTATCCTTTAATAATCTGACATTTATAGAATGCTTTAAGCTTTGCTGAAACACCGTGTTTATCTCTCACCCTTGAAGCCTCCTTTCTGGGCAATTTTCTCTTTGTGGATAGTCTCTCCTTCAGCAATCTCTTCTCTTATGCAATCATTTGTATGAAGAAGATTCCCAAATCTATACATACAGTCTTTAGTCCATCCTGAACTCTAGTCCCACACAGCCATCTGTCTGATGGTCATCTGTCACCTCCACCTGGATGCAACAACTCAAACATGACATGTCTCAAATAGAATTAATCATTTTTCTTCTCTGCTTTCTTCCCTTCACAATGTATGATCTACCTCTCTTCCAAATGTCCTTATTTTAGTAGAGGGCACCACCATCTTCTTAGTTACCAAGATTCATGACTTTAGCATTAAGTTTGGCTTTTTCCCTTCATCCCCCATATCTAATTCATTGATCAGTTTTATCAATTTTACCACCACAATTTCTTGCACCCTTCTCTCTATTCAGTCACAATCCTAATCACTTTATCTCTTTCAACTATAATTTTATAAAATCTTGACATCTTTTCAAATCTATTCTTCATATAGCCACCAAAGAAATCTTAAGGCACAGATTCCCTCCCAAAACAACAAAAAATCTACAGTGGCTCTTACCCATAGGATAAAACTCCAAAGTTTTCACACTAGCATGTTAGGTCTCTCTAATCTTTGTCATAATATGCCCCCTTTCAAATACACTGGGTTCCAGTCAAACTAGATTAATGGCAACACTGACATTATGTCTAGAATTTATTTCCTTGTCAGGGCTTCTCAGAATTCTTATGTTCCTTCAATGCTGGTAGGATCATGTGCCAACTGAAGTCTTCCTGGATTGGATCTCTAAATTAGTGTTCTTTTCCTCCTCAAATTATCTTGTATTGCACTTACTTATCTGTGTACTCATCCTGTTTACATAGTAGAATGTAATTACATTGCTTGAGGGGAAGAACTGGTTTTTGTTCCTGTATTCTCAATATCTCAAAAGATGCCTTGTATAAATTAAGTGCTTAGTATTTGTTGAAGACATGAAGTCTCCTTCCTATACCTGACACTGGCCCTTTGCTTGGCATTCAAGATTCTTCATAACATGGTCTCATGATCAACTTTATCTTCCATAATTCCATGCATTCTGTCCTCCAATTAAACCAGATTGTTTCTTATTCAATGAATAGGCTCTGGGATTTCTTGCTTCCATGCCTCTTTCCCCCCCATTCTGTTGCTGTTCAATTCCTGGCTCTCTTTCCAAGCTCAGATCAAATGCCATCTTTCATAAAACTTTCCATGTTATCACCAGTAAGCAACAACCTCTTCTTCCTCTGAACATACCCTTTTTTAATTTAACTTTTTATGATGTATGTTATATTCATTTGTGTCTTATCTTCTCTAATATTCTTGTTAGATGTCATGTCTTCTATTAAACCATTAGAATTCTTTAAGATGTTGCTCCATATTTCTTTGTACCCTCTGTTAAGACCTTTCATTGCCATGTATATGGTAATGACTCAAAACTATGTTAAATGGATTTTTAAGAAAATAAACTTACTTAGATACTTGTGACTCAAACAAACCCTTATAATGTACTACCATGTTTTAGAAACAAGTTAAAATGAGTCATCTAGTCATCAAGGGTCTGACCCAAATGTCCTCAGGATGTGGACATCTGAATGTGTGAAGTCAGAGAGATGAGATTTTCCTTCATTTTTAATGGGGCAAATAATCTATTTAAAGAAAAAAATCAAGTATGAAGCTGAACTTCATAAGAGTTAAAAAGGCATCTTCCTATTTTATTAGAAAAAACTGGGCCTGGAGTCAAGAAGATCTGAGTTCAAATCCTCCTGGGGATGTTGTGAAGATCAAATGAGATAATCATTGTAAAGAGCTTAGCACAGTGCCTGGCTCTCCTTCAGTTGTGCCTGACTCTTCATGATCCCATTTGACGTTTTCTTGGCAAAGAAACCTGGAGCGGTTGGCATTTCATTCCCCAACTCATTTAATAAATGTTTGCTCCCTTCTCTCCTCTTTCCCTTCATCATTCAAAAACAACCAGGAAAAATGGAAGAATAAAATGGGATGAATGTTCTGTTCCTCAGGTTCTCTGGGGATCTAGACTTCTCTGGAAGATTTATGTACACCTACCGTGCTCTACCTGATCAGATTTGGTCACATGCATGTGGAGAGGTAAATTTGTTCTATAAGGTTCATTAAGTCAAAAGCAAGTCCATAGTTACGTTTCAGTCCTAGGTTTTGGTCCGTCAAATGTCTCACATCATCACTGCAGGTTATCCTGGTCTCAGCGTTAGGCACTCTCTAGAGCTGATGAGCAGCACAGCCACTTGGGTGGAAGTAGAAGTGGAAGAATGCTCTTACTTAGGCAAAGACAACAAATACCACTGCTCTGCCATTTCTGACAACAGGAATTCCATAAGTGGGCTAACAAATATGTAATTTACCAAATCCAGCCAAACAAACACAAAAATACAAGAGGGAAGTTGTTCTCCAGAATTTGGGTTTAATTTTATATATATATAAAAAGACAATAAATTACATCTGAGAACTCTGGGTTGTAATGTTCTTACAATGCTAGTTCACAATGTATGATTACATATTATACTATCTGCAATTAGCAGATAACCATAAAGTAGGTGACAGCTGTGGCAGAAGGGTGTGTGTGTGTGTGTGTCTGTGTGTGTGTCTGTGTCTGTGTCAAGATTAATTTTGCTCTACCATGAAAGTAGTATAACATCAAGATTGTGTATGTATCACCCAGACCTGGAAATGAATTTCAACATCAGAACTGAGGTACAAATTTTTAAGAAAAGACATGCTTTAAAACATAAAAAAAAAAAAGAATGACAAGATCATGAAAAGTTAAGTTTGGATTGTAAGAGTATAAACAAGGACAGTGCTTAAAAAAAAATCTAGCCTCTGTATCATCTGCTCTTATAAATAAGTTCAAAGTAATAAGTTAATAGGGCTTTTAAAATATGGATGCCTAAATAAATCAAAGTTTTTGTAGAACTAAACTTAGCTGGAACTTTTAAAAAATACAATACCTACTCTATTCCTAACTATTATTTTCCCATAATAAGAAATTATGCTTTTTACCCAGGAATCACATTTGTGGGTAAAAGCAAGAGGTATTCCAATGTAAAGAGTACGACAAAGTCGATAAAGATGCAGATGGTGCTCCAAAAACTTGTCTCTCAGTAAGTGTTAAATGAAATCAGTTATATTTAAGTTTTAGCTATGTGTTCCAATTTAGGGGTAGAAGGGACATAATTATCTAAGTTTTTAGACTGTTCTAAAAGAAATATTGAAAATTTCAGACTCTACCTATGTCTGAGTTACTATAGTTTTTATGAATTTGGAGGTTAAGTCCTGGTTCCACCTCCCTCCACACTGAATCTCCTCCACAAAGCCTTCCCTGAGCATCCATGGCAATGACTGGCTTGCTTCTTGGAATTCCTTCAGCACATTTCCCCTAAGTCAACTCTCAAACCTCACAAGCTATTACAGATATTTGTGTACCTCTTATCCTGCCCCTTAGACATGAGTTCCTTGAAGACAGGACAATATCTTATTCATTGCTGGATCTCCTAAGAGTATCCAGTATAGCACCTTGTTCTTAATAAATACTTAATTACCAATATATAATGGATAATTTGGTTCTCCAGGCATGGTCTAGATAGAAACAGAAAGGTTTGTTTACACCTTAGCTGCCATTACATTTTTCAAAACTCTATTTGTAAAATAAACTTGATGCAAGTAAACTGTAAAATTCCCTTTACTGTGAATAGTACTTTCATTTTTATATCTAACTTTACTCTTTACTCCTAAGTAACTTCTATGATAATCAGAGCTGTCTTTCAGACATCAAACTCAACGACATCTGCCTTAGCCCATCTCTGTAAAGCATTTACAGCTTTTTCCAAAAACCTTCTAAGGAAGAAGGCTGATAAGTGTGATGGTTTCACTGAACATCTTGAAGCCATGCTAAAAGCTGCAGGTTACTGGACTGAAATTAGTCAGTTCTCTTCTGTTAGAAGAGAAATTAAAAAATCCAAAGTAGAAAATAAGTCATGTAAGGAAGAGGCTGAAGATGGAAATCTAAGCAGAGGAAGGGTGGATTATAAATGAATCAGAATTAAGGTAACATGCTAAAATGTTACTGTGCAAAAAAAAAAAAAAGATGCAGCCATTCCATGTGGATAAAATACTGAGGAAAAGGAGCCAGATTTATAAAACAGGAAAAACAAAATGACCCTCAGGAATGTGACTGACAAGCCAATCATTCAACCCTGGCCTAGTATGGAGCTCTAAAGTTCTAAGCCTCCAAGTTCTTTCTACGAAGACACCAAGAAAGGCTAAAGTGGTCTCTGATGGCCTTCATAGCAGTCTCTAGTTCCACTACTGTACTGTAGTAAAGTTAAACTGCTCTCCCATATTGTAAAACACTCAAGGACATTTCTAAAAAAGACTAAAGCTCATCCCTGAAAGATTTTTTGAACCAGAATTAACAACTGGCATTGAGGACAATTAGGGAGAATTCTGTTTGAAGAAGTTTTAAGGTCCATGGCCAAGCTATCACTCCTATGTCTAATAATCAGGCAAAGATTCAAGGCCACTCAAGTACTTAGTAGAAACTCTTGCCATTTAAAAAGGTGCTGCTCTGTGACAGGTCCACGAGCCCAGGGACTCAAGTATGCCTAAGTCTGCAGAATAGCAAGTGGCAAATAGCATAAGACTTAACACAAGTATTTCCACCTGGGAAAGCAAGCAAATCCTTTCTTTTACCTGGTTTTTGACAATTCTGGAAGAGCTAGCTGGAGATGAGTGAGTAAAAGATGTAGAAGAAGTAAGAAGACAAATTTTGTTTTCTTTCTGCCTCTGCCCTCTTGACATACCCATTAAAAATCCCTGTCAATGGGTCCCTTCTTCCCTTGCTTTCAAATATCCTAGAAGACACTCAAAATTCTATCAATCACAATGAACATTTACAACTTAGTTTATACCAAGCTGTTACACAAGCTCAAAACACCATGAAATAGCAAACAACTGGGGCTTTCACATAAAGAACTGAGCCACCAGGTTCGCAATGCCCAATATAATGATGAAGGCATGGACTAACAGGGTAGGCCACGTCAGACGCTCCTCGTTGTACAGGGATATTATGTGGATGAGAGATGGATATATGAACACAAAGGCCAGGCCACATGCTGCTCCTGAATACCTGCAAAATACAAAGCTCACTGTGTTAATGTTCTTCTTGAGTTTTTCTGCTTTACAAATAAAAGTAAGATTTCAGTCTCCCTCAATCTGGAAAGGCAAGGAAATCATGACTGTTGAGAAAAGGAACTAGGGTTTAAAACTTTTAAAATTCCCCATCAAAGTTAATATAAAACATTATTTCCTGTTCATCTTTATCTGTTCAGGAACATCCGCTTGATAAAGAGTTTTTATTTTTTCCCCAAACATCCAGCTGTCAGGGACTGTAGCCACATCCCCAGATACATCTGGAGATAGGCTTCCCAGCTTTGATCTTAGACAAATTAATTATGCATTCTGGGTTTTTAAGAGTCTGCTGGCATTGGTTTAAAAATGAAGATGGACATGAAGTGCTTCAGTAGCATTCACTGTAAATATTAAGGATTGTAACAAAAAAGGAACCCACAATTACCCTCCGCCTCCCCAACAATTCAAGTTCTCTTGAATAAGGGTTTAACGGGTCTCACAAGTTCTTTCCATGTAATAAGCAACAAGGCTTTATTTGTGATGACCCTCCTATTTTGTAAATACTCTCCTTCTCTGTTTGCTAAAGAGGATCAGAGAACCAACTTTCTTGGGCAAGGACTTTGGCTAGAGATTTGATTGGGGAGGGGTGTAGACAGGGGAAGAGGGAGTGGGAGAGAAGTAGAGACGGGGAGAGAGAGACGGAAAGAGAGAGAGAGAGAGAGAGAGAGAAAGAGAGAAAGAGAGCAAGCGAGCTTTATATATCTTTATGTCTCTACATAGGAATCTTTAGCACAACTTCCAGTGAATTCCCCTAAAGGTATACAATTCTAATCAATTCTTATTCCATTTATTCAATCTACCATATATATATATTTTTTGGAAAGGATAATAAGGAAGGGACTTCTCCATTTCTTTTGTGTTATGTTTCTCTATCTTTTGTACTACAGAAAAGTGTACGTAGAGGGGAAGAAGCAAGTCTTCAGTATAAGCTCCAATAATGCTCAACACATGGCATATATTTAGTTAAGTATTTTCTGACAAACTGTGGACTGTGAAATCATAGACATATGTGTAAGACTAATTGGCTCTTATCCCAGAACCCCTCTTCTCCCAATGACAAGAGCAGCTAGGTAGGACACAAAGGAAGCAAGCAGAACGAATGTCTTAGATGGAGGAAAAGACTACATGAAGGATATGAAATTACAGGAAACAGCAATCCAATTTCTTTTAACCCTTCAAGTACTTTGGAAAGGTATATTGTCATCAGGGTATGAAGAACAAGTGGGAAGGAAAGAAAGATGGGCACAAAAGTGGTGGCACAACCCTGTAAACCCCAGCTACCCAGGAGTCTGAGCCTGGAGAATCTTTTGAACTGCAGTAGGCTACTGGCTGGGAGTGGGCACTAAGCTCCCAGGACTTGGGGAGCCATGAATTATCTAAGGGTAAACCTAGTTAGAAATGAAGAACTCAGAGCTCCCATGTTTATCAGAGTAGGATGGGGTTCATAAGTAGTCCTTGTATTTCTAGCCTGTGTGAGACAGGAAGAGCAGTCTTTAAAAAACTGGATCAGAGATGTTAAAATACTGAGTTCCAGGCAAATAAGAATCTGCTTGGTGTACAACACAAATGGGGATACAAAATGAGAAAGTTTTACACTTAAAAAAAATTTTTACGTTAGAAGGTTCTGCTCTTCTAGACACATAGGTTTTGTGATAACTTGTGATAATATTTTGTGATAATCTGATTTGTAGAGGTAACAATGAAGCGACACATAAGGGAAGCAATTATTTTTTCTTTTAAAAACAATTGTTTTTGCGAATTTGACAAACACCAAAAATTATGAACACTCCCTTATACAATGAAGAACAGAAAAAGATGTACATGAAACTGTGAACCTAATTTATGTGCACCTTTTTAAAAAGTCTATGTAGCAGCTGTGGTATAATGGGACCATCAGGTTCCTTCGCTCCTATTTGCTCTCCACCCTACTCCTGACTCATTACTTCAGTGGGTTTTCCAATGTAAATGTCCCCTCTCTGCTCTGGGGAGCTGTAATAAAATGATCTAAAATTTTACCCAATTTTATCTCTGAGTCCCCATCTAGAAAACAATGCTTTGGCAAAACATTTCAGTGATCAATTTGTCTCTCTTTTCTCCAAGAATGCTTTCACCTCATGAGGTCTACTCTCATCACATTCCACAAAAGGAAAGAATAAAATGCACACTCATTTTGATAGGAAAACCTATCTCATAATACAGGAGAGTGGGGGACAGGGGCACAAGCAGGGTGGGGGGGAGGATGGAGGGGAGGGCATGGGGAGGAGAATGCAATCCGAGGTCGACACTCATGGGGAGGGAAAGGATCATAAGAGAATAGAAGTAATGGGGGACAGGATAGGATGGAGGGAAATATAGTTAGTCCTATACAACACAACTAGTATGGAAATCATTTGCAAAACTACACAGATTTGGCCTATACTGAATTGCTTGTCTTCCAAGGGGAAGGGGTGGAGAGGGAGGGAGCTAAAGAAGTTGGAACTCAAAGTGTTAGGATCAAATGTAATGTTCTTACCACTGGGAAATAAGAAATACAGGTTAAGGGGTTAAGAAAGCTATATGGCCCTACAGGACAAAAGAGAAGACAGAGACAAGGGCAGGGAGGGAGGATAGAGGAGAGAGCAGATTGGTCACAGGGGCAACTAGAATGCTTGGGTTTGGGGGGGGAGGGGATAAAAGGGGAGAAAATTTGTAACCCAAAATTTTGTGAAAATAAATGTTAAAAGTTAAAAAAAAAAAAAAAGAATGCTTTCACCCCAATTGATTCCTACCCACTGTAATATTAATAAGTACAACCAGACTAACAAATGCCTGTGGTTAACTTCATCAGGACAAAGGAAATGTTTCAAACAAAGAAAGGTAAACAGATTTGCCCAGAGGAAAAAAGGCTTTAGAATCACAAGAGGAGTGGGGTAGAAGAGGTACAGATTTACCACCTGGGGTCATTTACCACCTGGAGTCACAATGTAGGGAGAGTTTTGACACCTGGGAAAAGCAATTTAAAATTCTCTATCGTGAAAATACTCCTGAGACAAAACATGTCTATTTTCCATAAGTTACCTTACTATACAGATATAGTGGACACAGAGTAATTAAGCCTGTTTGACAAAAGGAGCCAATCAGCAGCTTGCAGTGAGCTAAAAGTCTTGCTCTCTCCCAGATGCTTTTGCTGGTGTTTGCTGGCTGACTTTGCTAAGCTGTGCACCTCAAACTGGTTTAAATCAACCTTGTGGTCAACTATTGCTACAAAACATGCTGCTTCTATGTCCCACCTGGCTCTGGAAAGGGCTGTCCACTCTCTATCCTAACTCTTCCCTGGCCTTCCCCTGTGGTGGTTTTCAAGCACAAACTGCCCCTGCCTCTCCACGGTGGGGGCTCCATTACTTGGCTGCGCCGTCATCCATGCCTAATGTCTTTCCCTTTTAATAAGTAATTCAGTGACTTAACCAGAACCCCTCTACATTTGGGGAGTGGGCTTTTGTAGCTGATACTATGTATGTAATGCATATAGACATCTAAGATATACTTGTGTTTCTTTAAGAGAAGATCTCTATTTTTAGTTTAAAGAAGAAAAGGAATAGAAAATAATAGCAACTCAAGGGCAGTTAGGTGACATAGTGGACAGAGCACCAGCCCTGAAGTCATGAGGACCCAGTTCAAATCTGACCTAGAACACTTACTAGTTGTGTGACCCTGGGAAATTCACTTAACCCCAATTACTTCCAAAAAAATAAAAGAAAGGAAAAGAAGAGAAAAGAAAGTCACAGCAACTGGAGAAGACAGAAGGAGTGACGGGACCTGGGGCAGAGAAACCAGGGTGCCCCAAGGAGATACCTTGCCTACAAGAATACTCCTGAACTCAAACAACCCAAAACTTGGAGGGGTAAACTCATACTTGACTTTGGCCAAAAGAGGGCACTTAGCTATAATTAGTTTTAGCATGTTTGAAGAAACTACCATGACACAAGTAGAATTATACATGAGAAAGGCTATTTCCTATAAAGAAGTGCTAACAGAATAAGGAGTCTGTGATCAATACCTTATGATTCCTCCTATGTTTGGGTAGAAACAGGCCATGCTCACTCCAGCTCCCACGATAATGAGATTAAAAACCAGCACATGGAAAATACTACAAGTCAAGAGGTGGTCATGGAAGAAAGAAATAAAACAAAAACCAAATCAACATTCAACTCTTGAAAGAGCCTTCATTCACCACTTCTCCAAAATGGCAACAGTATACTTAATGAGCCACTCATTTAACTTCACCTTTTAGAATGAACCAGTTACTCAAATCCAAAGGGCATCTAGTGACTATGGTTCTACTAGATTTCAAACCCTTTAAAAGGTCAGGTGTAATCTAACATCATCTCTATGCAACATGTGATTATTAATGCCTGATGCTTGAGAAACACCAAGGAAAATGATTCTCAATAATTGGATTTCCAGATAAAAGCAAACTCTTTTAAAGTAAAGAATGATCATAAGCCAGTGAGTTATACCAGAGAAAATGAAAAGCGTCAGGGGAAAGATAATTTAAAACATGCTTAAATAAACAGGTGGTCTGTTACATGATCCAGTAGATTTAAAAAATGTCTAGTCTTCCAGCCCATCCTTCTTGTCTGCTCAAGGACTTAACCTGTTCTAGGGATGTGGAAGACTCAATGACTAAGACACTGGCTGAGGCTTTGCTCTTTGTGCTGCACAAAGACATAACAAATGTGTTGTTCAAGGAGGGCCACTTTTTAAAGGATATGCAGATGCCTCTGTGGGGCTGACTGTGTTCTGCCTCATGTATGGGGGCAGGCTGGATGGACGGAAGAGGGACTGAAAGAGGAGCTCCCAAAGCTCGTTTTGACACTGGCTGGTCTTCAGGCAGAGAGCTCTGTACTCAAAGGGCCCCTCTTTGGCCCCTACAGAGAGGGAAAAGAATTGAGAACAAAAGGGAACAAGCCAAAGATTCTTTTTTTTTTTTTTGGCCCATCACTGAACTGCATTTATTTGGTTTCAGCTGACCATAAATAATACAAAGGGTGTGAGACACAACCGGAGCTTTAGATTTGATGAGATCCACCTCCCCCATGTGGAATGCTGAGGCTGCTGCTGTTGCTGCTGTCTCAAATCTCCCGAGGAAGGAGAATTAGTTGCTTTCAACTTTAGGTTTACCAAATTTATGATAAAGTTATTTTAATTGAGCTATTTATTTGATAGATAATAAAAACAGCTAGCATTCATACAGTGTCTACTATGTGCCAGGGACTGTGCTAAGTGTTTTACAGTTATTTCATTTGAACCTCACATACAACCCTGGAAAATAGGTACTACTGTTATACCCATTTTACAACAGAGGAAACTGAGGCAACCAGAAATTAAATGACTTGCCCAGGGTCTGAGTGTCTGAGGCTACATTTGAATTTAGGTTTTCCTGATTCCAAGCTTAACACTATGTCATATAGCTTCCAAGAAATCTCTATTACATTTGAAGCCAAAAACTTGAGTTAAAGCAGCTGCTAAAATTTGACTATCATAAATGAGACTTAAAAACATTTACTTTAACTTGATCAAAAACCACTTTTCTCCTCAAATATATTAAAGCTAACTAAGACTTTTTTTTTTCGGTAAATATGAACATGTAATGAAACTTAAAAGACCTTCAAAGGCTGGTAGACATTTTAACTCCTCTTTCACCATCTACCCTAACTCACACTGCTCAATGTGAGTAAATAACTAATAACAACTGAAACTAAAAGACAAGTGTGCTTCTCACAAGCTCCATCTTGTATCTTTGTGCTCTTCTTTGGGCCCTGTGGACAGGGCTGAGCCATGTGACTTTTCAGTACTCTAGGCAACTCTCCAGGACTTTAGGTCACAGATAAGTTTTCTCCCCAAGGAATTTCCAGTACCTGTGAAAATACATGTCTATCCTCCCTCCCCAACCAAATCACAAGGTAATCCAATTAATATCAGAAGTCATTTAACTTAGCTTCCTAGGAGTATCTTTAAATCATTCTAGATAACTGGGGTATGACCTTGGGCAAATGACCTAAAATCTGTCTCAGCCTCAGTTCCCTCACCTGTAAGATCCCCTCTAGCTTGAAATCTATGATTCTTGGTTGTCTTCCCTATTTAAAGATATCCAGGGAAAAGAGTCTAAAAACCTGTTCTGAGTAACCAATATAGAACTGAAGGAGATTTATATAGTTTAAAATGATCTCTATTTTGAGATGACAAATTTAATTGTGCCGTTTACATAACCTGACCTTCCAGAAATCCTACTGGCATAGAAAAGAAGCCTTACCTAGGGTAAGCGTTACCGAAGATAAATCCCAACAGCTGGACTCGAGCCAAGTAGCCCAGGAGTGGGTACACAGTCATCATTTGGAACAGCAGAAATATCCTTCCAATGAATGACAAGATGTCACTGCTCGGGAAGTTGTCTAAAAAATTCTAATCCAAGAACATTAGTAAGAAAATATCAAAACAAGTTTTGACAAATAAATTCTAAACACATGAAAGGGTAAGACTTGTTTTTCAGTGTAAGTACTCAGAGTAGTAAAGGCATATCAGACTTTGGTCTATCTAGTCCAATACTCACTCATTTTACCATTCCCCTCATGTGATCTATGGAAGCTTCTGCTGTACACTATCACCAAGCGGAAAGGTGGCATTTTCCTACTTCCTGTTTCCATTCTTGTCTCCCCAAAATGGCTTGATATTTGGAAAATCTGTCACACAATTGCTCTTTATTCCTTTCTCTGAAATACACATGCTATACATATGCAGTTGGGAGAACTAGATAAAAGATTGTATAATGGAGCCAGTTAGCTCATCAGAAATGAAAAATTTCCAGTAAATTTTCTGTTTCTAAGAAAGAGATTCTATAGCCAAAGGGAAGAAAACTACCAAAGCTGCTATCAAAACTGTAATTTAATTTTTGCCCCCTGACTGAACCCATGATTTCACTGGCACAGGGAAGCCCTGGTGAGAAAACTCCCCCTACCAACTCAGACCTATGACTATTGTCAATTTACAGTCTGAGAAAGTTGTCTGGGGCATTGAGAGGTTAATTAACTTATCATCCCTGGTCACGTAGCCAGGCTGGTTTGGATGTCATACTATACAGTTCTTACATTTTACTCTATTTCCTCTATAAAGCAAATAACAAAGTCACCAATTTTGTGATAATCATCTCTTGTTGATCCCTTGGAGGTGGGCTTCCTTCTCCATCATGCTATTAAAATCACTTTCTCCAATGACCCAACTGCCAAACCTTCCTTGCCACCAAATTTCTCAAGCCTCATCCTCTTTTACTTTTCTGAAGTATTTGGTATCACTTACTGTCCCTTTAAATTCAACTAAATAGTTATTTTTTGTTATTATTGTTGCACTTAACAGTATTTAATTTTTTCCAATTACATGTAAAGATGGCTTTCAACATCCATTTTTTTGGTTCTTAGGCACTTAAAATTTTTTAAAATTTTATTTACTTGCAATTAAATAGTTATTAAATATTTTCTAGAGCAAGGTCTGGCGCTAGACATTTGGGGCACAAAGATAAAGAATGACATGATATTTGCCTCCAAGGAGCTCCTATACTGTTGGGAAGCGGGGATAAGTCATGTACGTCCAAGTATAATTTCTTTTTCTTTTTTTTTTTTTTACCATTCTATTATTTTAATTTATTTGTTTTCAGTTTTCTACAATCACTTTCTTAAGTCTTAGATTTTTTTTCCCTCCCTCCCTGAGATGCCATGCAATCTTATATGGGTTCTACACATACATTTTTATTAAATACATTTTCACATCAGTCACGTTGCATGGAAGAATTAAAAAGAATAGGAGAAACCATGAGGAAAACCCAAACAAAACAAAATATAACACAGGAGAAAATATTCTGCTTCATTCTGCTTTCCAATTCCATAGTTCTTTCTCTGGATGTAGATGGCATTTTGCCTCAAGAGTTCTTTGGGAATGTTTTAGGTCCTTGCATTGCTGTGAAGGGCTAAGTCTACCAGAAACATTCCTTGCACACTGCGGTTGTTACTGTGTACAGTGTTCTCCTGGTTCTGCTCCTTTCACTCAGTATCAGATCATCTAAGTCCTTCCAGGCCTCTCTGAAGTCTTCCTGTTCATCATTTCTTATAGCACAGTAATATTCCATTACATTCATATACCACAATTTATTCAGCCATTCCCCAATTGATGGGCATCCCCTCAATTTCCAGCTTTTAGCCACAACAAAGAGAGCTGCTTTTGTACTTTTGTACATGTGGCCAAGTATAACTTCAAGATAAATTGTGATGGGAGAAAAAAAGATGAGATCCTGTGGAAGTTATGTATGAAAATCTCTCAAGGAGGAAGAGAAGGTTTTAAGGGGGAGTTCTCTCATTTAATATTCTCCTCTCTTGCCTTCTGTGAAGCTTCTCTCTCCTAATGCTCTTCTTGTCTAACAGATCCCTTTCAGCCTCTTTTCATCATTTACCTCCTTTCTTCTACTCTCTAAGCATGGAAGTCCCTCAAGTGTCTGTCCCAGGCCTGCTCTGCTTTCTCTTGGCAATGAAAAGATCATAGATTTAAAGCTGCAAAGGGAGCTGATGTGATAACCAAATGAAATAATTCCTGAGTTCACTTGTGAGCTGTGCGACCCTGTGCAAATCACTTAACTCTGTTTGCCTCAGGAGGTCACCAAACCTTTTTCTGTAAAGGACTGGAAAATAAATATTTTATTTTATCATGAGGCATGAATCATTGCCTCACGAAATCATGAGGCAAAATCGAGGATTATGTAGGTACTTAAACAACAAGAGAAAAACAAATTTCTGCCAATCTTTCTATCATTAAAATTGATTGCACATATTCATCTGTTAATGCTGATAGTGTTTGAAAATGTCTTTCCCAGATAGCTGTAATAGTTATTATTATCCTTATGTTTACAGAGGAAGACACTGAGGCAAACAGGATGAATGGCTTGCCCAAAGTTACACAGCTGAAGTCTGAGGTCAAATTTGAACTCGGGTCTTCCTGACTCCAGCCTATAGCTCTAGCTCTATCTACTGTACCAATGAGATGCTTCTGGTAAAATACAGGGACAGGATACACACTCAGCCTGGCATTAAGGTCTTGTACAAACTGAATTGTTACTGTTCCTTTTCACATTATTCCCCTTAGTGAGTTACATATTGTAACCCAACTGGACTATTTGCCATTTCCTTTTCTGAAACCTGAATCCTCTCCCTTTTCGTGCAGTATACTTCAAATGTGGAACCCATATTCTTGCTAGGTGAAGGTCTCTTCCTCCAAAGCCCAGGTCAAGTTTCATCTCTTCCCTTAAGCGTTTCTACACCACCTTCTCTTCTATGACACCAGCTCCAAATTAAAAGTGGTTTTTCCCTCCCTGATTTTTCTTTGAGCGTTTTGAACAGATCTTATCACATTCTTCCTTGAATCAAACCAAGTAATTTGTGATCATGTTGTATAACCCTCAACCTCCCTCAGGGCAGAGACTGATGACCAAGCACAGTACCTCCTACATGGGAAAGACTTAGTAGCATCTGTTAAATTGGAGAAATCATAACTTTCTGGAATTCTTTTGTAAGAAATCACCAGTGGATTTTACCACATACCAACAGAAGATCTGTTTCTGAAACTTAGTAGGCCATTATTTGTGAAATTCAACTTACCCCCAAACAACTTCCAATCCATTTAAATGTGTGAGAGGCAAAATAATTCTCAGGACCTTTCATACAATACACATTTTTATAACATTTTAAGGTTTACAAAATGCTTTCCTTAAGGGTAAGAATTATAATTCCCACTTTACAGATGAAGAAAGAAAGGCTGAGAGGTAAAATCCCTTGCTTATAGCCACATATCTAGAGCCAGAGCTGGGATTTTAATCCAGGTTTCCTGTCTCAAAATCTAGCACTCACTCTACCTACACTATGCTTCCTCTCAAGAGAATTATGAAGCATATTAAAAGCTCCTTTTTAGTTCAACTGAAAATATTATGAAATAACTATTTCTCCAGTCTAACATCCTTTCCAGATTTAGTTGAAGGAAGGAGACTTTATCAGTAATTTAGTCAAGCTTCTCAGGAAACAACGTCCTCAGCTAAAATTATTTACTACTAAAATCCGCTTATGCTGACCCCTCCCTGTTTTGTTTTGTTTTTTAAAGGAAAGTGTGTAAAAGATCAAGGAGCAGAGTTAAGGTCTCAGAAACTAGATTAAGGGTGGTAACCAGTTTTAGAAGAAAATACCCCAATTCTAGCTAAGATCTTTCACCTCTTCTTCTGCAGCGATAAAGGAATTGGTCAGACTGGGGAGGTCTTTTGACCAGCTTTGGGGCAAAGCAGGGGTCAGGAAGAGAGCTCTTGAAGGAAATGGTCTTAAAGGGATTGCATGATTTTAGGGACATGATTTTCCAAGATTAAGTAACTATTGTTTGGGATTGATGAAATGAAATATTAACTTATACCTAACCCTGAGTTGTGTAACTACATTTTCCATATTGTGAAATTTTCCTTATTCAAGATTACTGTGGCTAGTAACAAACACTTATTAACCACTTACTATGTCCCAGGCAGTGGCAGCTAGGTGGATATAGTGCCAGCCCTGGAGTCAGGATGACTCATCTTCCTGAGTTCAAATCTGGCCTCAGATACTTAGGAGCTGTGTGACCCTGGGTAAGTCACATAACCCTATTTGCCTCATTTTCCTTATTTATAAAAGGAGCTGGAGAAGGAAATGGCAAACCACTACAGTACTTTTACCAAGAAAACCCCAAATGGGGTCATAAAGAGTCAGATATGACTGAAAACACCTGGGAAGATGGTGATGTCCTTGACAATAATAGAATAAATGGGTAGAGGGAGGGTTTGGGAGGAAAGCTAATGAGTTATGTTTGGGTATATTGCGTTTGAGATGTCTTCAGGACATTCAGTTGGAGATACCTAATAGGCAGTTGTTGACATACGAATGTATGTCAGGAAAGATTTGGGTTGGATAATTATCTGCAGAGAGGTAACTGAAATGGGATAGTACAGAATAGGGGTCAGAAACTTTTTCCTATAAAAGATCAGATAATAATTTATGTTAGCTTTTGTAGGTTTTTATGCAGATACTCATATAACAAGAAAAAAACAAATTTCCACCAATTTTTCTTGCCAAAATTAATAACAATAATAATGTGTAATTTTCTGTAATACAGTTCTACTAATGAGAAGAAAAGAATTCTATTTTTGGAGGGAGCTAACATTTCATTTCTTTGGGATCCAAAGTCAGTGTTCTCTAGCATTAAAATTGATTACACATGTTCTATTAATGCTGATCATATTTCACACTTATAAAAATGTCTGTCACAGTAGATAGTAAATGTGAAATCACAAGCATATGATTTTTTTTAAAAATAAGTATTTATTGATGTCTTTTATTTTTCACGTCATCATAGTTTTCCCTGTATCTCCCCCACCTAGAGAGCTATCCCTCAAAACAAAAAGTATTTTTAAAAGAAAAGAAAAAGAAGTAGAGGAAAAAATCAGCACAACTAATTAGTACATAGAAGAAGCTAAAATGCATGGGCAATGTGCTACACTTGTGAGCCTCTCACCTCCATGAATCAGGGGTGGGTTGGGGGTGGTCTCTCATATTTCTTCTTTTGAGTCAGAGTGTATAATTTAAATTGAGCCAAAAGCATAATAGTCTTAAACAATTCTACTTACTCTGGACACATTTCTTAGGTTTCTGTAATCAAACACTCACCATCGGTAGGTAGATGGCTGTCCTTGCTTGGCTAACAAATGAGCCACTCAGAAACTTACACTGGTTGCAACAACATCTTTTTCAATTTTTATTTTTGTCAAATTCTGCCTTGATGAGACATCCCATTTTAGACTGTAGTTTTCCTGACTATTGTTCTCCTGTGAGCTGGAATACTGTGATGAATGTGATTTAGTCTGGCAATGTTGATGTATTTTGAATTCACAGCTATACTGTCACTGCATTATAAGCTCAATGCTCTGACATCTAATTTGAAAACAAAATAATCCACACTACACTGTGCCTTAAAAGCATGACAGTCAAAGTTTACTTTTTTTCTTGTTTTGACATGATGACTATGCACTGGAGATTAAAAAAAAAAAAGGTCTGGCACAATGCATAGCATGCAAAACACTGGAGTTCTAACCCCATCACTGCATTTTGTAGTGTGCCTAGCAGCAGTGCCAAGTGATGAGATCCCCACATCTGGTCTCTGTCACAACTACTTAACTCTGCTGTGTAGAGTAAAAACAGCCACAGACAATGTAGACAAAGGAGGCTGACTGTGTTCTAATGAAACTTTTCTTATGGACACTGGAAATGTGAATTTCACATAACTTTTGCATGTCACAAAATAGTATTCATCTTTTCATTTTTTCAACCGATCAAAAAAATGTAAAAAGCACTTTAAGATCACAGGCCACATAAAAAGAGGCAGTGGGCCAGATCTGAGCAGCGTGCCAGTTTGCCAATCCCTGGGATAGAGAGAGAGAAGGCCCAGGATGGAGCCCTGACAGATCCTCACAGTGAGTGAGTGTGACCTGGAGGAAGATTCAGCAAAGGAGAGTGAGAAGAAGAGTTAAGACTGAAAGGAGGGCAGAGAAGAGAGAGCCATGTCACAGAAACCTTAGAAGGAGAGAGAGCATCTAGGATAAGAGGGGGAGTAACAGCGTTAAAGGCTGCAGACAAGATAAACAGGATGATGCCTGAGAAAAGGCCATTAGGTTTGGTGATTAAAAAAGTATTAATATGGTAGGGGCAGTTTCAGGTGAATGACAAAGTCAGAAGTCTTCCAAACTGTGGAGGGTTTTAGAAGAGAGTAAAAGGAAAGGAAGTGGAGGCACCCAACACACACAGATTTTTCAAGGAGTTTAGCCATGGAAGGGAGAAGATTCAGCGTATAGCCAGTGAGGATGAATGGACCAAAGGTTTGAAGGATGGGGGAGACATGGGCATATTTGGAGGCAGCAAGTAGGGAAAAACTGAAGATTAGTGAAAGCATACAGATGATAAAAGGGGCAAAGTGCTGGAGAAGAGGGGATAGAAAGGGATTATGGGTGCACATAGTAGGTGCCCTGGGTGGGAGAAGGGCCACATCTCTATGTAGGACAACAGTGAAGGAGAAGAAAGTGTAGAAAACAGGTAAGTGATGTGAGACAAGGAGGGAAGAAGAAGAGGGAGCACTTGGTGAATGGTCTCATTATTTTATTGAAACACAAGAAGGTGGGGGGACAGGTTGCTATGGGAGATTTGAGGAGGAAAGAAAAGGTCTAAAGTAGTTGCTATGATGAGTGGGTTAGGGAGTCCATTAGGAGTGGGACAGGGAGTTCATTATTGCCTTGATGCAGTGAGGACCCACACAAATCTGTAGTGGACCTAGACAGCATAGTCTTATAATTTTTTTCCAGCTCTGTTCAACAGTACATGAATAGGAATGAAAGAGGCAGATAGGAGGAGTAATACAAGGTTAGGCTTGGGAAAGCATAACTGACTGCAAATTTAGGGGGCAAGGGATTCAAGTAGAAAGGACAATGGTGAATTTATCTGGTCCATCAAGGGGCCAAGAGAGGGATTAGTGGAGAATGTAGCCAGTGCAGGGGTGATAGCCAGGGAAAGAACTGCAAGGTGGAGGGACCAAAGGTCATGGTGAGGAAAGAGAAGAGTTAGGGGTCATAAAGCAAAGGGAAGGAAGCAACTATTAAAGACTATGATCAGATAAAGGAATTTCAGAGTTCATGACCATGGAAGTAGAACACTTGCTTATGCTAGAAAGATCAAAAGTAAGTTCAGCTTTGGAGCATGTCATGGGAACTGAGAAGTTGGGGTGTATGGGGGGAGTATCAAGATGTATGTGGAAGACTCCTATAAATGTTTCTTCAAAAATTTCATGAGCAAGAATGATGTCCAAGGGCCTGAGCAGACTCTCAGTTGGGCCACCCATCCGTTAAGAACAAATGTTTGAATTTAGAATGAAAACTTTCTGGCAGGCTTGTGGCTATGATGCAGAACATCATATGATATTTTTCCTTTGACAGTTAAATGGTGTCTTCTGACTCAGATTCCAATGCATAATAGGCTAAGCCATCAGTGGGCTAGGACTGTTCCTGTTCAAAAGATTTCCACTGCCAAACAAACAGAGGTGAGACCTTTACAGCCTTACAGGAAGTATTTTGGTTCAGGGCTGCCTAGCTTTGCTGACTCTTCATTTAGACTCATGGAATCTGACCATTTGAGAAGAAGGCCAAGTCTGCCAGACACACTAAGAGATATTTGTGAATATTGTCCACGTCTGTGTTTCTAGCCACCTTACGTGTTCCAGTCTTGAGCTTGTAAATCCTTCCTTTAATGGTCCTAAATCACCTCCCTGATTTAGGACTGAGCCAACTTTAGCTATGGACCTCAGAGCATATTGAGTCCTCTCTGTCTGAGGTCAAATTCTCAAGACAGTAACAAGTCTTACCTCGAGAAGGACAAGATCAGACCATTTCTCTTGGGGCTGGAGGCTGGCATAAATCTTTCCCAACAAGGAAGGAATATACTTAATACTACCTTTTACAGGAAACACTCCATAACGCCTCTTAAGTCTAGGGCTTTCCCTCTTTATCCTGTACATAGCTTGTTTTGTATATATTTGTTTGCACATGATCTCCCCCCATTAGACTGTACTGTCCTTGATGGCAGGGACTATCTTTTTCCTCTTTGTATCCCTAGCACTCGGCACAGTGTCTGGCCCACAGCAGGCTGTTTGTTCTTCATTTTTGAAAAGGACCACGGACATCACAGGGTGGCACCTTGACTAGTTCCTGAGTTGGATTTAAGTGAGGCAGAGCTGCACCAAGTTTTCATCCTCACTCTCAAGTCCGGGGGCAAGACAAAAGTCAGTATGACTGGTGGTGGCCCACGATGCAGTGTCAGAGAAATTACTATTAAATAACTAACTGTTCCTATTGGGGAGACACAGGATTTATCCCTCTCTGAAACCTTAATCTCTACTAGGCCAAACCAGCATCTAAAAGACATTGCAGATAAAGAGACTGGATTAACTTTCTCCGGGATCTTGTTCAGACTCCACCCAAGCAGGGAAGCTCAAAGCATTCTACTCAGATTTGGGTGGGGATAAGTCTTTGATTAGATTGCCCAAGACTGGGGGTAGTTTGGAAGTAATCAAAAGTCATATCCCTCAGCCCTTCGTTAGAATACCTCTCGTTATAATGTTCTCCACCGTTCATATTAACTGTTAACCTCCCAGAGTTGATTCTCTCCCCTCAGGAACACCCAATCCTCCAAGGGCACATAAGTACCGAGTGAGTTCCATGACTTGTTTCATTCTAAGACAGACTGCCAAATAATATTCTAGGATTATTAATGAAATGATTAATTATCCAGAAACTATGTCTCTCAAACATTTTATACATCACAGGTGGATAACCTTGGTGTCTTTGAGGTCTGACTGACCAAGCTCTAACTGCTCCACAACACCTGCTTCAGCAGCCTTCATAGCTGTTGGAATACCCTTTTCATCCACCCATTCAGGCATGTAATAAATGTTTACTGATTGATACTTAAAGGGATTGTCAGATTTGCATGGTATTAGCAGCTTTGGAACTTCTGCTGTTATGTCAGTAAACATTCATTAAGCGCCTTATATGTGCCAGGCATTGTGCTAAGAGCTGAGGATGCAAAAAGAGACAAAAGACAGACCTTATAACTAAACAAATATATGAACAATAAAGTTACATGCAGGATAAAGAGGAACAATCAACAGAGGGAAGGCACTGGACTAAAGAAGGACTAGGGAAGGGTTTCTGTAGAAGGTGGGATTTTAGGTGGGATTTAAGGGAACACAGAGAAGTCAAAAGCCAAGAATGAAGGAGGGAGAGCATTCCAGGCATACGGAGACAGCCAGAGAAAATGCCTGGAGCAGAGAGATGGAGTGTCTTGTTGGTGGGGTCCCTGGATCAAAAAGTTTATGTTGGAAAGTAAGGTGCAAGAAGAATGGAAAGCTTTGCCAAGGTTATGAAGGGCTTTGAATGCCAAATGGCCATTTTGTATTTGCTTCTGAAGGTAACTGGAAGCTACTGGAGTTTAATGAGTAGGGAGGCAACAAGCTCAGACCTGTGTTTTAGGGAAAACCACTTTAGTTGCTGAATGGAATGAAAGGGGGAAAGATCTGAGGGGGCAGACCCATCAGTGGTCTCTTGCAATAGACTAGGGTGATGTGAGAGGCAGAGGAAAGAGGTCTTAATGCAAAGGTTTTGAATATGTTTTAGTAACTGCCTCTAAATTCTCAAGCTGGACTACAGCTTTCACATGTAGAACTACTTTAATGGCTGTAAAGAAACTTTTATATCATGGTTTCCCTACTGGGGGGACTCTCAGACAATGGAAGGACCTACTTTATAGACCAGGCCATCAAGGATGCTTGCTGTAAGTGTTCCTCTAACCCTTAAACTGAATGTGTCTATCACCTACAGGACTTAGGCAAGGTAGAAAGAACAATGGTGTGTGTGAAAATTCAAACTTATAAAATTTAAAATCAATTAATTATTTAATAGATTTATATTAATATATTAGATATATTTTAATATTTAATCAATGTAAACTAAATAAATTAAATAGTTAAATAAATTGATGAGTAAATTAAATAAATCAAATAACTGATAATAAAATAAATATAATTAATTTATTCAATTAATTAATAAATTTAAAATTTAAAAATAATTTTAAAATTTTACATTTAAAAAATTAAAAATTTTCAGATGAGTTACAGGCACCATCACCTCCTGTTCTTTCTATAGCTCTGATAATTACAAGGTACAGCACTGTATGGTTTCTATTGGAAGACTCATGTGATTAGATTTATCAGGCCCTATTAAGTATACTAAGGAGAAACTACTAGAAAGGGCACTGCTTTGACAAGTAGATCTACTGCCCTGGAAATAAAGTGGAAAGACCATGTCACGTACTCTTAACAACTACCAGTGCCAAGAAAAGCTCTGAGGTCGTGAACACGTGTCATTCAGCATAAAGTGGGTCAAGCCAGACAATCTGTGTACCATGATCTAAGGACAGACCCTTTTGACTCAGAATTATCAGGAAAAAATGTTTCCCAGAAACAACTTCATGCAATATATTGCTTAATTCAGGAAGATGGAATAAGATCCTGGCTATCTACATGGATACTAACATGCAGGCCCTGAACTTTTGCTCTTCTGATACACAGTTTTTTTAGTGTTCATGGACTCTTAGAATGTCCAGATTCTTTTGAAAGGAATTCAGGTGTGAAATTTAAGATAAAACTAAAAGTCTCAATCTAGGTGGTCTATGTAAAATTATTGAAAATAATATCTCCTGGGGGCTACAAAGACGCTACTCTTGAGATCCAAGTACCCATTTCTAAGGGTAGACACTTTTGCCAGTTACTACTGTTTAAAACAACAGCTCTGGAAACTGTGTGGGTAAAAAAAAAAATGATTTTTAAAAAAGAAATGATCACCACCCTTCATTCTTTCTAACAGGTTTGTTCTGTCTTCTTCATTCCTTCTCCCTTTTACTGCAGTATGGTTGATTGATGCTGGGTACTTGCAGACAGGTGATGAGGTGGATAAAACGCTGGGCCTGGAGTTAGGAAGATCTGAATTCAAATCGCCTCGGACACTTACTAGCTATTGTTATGCTATTATGTGAACTGATATAAAAAGAAATATGGTTTTGGGATTTGCACAAAAACACTCTCAGTCAGTTAACAGAAAAAAGAACAGGTAAGTAAGACAGTAGGATATTGTGCACTGACACAGTAGAGGCCTGAAGTTCAGATAAAAGACAATGAAAAATGGATAAAAATGTTCTTTAAAGTAAAGCATTTAAAAATCAATTTCTGATTCATAGAATAAAAATTCCCTTAAGCAGGGACCAATACAAGGCCTTCATTTTTTGTCAGAAGTCAGGCCAACTTAAAAAAAAAAGCAAAAAAACAAACAAACCAATAAGTCCAGGTTTGTTGTAGGTGGAAGTTTTTTAGATTCCACTGAAAAAAGAAGAGAACAGCTAAGACAGCTGAGTTATTACGTCTGTGGAGTTGTGAACTACCCTGGAGAAAGGCTGGCTTCCTCCCTCAGGGAGCGGAGGTGATTTTGAGATTTCTCATGATTTTCAAGCTTAATGTCAGATACACTAGTATTCTCATGGATCTGGAAAAGTAGCTGTATTTATGCAGCAAGATTTAGAATTGAGCAATTTAAAATGTGGATTTTTACTGAGTTTAATAAATTAGGGGCAATTATTTATCTACAGTTGATCTGTGTTCTGGATACTGAGCGCTGATACTGTTGCTATAAGATTAAAAGTGATAATTATTCTCTAATGATTTCTGAATGCCATGGGCATAGAATACCAAAAATACAATTCAGATTAATGGAAGCTTTTTTCCCCCACAGATGATTTAAAATGCTGTATTAATGCTGCATTTGTCAATTTGTTTTTGTGTTTTATATATTAAGTTAATGAGACTTTTATATTAGTGCTGTTTTTAAGTTTCTTGCATTTTAATCTTGGTAACTATATTTTATTTTACAATTTGGGGGACTATCTAGAGTTTGATATATTTGTGATGTTAGATGGTGAGATCCTCTTCTACCTGAGTGCTGCCTGATTTATGAATGAGATAAGTTCCACATTAATGACACTTGTATGGAAGACAGCATTCTTTTGTTGGAGACTGTCTCAGGTATTCAAACGTGCATGCTCTGGCTTATCAAGCAGTCATCTTTGATTTGGCAAACATTTCAGCAGATTTGGGGAAGTAGAAAACACTATCAGCATAATGTGAAAGCATCTTACAAGAAGTCTGAATGTTTAGAATATAAATGAAGTGGGAAATAGTGTCTGCACTTATCTACTCTGTGATGTGTAGAAATCTAGGCCACACTACCACACCCTATCCAAACGATATCCATCTTATCTTCGTTACTGTGAAAGCTGCATCCACTGATGTTTATAACAAGCCCTAACCAAGTCCCAGCCAACTGCCTGCAGGACCCTTCCTGAGCCAAGAGAGTAGTCTTTTATAGACTGTGTCATTACAATCCAAGACTGTCCTGGAACCTGCCAGGCACTTTACAAAAAGAAGATCGAGGCTTTCCTCCAACCCTTCAGAACAATTATTACTTTAATCTTATTTTGTTTTCAGCTTCAATTAGCCAATCTAGAAGACCTTGCTATTGGACAGGACCAGCCATTTGAGCCTAAAGTATCCCTTCATTAACTTGCTCCCATACTTAATATGATAGAAGTATACAAAAAGCAAAGGGGGAAGATTGGTGTTAATTGGTTTTGCTGCAGTCTAAAAAATAATAATAAAAATATTTCAGTTCAAGTGAGAATTTTACATATATATGTAATTCTTAATACATATATGAAAATTTTTACTTGAACTTAAAAAAGGTTTAATATGCTCCCACAAGAAGAAACATGAATGATATTGGTAAGTAGGGGCACAACTGTGGGGCAGGTAGGAAAGCATCTACAAATATTCTTTTAGCTTACTGCTTCACATTGATAAACATGTAGACACCTCATATGCTCCCACATTATCCCCCATACCCACCACCCACCATGTTTTAGGCTCACACTAATTACTTACATCTTGAATACCCCACCCCTCATTTGCATTTATTAAAATCTTACCCACATATTAAGAACCAAAGCAAATGCCATCTCCTCCATGAAGCCTGCTACGACTTCTACTAGTAACATCTTCTGCTTTGCTTGGCTGTCACAAAGTACTCAGTTTGTACCTCCCATGAAATTTCCATGCATTACTCTGTATTATTATTTGTGTATGTGCTCTATCTTTAGGAAGCTGTGACTTCCTTGAGGGGAAGGGCCTAGTCTCATTTAACCTTTCTATCTCCCTTGGTGTTCAGTACAATTATCTGCACAGAGCAAGAACTAAATAAATGTTTTCGGTCTATAGCACTACCTACCTGTCAATGGTGATATAGACCGCTACTAGGCTTATTCTTTGGGAAAGACTGGGCCAGGGACGGGAATCTGTTTTCTCTGGAAGTGTTACAGAATTTGTGTAGTTCCTTGGGAAAAGAAACATTCCACAACATGCAGTATAGAGGGCGGAGCCAAGATGGCGGAGTAGAAAGACACACATATGCTAGCTCCGAACCCACAGCCCATAAAATATCTGTAAAAAAGAACTCCCAACAAATTCTGGAGCAGCAGAAGCCACAGAACAATGGAGCGGAGAAGATTTCTGTTCCAGAGAGCCCTGAAAACCTCTCGCAAAAGGTCCTTCGCACTGCGGACCCAGAGCGGAGCCCAGCCCTGCCTTGGCTGCGCAGCACCAAGAGGAGCAGATCCGAGCAGGTTTCAGGGACAGAATCTCCAGTGGCCGCGTGGGTCCCTCCACCCATGGGCCCCAAAGGTTGGTGAGAGGGTCTTCTTGGCTTGGCGAGAGGGGAGTGGGGTGCCCCCATAACTCAGGCCCCCTTGGGAGGCAGCAGCAGAGGTGGGAGCAGACAGGGGCTCCCCAAGCAGGCAGGAGCCAGGATCCATTGTTGAAGATCTCTGCATAAACCTCCTGAGGGAACTGAGCCTCGTGAGGCAGCCCTGCCCCCACCTGAGCACCTGAACTTAATCTCACACTGAATAGCAGCCCAGCCCCGCCCCGCCCAAAGCCCTGAAGCTGGGAAGCAGCATTTGAATCTCAGACCCCAAGAGCTGGCTGGGCGGATCTGGAGGCAAGGTGGGGGTGGAAAGAAAACTCAGAAGTCAAGTCACTGGCTGGGAAAATGCCCAGAAAAGGGTAAAAAAATAAGACTATAGAAGGTTATTTTCTTGGTGAACAGGTATTTTCTCCCTTCCTTTCTGATGAGGAAGAACAATGCTTACCATTAGGGAAAGACACAGAAGTCAAGGCTTCTGTATCCCAGCCCACTCAATGGGCTCAGGCCATGGAAGAGCTCAAAAAGGATTTTGAAAATCAAGTTAGAGAGGTGGAGGAAAAACTGGGAAGAGAAATGAGAGACATGGAAGCAAAGCATGAAACACAAGTAAACACCCTGCTAAAGGAGACCCAAAAAAATGCTGAAGAAAATAACACCTTGAAAAATAGGCTAACTCAACTGGCAAAAGAGGTTCAAAAAGCCAATGAGGAGAAGAATGCTTTCAAAAGCAGAATTAGCCAAATGGAAAAGGAGGTTCAAAAGCTCACTGAACAAAATAGTTCTTTAATGACTGAGAAAAACCAAGAAGTTAAAAAACAAAACCAAAAGTTTGAAAAAATAGAAAATAACATGAAACATCTCATTGGAAAAACAACTGACCTGGAGAATAGATCCAGGAGAGACAATTTAAAAATTATGGGCCTACCTGAAAGCCATGATCAAAAAAAGAGCCTAGACATCATCTTTCATGAAATTATCAAGGAAAACTGCCCTGAGATTCTAGAACCAGAGGGCAAAATAAGTATTCAAGGAATCCACAGATCACCGCCTGAAAGAGATCCAAAAAGAGAAACTCCTAGGAACATTGTGGCCAAATTTCAGAGTTCCCAGGTCAAGGAGAAACTATTGCAAGCAGCTAGAAAGAAACAATTCAAGTATTGTGGAAATACAATCAGGATAACACAAGATCTAGCAGCTTCTACATTAAGGGATTGAAGGGCATGGAATAGGATATTCCAGAAGTCAAAGGAACTAGGACTAAAACCAAGAATCACCTATCCAGCAAAAGTGAGCATAATACTTCAGGGGAAAAAATGGTCATTCAATGAAATAGAGGACTTTCAAGCATTCTTGATGAAAAGACCAGAGCTGAAAAGAAAATCTGACTTTCAAACACAAGAATGAAGAGAAGCATGAAAAGGTAAACAGCAAAGAGAAGTCATAAGGGACTTACTAAAGTTGAACTGTTTACATTCCTACATGGAAAGACAATATTTGTAACTCTTGAAACTATTCAGTATCTGGGTACTGGGTAGGATTACACACACACACATGCACACGCACACGCACATACACATAGAGACAGAGTGCACAGAGTGAATTGAAGAGGATGGGATCATATCTTAAAAAAATGAAATCAAGCAGTGAGAGAGAAATATATTGGGAGGAGAAAGGGAGCAATGGAATGGGGCAAATTATCTCTCATAAAGGAGGCAAGCAAAAGACTTATTAGTGGAGGGATAAAGAGGGGAGGTGAGAGAAAAACATGAAGTTTACTCTCATCACATTCCACTAAAGGAAGGAATAAAATGCACACTCATTTTGGTATGAAAACCTATCTTACAATACAGGAAAGTGGGGGAGAAGGGGATAAGCAGGGTGGGGGGGATGGTGGAAGAGAGGGCATGGGGAGGAGGGAGCAATTTGAGGTCGACACTCAGGGGAGGGACAGGATCAAAAGAGTATAAAAGTAATGGGGGACAGGATAGGATGGAGGGAAATATAGTTAGTCTTATACAACACAACTATTATGGAAGTCATTTGCAGAACTACACAGATTTGGCCTATATTGAATTGCTTACCTTCCAAAGGGAAGGGGTGGGGAGGGAGGGATGAAGAGAAGTTGGAACTCAAAGTTTTAGGAACAACTGTCGAGTACTGTTCTTGCCACTAGGAAACAAGAAATACAGGTAAAGGGGTATAGAAAGTTATTTGGCCCTACAGGACAAAAGAGAAGATGGAGACAAGGGCAGGGAGGGATGATAGAAGAGAGGGCAGATTGGTGATAGGGGCAATTAGAATGCTCGGTGTTTTGGGGGGAGGGGACAAAAGGGGAGAAAATTTGGAACCCAAGATTTTGTGAAAATGAATGTTAAAAGTTAAAAAAAAAAACAACAAAAAAACCCCCCAACAACATGCAGTATAAACACTTGCGTATGATGCCTATTTCCTTACCTGCTCAATGCATTCTTTGGATAATGGTGGAGAAGGAAATGAAGCAAAAACCAGGATACCGATGTAGAGGTATGTTAGCATCACCAGGAAGTACGCGATGGACAGATCCCTCACCTGCAAACGCAGAGTCTGGTATATTTATTCTATTAAAACTAGGCTAAGGTTACTTTGAATGAGATAAAAACAACACTACAAGCAAGAACCAAATGAGTCCCCCTCACTTTTCTTCTCTTAACAGCACTCACTCAATTTACCAATTACACAATCAATATATAAAACAGATGGCACAAAGGGAAATTAAAGTGATAGTGCCTATGTTAGTGTGTCTGTCACCTTACCCTGAAAGAATGTCAACAAAATTAAAATTCTTTAATATTGGCCTCCATACTCTTTTTACCAATCATACATAGGTCCATTTTGAGTCCTAAAATTCTAGGATTTCCCAGATACCTATGAGGAAAATATCTCTTGCTAATCACCACTCCCTTAATATGTGTAGTCTCACCCACTGCAATATGATCTCTTTGGGGTCAGGGGCTGCCTTTGCTTTCGCATATGTAATCCCCAGTACTTACTTAGCAAAATGCTTGGCACTTAGTACCATGCTAAATAAGGTTTTTAATTCAATTAGGAAATTAATGTCTAACATTAGCTCTGAATTTTTTTATTTAATAAATAAGAAAACCAATGGAGACTACATTAAGAATAAACTCAATCAACAAATAATTACACAAGCAAATTAACTCGTTCTACAAATCCTGAAAGCATGATCAGAATAAAAAAGGAAAGGGATATGTTATAGTTAATAGAGGAGGATTAGCCAAAATATCAGACAGTAAGTATTAAAGACATGTTTATTAAACCTAAACAACAAACAAAACGAAATCAGGAGACAGCTGTTCAAACAGATGTGCAATGTTATTGTTGGATTCAGTAAATATATACAGAACATTAAATAAAGGGGACCGCTTCCATCTGTTGTGGCCCTCACTCTCTTGGCCCCATGCAAGTCAAAAGCTTCAAGACGTTTAATACAGCCATCTGTTGGAGCTAAGCTGTAGAGACTCTCCGTTGGACAAATATGCAATCTATCAGCACTAAAAAGTTATAGCCAAACACTTCAGCACAACGAAATTACGACAACAATACTTTTCTCTCTGAATGTAAATAACTCTGAAAGCTAAGGAAACAGATTAAAGAACCAATATGTATATTATCACTTTAATTTCCCTTCCTTCAATTTACTTCATGCTGCCCTAGTTGACAGTGCAACAAGAAATCCATCCTAAATCTGTAGCACTAGGAAGAGAACTTTGGCTTAGGGGACACTGGGGAGGTGGAGGAGGCATGGCTGTAGGTGAGGGGGTCAAGCCACTGAAAGGCACACTCATGGCTGGATATGGCAACACAAGGATCATTCTCATACCAGGCCAGATTATACAAAGTGCCACCGGTGCTTTGATGGGGGAGGGAGTGATGTTAGGATGAGTACTTAGTAATGACTACTCTCCCAGATCCGCAGGTATCAGATCATATGGGCAACAGAGACCATATCAGTCACCAATGGGGAAGTTCAGGGCTGCAAGGGCACCTCCTCTCACAAAACCAGAAACAAGTCTTTGTAAAGGTGAGTCTTGTAACATCCGGTGGTTGTGAAATTCAGTGTTGAGCATTAAAAATATATGGGCTGTGGCAAACGCTGTAGGAACTGGCTGACTTTGGGGGTTCAATAACAGCATTTTTACTCATAGAGACAGGCAGGCTGGTTTGGCCATATCTCTATTCCCAGGTTATATTTGGGACCTCACTCACAGGAGTGAGCCTCAAGTTATGCTGGCTCTCCTATATCAACTGGTAGGATCAAAGGGGAATGCTGGAAGGACCAACACAGCCAGTCTATCTGAATCAGCAACTTGCCTTGGGTAAATTCATTGTAGGTAGGTGCAGCCAAAACTTCACCAAATTAACAAAATGTAGTTATATTCAAAAACAAAACTTGGCTTAGAGTCCTAAAGGAGGTGGTATAAACTTCTATGATCCCTTGTCCTACCTGAGTCAGTGAATCCAGTAGCAGGAAATAAAACCACAATTAGGTGTCAATTGTTCCTGTAAGCTACTGAAGAAAACCCTCTAATGTCCAATACGTGGTTATTTCCTGTGAAGTAGAGGTGGCCCACCAGGCAGCCTGTCCCAGCTGAAGGGCTATTATAAAAGCCACTCTGGCCAGGGATATGACAAGCTCTGGGGAAGATTCCCCAGGACTGTAGTTTCTATGGCATCAGGAACATCAGCAGGTCCTTAATCTATTCAGGGTACAAACTTCAAAGACTCATTGTTCTATCTGCGGTTTAAAAAGCTGACTAGCTATTTTCAGGGCCACTCCAGGTCTTGACGGCTCCTTGGAGCCATCTGGGTCCCAAAGTGATGAAATGCAGAGTTCAGAAGAACCCTAGGTTGGGGATTTTGCTTTTTGCTCTACAGTGGGATGAGAGATGCAGCTGCTGATGACTAGGGACAATAAGCAGATGTAGACGTGGAGGACCCCTCCTGAGGGGAAATGGTATGGTGACCATACTATGGGGCAAACTGAACTCCTTTTAAAGAAAAAGAAATATTTTGTTTCAATCAGTAAAAATGTCTTCTCACAGTCCCTCCTCTCCAATTGAGAATGAAAGAAAAACAAAACCATTACCAACATATGTAGTCAAAACAAATTTTCACATGTCCAAAACAAATATTTTTCTGCACTCTGAATCTGTTACTTCTTTATCGGGAGGTGGGCAGCATCTTTCCTCATTAGTTCTCTGGAACCATGCTTGATCATTACACTGATAAGAATTTCTAATTCTTTCAAAAATGTTTGCATTACCATAGTGTTGTCATTGTATAAAGTATTCTCCTGATCTTCACTCTGCATCACTTTATAAAAGACTTCACAGGTTCCTTTCCTTCATCATTTCTGACAGTGCACCAGTATTCCATTACCCTTGTATACTTATATTTATACTTGTTAATCAATTCCCCAATTTGCAAGCACTCTCTCAGATCCCATCATTTGCCAGCTCAAAAAGAACTATAATTATTTGTGCACATCCTTAAAGTTTGGTTTAGGAGTAACCTCTCCCCCAACCTATCCTCCCTCTAATTCTCCTTTCTTCTTCCCCTTTCCTCTTTTTTTTTTTTGTTCTTTTCATTTGCATTGTTGTACAGTGTATACACACACAGAGGTTTTGCTTTATTCACTCTGCATTAGTTCCTATAGATACCCATGTTTCTCTGAATTCTTCATATTCATAATTCTCTTACAGCAAAGCAAAATTCTTTTAAAAAAAATTTTTAAATCAAAAATCTACCTTATCTCCTCCATCCCTCCCTAATTGAGGACAAAAGACATAACCTAGTTATAAACACATATACTCAAGCAAAGCAAATTTCAACATGGCCTACATTAAAAACAAACAAGCACAAAACAAAACCCAGCTCTCATTCTGCCCCCCAAGTCCTTCATTTCTCTATCAAGAGGCGGCTAGCATGTTCTTTTTATTAGTCCTTTGGAATCACAGTTGATTATTATACTGATTAGTGTTCCTAAATCTTTCAGTTATCTTTATCATATTGATGTCATTGCAGCTTTTTCCTAGTTCTGTTTACATCACTCCAAACAAATATTGACAGATTTCTCTGAAACCATCCCCTACATCACAGCTTACAGCACAATAGATTCCATCACATCTATATAACATAACTTATTCTGCCACTCCCCAATTCCACCTCCTCAGATTCCCATTCTTTGTCCCTTCATAAAAGGTGTAAAATTGAAAATTGATTTTAATTCTTTTTTTTAAAGGATCAAATGATGTTTATTTATTTTTAATTTTCAATATTCATTTCCACAAAATTTTGAGTTCCAAATTTTCTCCCCACCTCTCCCCCCACCCCAAAACGCTGTACATTCTTGATTACCCCTTCCCCCAATCTGTTCTCCCTTCTATCACACCCCTTCCTTCTCTTATCCATATCTTCTCTCTTTTCTTGTAGGGTAAGATAGATTTCTATACCCCATTACTTGTATTTCTTATTTTCCAGTCGTATAAAAAACCAATTCTCAATATTTGTTCCTAAAACTTTCCTACTTCTCTCCCTTCCTCCCTCCTTGCTCATCCCCACTGAGAAGGCAAGCAATTCAATATAGGTTATATTATGTGTAGTTTTGCAAGACTTCCATAATAGTCATGTTGTGTAAGACTAACTATATTTTCCTCCATCCTATCCTGCTCGCCATTTCTTCTATTCTCTCTTTTGACCTCCTCCCTCTCCAAGAGGTCAAATGCGATGACAATAAGCTTCATCTTTTCCTCTCACCTCCCCCCTTTTTCCTCCATTGAAAAAGCTTTTTCTTGCCTCTTTTATGAGATGATTTGTCCCATTCCATTTCTCCTTTTCTCCTCCCAAGATATTCCTCTTTCACCCTTTAATTTTATTTTTTTAGATATGATCCCATTCTATTCAACTCACCCTGCGCTGTATGTGTGTGTGTGTGTGTGTGTGTGTGTGTGTGTGTGTGTGTGTGTGTGTATGTGTATAATCCCCCCAACAACCCAAATACTGAGAAAAGTTTCAAGAGTTACAAATATTATCTTTCCATGCAGGAATGTAAACAGTTCAGCTTAGAAAGTCTTTTATGATTTCTCTTTCCTGTTTACCTTTCCATACTTCTCTTGATTCTTGTGTTTGAAAGTCAAATTTTCTATTCAGCTCTGGTCTTTTCATCAAGAATGCTTGAAAGTCCTCTATTTCATTGAATGACCATTTTTTTCCCTTTAGTATTACGTTCAGTTTTGCTGGGTAGGTGATTCTTGGTTTTCATTCTAGTTCCTTTGACTTCTGGAATATCCTATTCCAAGCCCTTTGATCCCTTAATGTAGAAGCTGCTAGATCTTGTGTTATCCTGATTGTATTTCCACAATACTCAACACTTTCTTTTCTCCTTGACCTGGGAACTCTGAAATTTGGCTACAATATTCCCAGGAGTTTTCTTTTAGGATCTCTTTCAGGAGGTGATCAGTGGATTCTTTCAATATTTATTTTACCCTCAGGTTCTACAAAATCAGGGCAGTTTTCCTTGATAATTTCATGAAAGATGATGTCTAGGCTCTTTTTTTGATCATGACTTTCAGGTAGTCCCATAAATTTTTTTTCATTTTTCATTTTTAACAGAGTTCATATCACATAAAACAATTCCAACTTTTGGTCAGGTGATACTTCTCTTAAAGCATTTAGGATATAGACCACAAACGAATTTTTTTTTTTTATATTAGCCAACTGAGACACAAATAATAACCATGTATGCTAACTTCACAAGCCCTTGACCTGATTGTCTCCACACTATTGCAGAGAATTAAAGGACCCTAACTTGTTGTTGGTCTAAAGTCCTAAGCCTAATAGCTTAATTTTAGACTTAACCTCGGATGTTCCCCTACCAACAATCTATAATTCAATGGATCTGGTATTAAGCTTTGACTATAGGAAATTGCCACTAAGAGCAGGGACATTGCAGGGAACCAATATCTCCCCAACTTCATGTCAGTTCCAGGCAGGAGTAGATTGTCAACTTGCATTCAATCAAGCTTAAAGTCTGCCAGGTGTCAGTGGGGTAATTGAGTCAGGAGAATCCTACCTCAGCTCAGGCTGAACAGCCGCTCTCCCACCCTTCCCATGAAGGTCACCTTTTGCAGTTCATACCAGCATCTCATCAGCTTACTGCCATCATGGATTGGAGGCTCAGACTACCTTTCTTGCTATCCATACATGGAGAACAGTCAGTTAATAGTCCCATAGAATCTTAAAATAGCAAGTTCCAGTAAGATATGACTATAACTTCACACTGGCTAAGGAACACCTTTTGAGGCAAGTCTTAAGTGGCTTATATGCCTTTCTATACATGTTCTAGTTCCTAATTAAATAATCACAAAATCAAATTTACCATTAAAACCTTAGCCTTTCCATCAACGCCAAATTTTACCCAAGGTTACCTGCTTCTAGGAAACTTAGACTAAAATTCTTTCCCCCAAACTAAAGATGTCTCTGATTTAGTCTCAGTAATTGAGTCAATCATTTTAATACTAATTGCTTTTACTTCACTCTGTAACATCCAATTGTTCTCCCCATCTCATTTTTCTCCCCTCCCCCCAACCCCTAATACCCTGCATTCTGATTACCCCTTCTCTCAATGTACCCTCCCTTCTATCACACCCCATCCTTCCCTTATCCCCATCTTATCTATTTTCTTGTAGGGCAAGATAAATTTCTAAACCCCATTACCTGTGTTTCTTATTTCCCGGTTACATGCAACAATAATTCTCAACATTCATTTCTAATATTTTGAATTCCAACTTCTCTCCTTCCCTTCCTCCCTATCCATCCCCACTAAGAAGGCAAGCAATTCAATACAGACTAAATATGTGTCATTTTGCAAAAGACTTCCATAATAATCATGTTATGTAATACTAACTATATTACCCTCTATCCTACTCCATTCCCCTTTTCTCCCCTCATTTGACCTTGTCCCTTCCCAAAAGTGTTTACATCTAGTTACTCCCTTATCCCATTTGCCCTCCCTTCTATCTCTCATCCCACTTGTCACCTCCTCCCCTACTTTCCTGTAGTGTAAGACAGATTTTCATACCAAATTGGGTGAGCATGCTATTCCCTCCCTAAGCCATACATGGAGAGAGTAGCTTCAATTTTTCCCTCTCCCCTTCTCCTTTTTCTCTTCCATTAAACAAGACTTTTCTTATCCCTTTTATGAGTTATAGCCTGCCCCATTCCATTTCTCCTCCCAGTATTTCCCTCCCTCATCCCTTCATTTTTATTTTATTTTATATTTTGTGGATATCATCTCTTCTGATTCAACCTGTACTGTGTGTGTGTGTGTGCATATACAATCCCTCCACCTACCCAAATACTGAGAAAAATCTCAAGAGCTACAAATATTTTCTTTCCATGTCGGAATGTAAACAGTTTAGCTTTAGAAAGTCTTTTATGATTTCTCTTTCCTGTTTACCTTTTCATGCTTTTCTTGATTCTTGTGTTGGAAAGTCAAATTTTCTATTCAGTTCTGGTCTTTTCATCATGAATGCTTGAAAGTCCTCTATATCACTGAATGACCATTTATTTCCTTGAAGTGTTATACTCAGTTTTGCTGGGTAGGTGATTCTTGGTTTTAATCTCAGTTCCTTTGACTTCTGGAATATCCTATTCCAAGCCCTTTGATCCCTTAATGTTGAAGCTGCCAGATCCTGCGTTATCCTGAGGTATTTCCACAATACTAGAATTGTTTCTTTCTAGCTGCTTGCAGTATTTTCTCCTTGACCTGGAAACTCTGAAATTTGGCCACAGTATTCCTAGGAGTTTCTCTTTTTGGATCTCTTTCAGGAGGCGATTGGTGGATTCTTTCAATATTTATTTTGCCCTCTGGTTCAGAATATCAAGGCAGTTTTCCTTGATAATTTCATGAAAGAAAATGTTGACTCTTTTTTTGATCATGGCTTTCAGGTAGTCCCATAATTTTTAAATTGTCTCTCCTGGATCTATTTTTCAGGTCAGTTGTTTTTCCAATGAGATGTTTCATGTTATCTTCTATTTTTTCAAACTTTTGGTTTTGTTTTTTAACTTCTTGGTTTTTCTCAGTCATTAAAGAACTATTTTGTTCAGTGAGCTTTTGAACCTTCTCCTCCATTTGGCTAATTCTGCTTTTTAAAGCCTTCTTCTCCTCATTGGCTTTTTGGACCTCTTTTTCCAGTTGAGTTAGCCTCTTTTTAAAGGTGTTATTTTCTTCAACATTTTTTTTGGTTCTCCTTTAGCAACCTGCTAACTCACTTTTCAAGCTCTTCTACTACCTGAGTCCAATTTAAATTCCCTTTGAAGGCCCTGGAGATAGGGGCCTTGACTTCCTGTGATAGTAAGCCTTGTTCTTCCCCATCTGAAAGGATGGGAGAAGACACCTGTTCACCAAGAAAGTAACCTTCTATGGTCTTATTTTTTCCCCCTTTTTTGGGCATTTTCCCAGCCAGCTACTTGACTTCTGAATCCTTTATCAACAGGATGGTCCTAGTCCCCCTCCTCTCCCGGGTATGGTGTTCAAGGCTGAGATTAGACTCAGCTGCCGGATTTCCCTGGGGCTTTGGGTGGGGCCACCATCACTCACAGCTGAGGTTTAGATCAGCTGTTCCCCACCACCAGAGGCTTTAAGCTGAGCTGCTTGGACAATGGATCTAGGTTGCTTCCTGACCACCATAGCTGTCTGCAGTCTGGGGCTGCTGCTGCTGCCTGGGACTATTGCTGGAAGAACCCTGGTCCTCTCTCACCCAGCTAGGAAAGTCCTCCCACACTGACCTTTGGAACTTTCTTTGTCGCTCATGGGTTGAGGTATCTCGGACCCTCCCTGCCGAGAACTCTACCCCGGAAGTCTGTTCAGGTCTTTTTCCTCCCAGTGCAGCATCACCAGGGCTGGGCTCTGCTCCTGTGAGATAGACCTTTCCTGTCAGCCTTCCAGGTTACCTTTGGCTGGAAACCTCTTTCACTCTGTCATTCTGTGGCTTCTGATGCTCTAGAATTTGTTGAGTCATTTTTTTTACAGGTATTTTGTGGGCTGTGGGGGAAGCACTAGAGTATATGCGTCCTTTTACTCTGTCATCTTGGCTCTGCCCTCTAGTCCCATAATTTTTAAATTGTCTCTCCTGGATCTATTTTCCAGGTCAGCTTTTTTCCAATGAGATATTTCACATTGTCTTCAATTTTTTCATTCTTTTGGTTTTGTTTTTTAATTTCTTGGTTTCTCATAACGTCATTAGCTTCCATCTGCTCCATTCTCATTTTTAAAGAACTAGTTTCTTCAGTTATCTTTTCAACTTCCTTTTCTATTTGGCTAATTCTGCTTTTTAACGCATTCTTCTCATTGGCTTTTTGGATCTCTTTTGGCAACTGTGTTAGCCAATTTTTAAAGGTGTCATTTTCTTCAGCATTTTTTTTTGGGGGGGGGTTCTCCTTTAGCAAGCTTGACTCACTTTTCATGATTTTCTTGCATCGCCCTCCTTTCTCTTCCCAATTTTTCCTCCACTTCTCTTACTTGATTTTCAAAATCCTATTTGAGCTCTTCCATGGCCTGAGACCACTGCATATTTACTTTGGAGGTTTTGGATGCACAAGCCTTGACTTGTAGGTCTTCCTCTGATGTTATGTATAGTTCTTCCTTATGTGAAAGGATAGAAAAAATGCTTATTCATCAAGAAAGTAGCCTTCTATAGTAATTTTTTTCACCTTTTTTGGGCATTTTCTCAGCCAGTTACTTGACTTTTGAGTCTTGTCAGGAGGAGGGTATACTCTGGGGGCCTGTAAGTTCTCAGTTCCTCCAAGTTGGCACAATCAATGGACAGGAGTTTACTCTTCCCTTTTATTGTGCCAGCTTGGAGGAACTGAGAACTTACTACTCTTCCCCAAACCAGGAGAGCCACTCAGGGCTGAGATCCGGATCAGGGGTTCAATTCCCCCAGGATCTTTAGACAGAAGGTTCCAAAAACTGATGTTGCCACTGCAGCGGCTGCTGCTGGCAGGTCCAGACCACATTCCCTTCTCACTCAAGTGAAAGAGCTTTCTCATTGATCTTTGAAGCTATCTTTGGCATTTGTGGGTTGAGCAATCTGGGAAGCGCTGCTGCCGATGGCACACTGAAGCCTATTCTAGGTCCTGTCTCTGCTGTGCTGAGTAACCCATGCTGGGCTGTGCTCTCTGCGCCCAGTGCACCTATCAGCCTTCCAGGCTATCTTGGGCTCGAAATCTCTTTTACTCTGTCATTTTGTGGCTTGTGCTACTTGAGAATTTGTTCGGAGTAATTTTTTACAGGTTATTTTATGGGCTATGCAGAGGGAGTTTCTACAGGTCTGCCTTTCTACTCTGCCATCTTGGCTCAGTCCCTCCCCCATTGATTTTAATTCTAAGCTGCTACTTAATACTCTCCCACAACAGGTAAATCCAAACTCCTTTGTAACTCACCTTTCACCTCCACTCAGGACTTAACTCTTCACCTTTGACTCTCTACCTTTGTAACTTCATTCACTACCTACTTATCATCCCCCATTCAGGCTCCTTTGTAACCTCAACCACCACTCACTTAACTCAAATTCAAGTTGATTCAATTAGAGCAGGTTGCAGACTATACTCAGGTCTGCAGACACCTGAGGATGACTCCCAGCTCCCAGTGAGGAAGCGATGTGGAGGAGCTAAGGCAACTCTTAACCTACCTCATTAAAATTTCTGCCAATTGGCACTGTTATGATGTAATGTCGAGTCAATCAGAAGATAGACTTAGAACGACTTAGACTTAGAACACACACACACACACATATGTATGCGCACACACAAAAAACTTACCCAGTAAAACTCAAGAAATATGTATAAATGCACTCTTTGCCTTCTGAATACTGTATTCCAAATTCCCTACTCCTTTATAGTGGTGGCTGCTACACTGTGTGCAATCTTGATTGTTTCCTTAGCGTTTGGATTCTTTCTTTCTGACTGCTGGCAGTATTTTTCTTTTGACTTGGAATTCTGGATTTTGGCTATGATGTTCCTGGAAGCTTTTATTTTGGGGTTTCAAAGGAGATGACTGGTGGATTCTATTTTTACTTTGCCTTTTACTGTGAAGAGATCTGGGAAGTTTTCTTTTAAGATTTCTTGAAATGCAGTGTCTAGGTTTTTTCTTTTTCTTTTTAAATTTTTTTTCTCCTCAATTTGTCTTCCAGGTCACTGTTTTGCTATGAGTTATCTTACATTTTCTTCTATTTTCTCAGTCTTCTGTTTTAGTATTCTTGTTGTCTCATGGAGTGAATGGCTTCTATCTCATCCATCTTACGGGGTTTGTTTCTTGGGCAAGGTTTTATTTTTGTGCCAAGCTGTTAATTCCCTTTCAAATTCTTTCTTGTGTAGCTCTCGTTTCTTTTTTTTTCCTCATGTGTTCTCATTTCATTTACAAAAATATTTTTCAATTCTTGCCTCACCTCTTCTAAGAATTGTATTTAAGACTGTGCCCAACTTGTGTTTTTCTCTGTCTTTACTTACAGATGTTTTGGGATCATTCTCTCTTTTATGTTTTTGTCTTGAACTTTCCTGACACCATAATAGCTCTTTATGGTGAGATGCTCCTGTGTAGGGTCCCCTTCTCAGCCTGCCCTGATTCTATGACCCAGAACTGGCTGGCTCCTGTTCCCACTGTGGTACCCTATTATTAGTCTGATGATACCCAGGTATGAGTCTGGAACTTCCTCTTACCTTGTAGGTGCACAACCTCTCCCTGGGTACTAAAGTGCTCCAAGTACAGCCGTGTGCTTCTGGTTGGACTTTCCCCAGTGTCTGCAGACCTTCCTGTCACCCTATGCCAAGCTGGGCTGGACAAAGGACTCACTGTGACTTTTTCTGGATTTCTCCATCAGGATTTGGTCTGGCAAATTTTCTAGATTTGTTTGGACGAGTTTTGCTGAGGCAAGCTTGGCTATATTGTTTCCTATTACCCTGCCATCTTGGTTCCACCCCAAGCTAGACTCCTCTGTGAGTTCTCAGAATCCTAAACTTGTGTCCAAACCAAATCCAAGTAAAATGCCTCTAGAAGAAAATTTTAAATTGCATGGATCAAGGTGAGGAAAATACTATGAGTAAAAAGGTACATGTTTTTGGTAAGTGAGTTTGTCTCATGCAAGGAAGAAAATGCTCAACAAGAATAACTTTGAGCTGAGTGGGAAGGGAGGGTGTGGCTGGAACACATTTTGCTATAAAAGGAGGCTGCCTAGGGTGGATTAATTAGTGGGAGGTAAATCATCCTTATCTGCAGTAAGGCAGTGAACTGCCTCATTCTTCTGGTTTCACTTGACCCTGCTCTGTGTGCATCCCCTTCACTTCTAACTTTGGCATCATATGACTATGACAACAAAGACAACTAACAAATATAACATTTGGCTGCATTAAGAAATTCAGGCCATGTGCTAAGAACTCCTTTATCTCCCCTTATACTCCTCTCACATTACTCAGATGACATTATCTCTTTTACCTGTCTCATGGAGAAATGGCCCTCTTGCCAAGTGATCCCATTTACATTCATAAGTGATCCTATTCCATCTTCTCTAGCAGACTGCCTCTCCCCCCCACTCCCCCAAAAGTTGCTCCTTCTCAATTTCCTTTACTGGATCTTCATCCAGGTAATCCATTAACTCCAAGGTTTAATCCATGGCCCTCCTTTCCTTCTATCCCACTGCATCTGGTGATCTCATCAACTCCCATAGTTTCAATCACTATCTATATACAGATGATTCTCACATTTACTTGTCCCACCCTAACCTCTCTCCTGACCTCCAGTCTAACAATTCCAACTATTAAACATCTTGAAGTCATGTAGTCATTTTAAATGTAACATGTTCAAAACTGAACCCCCTCCACCTTCCCCCCATCCCTAACCCTTTCCTCTTCCTAATTTTCCTATTACTATTAAGGGAATCACCATCCTCCTAATCACTGAAGCTTACCACCCAGGAGTCATTCTTAATTCCTCAACTCTCTCACCTCCTCATCCTCACCATATCCAATTTGTTGCCAACTCCTATCAATTCTACCTTGGCATTATCTCTTCACTTTGCCCTCTTCTGACATGTCTAGTGCCTGGTTGCAGGACCTCATTATCTGGGACTACTGCAACAGCCTGCTGGCTGATGTCCCTCCACATCCTCCACTTGGCTGTCAGCGATAATGCTGAAGTACAGGCCTGACTATGTGACTCCCTCATCCAGTAAACTCCAACAGCTCCTCCAATGGAGTAAACTCCAAGAATATGAAATATTCTGTCTTTTAATGCCCTTCCTAACCTGGACCCCCTCCTACCTTTCGAATCTTATTATACCTCCATCCCTCCCCCAAACACATCTTGTGTCCTTCCTGCTCCTCTGACAAGCTGCCCCATCTCCTGACTCTGGCCATTTTCACTGGCCTCAAATTTGTTCCCTCTTCATTTCTGGCTCCTGACTCCCATGGCTTCCCTCAAGTCCCAGCTAAAATCCTACCTTCCATAAAAAATCTTTCCTGATCATCCTTAATACTATTGTCCTCCCTCAGTCAGTTACCTCCAATTTATCCTGCATATGTTTGTACATATAACCATGTGCATGTGTCTCCCCCCTTAGACTGGGAACAAGAGAGCAGGGACTCCTTTTTGTCTTTCTCCAGTGCTTAGCACAATGACTGGCACAAAGCAGACACTTAATACATGTTTACTGACTGACTGGCTCCCTTTTCTTCCCTCACTTTCTGTGCCCCAAAGTCTTTGCCCTCTTTTTTTCTCTACATTCTGTCCCTTGGTGATATCATCGAGCACTATAACTTCAACTATTACTTCTGTAGGAACGGCTCACAAATATACATTTCTAGCCCTGACTTTGCTTCATAGATCAGAATGAAATTTCCAGTTGCTAATAGTCCCAAATATCCCATTGGCATTTCAAACTCAACATGCTGAAATGTCTCATTTTCCCTACCAAACCCTGTAATCCTCTATGCCAGTGATGCCACCATTTTCCCAATCACCCATCTTTGTAATTTCTAAGTTCTGACTCATCCTTTTCCTCTGCTTCATGCAGTCAGTAACCTATTACTCTACCTTTGTAATATTTTGTAATATTTCTTGTACCTAGAATTTCCTAATGCTGCCACCTATGTTCAAATACTCATTTTCTTTTTCTTAGATTACTTAACTGTCATAGTCTAACAGGACTTCTGTTTACAGTATTTTTCTCCTACAACTCATCTTATAAGATTACTGTTGTACTGGTCTTTGGGGTGAACAGGTATGACCATGTCATTCTGCTCATCAAAAAACCTTCAATTACTCTGACTACATATTGAATTTTTAACAGAAAACAAAAACCTCAGCCTAGAAGTCAATGCCATCCACAATCTGGCTCTGACTTACCCATCAAATTTTATTTCATGTTATTCCTCCACATATCCCCAACACTTTATGCAAATTGTACAACCTAATTTTTCAAACTGGTTTCACTTTATTCCCTCTCGGTATGCTCGCTCGCGCTCTCTCTCTCTCTCTCTCTCTATATATACACACACACACACACACACACACACACACACATATATATGTGTATATATATATATATATATACATATATATATACACACACACATGTGTATATATATATATATATATATATATATATATATATATATATATACCATCCAAACTGACTTAAATGCTAATCCACATATATGATAATCAGTTAAATCAGTTAAATCAACTCACTTATACAACATTAAGGAGACTACACTCTACTTTTTTTTACATAAATTTTCAGTATTTAGTGTGAATAACCTCTTTTCAACACAAAATTTATTGCTAATTCTATGCTGTGGTTTGAAATAAGTTAAGGAATACAATCTACCAAAAGAGATTTGTTTCTTACCCATATGTTTTGTCAGCTGTACAAAACAATTACTTCTACATACAATCACTAGAACTTCGAGTGTAATCATGAGCTTTTTTCAAGATGTTTAGACAAAAAGGACAGACCAACGATGTTAAGGGTCAATCAATTCTATAACAGCCAACTCACAAGGGTGCTTCTTCAGATACTGCTAACCAGTGAACTAATTTCCCCAACTCAGTGGTTAGGGTGGCCCAAGATTTGTTACTCCTCTTTCAAGGAAGAAAATCAGAGAGCCCATGTATCTTTAAGCTAAGGTTCATACCTTTTCTAGAGCCCCTTCCTGTTAGCTTCCAATATTGCAACTGCAGTGATAAAGTCAAAGATTTGCTGTTGCCACAGAAACTTTGTCTTGGTAGCTCAATATAGGGTGTAGGTAGAGAAGAATTCATTCATGGAAACTAGACCCTTTCTAAAGCTCCTCTCTTAAAACAAGATTTGGCAACATAGATGGTTTAGTTTATTTTGGCTCACATGTGTGTTCCTTTGTCATGTAATCTCAAGTCTCTTAATTATTTCCAGATTCCATTTTGCTTTGGGACAATTCTACTCATTTGAAAAGTTGTTCTTCCATCAAGCCCAGATCTGCCTTCTCTTCCAGGCTGAGAGGCATGACCTTCAGGTCCTTCACCAGCCTGGCTGCCCTCCAGCTAAATGATGTCATTCCTGAATCACACGGAGCCAATCTGGCTCCAGCTCATCAGACTGAGTGCACCTTACAGTGCCCCATGCCCTCTATGTACTAGCCATCAGACTACCCACCGACTTGCTCTTCCCATGTATCCTTCTATCTCTCAGAATTGAAAAGGTTCCGCCCATGCCTGGGGCACTTACTTCTTCATCTCTTCTAATCCCTGGATCCCTTGGACTTCTGGCCAAGATAACTGTCTGACCAGAGGCTAAACTAAGGGACTTTTTCTACCTCTGAACTGCAAGCTAAGTAATTGAGAAGTTAACAGGTGACAGAAAACAGGACCACCAATAAAACCAATTCCATGGTGGGCAGATAAGTTGGCAGCCTCCTGAGGGACCAGAAACCATTCAGAGGACACATGTAACCTGTGAGAGTCCATATCTAGAAGCAGTTAAGCGGGAGGCTTCTCTAAGAAAGTCATAGGGAGAGTTGGACACCAACAGTGGGGTCCTCAGAGGGATCCAGAAGAAGTGATAACTAGTGCAAGCGTATTAGCACTAAAACTGGAACACCCCAGAGGTCCAAAAGCCTTAGCACAATGTCCTGAAAAACCACTGAGGGCCCAAAGATATAGTGCTCTGAACCTCAAAGACACAGATAGACTTAATCCTAGGAAATAAAGGACAGCACAGGAAGTCAGATCACCGGGATCAAGACACAAAAGTGGCAGAAGGAACTTATAGGCAGACCTGGCATTACTACAAAGTCCCAACTCAACAACTAAGGCTAGAAAGATGAACAAGCCAAAGAAGACACAATATAAAGAATTATAGATCCAGGGGTGTGCAAAAATTCGGCCTAAAAGGAGAGGATAAATGTAATCATTGTAAGCAAAAATATGGACTTTTCTCAAAGAATACATGAATGCCTAGCAGCAATGAAGCAAGAGATGTAAAATGAAATACAGATCCTGGAAGAAGAAACCAAAAAGAGAATAAATAGGTTGGAAGAGAAAGTGATAAATCTTAGCTGAATAACCAAATCCCTGAAAACTGTTAACGGACCAAATACAAATCAGTGACTCCACGAGATAGCAAAAAATATTAGAACAAATGCAATAGATATCTGATATGAAAACAACTGACCTTGGAAAGAAGGTCATGGAGAGAGAATTTAAGAAATACTGGATTCTCTGAAGACCATGCTTTCAAAAAAACCTGCATAATTTATTTCAGGAAATCATAAATGAAACCTTATTCCCAGCAATGTTACAGCCAAAAATTAGAGCTTCCTTTAAAAAAAAAAATACTGCAAGCATCCAGAAAGAAGCATTTCAGGTGACAAGGAACTAGAGTAAGGATCACATAAGACCTGGAAACTTTATTCTACATGAAAGTTACTGGAATATTCCAAAAGAATAAATGTGTTTACAACCAAGAATGATGTACCCTGCAAAGAATATAATACTACAGGGGAAAAAATGGATTTTTAATGAAATAGAGGACTTTCAAGCATTTCTGAAAAAGAAAAAAAGGAGCTAAGTAGAAATTCTGAAATATAAACATGAGAGTCAACAGAAACCTAGCAAGGTAAATTTATTTGAGCAAATGGAAGGAGCTATAGGATGGTATAATACTAACATCCTAATGAGGGTGAAGAAACATGTGATCCTAAGAATGTTAATGACTCCAAAAGATAGAGAAAAGGTCCTAGGGGGGTAGATCCACTCTGCTGTAGTGGTTTCAGAAGAGGAAAGAAAAGAGAAGACAAAAGGAAGATACTGATGATAAAAAAAGAGGAAGGGGAAGGGTAGGACTTGCTATTTTCATATTTGGGATGTGTGAGAACACATTTAACATTTAACATATTTAAACATGGAGGAAAGGGAAGCAGGCATCAAATAACCTCCATTCTTTTCTGAAGTGGACAAAGGAGAGTTGAACACATACCATTTGGTGTAGAAATACATCAAACTGAGCAGGACTGAGAGATCAAGAAGACAAGTAACACTTCAAAGTGAATAGTTACAAGAAAAAAAATTCCTGATCCTAAAAGTGGTATAAAAAAAAGGAAAAGAATTAGAATATAAGGGAGTGTTATGATATAACATTATGTCATAAGAAGTTAGATAAAAATGATTTCAGTAATCCTAGGAAGTATAAACTGATGGAGAGTGAAATGAACAGAACCAGGAGGAACATTTATATGAAGAAAACAAATTGCAAAGAAAAACAATTCTGAAAGACATGAATGCTGAGCAAAGCAATGATGAACTACGTCTTTGGAGGACCAAAGGTGGAAAGACAGTCATTTCTGGCCATGGCTGTGTGGAGATTCACTTTGGTTCACCATGCTGATTTTTTATAGGGCTTTTATAGGGCTTCTTGGTTTTAAATTGGGACTTGGGTGGGGGGGAGAAGAACAGGTGTTTAACAATCAACCTTTAAAAATTACAGAGAAGAGAAGAAGGAAGGTCAGATGAAGCAGACAAGCAAAGCAATTCTGAAAGTAATGTGGAATTTATTACAGATTTAAAAATGCAAGCAGCATTAAAAAGAGATTTATAGTTTAATATACAATGCTCTTTTTGTGCTCTGAAAAGTATTTGGAAAACTTGGGCTTTTTTGCCCTTTAAGTTCAGATCAAAAAAAGCTAAAAAAAAAATTCCTAATTTCTTGCAAGTTTCTCTGCTTAGGGGTCACTTCCCCTATGGGGCATTTCTGAATCTCCCCATTGTTAGTGCATCCCCACTTGTCCCACAAATTGTTTTGTATTTGTATATTTTGTATGTACTTATCTGTGTATGTGTTTTAGTCCCCTGAAGCAAATAATCTTTCTGAGAGCAGGGACTGATTCATTTCAGTCTTTGCACAAGGCAGTGTAACAGGCCCTTGGGAGTCCTGGTAGGAGGCTTAAATGAATGCCTTCCTTTTGTCCTTCACCTGTACCAAGGTGGGGGGGAGGGAGAGGAACAAGGATTTGAATGAAACCATAAAGAGTGTGCATTCCATGTAAGTGCATACAGTTCCAGACAGAAAAGACGCAAGATAACTTTTTTCTGGCGTGGTGGTGAGTGAAGGTTGGAGGGGAGATGAGAGCAGCCACTGTTAGAGGAGGGACCAGCTGTCTAGAATCACTCCCATCTCAAACGCAGCAGCTCTTTGTCACATACACTCTGAGGTGGCAGGACTGATATTACTGAAGGAAGAACGGAAGTTAAGCCCAGCTCCTGTGATAAATGTTCATGATAACCAGTGTGGACTGCTGGTATCTAGCTAGAGTGCATAGGTGATTGTGCTGGGCCTGAAGTCAGGAAGATCTGAATTTAAATATGGGCTCAGACAACTTACTAGCTGTCATTTAACCCGTGTGCCTCAGTTTCCTCAACTGTAAATTGGGGATAATAATAGCACCTATCTCCTAGGGTTGAGGATCAAATGAAAGAATAACTAAAGTGATGAGCGCAGTAACTAGCACATAGTACCTGCTAAACACTTATTTCCTTCCTTCCTTTTCCTCATTCTTGCCACAGACTCCATACAAGCACTTTTACTCAACTTTCCCAAGAGAATGGAAAATAAGAGAAGAGGAAGGTGGGGACCCAGAGGAGGGAAGCTCTAAACTTCTGGCAGTGTGAATGGAAGACAAATCCCTTGGTCCCTATAAAAGTAGAGTATGAGGGTAAACTGAGCAGTCAGTTCAAGAGGTTGCCCTCCCATACAGTGTCATCTTGGAGCCTCAAACCCTCTATCTACTCTGGATTTTCACAGTAATACTCTGTTGACTGAGTTTCTTCCCACATCCACCTAAGCCTCCTCCTGCTAGAGCCCTCACCCTGAATCCCAGTGCCATCCCCACGAATGGAAGAGTTGGAGTGGGGCGAAACAGGAAGAGGGGAGGAAAGGTTCCTAACATCTGCAGTCAAAACTAGTATAGTACAATCAGTATCATTTGAAATAGTACTAAACATAGGCTGCCTTATGAGTTAAACAGGCTTTTATGGGTTTTCCTGAGAACTTTGTAATAATGTTTTCCAATTAAATATGATTTTGCAACTTAAAAAAGGATATGTCAACTCTGTAAGATATGTAATACAACCATTAACATCCCATTTTACAGCAAAGGAAATTGAGACTCAGAGAGGTAACCCCTCAGTTTATAATGTTTCTAAGGAAAAATGAACGCAACTAAGAAAAAACTAGCTTTTACATATAAACTTTTGGAAGAAAGAGCTGGGGATTGCCTGTATGTTATTTTTTGCTATACACCAAATAGCATATTTAATTCAAATATCGAAGTATACATCCAACCTCTTCTCTCTAAAATAATTTAGGCCAAATTTCATCAACACTACCCCAGTAAAGAAACAAAAGTATCCTCCAAACCCAGGAATTCATAAGTAAGTGAGAGAGGTATTACTACCTAGTGATAACAGCATTAGCAGCAATAATATCCTGCAAAAATAAAAGTATAAAATTATAACACTTTCACACAAACTGTGTCCTATAAATATTTTAAGTTGTCTCAAAAGTAGCTATTATTCTCATTTTACAGCTGAAAAAATGGAGGCACTTAACCAAGGTTAGTTACTGGTAGTGCTAGAATTAGAATCCAGGTCTTTAGACCTCAAGGCAATGCACATTTAATGAGTTTTTAAACTTTCCAAAAAACTAGGACTGATTTAAGCATAAAATGCAAACTTTCTGGCAAAGGAGTGAAAGTTTAGGGAAAGTGAAGAGGAGTTCATTTCAGGGCTTCAGAAAAAGTGGAAGAGAAAAGGAAAAATAAGGAATGAGAGTAAGGAACGTATTTTTAACTTGTCAATTCCAGTATATCTTTGAAGGTTTCTGTTTTCTACTTCTATGCTCTCAATCCATAATAAATTACAATTCTGATTTTTAGGAAAAGGGTGAGGTTCTTTATTTCCTCCATCTTAAATATTTTTTTGTTAATCAATTAACAAGCATTTATTTTAATTCCCCTTCACCTCTCTCTGTCCCTGAAAAAATAAATAAAACCCTTCTAATAAATATGCATAAGCAAGCAAAATAAAATCCTACGGTGGCCCAAAATAGGTTTCATTCTGCATGTCATGTCCATCAGAAATGGTCAATTTCTTCATTTATCCAGTTTAAACTAAGTCATCCCAATGCAACATCAGATTAGCATTTTCATCACAATATTCTCTAAGTATAAGTATGACAAATTCTCTTTTATCCTGAATGATGGAGGAATAAAGTGATCAGTGCACCACAATGGAGAGAGTACTGGAGCCGAGGTCAGAAGACCCCTGCTTATACCCAGACTCCACCACTTACTGACTTCAGAACCATGGGCAAGTATGGGTTTTCTCATCTATAAAATAGGGATAATACTATTTGAATGGACAGAGCTGTGGGAAAAACACTTTGTGTAAACCCTAGAATGCTTTATCAGTTCTTTTTATTCTAATTGATGAAAAATTTCAAATAAAAAGAGGCACCATGACAGACATGAAATAACAACCTTCGCACACTAGGCTAAAAGAGGCACTTCCCTGTAAGTCGTATTGATCATAATTGAATCTTCTGAGGAGGAGAGGCTGATATGGAAGGGACCTAGTACTTAATAGTGGTTCAGGGTCATCATGATGAATAAATTTAAAACACTGGATTAAATATGCATAGGCTATACTGGTATATTTTGGAAGCTGATTTTTTTTATAAATTCCTGATAATAGCTTATTTTCAGGTAATTTAATTTTTTCTTCAAAGATGAATGCAGAAAAAAAGTTGTTTGGATTCCTGGTGGAGTGGAAGTTACGATATGTTGCAATTTATTTTGGAGTTTACCACAATCACTTTGAGAATGTATTTCTGCTTAAATTTTATTTTGGCAATATTTACTATTTTCAAGGACTTTGGAAGCTTTCTCCTTTGTTTTAGAAAAATATTTGATTTTCTTGTGTTCAGACTTATCCTACTTGGCTGTGAATTTTAGTGGGTCTAAATTAGGATAACAGAATCACAAATTTAGAGCTGGAAGAGAACTTACTAGTCATTCTGTCTAACCCTTTGAAATTTCCTGGTAAAGATACTGAGGCATGTAGTGACTTACTTAAAGTCACCAAGGAAGTAAATAGCAGAGCTGATATTTAAACTCAGGTCCACTTGATTCCGTAACTAGCACTCTTCTTTATATCATATTACAAGGATGCAGCTTTGTTCATTTCAAGTTCCTTAAAGACATAAGATATGGACAGAGTAACTCTCTAAATGAGCTGGTGATAAGTCCAAAAGGCCTAAATATGGACGTCTGAGCTTTCACAAAGCCTAGAAACCTGAGTTATGTTTCTCATGTATTACTCTGAAGACAGCCTGGCTAATGGATTTAATAAGGACTAGGACTTCATTTTTATTATTAACACTGCCCTGACAAATATAATTTTAAACAGAGTTCTCAAATGCTCTTCAAAATCTAGAAAAGGAAGCAACATTAACTTCCTATAAATCTTTAAGGCATCCATACTTTTATCATAAAAACAGATCCAGCCCAGCTCTAGACAACAAAGCAAATCTAATTAAAAAATATAAGTTCAAATAATTCTTTCCCTGCAATCATGTCCAGGTTTTGTAGGGCAATCAAATAAAAGCATGATTTTACTTATTGGACGCTGCGGCATCAAAAGCAGCTGGAATGATCAGGGTTCTTGTCCCAGCTCTGCTACTATATAACGGTATGACCTTTGGGTATGTCATTTAAAGTTTCCTGCCCTCAGTTTCTTCATCTGTAAAATGAGGAGGTTGGATCACCAAATGATCTAAGGGGAACCTAGTGAATTATAAATTATGTTCTAAGAGTATCCTCATAAAGATGTTTTAGTTTAGCATATTTTAGCATCTACTCAATAAGTAATGAAAATTTCTCACATGCTATATAGAAATAACTAATTGACAGAATATGCGCTCCACTAGCATTCCAATAAGGTGAAGAGAATTAAAATAAAGCCCCCAACACGTTGGTTGAACACTCTCCAACAAATTTATGATACATGTCATGGCACATGGTTAAAGCCACAAATAATCAGTAGGCACAGGGGGATTGCAATTTTTATCATACTGGAGGGAATACACACACATGTAAGAGATCACGGGTCCATATGAAAAGCTGATTCCCCTCCGAGGCCTGTTCCTGAACTCTTAGACTTCAAACTTTTGCATCTACTGCTGTTCCATACTGGAACTTACCTCAGTGCTTCAGGTCTCCAAGCCCTGGTTCATCCTACCACAACTGTGGCCTACTCACCACTGAATATTTGTCTGCAAGGCCCGTCCCCTCCTCCCATGAGTGAGTTCCTTCTGGAGGCTCCATTTGGTGAAGTGGTCCAGGATGATCTGCCTTCACTATCCTCCCAACACTGTTCCTAACTCTCAGGGCTTCAAAATCATCTTCAAGCCCACTCCTCTACCCCTACCTCTCCACTTCAGCTCCTTTTTTGGTACTGTCTTCCTGTATTAGAATATAAACTCCTTGCTGAATAACCATTTTGGAAAACAATTTGGAATTATGCAAATAAATTAACCAAAATGTCTATATTCTTTGAATCAGAGACTCTTTTCCTGGGCTTATACAGAGTCAATGATAAGAAGTCAGTCCTGATATAGATCAAAAATATTTATAGCAATATTTTTGGTGATAGAAAAGAACTGGAAACAAACAGATGCAAAACTGTGGCATATGAATGTAAGGGGATATTATTATGCTGTAAGAAACAATGAATGTGATGAATACTGAGAAGTATGGAAAGATCTGACCTGATGCAGAGTGAAGTTAGCAGAGCCAAGAAAGCAACACACACAGCGACTGCAACAGCAGAAACGGAAAGACAGCGAACACACACACACACACACACACACACACACACACAGACACAGACACACACAGACACACACAGGCACACAGACACAGACACACACAGACACCCCAAAAGTGAATGGAGCCAAATTACACAGATCACACATGACTTCAGTGGTAAGATATGGCAGGACACCCTTAACCCAGCTCTTTCCAGAGATGCGAAGTCCACAAGGGTTTGCCATTGCACATGTTTTTAGACTTTTCAATGTACCGATTGCTTGTGCTGATTTTTTCTTCTTCTTTTTCTTTTTTTGTCTTTAAAAAATACTGTTATATGGCAAAGCTCTCTACAAGGAGGTGGAATACTAAGGAAAACTGGAATAATGTGAGAAACAAAGGACAGCAATAAAAACTTACTTAAAAAAGAAAACAAAAAAAAGACCAAGGGGCAAGGAATGTCTTTCTTTTGTTTGCCACTGTACATTCGGTATTTAGTACAGTGCCTTGCATGATTAATAAAAGCTTGTTTCCTTCCCTCTTTATCGTATATTCAAAATATTAGTAACTTTTCAAATGAAGGTAAAGTGACAAAAATGTCTGTTCCTATTTCAAATATAAAATGACACACAATGAATGTCTGTGCACAGGATAAAATGCAGTCACTGCCTCACGTAAATACTTACGTTGTTCTCCTGGTTCTTGTTATTCTTTAGGAGAGTAATAACACAATTATGAATGAAGAACGCAAGAGTGAGCACTCCAGTCAATTGTGGGAAATGGATTCTGATCTCTAGGAGGAAAGGAGAGAAATCACATAAGATTCACAACTAGGGACTCCCATGAGCTGCCAAAAGACGCGATCAACAACCAAAGGGCAAAAATCAGCAGCTTCTGCTCTGCTTTAGGGTGTTGCTCCTTACCAACAGTACATGGGGAAATGGCTAAGAAAATGCTCCACAGAAAAGATCACAGAGTGAAGAAAAGTTGGCATGGTTTTTCTCAACCACTTCTCTAGAAAGCACTGGTGATGTTTGCCTTAGGACTTCCCTTCTCAGTGTTTACTTTCAAAAGTGGGAAAAAGTCATGCTAGGAGTTTAGACTTCAGGACACACACTGAACTTTCTGGGATTCTGTGGGGGAGAAAGGGAGAATAATGCAAATAAACATGATTGATAATAGAAAGAAGGAGGAGATCTGTGAAGCACCTATTTCTGACTGGAGATGCCTAGAATGCTTTGTTTCAGTTATATCTGACTCTTCATGACTCCATTTGGGGATTTCTTGTTAAAGATGCTGGAGTGGTTTGCTTCTCTATTTCATTTTCCAAATGAGGAAACTGTCAAACAGGGTTAAGTGACCTGCCCAGGGTCACAGAGATAGTAAGTGTCTGAGGACAGATTTGAATTCAGGATGATGAGTCTTCCTGACTCCAGGCCCAGTGCTCTATCCATTGTACCACCTAGATGCCCCTAGAATCTGTTAATAGCATTAGATCCCCACCAATGACAATGTAAGTAGGCAGAAAAAAGTATTGATATGATTATCCCAAATATTTTTATTTGACCAATTAGTCACGGAGGAAAAACTTTTTCTTGGCTTGACTCAGAATTTGTTAGCAAAGCTGACTACATTATGGTCTTCTGTTTACTACGCTGAAAAGTAGCTACATTTACACTAAATATATTGGGTCTGAGAACCTTTCCTATTTATGGTAAATGATAACATCTACCACAAGGTGAATAGCTTTAGTGGCACCACCATAACTACACTTACTCTATAACTACAAAGGTAGTGTGGCTCCCACCAATCTGGATCAGTAAAGTTGTTCAAATAAAATGTATCAAACAAAGCAAAAATACTCCACTGGCTATCACCTTCCTTCTACAAGCTATTAACTATAAGGAGTGTAATTAATAGGAATGACACAGGAAGCAAGGGGGAAGGAGACAAATAAGACCATGAATCTTTAACTCAAAACCTCATCTAAGCAAAGGTCCCCACTTGTCAGTCACTTGTTAAGAGATCTCTATCTGAGGACTGCTGTGGGTAAGCTCATCAATCATTTCTGGAGTTTCTAAGGAGAGCAAATGAAAATAAATTCAAATTAGCTCATCCTCCAACACTGGACAGAGATAGTTGTTCAGAATGTTAACAACAGTGCTATAAAATACTGACTCACTCTTATGACATTTAAAACAATGATGTAAAAATCTCTATTTATAGGTCATAAAGTAATGTTATTTGAAAAACTAGCAGGATTCTTAGTCTATCATCCAAAAAAGGTCCACGTCATTAGTATATCTCTAGTAAGACAGAAATATGCATATCAGCTCTGGGATCAGGAAGATTGTATCTCAAAGGATCACATTTCTAAGAAACGATAATTTCTTCTCTACAACCTGTGTTTGTGTACAATTTTTGTACAAACACAAATTATCCCTTTACACCCAGAATCTATATCCCAGAGGGCTTTTCTCCCATATGTCTTACTGAGACGCCTGGGGATGGGTGAATGGGGGAGGGAGATCTATAACCATGCAGTCCTAGGGTTAAGTTGTACCTGGTGGCATTTTCTGGGGCATTTAGATTTATGATCTTATGCTACACAGTCACTGATTCCTTATTAACTAGTAATAAGAAAGCACATGAAAGTTTGGTAATCTACATTTTCTACCCTGTCCCTTATTTAATGGATACATTCAAAATCTTGCAGAGATTTCTATTTTTAAAAAATTTATAAAAAATTCTGAGTTTATGTTATTTCTAGCTCCCTCCTCCCAATATTCTCCAAAACAAAAATGAAAAACAAACTGTGTGATAAACATAACTGAAGATGAGTAGTGCAAAGAAGTACAGAAATCTCTCATCCCTATAGTTCTGGCCTACAAAGAAAAAGCATCAGAGGAATTCTGATTGGGAAACCTAAGGAAAAAAATCACAGTGAGTCATTTTTCTAGTCTAGGTCAGTTCAGGAAGACAGGCAGGGGCATTTGTAAACATGAGGAGCATTTCAGTACAGGAAGAGACAGACTGTACCAGGGCAAGAAGAGATTCCAAATCCAGCATAAAGGGGCCTAATGGTGTGAAAGAGTGGCTGCAAAGATGCCAGAGTTCCAGATGGGGCCTTCTTTTTTCTCTCTGTTTTCTCACTTAGTGCTCTCATCCATCAGATCCCATGGTTTCAATGATCTCTTCCATGATAATGACTTCCAGATCTATATATCCAGCATTACTCTTTCTCCCAAGCTATAATCCGCATCAACAACTTCTACTGGGTATTTTGAAGGCCCTGTAGGCTTCTGCATTCATTCTTTACCCAAAACCCACTTCCCTTTCAAACTTCCTGTTTTGTTGAGACCACCAGCACCTTTCTAAGTCAACCAACTTTCAACCTGAGTATCACCTTTGACTTCTCAATTTCACTCACTCCCCCACAGTCAGACTTCTCTCTCCAGAGTCTTTCACACGTACATCTCTTTCTCTCCACTCATCTGGTGACAACGACCAAGTTCAAGCCCCAATCAATTCTCACCTGGGCTACTGCAATAGCTTTCTAATGAGGCTCTGTTTGAGTTTTTCCTCACTCCTATCTATCCTCCACAAAGCCAACAGAGCGATCTTCCCAAAGTCCATATCTGGTCATACCATTTATTCAACAGACGACTTTTGGGATAAAATATAACATTTAAAGCACTTGACAATTGATCTCACTCTCCTTTCCAGCTTCACTGAGCCTTTCTCCTGATCCACACACTCTATAATGTAGTCACACTCCGGCTGCTCTTCATGTACAACACCCCATCTCCTGTCCCTAGGCCTTAGCCTCAACTGTCCCCCACACCTGGACTGTTCTCCCCCTCTCACCTCTGTCCCTTGCAATTCCTTTGAGGCTTAGCTCAAGCGTGACCAGCTGCATGAGGCCTTTTCTGGTCCTCTTCGCTGCAAATGTTTTTTCCTTCCAGGACACCTTGTGCTTTGTAGAGCCCTGCTACACATGCGCGTGTTGTATCTCCCTTTTAGGGTGTAAATTCCTTGAGCACCGGCACTGTTTTGCTTGTAACTATTCTCTGGCACATAGAAGATGCTTAGTAAGTACTTCGTGTTTCACTGAAAGGCCCTCATTACATATCTCTCCTCACTTAGAAGGTCACATCTCTTTTATTGGAGTCAAGTTCAAAATACTGCAATAATCTTTTGGTCATTGCTTCAACAACCTAAGAGCTTGGGAAGAGAATCCCATCCTGGAACAGTATTTCCTTTTCTTTCCTTTATTTAAAGGTCACTTTATTTAAAATCACTGGTCCTCCTTTTTATCGATTCCTTTACCTTCAGGCCTCTTCTCTAATCTTTCCCCATCAGCATCTTGCTGTCTTTGGGGCCCAATTTTAGGAAACGTTGAAGAATATCACACTGCTTCACATGGAGAAAAAGTATCTTGAGTCTATCATCTTCATCAATGTATAATTCCAAAGAAAACCCAGAGCACAGGACATTTACCTCACCTACCTTTTTAAAAAATACCAGCCTGAAGACACAGTCAGTTTGGGATGGCTACTACCTTGTAGGAGAATCAGAAAATCAAGAGGAGGGTATACAATGGCTCTAAGGGTAATGGTAAAGCTGTCTTCAAAACTACTAGTCACTACTGAGCCAGTCTATATAGAAACCACAGAACCTGGTGGTGGAAGAAACAAACATAGAAAAAAAATCGCCATTTCAGAATTTAGAAAAGAGTATCTGGGCACTGAATGGGATTTTAATTCTAGATTGATCAAGTTAATATGCATGAAAAAAATCCTAAATTATCTTCAATGAGAATCAAGATAAGATTTCCTAGGTTACAACGCATGAACACACACAAAGGAAATGTGATACATGTGGTGGTCTGGAATTGGATGATACCTTAGCTGCTACAGTACAAAACAAAGAACTATCACTTCAAATAGGAAACAACAAGGAAGCTGACACATACCCCAGGAAACAGAGCTCAGCTCTACAGGAATACACAGGATACATCTTCTCTCAAATCAGATAAGAGTTAAGTCCTAGTTACAGTAATAATTTATTTTAAAATCAAAATAAATTTTAGCTACTGGGATAAAGACTCAGTATTTAACAAAAACTGCTGGGAAAAGTGAACAACTTTATAGAAGAAATTAAATTTGGACCAACATCTCACACTTTATACCAAGATAATCTCCAACTGGATGTGTCACCTAAATATAAAAGATCAAATCACAAATTAGAAAAATTTGGGGAAAAAAGTGATCAATCTACAGAGAAAAGTTCATGATGAAATAAGGGATAGAGAGGATCACAGAAAAAAATATATGGATAATTGATTATATAAAATTAAGAAGCTTTTTCACACAAAAATCCAATAGAGTTAAGATTAAAAGGGGAAACAAATGAGAAAAATCTTTGCAGCAAGATAAAGGCTTCAATTCCAAAGTGTGTAAGAAACTGACTCAAATTTGATAGAATAAGGCTCCTTCTCCAATTGATAAATGATATAAGGATATTTGAAAAGGCAATTCCCAAGGTAAAAAATCCAAGTTATCTGTAGCCACAGGGAAAAATGCTCCAAATCATTAACATCTAGAAAAATACAAACTGAAGCAATTCTGTGATTCCGTATCACACCAATCAAATTGCTGGAAGGCGTATGGAAAATCAGGCACAATGATGTACCATTGGTGTAATGATACACAAAGAAGTTACTAAACGGTGTATATGACATTTGACTCAGATATACCACTGCTAGGATATACTCCAAAGAGATCAAATAAAAGAAGCTGTGTGTAAAAAAAAAAAAAAAGCAGCTGTTTTCAAGGTACCAAAAAAAAAGGAAACTCAAAATATTCCCACAAATCAAGGAATGACCAAATAAGGTGTGATAAATGAATATGATGGAATATACACTAATGTGTTGTGGGAAATGAGGAACAAGAGAATTTCAAGGAGACAATGGACATTTATATGAACAGAGTAAAATGAGCAGAACACGAAGAACAATTTACACTATAGCAATGATTTAAAAATGAACAATTTTGAGGACTTTTATAGACTAAAGAATGAAGTTGAGTAGAATCAGAAGAACAATTTCTATACCACTACGACTGTAAACAACTCTGAAGGTTATAAAATAGGCTCAAAGTAGATATTACCTACATATGCCAGTCACTGAAACAAGTTCTCAACCTCTAAAGTCCTGGGTTAATGTCCTCCAGGAATGTCTTAAGGTTAAATAATTGTTTTCTTTTTTATTCCAACATATATTATTTCAAAACAGAAAAGATATCAACGGATAAATTAACCTGCTTTCTTCTGAATGAAATAAGGGGAAAAAGAGACCTCAACCTTATTCCTGATTTTATTGTATTATCATTAATAAAAACTGCCCAGAGTTTAAGAAAGAGCAGGATATTTCTATAATAACCATAGAGCAAGATTGTAAATTTAGAGATAATACTGATTTTATTATTTTTAATTTGGCTTTCACAGCTTACCTGGGACAAAAAACTCTGTTGATATAAACCAATGAAATTCCAAATGGAAACCCAACTGAATAGTCTTCCAGGTGACAAAGAAAACCAAATAGAGAACTGACACAGTACCTACGAGAAACAATCAGAAAATGTTTATCATTTGAGTATACCTTACAAAAGAACTTAATAAGCACTTTAAAAAGAATATAGAAAACATTATTACTTTCTGAACCCAAGAGCAATTCCCACAGAGACCCAATTCAGAGGTAAAAGATGGGAAGATGGCTCAGTCTATGTGTATAGAAGCAGGAAGACCAGGGAAAAAAGTCATGGAATCATGGAGGAGAATGCCAGTAATGAAAAGCAATACTTTCTGATATGTTTGCAACATTTTAAATGATTCTAGGACTCCGGCTTATATTTTGAATTAGACTGTCCCCAGGCTCATGATTAAATTTGGTTCTATTACATTCACATAAATTAAAAAAAACAATTTAGACTTGTGTCAACATGAACTTTCAAGATGGCAAGAAATTAAGAAAGAAAAAGTTAGGACACAAGTGCCAGAGTTAGCTACAAAGTTAGAAACTGACCACGATGCTAACAAGTGCCTCCCAAAATGAAGTCCTGTTTGGGTGTGATTATATGTTATCAGTAGAGATCATAGATTCTAGAATTCTCTCTGCCTAGGATGTCTTATACACAGGAAAATGTGGAGCATGCAGAGATCTAGGGCAGTCTAGATAGGAGGAAGGGATAAAAACACTTGGGAATTTTATATCTACTTCAAAAGGAATAGAGGAATCCCTGGAACTGGATAGCTAGAAGCAACAGCTGTAGTTTTATGGCCAGGCTTGGGGTTTAGCCAATGCCCTTCTAGGGTTCGGTGAAAGACAGCTTTGTATAATTTTTAAAAAAGGGTTTTTTTTTTATGGTCTTTGTTTTTACACCAGTCTTCATTCTACTCTTAAAAAATTTCAGAAAAGGCAATTGTGTAATCTCCCTTGGTAATATGTTCTAATGTCTTAAACTCTTATATAGTTAACAAGACTGTCCTAATATTTAACTTTGCCTTCCATCTGCTTAGGCTCATTTCTTCTAGTCTAATCCTTGAAGAATATGAAGAAAACTTATGCAATAGGAAGAAAACAGAAAACCTTAGGCTTATGTCCAAAAAACCTCACTTAAATCCAGGAAAAGTGAAAGGCTGGAATGGATCTTTCAATTTCCCCCATACTCATTTACATTCAGCTAGGAAGAGAAAAAAGAAATTAGAGTGACAGGATATCATATGAGAGAACAATTCAATCACAGATGAGAGATGATCTCTGTGCTGGGTTTTATTTCTTCAACATCCAACAACAAACATTTACCAACAAGCATTTAGTAAGGGTACTGGGCTTGGCACTAGGAAAGTTAAAAAATTTTAGATAAAACATAGTCCTTGTCCCCAAGGAGCTTGCAGACTATTAGGGAGAAAAGAAGTGCCAATAATATATAACATCATTTGGTAAGTACATTAGAGACTTAGAAAATGAAGTGCTATGGGAGTTCTGAGGAGGCTGGAGGAGGAGGTGTTAGTTGGGCTTGAAAGTCTGAGGTCTTCAGAGTCTTCAGAGGAGAAGAGAAGGAAGGCATAGGGAAAAGTATAAGCAAACACACAAGAGCATAGTATGTGTGTGAGAGGCAAAGAGTCATAATCCATTTTCACTACAGGCACGATGTAAGGAGGACTGAAGAGGTACTGAATAAAGGAAGAGGCTATTGTGATTGTCTAGTTACGTGGCAATAAGGGCCCGTACTAAGATGTTGTTGGCAGAAATAAAAATGAAGGGTCAAATGCAAGAAATATGATAGTAGTTGAATCAATAGTACATGGCCACTGATTGGCCATGTAAGTAAGAGAAATAAGAGCGAGGGAAGAGTCAGCCTGGTCATCACCAGGCTACAATTGCAGGCAACGGTGTGACAGGGGATGCCAGAGACAATTATATCAAGAGAGGGTAGTAAAGGGCTCAGTTTCAAACATACTACGTTTATGATGTCAGTGGGAGATCCTGGTAGATATTGTGTAGGCAGCTGGAGACATGACTCTGGAGCTCAAAAGAGAAGTCAGGTCTAGACGTATATATTTAGGAATTAACGATAATCCCAAGACAGTTGATGTTACGATACCAAATGAAACTGCAAGTAAAGACTGAGAACAGAAGAAAGCCAAGGATATATCCTTAAAGAGTAACTAAATTTGTGGGCAAGGAAGATGACCAGGAAATGGGACAGAAGAACAGTTACTAAAGTAGGAGAACCAAGAGTGTGAGGTTCCTGAAGCCAAGGGAAGAGAAACCATTTAGAAATTGGGGTTAACAACAGTACGAAAAGCTCATCAGACTGCTGAAAGCAATTTCTAATGGAAGTCATTTCAGTAAAGTATTGTGGAGTTTGAAGAAAGTGGCTACTGAGGAATGGAAGCACTGCATTGCTACTCTTTTTAAAAAGCTGAGAAGAAAAGGGGAGGAAAGAGGGATAACAGCTGGAAGAACTGGAAGAAATCAAAGCAAAGGATTTTCTTCAGATTGAAAAGACCTGAATATGTTTGTGGACAGACGAAAAAAAAAACTGCTGGTGAAAGAGAGCCGGAAGCTGAGTGAGAGAGAAATGAGAATGTGATAGAGGGAGATCCTCTGGGCAAAGTGAGTCTTTTGTGATGAGAAGAGAGAGAAAATAGGAGGAATGGAGGACTAGAAAGAGGTCATTCCATAGGATTTCAACATCCTTAGTGAAATAGGTTGCTAGGTCATCTGCTAAGTTTGGAGGGGTGGAGTAAGGAGTGAAGGCAGCTATGGGTGAGGAAAGAATTCGAAAAGACTGGAAAAGCTGCCATGAGGAAGGAGATAAGGTTGATAAGAGTAGAGTAGAAAAACCGTTAGCCACCAAAGGCACAACAGAGATTCTGTAGCATGATTTTGTTACAGGTGAAATCAGTTCACTTTGGAGACTCCCCAGTAAGACTCAGTAGCTCTTGAGCAAGAATGGAGAACTCAAATGGTAAAGGTTACTCAGGGATGAAAACGAGCAGACTAAGAGGACAAAGCACTCTGGGAAAGCAGATTAAAGAAACATTAGTTTAGTAGCAGCCTTTGGTCAACCTTTGGTATGGGGAGAACTGAAATCAAAATAGGAAAGACAGTCTAGGAGAAAAAAGACAAAAGAATCTTACTGAAGGATTTTACAGGGGCCCAATAATTAATCTATTTCAAGAGCTGAGATCCAAACATGAAGATGAACTATGAACATGAGAGTGGTTGAAATGGTTTGCAGAAATGCAGTGAAGTTGAAAAGGGTAAAGAACTATGTGGTCAGGTTGCTAGAGAATTTATCAGCAAGAGTACTGATGATGAGTACCGATGATGAAGAATAACAAGGGACAAGGGATGGAGTGCAGAGGAAAGCTACAAGCTGGTTACCAAAGTCACTGAAAAAATCTAAGACCTAGATAGCAGTAAAAGGCAGCAAAAAAAAAAGTGGAAGAGGGTGGTACAAGTGGATTACATAATCCTTGAAAAAGGAAAGGCCTCTGGAGGAGGGATACAGGAATGGACTTCAAGTGGTAGTGGAGACAATCCCTCCTCTTGCCATGGGGAACTGGGAAAAACTGGTACAGATAAAGATGACTGCAAGAGATGTGGTATCCTCAAAGGAAAAGAGAGGTTTCAATTAAAGTGAGGAGATGGAAGGAATGTTGATTAAAACATTCAAAAATATAGGGGAGTTTATTGAGAAAGGAGCAGAAGTTCCAAATGGCAGTAGGTAAATGAGTGGACTGTGATAGGAATTGATTGGGAGAGAACAGTTGTTGTTAGAACAGGGTTTTAGGAGGTCGTATGGGCGTCTAAGGATGTAAGACTGGACCCTACTGCAAGGAGGTGCTTGGGCTTACCTAGAATGTTAAATTTTGCAAAAAAAGATGGAGACTTGAAGTTGAGCAGTGGTAGGAGTAATCCTACTAGGTAAAAAGGCACTGTCCTGGATTTATTCCACCACTTTTCAAACTGCTGGAAGTCAGTGTTGTTGGTGGAGAAAACTTCCATGGTGTGGTTGTCAGGTTGGCTACCACCTCCGGCCTCTGGGCAAATCACTGCAATAGGAAAATCATCAGGTTAAGAGAGGCTATGAAAAATACTGACTCTGCCAGGAGAAACTGCAGTTTCTTTACTACAGACCCTATAAAACAGATGACATTTTTCTCTTTAACTCCAAGTGACTTCCTATGAGAGCTCTCTAGAGTCCAGGTACTGTCTCTTTTTTAAAAAATTAATTTATTTACTTTTAGCTTTCAACATTCACTTTTGTAAGGTTTTGAGTTCTCAATTCTCCATGCCCTCCATCCCCCTTCCCAAGAAGGCATGCAATGTGATATAGGGTATACATGTATGATCATATTAAATATATTTCCATGTTAATCATGTTGTGAAAGAAGAATCAGAAGAAATAAGGTTTAGAATAATATATCATACTGTATACCACAATAAAGTCCAAATGTATTCATAAACTAAATATGATAGGTAATGTCATTTTAAAAACTGGAGGAGAACATAAGGCAGTACCTTGTACACCAAGGGTTATGGAAAGAATTCTTCAATAAGTGTCAATGATGTCATAAGTGATTAAGACACTTTCAATTGCATAAGATTAAAAAACATGTATACAAAATCAGTGCTGCTATCAGAGAACTGGGAACAAATCTTTAGTAAATCTTTCTGAGAACGGTCTGAGATCTAAGATGTATATGAAACTGATACAAATATATAAAAGCGAAAGTCATTCTTATTATCTAAGTGGTCCAAAAGATAATTTTAAAAAATGCCAACTGTCAACACTTATGAAATGCTCCTAATCACAGTTAAGAGAAATGTAAATTAAAACACACACAATTCACACACATCAAATTGACAAAGATAACAAAATGGTGAATATTGTTGGGAATATAAAAATTCTGGGACACTAACGAACGAAGGTTGCTGGTGCTCTGAACTAATTCAATCATAGTGGGAAACAATTTGAAATTATCCTCGAAGAGACAATAAACTACATATACCTTTCAACCCAGTGATTCCACTATGAGGTACCTACCCCAGGAGGTCAAAGACAAAGAGAATGGGCTAACATATATAAAAATATTGTACTGGGGAGTCTTTTTCCTTTCCTAGCAAAGAACTGAAAAGAGTGAGTACAAATTAACTACAGAAAGGTAAACAAACTGAGTTATATGAATGTAATGGAATATTACTATACCATAAGAAATGAAGAACATGAAGGATTCAGAGACACTTGGTAAGACTGGTATGAACTGATACAGAGTGAAGTAAACTGAACTACTAACTTTAATTCATTCTGCGTTTTAACACTTCTGATGCTATTCTGATGGGTCCATGACATTCTTCTGTGTCCATCCTGTTAACCCATTCTTACTTTAGTCATCTATTCATATCTCTTAATGATTTAACTTGGTTGACTAGTTCTCGGTGCAAACATACTGGTCTTTAAACAGCGATCCTTTTCTTCCTTGCACTTTTTTTTTGTTTTGTATCTGTGCCTCCTGCCTCTCCTGTACTAACTTAGCCTATAGACATTTAATCTATGGGACCTCATCCATTCTCTGAACCCTTGGAGATCTACTATGATCTCCTATAAGGCACTACATAAAACTAAGCCTAGCTGCCTTTTCCGTAGGTTAAAAATCCATAGGACATACACACATACACATACATACACACACACACACACACACACACACATACACCTCACAATTTCCTATTACTAATGAATCAAATCTACAAATGTTTATTAAGCACTTATTATGTGCTGATTACAGTGGTAGGTGATGAGAATACGAAGACAAAACAGTTTCGGCCCTCAAGAAATTTACATTTTTAACAGGGAAGACAGCATGTATATACGTACACACTCTCTCTCTCTCACACACACACACACACACACACACACACACACATTTGCAAGGTGAATATAAGTTAACCTTGGAGAGAACAGCATGAGCAGCAGGGGAAGGTGAGGAAGGAGAACATTCCAGACATGTGGGACAGTTCAGTGTAAAGAAGCAGACATGAGGAACAGCAAGGAATTCACTGTGGCTAGCTCACAGTGTACATTAAAGCTGGAAGGGAAGGATGGAGCCAAACAGGGAAGTTAATGTTTCAGTCCAGAGATGATGGAGGGGGTGGTTCAATGAGTAGGAGAATGACAGGTCAGAACTATAATTTAGGAAAATAGCTTGGGAGGCTATAGAGAGGATAAACTGGAGTGGGGAGACATGATACAGAGAGGCCAACCTGGGCCCAATTATTGAAAATGAAGACCTCATCTGGAATGGTATGAGTGGAGGAAAAAAAAAGAGAAACGTAGGAAAGATGCCGGAGAGAAAGATTTGGAACTTCTGTTTAGATGTTCTGGGAGGAGTTGAGGACACTGAGGTTAAAAGTCTGGATGACTGGAAGAATGGCAGGGCTCCTGACAAAGAGGAAAGTTTGGAAGAGGGCCAAGGCTTAAAGGGAAGCAATGAACTCTGTTTTAGACATTTTGAATTTGAGATACCTAGAAGATACACGATTAGAAATGTGCAAAAGACAATGGGAGATGTGGGAAAGGAGCTCAGGAGAGACACTAAGGTTGGATCTAGAGAGGTGAGAGTCATCAGTTTAGAAATTATACCTGAATCCATGGGAGCTAATGAGATCACCAAGACAGCATAGAGATAACAAGAGAGCCAAGTGCAGAGCCTTGGGGGCCTCCAGCTCAGGGGCAGGACACAGATAAGGATCCAGCAAAGGCAGCTAGGAGGAGAACCAAGTGAAACCAGGGTCATGAAAACCCAGGGAGGAGAGTGTTCAGGAAGAGAAACCAATCAACATTTATACTCCATGGAGAGTTGGGCAAGGAGAACTGAGGAAAGGTCATTAGATTTGGCAAGAGATCAATGGGAACTCTGGAGTTGGTCAGAGTCAGGTCCAGTGTAAGAGTTATTTCTTCTGCCTTTGAAAGAATGAGATATCATTAAAGCAAGGCAAGAATTTATCAGCTGCTTTATTTCTTGGCTACGAGAGAATTCTGGCAGATTCCCGGATTCCTGGAACACTGAAATCCTCCATTATTACTAAACTATGCTTCTGTGACATGCTTGTTATATGTTAAAAAAAATTCCTCATCTATCTCTTCCTCTTGTCCAGGTGGTCTACGCTATAGTCTATGAAGTTGTCACAGGGCACGTTTTTGCTGTTTTCCTGGGCATTGCTCTATTGCTGCTCTGGCTCCTAGATCTCCTTGGGGAATACCTTTATTGAATATCTTCCTAACATGCAATCCTCCTTTTCCAACAATGATCTGTGTTGTTATTTTTGAATAAGATATATATTTAAAGCCCCAATCTAGTTATGACTTCTTAACACTAAGTCTCAGCGATACCTATGGGGCTGAATTTGCCTCCTGGCATCCAGGCCTCTAGCTCACAAACTCTTCACCTATAGGTTCCTGAGGAATAGTTTGTGTCTCTAGCTCCTCTCTTAAGAGTATTCTTCCTAGGCTGAAGCACTAATCTCTGTGCTGTCCAGCCTGGTGGAGAAGCAAGCACTATGCTTATCACTTTAGGAAAATATACAAAGGTGAAAAGACAAGATCAAGTGGCTGGCAAGCAGTAAGGACCAGCATCAAAACTTTCTTTCTGAGTTCTTACTATTTAAATGTACCTCTAAGCAGTAACTAACTGGGAGTTAGTAGTATTTAAGGGACATCCTGGGGGCCAGCTACCATACTCATTCTCAAAGCATCCCTTGTCAAAGCACCACACTTTTTTATCAGAAACCACAAGCACCAGGAAAGCCAGGAACTCAGAAATCTGGAATCAACAACATGCTCCATGTGATGGCTCTTCCATGTGTGCCTCATTCCCCACTCATTAATTTGGAATGAATTTACAGAGCCAGAGCCAAGTAAGAGTTCAATCCATCTCCAAGGGACCCAATCAGTGTACCAACCCAGACCCGGAGCTAAAATTCATGCCATCTCTACCTGTTCCCAATTACCCTAGTTTCACAAGTCTTTGCAATAGCAAGCTATACAGAATGACATTCACCTCTGAGTGATTCAGCATTTGGTCATCACAGGAACCCTGAAACTAAGTTCTTAAATCAATTTGTCCTTCCCTCATCCCATGGCTGGCAAATTCTCACCACTCAATTTCCTTATCTCCTATTTTTCAGCTTTATATGTTCAATCATGTAAACTTCCCAGCTCAAAAGCCCTTGGAGGTTCCATAAAGATAAAATACAAACTCCTCAGGATAATGTTTAAGGCCCTTCATAACTTGGCTCCAACCTACCTTATTTCTTTTTCTTTAAAAAAAAAAAACTTGTTAATTTTTAACATTCTTTAAAAATAATTTTTGTCTTATTGTTTCTTATGTTTCACGAATCATTAGCTTCCACTTGCCCAATTCTAATTTTTAAGGAATGATTTCTTTCAATGAACTTTCATACTCTTTTATTCACCTGACCTATTCTGCCTTTTAAGGAGTTCATTTCTTCAACGAATTTTTGTATTTCTTTTACCATTAGGCCAATTCTGTTCTTTTAAGGTGTTTCTTCAGTATTTTTTTGTGCCTCTTTTAGCAAGCTGTTAATTCTCTTTTCATAATTTTCTTGCATCACTCCATTTCTTTTCCCAGTTTTTCCTCTACCACTATTATCTCTTAAATTCTTATTGGGTTTGTGTCCAATTAGCATTTTTCTTTGAGGATTTCCTTGTAGCTGTTTTCATACTGGTGTCTTCTACTGAGTTTCTATTTCCCTACTAACCTAGTAGTTTTTTATGGTCAAGTTATTATTTTTTTGTTTGCTTTCTGCTCATTTTTCCCAGTCTAATTCTTTTTTTTTCAGGGGGGAATAGTATTTTATTTTTTTCCAATTACACGTAAAGACAGTTTTCAACATTCATTTTTTATAAGGTTGTGAGTTTCGATTTTTTTCTCCTATCCTTTCTCCCATCCTCCCCAAGATGGCAAGCAATCTGATACACAGCCTAACTCTTGACTTTGAACTTCATGTTCACATTGGACTCTGCTTACCTAGAGTGGGGAGGCACTATCCTTAGTGTCAGGTTTCTTCAGGTTGCTGTTTTCAGAGTTAATTCTGGGGTTTGCAAATTTTCTTTTATTGTCTTTCATTTCATTAGCACATAACTAATTACATATAACTAACAGGTAAAGCACAACTATTGTGAACTCTTATATTATTGAATAAAATGCATATTCATAAACTTTCAAAAGTTATTTAAACCTTCTGAATAGTAACTTGTTTAGGATTTGAATTTTGTTGTTGTTGAGAAAACAGCCCTGAACTTAGTTGAATAACTTGGGTTCAAGTTCAAGCTCTAATTCTTGGTAGCTATGTGACCTTGACCTAGTCACTGAACCTCTACAGGCTGCAAATCCCTCTGCTAGGAGGACGCCACTACTTGTACTTAGCCCTTCTGAGGGAACAGGTTTGGAAATGCTAAAACGCTACCCAAATGAGCTATTACAATGATCCCAGCCCTCTAACAACCCTATATTGTCATAGAAAAGGAGGGTTTAGTACTTAGGATACTCATTTACTTACTCTGAATTTTACTAATTTTTATCAGCTCATATTTGCTGGTCTCAAAGTCTCTTTTATTATGTTGAGCAAGTGAAGCTTTTCTAAGAGGAGCCAAGATTTTTCTCAGGACTCTAATATTTTAATGCTTACTGACCTCTATTTACTGTCAGAAAATTCTTGATTTGCTGAATAACATTTCTGTATCCTATGAACTTTGGAGGAGGGGGAGTTATAAAGCACTATGACTCCCAGATTAAACAGTGAAATATTTATTTTAAGCTCAAAGAATTCCTCCAACTACTGAACTGAAAGTCACAGGCTTTGGTTCTATAATTCTTACATGCTACTTAAGAAAAACTGCTATAGAACAACTTACCTGGGTTGCTACCGTTAGTACTAAGGATGTCATCTGTGATGTTCACATGATGAACAAAATCTGAAATAAGAAAGTAAAAACCATTTACATGATGCAGATGCTGACACAATCACTGAGACTGCTGCTAAGCAATAATGGCTAGTGCACCAGCCTCAGAAATCCTAAATTCTTGTCTGTTAACGACTGAGCCTCTTTTTGTCACAGATACCTGATAAATGAAGGTCACGCACTACTCTGAAAACATGAAAAGGTTAGTGAAATAATATGTTCGTGTAAACTAACATGAGCCCAGAGTGGAAACAGTCCAGTTTAGATTTCAACTTAACTGCAGGACTGAGGTATCTGACATTTAGGTCTCTGAAGGATTTGGAGTGTTCTGGACTAAAACAAATACATTTATTTCCCCCCAAAGAGGAAGCTGAACAAGGCAGTTAAATTATTCAGTGATTTCATAATTTGCCCCTCAGCAACCTTCCTTAAGGATGAAAGTTTATGAAATATTATGTAATCCCTGGATGAAAAAATATTACATTATTTTATAAATTGCCCTTAGCAGGATGCCAAGATCCAGTCCAGCCTAAGATGATTTAGGGTACTTGTCAGTTCTCTCGACTTCCTTTCTGCATTTCTCAAAACTCCTCAAGATTATCATTTACTCTTTCCTCTTTTTTTGACTATTTCAGAGGAAGATACACTTACTCCTCATTCTAACCAATTCCCCTCCCCTGTCCTTGACTCTCTGTACCTTTCATGATCTTGCTCCAGAAATTAATCATTCTCACACATCCTTCAATCTCCCTCCCTCTCCACTGGTTCCTTTCTATTTACTTAGAAAGTCCCAGGTCACACTAACAGTAAAACAGCTTTCCATCTTGACCCCTCTACCCCATATAACTCCCATTTCATCTCTCCCTTATCTTGGTCTCACTTCTAGAACAAGTGTCTGCACTCAGTTCTCTCTCACACTCTCCTTAACCCTGGAAAATATGGCTTCTCTCTCTGCCCATCACAGCATAGGACCAGTCTTCATGTCTATCCCAAAGCTGCTTTTACCCTGAGGAATTTCAGCTGATATGTTCATGTTCCCTCAAAAACCCTGGTCTCTCACTATGTCTTCCAACTCACCACCTATGACCTGCACTTTCATTCCACCTCAGCCCCACATAATGATGGCCACATCCTTGTCACGTCACTGCCCACAAGATTTTCACCTGCACACTTTCTTGCCTCCCTCTCACATCTCAGTCCCTTGTAATATGGTTTCCATTCATACCACTTGACCAAAACCATTCTTTCTAATGTCACTAATTACAAAATTCAATAATTTTCTCAGTCCCTATCTTTCTAAACCCTACAGACCACCCATTCTTTTGAGATAGTCTCTCCTCCCTGGGTTTTTACGTTACTGTTCTGTTGTAGTTGTGTTCTTACCTTCTGGATCAATCTTCTACCATCCATTTCCTACCCCCTAGATGTGGCTGGATCTCAGGGTTCCATCTTGGGCCTTCTCCCTTGGTAATGTCATTGGCTCACATGAATGTACTTATGTGCAATGTGGTACTCAAGTCTGAAAATCTGGATTCAAATCCTACTTCTGCCATTTACTACTTGTGTGACTTTGGGGCAGTTACTTATGTTTCTCTGGATCTGTTTCCTCATCTGTAAAATGAATGGATTGGACTACATGGCTTCCAAGGTTCCATCTAGCTTTGAGGTTATGATCTATGCAGATGACTCTCAAATCTGCATAACTATCCCTCATTTCTCTTCTTTGCTCCACTCCCCTATCTCTAATTGCTAGACACTTCCATCTCTGTGTCTGTCCCATAAGCATCTCAAGCTCAATATGTCCAACATAAAACTTGTTATTTTTCCCCTTAAATTCACTCCTCCTTTTCAAGTCCTTACTTCTGTTTAAGGCACTACTATTATTCTAGCCACCAAGGTTAGTGATCTACAAGTCAACTTCAACTCTTCTAACCGGTTGTCAACCCTTGTCAATTCTGTTTCTTGCATCTGTCTTCCTTCTCTCCACACACCTAGTCACCACCCTGGTTCAGGCCTTCATCACCTCTCACCTTAATTGCTGAAAGGCTTCCTAATTGATTCCCCTGCCTCCAATCTCATAATCCATTTTTTCACACACTTGCCAAACTATAAATTTTTAAACTACAGGTTTATGTCATTCTTCTTGTTAAGAAGTGTTGCTGGTGCGTCCCACTCCTTTAGGATAAAATACAAACTCTTCTGGTTCGCATTTAGAGCCTTTTGCAATTTGGCTATGACCTCTCTCTAGGCGGATTACACAATTCTATCCCTTGCATGCTATGTTCCAGGCAAATCATCCTACTTGCTAATTCCTGTACGTGATAGTCTGACTTCTGCCTCTGTGCAAATGTACAGGATGTCCCCCATGCCTGAAATGTTCTATCTTTCCATCTCTACCTAGTGGAACCCCTAAATCTCCTTCCTTCAAAGCTCAGGTCAACTGCTACCAATTCTGCCCTCCCAAATGTGATGTACAAATTCTGCACATAGCTTGTGTTTATCTGTGAATACATCATATCTTGTCAAAAGAATATAAGCTCTTCAAGGGTAGGGATTATCTCACTTTTGTATTTGTATCTCTAGTGCCTACCTCACAGCAGGTACTTAATAAAAGCTTGAATGACTGATCCACTAAAGTTCTCAATCTTTATCTAGTGTCATTAATTTTTGCTCCATAATAATTTGACCTTTTCTGTTGACCTATTTCATTCATTTCTCATCCTTTATGCAAAACCGATCCACTTAAATTTCCCCAGTTTCCTGATTTTCATACCATGCTGATTTATAAGGGAACAACTGAAGATCAGCTCTTAGAGTAAAGCTATAAGTCAAATTCTGAAGCAACACCCCCACCCCCAAACTGATTTCCAAACTATCTTATTATCCAGGGATTTTTTTTTTAATTTTTTTTAATTTTTTTAATTTTTTTATTTTTTTAATGTTTAACAATCACTGCCATACAATTGCGATTTTATCCCTCCCCACCCACCCCCCACTACCTCCCTCCCCACAACTGCATACAATTCTGTATAGATTCTACATATACTTTCCTATTGAGTATATTTTCACTATAGTCATGCTATGTAGTCAGACTAAGATAAATGAAAGAATCCGTATAACAAATCAGAACATGATACACAAACAGATACACATACACAAACATGATCTGCTACATTATGTGAGTGACTTCCATATTTCTCTCTCTGAGTGTGGAAGGCATTTTGCCTTGAGGTCCACCATTGGGATTTTTTTTTTTTTTCAGAAGTTCTTGTGTTATTACAAAAATCTAAGTCTACCAGAAAAAACTCTCACACACTGTGGTTGTTGCTGTGCATAAAGTTCTCCTGGTTCTGCTCCTTTCACTCAGCATCAGGTCATATAAGTCCTTCCAAGCCTCTCTGAAGTCTTCTTGTTCATCATTTCTTATGGCACAGTAGTACTCCATTACATTCATATACCATAATTTATTCAGCCATTCCCCAATTGATGGACATCCCCTTGACTTCCAGTTTTTGGCAACTACATAGAGTGCTGCTATAAATATTTTTGTACATGTGGGACCCTTTCCCATTTTTATGATCTCTTGGGGATATAGTCCTAGTAGCGATATTGCTGGGTCAAAGGGTATGCACATTTTTGTAGCCCTTTGGGCATAGTTCCAAATTGCTCTCCAGAATGGTTGGATGCGCTCACAGCTCCACCAACAATGAATTAGTGTTCCAACTCTCCCACATCCTCTCCAGCATTTATCATTTTCTTGTTCTGTCATGTTTGCCAATCTTATAGGTGTGATGTGGTACCTCAGAGTTGTTTTGATTTGCATCTCTCTAACCAATAGTGATTTAGAGCATTTTTTCATATGATTATAGATAGCTTTAATTTCTTCCTCTGAAAATTGCCTGTTCATATCCTTTGACCATTTATCAATTGGGGTTATCCAGGGATTTTTAAGGTAATGTTACACTGCTTGAAATTAGCAGGGCTTAAGTTAATACAATGTTTTAAGGCATTTCATAAGAAAGCCACTTATAAAGGAATTCACTGAAATCAATGTACAGCATTATTGTATCATACAAGCATTTAATTTTATGTGCTCAATCCAGGAATGGCTCCTTTGGACACATCATCTTTCCTCATCTCATCTCTTTCCCTCCCTCTCTCTTTCTCTCTTCCTAACGTTTCTCTTTCTCTCTCTACCTGCATTGCTGAGCTGAACCAAGACAAGTAAAGTAGGTGCAAGGGTCCTGGAACTGAGGCTGTCAGTCAAAGGTTCCAGGGATTTTTAATGCCTTAAGTTCTTTAACATTTCTTTTTCTTGGTCTTTTCCCTTAGTACTGATCTCCCAGAACGCTAGCATCCTTGCATGGCATTGTGGAAGTTTTACCTTGTAGAAACAAGGATATTGTGGATACCTCCTGTTACCAAAACCTCAGCTCTAGTTTTTGTGATGGGGAGAAAGATCTAGTCTGGACATTGCTAAACCAGGTCGTCCTTGACCTAGGGACTCCTGTTTCCTTCCCTGGGGTAGACACAAAGGATGTGGGCCATTGTTTATTTCACATAAAAGTATAAGAAATAGTCTTTCCCACAGTCTGACCACTTGCCCAGCTTTGCATCATCTCTCCCCACTGTAACCTTTGAGTTGTGGGAAAGGAATTTTCCTCTTCACTCACATTTCATCAGAATGAAAGAGATGATATTTGAGCTAAATAAAAGTGAAGGCTTCAGTGAAGCCAGAAGAAGCATTAAACTTATGGCTAGAACACATCAACTTTAACCATGTGTCTACTTATGTCAATGTATGAGAAACACCTCTGAGTACCTACATACTGCTCCAGTCTCCCAACAGAGAGGACCAGCTAATTCTGATGAGAATTAAAGCCAGACACTTTTGTGATTTTGTCTTACTTGCTAAGTTTAGAACTTAAACACTGTGTAAGATGTGACTCCAATGTAAGGTTAAAAACATTTTCACAGATCATAATCCTATGATGATATGGTAAGCAGCCTGGCAGAAAGCACATATTATCTCACATTTCTTCTGTTCCAAAGGGGAGAATAGTACCTGACATGTACACAGTATTTTAAGATTTACAAAGCACTTCAGAGAAGTTTCCTTTAAACCTTACAACAAACCTATGAGGTGTATTATCATTCCTACAGATATTATCAAGCTCATCTTACAGATGAGAAAACTGGGTATTAGAGAAGTTTAGTGACCTGCCCAAGGACACAGTTAGTAAAAGTCAGAGTGGAATTCTAACTCATCGTGTAATTCAAGTTCAGCATTTTTACATTACACTGTACCATGTGTACTACTATTGTACTAATAGGAGAAAAAATAAGAATGAAAGATATTACTTACTGAAAATGAATTTTCCAGTGTTGAAAAGAAAATTGGACATAAGAACCCAATAAACTATCATGGCTCCAATGAGAGATACCAGGGAGAACAGCAGACCAGACCACTGACCAAAGGAGCCAAAATAATGTTTGCAAACATCTGGAAATTCCCAGTTAGTGGTATCTAATGAAGCTAGAAAAAGGGAAAAAATAAGATGGGTAGATTAAGTCAAATATTTCATACTGACATAGCAGTTCTTATCCCTAAAGTATCTTAAAATGCTTATCAAAAATTTGGGTTATTCTGCATTGGAAAGATTTATTTCAATAGACCTCCTTTAAAGGACAATCTCTTATATTTGAATAAAGTATACAAGTCTTGGCTACCCTTTGCACTTTGAAAGGCAATAAGCAGACATACACAACATATCCTGGAATTAGTTCACTTATGGAAATTTTGTTATTTCTGTAGTGAAATACAGCAGTTATTCAAGATATGCTTAACAACACCATGCAGACCAGTGTTTTAGGAACAGAAACTAGCAATGAAACCTATAAAATTTAGAAGTTGGACACTTCTGTCCAAGTGAGAAGTGAGAACAGTCCTAGTAAAGGGACCTGAAATAGTTATGCATAAACAAGACATCAATTTAATAAGAAAACTCTTCTAGTTTCAGTTCTAAGTAAATATTATTTCTAAGGAAAGTCAAGGGGCAGCATCTAGTGAATTACAATAATGGAAGAACCTGGGTATCTCTAAGTAGTTTATGGTCTGTCTTGTCCTGATAGCTGTGCTTAGCTCTTATAAATAAGCCCTTTTCATGGAAGAAGGAAGAGACAGAAGGAGGGAGTAACAGAGTTTGGAACTCAGCACTTTAAATAAAAATGTTAAACAACTGTAATGACAAACAAATCAGCTTTTAGAAACACTTCTGTCTTTGCAACAGCCCCCAGAGGCATGCGATAAAATGACCAACTCACGTCTAACTCACAGTTCAAACTGAAAGGTAAAAAAGAATACATTCATCATGGTCTTAGAATATGAAAACTTTATAAATGTTTGATGGTAACTCTGTAACTATAAAGGAATATTAAAATTAACTGTCATTCAGTCTTACCCACAAAATCTAGGCAAAAAGTTAAACCAAAAACCACATGGCTTTTATTTATAGTTTCCCCAGAACTGTGGAAGGCGGCCCCAAGTTAGTAAATAACTTGGTTATCAAATGAGACAGTGTCTGTGAAATGCTATGCAAACTTTAATGATATGAGAGCTATTATTATCACAATCATCATCATAATAGTTGCACTGGATTTTTCAGATGTTGCTGGCCAAGGGGTCCAGTATCCATCAGATGCTGCTTGGTAATAATATTGCTGATAAGGCTAGATTCTTACTAAAAAAAGGCACAGCCTTAGACCCCTTAATTTTCTACACATGTTTAAGCTACTTCCAAACTCAATCCAAATTCAATCATTTCTTTTCCCACTAAAGGGGCTCCCAATATTCTAAAAAAAAAACCCAAAATCCAAAACCTCTCAAAACTAAGAACGGAGCTCAAGAAGCTGGAGAGCTTACTTAGAGAAAAGCCAGAATGAAACAAAATAGCTCCAGGCTTTTAGTCTATCCTGGTACAATCCAGTAAATGTCTATTTTGGCCTAAACATTTCGAGAACAAGAAAAAAAAGTTTGAAAAAATCTATAAGGAAGGAGTATTAAAATTCAGTGAAATTCAAAGAAATATTTTTGTTGCATTTTTTCCAATATTTTTCTAGTTGGTATTTCTACTTTTAAGAGAAGCCCCTCCAAATTTATATGAAGCATTTGTAGAATTAAAAGACTCACCCTCAATGGACAAAAATATAAGTCCAGTAAATATACTTCAAATAAAAGTCTCATTTAAAATAGATGGCATGTCCTCCCTAACTTTCAGATCCTTTTGAATAGCATATTACATCAAAAATGAGTGCAATTTTGCAAAGTCATATACTTCCTTGGATTTCAAAAGCAGACACTATTATCTTGAACATTTTCATCAAACACAAGTCTTTTCTCGAGGATAGGAAGGTGGTGTATTTTGGGTTCATAGTGTTGTCTGTACTTTCAGGTAAGATCTCTATGTCAGCTGGGTTTGATTAATTGCTTTTTTGTTGTTGGTATAAGGAAAAGTCTCTAGGGGTATAGTTATTGGGAAAAAACTTATAAAATGCTTCGATTAGACATTCAAAAAGTAAAATGTAGGTGACCTAAAACTTAAAAAAAATAAGTAAAAATAAAAGTTAATGATTGAAGAATGAGAGACAAGAGAACTTTAGGGACATGGTAGATCATCAATAAATGCTTAATGATTAATACCCACATCGGTGATCTATTTCAGTAAGTCAGATTCTTACATATCATGGTCCGTGATTTTACTACTCTGTAGCAGCAATAAAGCGTTAAAAGACCCATCAGAAGGATGATACAGATTCCAGTGGTAAATCCAGCCTGTGTAAATACAAAAATGGTTTTACTTGCAAAATACAGTGCAAAAAACATTGTCAGATGAGCACAAAACTATTTGTACAAGTATAAATAGAGAAAAAACAAAACTATAAATCTCCAAGAAATATCATGAACCCATGATTATATAACCCCAGGATCATTAAAAATATCCAGGAACTGCAAATTGGTAAAAATTCCAAAAGATGGGATTAATTGCTGTTGGAGGGATGGGCATACTAGTATATTGTTGGTGAAATGAATTAGTACAATAATTTTGGAAAGTAATTTGGAATTATGCAAACAAAGTGACTAAAATATCCATACTTTTTAACCCAGAGATTTCACTACTAGGTTTATAGTCCAAAAGGCCACTGATAAGAACAAAGTCATATACTCCAAAATATTTACAACAGTACTTTTTTGAATGTCAAAGAATTGGAAATAAAGTAGCTGCCTATCACCTGGAACCAGAGGTGAGGAACTTGTGGCCTCGAGGCCACATGTGGCCTTCTAGGTCCTCAGGTGCAGGCCTTTTGACTGAGTCCAAGTTTTACAGAACAAATCCTTTTATTAAGGGGATTTGTTCTGCGAAGTTTGGATTCAGTCACACATGAGGCTGCACTTGAGGATCTAGAAGGCCACATGTGGCCTTCAAGGAAGCAGGTTCCCCACCCTTGGGACAAACTGTGGTATATAAATGTATATGAATATGAATATGAATGAATGTAATATTACTGTGCTATAAGAAATGAAGAATATGGACAGAGAAACAAGGAAAGAGTTACATGAATTAATAGAGAGCAAAGTAAGGAGGCCTGAGAAAACAACATACACAATGAGAACAATACCGTAAATGGTAAAACCACACACAAAAATCCAAAGTGAATGTTGTGAAGTTACAAAGAAGTGTCACTTCAGGAGACACAAGAACATAAACTATCCCACACCTTCGTACAAGTGAGAGGTCCACAGGGACGGTGCCTTACACATATTTTCAGACTTTTTTAAAATGTCTATCAGTTTTGCTGATTTCTTTTGTCTTTTTTTGTTTTCCTTTAAAAATATTATTTCTTAGGGAATAGTCTAGTGATGTGCACACAGACACGCCACACACACACACACACGCACCCACCCACCTACTCACCCAAAAAAATACCCATTTAAAAAATTTTTTTAAATGCTCAGAAACCCTTGGAAGAATGGAACTCAATTACTGATTAATCAGCTAATTATTTTGTTAAAAGTTTATCATGCAAAGTTAATAACATTTTTACTATAATTCTTAAGATGCAAAGAAAAAATTATTTTTAGGCAAAAGGTGACGGAAAAATTACCTGTTTTACTGCCCATGGAATACTTAGTATAGATGTTCCCATCATAGTATTCCAAATCATGAAACTGAAAAAAGCAAAGAAATGGCAGTGAGAAACTGGAACTTGGCTCTGTCAGTAGCTAAAAGTAAATTTAAACTATGATGTTACTGGAAAAAAGCCTGGTTTTGGAATAAGGAAGATCAGAGTTCAAAATGCTCCCTCTCAACACCTCCTGGTTGTGATAGCCACAGAAAGTGCCTGAACTTCTCAGCTAATAGGTCTGGACAAAACAAACACACCACTCACTTTCATTCCCACATAATATAAGTAACTACAGAGAAAACGGCTGTACGTACATTGTGACCAAGCTGGTGTTTTTACCATAACCATCAGCGTAGCATTCCACTTTAAAGGCAGAACCCAGTGGACTGTATACATAGAGATCTTCAGGGGCTGGGAGCACGTGATCAGGTGCAATCTGGCAAACAGATGAACAGAATAAAATAAACGTGAGCTGACCAGGAGCCATGGCACCATGAGACTTCTTTATTCGGCAGCAGAATACCTCAACACTGACCAGTGTACTGTTGACAGATAGAAGACAACTAAAAATATTCTTTTTCAAGTTAAACGGGAGAACCTGGTTTAATTAGAATCATGGTTCCAGAAAAATCAGGGTGCATATAATATATAGTAGATATACACATACACACATATATACATGGTGTACATATATAGATATATATACAGCACATGGTGTATATATATGTATATATAGTAAGTACATAGCGTGTGCGTATATATGTAAAGAGAGAGTGTGTGTGTAAATATTTACCTGCAATTCAACTTCCTAGAACATTCAACTAATTAGATTTTTTTCCTTCACTTTTACGAAGAAGAAACTAACAAGAAGGGATTCTTTTTTTAAAGAAAAAAAGGAGCTAAAAAGGCTTCTTCTAGAAGGCCAAGCTCAACATCTCTTTGGTCCTGTGTTTTATCAATCTACAGCAGGGTACAATGACAACTGTACTGTATCATAATACTACTATGGCACTATAGGATTCTGAGCTGCCTTCAGAATCCCTGAAAAGGAAGAAATTGCATTTAGTACCGTTCTGATTTTTGGTCTATTGAACTGGTATTGTAATACTCTGAAAAGTGGTCATCTCTCTCTCACTATAAAACCACTCTATATACAAATATGTGCATATGATATATACATGTACATGCCTACTATCTATACATACATACAGATATATGCATACATACACGTATATGTCATTTCCCAGTTAAAGTATTAAATTAACCAGAGCATCCGATTTTGAGCAGAGGTTTACTATAACTTAAATAAAACAACTAGCTCAACCTATAATGATATAGTTTTTGAATGCTTATTTTTTCATCAATCCCCTTGGTGAAAAGGATGTATTTTTTTCCTGCTGTCCTCTGTCCTATTTTGAAGAAAGTATTAAAGGCAAATGTAAAATGCTACATGAATTTTTAAAAACTATACAAGTATACAACAGGGGATGCAAAGGTTAGAAAGCTATTTATGTGAAAAAAGAATGGGAGGGCAGGAGAGGGGAGTTAATGAGTCCACAGAGGCACGGCACTCCAAGAAGCTGATGTGAACTTGGACTGGATTAGCAGAGAATACTACCTCTGGAGGAAAGAAACAGCACTATATGTGTACTCTCATTAAAACCCATCTGAAGAATGAAGAATCAGAACCAGTTCTGGATGCCACATGGAAAGAAAGGAGACAACTACAAACCGGACCACATCCAGGGATTTATCAGGATAGTGAAGAGAAGTGGGTAAATGTCACATATCAGTTGAAGGAACTGAAGAAAAAGCTTAGAGAAGAGAAGGTTTGGGAGACGTGATAGGAAATACTCTGGAGAGTCATCATAGAGAAAAGGGATGATTTATTTTCCTTGGCCTTGGTGGGGGGCAAGTTAGCAAAAATTAGTGAAATTACATTGGAGGTGAATTTTGGCTTAATAAAAGGAGACTTTTCCTAAAAGTTAGAGCTGTTCCAAAACATAATCTAGCACTTTAGGAAGGAGTAAGCTCCTGGTCTACGGAGAGCTCTAAACAGGGCACATGATCCTCTGTCAGGAATGCTATAAAGAAGATTCGTGTAGCTTTGTGGGTAAATTGGAATGACCTCTCAAGTCCCTTCTAATTTTAAGATTCTTTGATTCTTTATAAAAATGTAATTCCTTGAGGTCAAATAGTCTTCCCAAATAAGCAATCATCGGGACAGGGCCTTGCTAGCTGAAATCAACCAATAAGTATGTATTAAATGTTTGCTATCTGTCTGGCACTGTGTTAGGCACAGCAATGGGGAAAAACATACGATGTAGGGTTAATGCCCCTAAAAGGCTATGACATGGTTAGGGACACGACATCAGTATATTAGGGAAAAGGAAGTCTAGCAAGGTATGATAATAGGACGAAGGACCAATAAAAACTACATGTGCGTTAGAGATCATCCCTAAAGAAGTTCTCTCCTTTTTCATGGGGGAGTAAGGCCTAGTATATCCAGAACCAGAGTAAAATGAAACTGGAAAATATGTAACAAAATAAATAAAAACAGAATACAACACAGATAACGCTAATTTGTAGTTCTTAAGTCCATGTGTGGCTTAGAGGGGTCTGTTTCCATTTGAGTTTGATACCACTGATCTAGATGATGCTTATATGCATTTGGGATCTCTCCCAACTGCCTTCTGTTTGGTTATCAGGAATCACACACACACACACACAGACACACACAGAGACACACACAGAGACACACACACGCACTTGCACTGTCCATTGCCTGGCTGCCCAGCTACACCTGGGGGAGATGGTGACACATCAGGAGCAGAATCAGCTGATGCTGGCACTCTCTCTGAGAGACCCTATGGGTGTACCTGTGCCAGCAGGAGTGGGATCCTGGAGCTCAGGCTCTTGTGATCTCCAACTCCCATAACATACAAAACAATCAGAAGATGAAGAAAATGTAGGTAAGTGGTATAGACTACAGATGTATAAAACACAAAGAATTTCAGAGAATGCACAGATCCATGTGAATTAGAGCATGAGAAGCTAATTCCTCTGAAGCGTGGCAGCAGGCTCCTCACATTACCTGGTAAAAAAGGAAAGGTGTGTTTTGGACACCACTAAAATAACTCAGCAAACTGCTTCTTTGGGAGACAGATACTGGGAAAATGGGTCAGATGTTTGCCTCTCCTTGATTATTCTGGGACCTGGGAAGTGATTCTTTTAGCCACAGCATGAAAGCACACTAAACTCGGCAGGTAGGAAACTGACTGTCCCAGCCTGTGAAGTGAGTGGGGGGAGAAGGCGGCAGTCTGGGATAGGACTAGAGGAGGATGTGCAAAAGAAACTGATGTGGGGTGGTGGGAGAAGTAGAGAGTCTGAGCACAAAGACAAGAATACTGTGGTTGCTTTTGGGAAAGTCCCGGTCATGTCACCAGCCAGATACTTAATTTTTTTCTTTCATTATTTTAAAGTAAAAATTTGAGGGAAAAGGAGAAATTATGCAAGTAAAAATATAGCCAAATGTCACTGTTCCATAATATATTTCGCACTTAACATTTCTCCCATCCTTGTAAAATGTATTTTGGCTGTCTCCGGCACCATATTAGATCTTTATCATCAGTTTTGTTTATTCCCTTTCCAGACTTACTTCCCAAAGCGGGACTCTGTTAGGGCCAGGCTCTGAGTATTTCTGGAGAGAATGCCTGAGTCTCTATTTGGTACAGATTTGTCTTCTCTGGGGTCCTGCTACTACTTTTTCCAGGCATTGAAAGCCAAATTCTTCACAGATCTCAGGCGATGGCTCTTACTGGAAACCTGTAAACTTTCATTGCACCCAAAGTCCTCCTGGGAAATGCTGTCACACAGGAAAGTTCATAAAAGCAAGCACACCACAATGTTTCTCTTCTTTGCTTCCTTTGTTAACCAACATGAGGCAGGCTTGGTGTGCTTAAGTCAAATGTTTATTTACCCCTCTTGGGGTCTAAGGCTAATTGAGTTGAAGCTAAATCTAATGCAGTCAGAATCAGCCCATCCTTACAGCAGTACCCTCAGGTGGTCCACATTGGCCCTTGAGAGAAGAAACTAGTTCTGTCCTGGATCACAAGGTTCAGGTCACTTTACAATCAGATCAAGTTAACATGGGGTGCACACCTCAACTAGCAATATGAAGGCCCAGAAAAATAAGAGAAGAAATCTAGGCTTTTCCTTCCCTCAATAATTACTTTGGTCACCTCTCCAATCTAGCTTAATCTTTACCATCAGAAAAAAAAGTTTTGTTGGTCAGTTTTTTTCTTTTTAATTCACAGGCTTTCATATATCACTTAACATACTTAATGTGATTATTCTGTGAGAAAGCCATGTTACACTTTTAGGTTTCTAAACCAAAAAAAAAGAAACAAAAGAAAAAAAAAGTCTTTAAATATGTGAATAGGTGCTAAAAAAAAAAAAGTACAGCATATATCCAAATTTTCCCTTGAGTTTTTAATCTCTTCTCTCCTCCTCCCCTACCAAAACAAAACCCTCAAAATGAAAAAAATAAAAAAACAAACACCTGCCACAAAATGTGGGATGGCTCTCTATAGCTTTCCAACTTTCATCAGAATTCCAGTCCTTCAAAGACCCAAAGTACTATTGGGGTTTCAGAAATAACTGTTTTCCCAGGATCCCTGGGAGTAGGGATGACTTAGATGAAGTTCAGGCTCTCCAGGGCTGCTGCTCTTCAAAGAGGAGGTCAGAGCAGTTTTCAGACAGTGAGGAGAAAAGCTGTTAGCCCTCGCCAATGCTGCCCGTGGCATCTGGCCAGATCAAAGTTCGATCAGAATGGCAACCATGTGGGAGCTGCCATGGTTTACACTGTGGTTGATTTACTGTTTGTTTCAATGTATTATCAGAAACCTGGACTTTGCTCCTCACCAGTGCCCGGTCGGAGGGGGTTGTGAGTCGGCTATAGTAATGAATTCGCTTGTTCATGGCAGAGGCATGGTCAGTGACCCTCGGAGTGTCATTAGTCACATTGATGATGCTTGCAGGCTCCACATAAAAAGGCCTGAAAGACAGAATACACACAAGAAAAAACAGTAGTTTGCCAGGGTTCTTATGGGCCAGAAATTCTGGAAATCAAACATTTCAGTAAAGAACTTCTTGGCCTCCCTTTGAGAGGGGCTGCCAGGCACCAGCAAATAGCATTGCCCTCTCACTCTTGGTGGGAAAGGAAAAGTGTCACAAAGGTGCATTATCTAAATCTATGGAATAGAACTTTGCTATTATAAGTCTTTTACCGTAAGTTATACTTTGATAAATGTTGAGGAATGTGGTAATTGAAGGGACAGAGGGAAATGCCCTTGAAGCAGTTATTAGGATGAAATATGGCAACATTCAGTCTCTGTCATGAAATATGGACAGTTTTGAATGTTTTCTCAAGAAGCTTTTGGCACCAAACTGGAGAAATAAAATGAAGGAAAGTCCCTTATTTCGGGTCATCTTCTTAAAGATGGGCCAGGACTAGTTCCTATGATAAACAAAGATCACATTTCTTGGCTTGGATACAGGGCAAGGGACAGGCCTTTCAACTATCTCGCTTGTAATGTTCTCCCACAATAGCAAGAACTTCCACCTCAGGGTCCTACTGATACCTGGCTTCATTTTTTCCATTTCTTAATTTTGCCCCTCCTTAAAGAGTCTTTCCCTTATTACTGCTATAATAAACTCCCTTCCTAAGTATCCAAAACATAGTCACCTCTATCTAAAGTCCTGCTCAACTCTAAAAATCCATGATTCAATGCTCTGGAGATAAGCCCTATTAGGTCCTTATTCTACAAAAGGACTGTTTCTCTGCGAAAGAATGATCAACTTCCACTTTAAAGCCCTTCCCAACCTATATTTCCAGTCTCTCTATACATTATTCCCCTCTCTATACACTATGGTTCAGCCAAAATGGCCTTTTCTCCGCTTCTGGAACATGGCACTCTATCTAGCTTCTTGGTTCCTGTGCAATGGCCAGACCATGTGCCAAGAGTATACTTCTCTTCATTATCTCAGAAAATTCATCTCTTCCTTCAAGACTGAACTTAAGAACAACTTTGTATGTGAGGACTTTTCTGATCCTCCCAACTGTTATTGCTGTCCTTGGCATTTAACAATCTTGTAATGACTTTGTATATACTTTTACACATACGTATTCCCCACTCCCACCCCCAACGACATAATCACCTTGGGAGCACTGAGGATTGCATTCTGGATCTTTGTATTCCCAGACCCCGGTACAGTTCTTGGCACACAGCAGATGCTCAGTAAATACTTAATGACTTCGTGCTTGTATGTTGCACCTCCCTCCTTCCCCTCCCCAAGAAGGTAAACTAAAAGGAAGGGATGATTTTTATTTTGTTTCCATATTTTTAACACCTAGCACAGTACCTTCCACGCAGCTAACTGGACTAGTCTGGCAAAATTTTCTTTTTCTTTCTTAATTTTTTTTCTTTTTTTTTTCTTTTTTTACAAATTCTATGTTATTGATAAGAATTCAACACTCATCATCTTTTGAAATAGCCTTCTACAAATAAATTTTCAACATAAACTATTCTACTAGATTTGTTTCTATTATAGTCTTACTTATTATTTTACCAACATAAAGCACATTAGAAGCATTTAAACACGAGAGAAATGCAGATTTCCAAATTCCCCTATAATCTACCCCTTTTGAAAAGTCTATGGTATTAATATCACCTACTCAGTTGGTCTCAAGCTGCTAAAAAGCTGTCCAGGAAGTGCTAAATTTATTGGTTCTTGACCTTTCACAGAGAGCTGTCACAAGTTCAGCTGGCTTGGGAATTCTGAAAATACAGTGTGGCTCTGGAATTTTTCCTTTAAGAGTTCTGATAGAGACATGGCATATCTGTATAAGACATATTTTGTAATCCCTTCAAAATGAACTTTCTTTTTAAAAAATACATAATCCAACATATTACAAGTATTATTAGAAACAAATGTTCAAATCCACATCAGGAAGAATAGTGATCTAACTTATACTTTCAACTTAAGCTCATTTTGATTTGAAAAGACTTAGTAACCATCATCATTTTACAATGTTTAATTTAGAATATAAGACCTTTGAAACTGGGACTAAATTTCATTTCCTCATATTTTTATATGAAAATATAAAAACATTCATTTCTCTTTAGAATGACAATGTTCTCCAAAATGATCCAGAAAATGCACCAGACTGAGTCCTGATTGGGAAATGTAAGGAAAGAATCACTGTGAGTCATTTTTCCAGCCCAGTTTGGCATAGGGACACAGACAGAGATGACTGAGGATACCATGGATGAGGGCTAGCCAGAAGTATATGGAGGAATGTTCTAGCACAGGGAGCACCAGATGGAGAAGAGATCTAGCACCTAGATCTAGTACAAAGGGACCTAAATTTGTAAAGGGTGAAGGAATAGGTGTCCACTGGCAGATCTGTTGCTCACAGACCTGTTCAGACCTGGCAGATCTGTTCCAGGTCACAGATCCAAGAAAGACTGAGGTGGGGCCCTTCTACTGGTAGAATTCCAGGGTGAGAAGTAGTTGTAGGTGCTAGATGGTGCATCAAACAAAGAGCAAGTTCAGAAGCAAGAAGCAGCAGGTGTATGATTCTAACCCAGGAGCAGTCTCAGTTCCAGCTTCCAGTCCAACTGGAAAACTGAAGAGAAAGAGCCAGGACAGGAATCTAAGATCAAAGGAAAATCTGTAGTTCTGTTATCCTGAACTAGCAAAGCCTTCCAGCTGGATAACAAGGGCTAAATCAGCAATCTACTGGACTTTCAAATAGGGCAAAACAACAGGCATGTGTGCTCAGACCCAAACCCTGGTCAGGAATTTGAAAATCTCGGATCAGAGTGGGGTGTGGAGGGGCGGAAAATCGGACTTTGGCCTGGATGAGGCCATTTTAAGAACAATGAAAACTTGTGGGGGAGGAGAAGAAAAAGAAAATATAAGGTACAGCAAAACAATGGAAGGGATAATTTAAAAAAATCACTGGACTACCTGAAAGCCATGATCAGAAAGTGATCCTAGACATATTTTAAGAAATTATTTTAAAAAACATGCCCAGACCTCTTAGAACTAGAATGAAAAGTAAATACAGAAAGAACCTACCAGTCAGTCACCTCCTGAAAGAACTCCCAAATGAAAATTTTCAGAAACAGTATAGCCAAAATCTAGGGCTTTCAGGTTAAAAAAATTTTTTTACAAATAGTCAAAAAGAAAGAAATAAAATCCTGAGGGACTACAGTCAGGATCTCAAATGATTTAGTAGTCACCACTATTAAGAAGCAGAGAACTTGGAACATAATATTCCAGAAGGTAAAGGATATAAACAGATAGATACATGTGTGTATGCACTTATAGTTAGGAATAATGTACCCAACACAACTAAGTATGATCCTATATTCAGGGAAGGAAATGGACCTTTAAGGAAATAGAGAATTTTCAAGAAACTTGAGAAAAAAACAAAGTTGCATAGAAAGTTTGCAATGAATTGCAAACAAAGAAATCAAGATAAGTATAAAAAAGTAAACATAAGCAACTCATCATATGGAACTAAACAAAAATAAATTGTTTGCATTCTAATATAGGAAGGTGACACATATATCCTCTCTGAACCCTATCATTATCAGAGGTCACACAGGAAATCTAATTAGGCAGGTCTAGATTACATCTTGATGATCTTAAAAGAAGATTAGAAAGGGAGGGCAAGAGAAATATATTAAGCAAAGAAAGGGAAGGGAAGATTAGGGCAAACTACCCTAATTTGTGTATGCAAGTAGAAGTCTATACAAACAAGGAGGAAAGGGTAGGGGAAGAAGGTGCCACTTGAAAGTCACTGTCTTCTGAACTGGTCAAAGAAGGGAAGAATGTACACACAGAATTGGGTACAAAACCACATTTCACTAAATAGGAAAACACAGGAGGGTATGAGGAGAAGGGAGAGTGGGGCATAAGTGAGGATAAATTAAAAGAGGGATTAGTCTTTTTTAAAAATACTATTTTATTTTTTTAATTACATGTAAAGACATTTTTAATATTAATATTAAAAAACTGAGTTCCTCTCCCAAGACAGTAAGCAGATTGATACAGGTTATACATGTATAATCAAGTAAAACATATTTCCATATCAGTCATGTTGTGAAAGAAGACACAGACCAAAAAAAAAAAAAACCAACACAAAAAAGTGAAAAGCAGTGTGCTTTGATCTGCATTCGAACTCTATCAGTTCTTTCTCTGGGTGTGGACAGCATTTTTCATCGAGAGTCCTTGGGAATTGTCTTGGATCATTGCACTGCTAAGAAAAGCAAAGTCACTCACAGGTGGTTATCGCACAATACTGCTGTTACTGTGTACAGTGTTTTCCTGGTTCTGCTCATTTCATTCTTCATTAGTTCACCTAAGCCAAGGTTTTTCTGAAATCATTCTGCTTGTCATTTCTTATAGGACAACAGTACTCCATTACAATCATGTATCACACCTTGTTCAGCCATTCCCCAGTTGATGGGCATCCCCTCAATTTCCAATTCTTGGCCATCACAAAAAAAGCTAGCATTCCCCCCTCCCCCCCCACGACATACACACCTTTTTTAATCTCTTCAGAAAATAGGCCTAGTAGTGGTATTACCAGATCAACATGTATGCACAGTTTTATAGCTCTTTGGACATTTGCTCTCTAGAATGTTTGGATCAGTTCACATCATCAGTATCACGATCAGTCCACCAACAGTACATTAGTGTCCCAGTTTTTCCACATTCCCTCCAACATTTATAATTTTCCTTTTCTGCCCAATCTGACATGTGTGAGGTGGTACCTTGGAGTTATTTTAATTTATATTTCTCTAATCAATAGTGATTTAGAGCATTTTCTCCTATGACTATAAACATTTGGTCTGAAAACTGCTTATTCATATCTTTTGACCATTTGTCAATTGAGGAGTGACTTGCATTCTTAAATATTTGACTCAGTTCTCTACATATTTGAGAAATGAGGCCTTTATCAGAGATACTTGCTATAAGAATTGTCTCCCAGCTTTCTGCTTTCCTTCTTATCTTGGGTTTGTGCAAAACCTTTTACTTTATAATTAAAAAGATCCATTTTGTATCTCCTAATGCTCACCCTCTCTTGTTTGGTCATAAATTCTTCCCTTTTCCATAGATGACATGTAAGCTACTCCTTGGTGGGATTAGCCTGAAGCAAAACAAATTCTAAGGATGTACAAAAATAATTTACAGCAGCTCCTTGTGGCAGCAAAGAACTGGAAACTGAGAGGGTGTCCACCAACTGGAAAATGGCCAAACAAGTTATGGTATATAAATGTGATGGATGGGGATGGTTCCAGAGAAACCTGGCAAGATGTGTATAAACTGATGCAGAAGGTGAGGTGAGTGGAAGTAATAGAACAACTTATACGACAACAATACAGGAAAGACAAACAACTTTGGAAGACTTTGGAACTCTAGTCAGTGTAATGACCAACCATGTTTCCAGAAGAGTCATGATGAAATATGTTAACCATCTCCTGATTGAGGTGAAGGTTTCAGAGTGCAGAATGGGACTTTTTTTTTTAAACTTGGACAATGCAGGTATGTTTTGTTTTATAATATGTTTGTAACAGGGATTTGGTTTTTCTTTCTTTGTCCACTTTGGAGGAGGAAAAATCAGGGAGAAGAAGAGTTTTGTTGATTGAGAAAGAAAATTATTTTAAATATTTGCCTGGGTACTAAGAAGTAACTTGTCCATGGTCACATAGCTAAAATAGGTGAAGATTCAAAGGTCATTCTTCTTTATAACACGACTAATGTGAAAATAGGTTTAATAAGAATGTATACAAAAAGCCAGGATCAAACTGCATGCCATCATGGCATGGAGTGGCATGGAGAGATGGAGAGAAAATCTGGAACTCAAAATCTTATGGAAGTGAATGCTGAACACTAAAAATAATAAAAAAAATGATTCAAAGATCTATTCTACTTACTACACTACACTGCCTCTCATATTGTGCATATTAGTATTTAATAAATGTTCATGAAATAAATTCATCAATTTATCTATGCTAAAAAAAGAATTATAGTGTGACTGAAGATATTTTCAACATTAAGTAGAAGAAACTGTTTTGCTAACTTACATAATCATTATAGGCATGCCAAGACTAAAGGAACACAGGAAACACACTTTCAGGATACAACAAAATTTCAAAAGTGCTTTAAAAGCAGAATCTAAATCCCACTTTTCCCTTTAGTATACTTGTAAATATGAAAGCCTTGTTTTTGTAAATCACCATTTTCTTTCTATGCTACATTCTTTAAATTATTCCAAAACTTTTAGCCTTTTCCTTCTACCTTAGACTATTTTAAATCTGAAATGTTATAATAATTTCATGACTATTAATTACTTAATAAACACTAGTTGATTGATGATAACTTAAAAACATGCACTTCTTTGTATTCTTAAGTGCTGAGAACTGCCTGCCAGATTATTTTTGAGATGGTTCATCACAGGACACAATGTTCATCTTCTGAAATGACATCCCGGAAATAAACATTTAAAATAACCAATTGTCCCAAAGGACCTTTTTCTACCTGCAAAGTGAAATCTTCTGTGACTGCCAAGCACCATTTTAATAAAGAGGGGAAAACAAAGGAGTTTGTGCCTGGAAATTCCCTGGCCTCTTGTGAAACATCTTGGTGATCTATAGCTTGCTGACATGCTCCTCACTTCCCACACAGCTGAAGGCTACTTCTTTTGGCAACCATACCACATCCCCTTTCATGCTGTCCACTCCCTACAGCCCATTTTCTCTTTTGGCCCTCAATGACCGAGTTTACCAGAGACTACTAGTTCTTTTGGTCCTCGTTTAGCGCTCTAATTTCTATGGGCAAAGTAAATTTCTTAGTAGCTGAAGTCCTGCTGCTCTAAGCTTAATAACCACCTGAGTAACCGCACACAGGCTCTCTCTGAAGCTGAGTCTTTTTGCTTGCCTTTCCTCACAAGGGCTGGCTCTATCCAATACTCTTCATTAACTTGCTCCTGACAGCTGCTAGGCTATTAGTATATTGCAGTATTTCCCCCTATTTGTGCTTAAATGTAAAATCTCAGCAAGATGGTAATTTAAATGCAAACTTTTTAACATTTTATTACCATTCTTGAGAGAGAAAAGGCTTCTTGGCCTCAATTTAGTACAGGGCAAAGTATACACACACATACACAAATATATACACATATGTGTATACACACACACGTGCACACAATGTTCCTAATGTCTACTGAAACTGAAAACTGCACTAAGACTTTCAGGACAGTGTGTGCATGTGTGTACACATACATACATATATGTATACATAAACATATTTATTCTTCATTTTCAACTGGGATTCTCCTTATTAAAATGTATGAATATGACTAAAAGACCCAGACCGAACGTATCAATAGCAAAGACTGATTCTATGGGCATGCGTTGTACACTGCCATCTTGGGACGTTACGAGTTCTTTTGTTTCTCTTCACTATTATCCTACAACATCCAAATCACTTTTGTTTCCTCAAATCTCAGGTTTCGGGCATTTCTTTAGTTCTTTTTTTCTGAACCTTCTTTAATCCTGCTAAATTAAATAATTTCCTTCCTGGTAAAAGAAAATGAAGAAATAAAAGCAATTATTAATAATAATTAATAAAATAAGTTTGGATTTCAGCAGGGTTGGGGGGAGATACTCAGCAGCAAACAAGCATTTTCAAACATGGACAAAGGGATCTAATTTTCAAAAATTTCCTCAGGTCGTTACCACATTCACTAGATGCACCTGAAAAATTTCATGAAATCTACACTTGCAATAAAAGAATCTGGCTTCTAGTTTTTAAAATTCAGAAGGTATAATTACAAAATGACTGCACTAAGGGACAGATGTTCCTTAGTCTGCAATGTGAAAGCAAAAATACCTAAGTATCAATTTTGAAACAAATCACAAATTACATCATGAGGAAACTGAAATCCTTCAAGTTAGGTGCTAAGAGTACTTATTATTAAACACCTACATAAAAATTTTTCGTTCATAACCCTAGTCTCATATGTACCAATACAGTTGAGTAATCACCCACTTAATTCTATTTTAGAAAGCTATTCCTAAGGGGATACTGGTAACAAATATGCCATGCAAGAGAATCAGGAATGTGGGCTAAATGCCCAAGAGAATGGGGCATTCCAAAAGGCTCCCCAGCTTCAGGGACTTAATGAATATGCCAACAGTAACTATAGCAAACGGTCTCAACTTACTTAGGGGCAATAAATCAAGGAGAATATAGTCAATTTGATATTCTTACACTCTTTGACTATAAATTAAGGAAAGCTTTCAGTCTATAGAATTGGTGTCATCTGTTATTCTCCTGTTTCACAATCTATCAAAAGAATTTCTGAAAAAGAAATAAAATTTCCTCTCTAGTAACTTAAGCAACCTCCATTAAAAAAAAAATCAGATGAAAAATGCCAGCCTGATGAATTTAGCTATGGTTCCTTTTCTATCAAAGGAAGGGTAATGAATTTACTAGAAGCCAAGCTTGATATTTTTTATACATTTGATTTTCCAAATAAGCACCAAGAATAAAATTCCTTCACTTTATTCAATATTTGGAAGGAAACAAAAAATCCTAACCTTCTTAAAATGTAAGGAAATATCATCTTGTATTTCATCATGGAAAAAGAAGGTGTACCTGACCTTTCCTGCAAGTGAACTCATATAGAAAGGTAAACTACATTTAAAATTTTTCAGTATGACTCAAAATTCGGAATAATACAAAAAAGTTCTTTCTTGGCTTATCACTAAGAAAACATTACCACCAAGTGATATAAATATACTACACCAGTACACGTTGTTGTTCCAGAAATAAAGATTCTTAACTTTTTGTGTCATGGACCCCTTCAGCAACCTTTTTTCAGGACCCCTTTTTAGGATAATGTTTTTAAATGCAAAAAATGAAACATATAAGACTACAATGGAAACCAATTACATTGAAATAGTTATCAAAATAATAATAAAAAAGAGCCCACAGATCCCACGTCCTGTTCTAAACACTCATCACAGAATGAATTTACAGTGGTAAATGACAAAAATGCTGAGCACTTAAGGAATGGATGACTGGTCAAAGTCTATGGCTAGACTCAAAGAATATAACTTAGCAAATCAAACAGAGAACGGCCACATACATTCCCAAAGGCCACAGTCCAGATTGAAAGCAGCATGGTGAACTGGCTCTTTCTTCTACATACACAGGAGGGTTTTGAAAAATGTCTGTCACTGAAGGAACAGAATAAAAGTTAACTCCCCCTGCCTTCCCACAGAAGCATAAGTGATTTAAATGTAAGAAAATAACTCAAGATTTAGGTCCATTTCTATATAGGCTCTATTTCTTCCAATCTCAGTAAAAGAATTAGGACACTTCCTTAAATTAACTAATTTGATAACAATTCAGAAGATAGGAACCTACATATATCATCTCCATTTCCTAATTTGGCTGATTAAAGTTAAATCAAGTATAACATCAATTTATTTTTTCAAGTTTTTACTTAAAAACTATGCAAATTTTTATTTTATTTTAGAAGCTAGAACCAATACTGCTCCCCTGGGCAAAGTCATGAGGAGGGAGAGGAAGACAAAAACAGTAATAAAAATTTAAGTTTGGCCCAACATCTCACACCATATATCACAATAATCTTGAAATGAAAATAGGTCTAAAGGGGCAAAATGTCACATCATAAACAAATGAAAGGATGATGGAAGGAGATATCTTTTATAGTTATAGGTAAGGAAAAGAGTTCTTGAGGGCCAGTTGAGACCAGGAAGAATCATAGGAGATAATAGGGGCAATTCTGATTACATAAAATTGAAAGGATTTTGAAAAACAAAATCAGTACAGAGGCAAGGAAATGGCAAAGCATTCCAGTGTCTTTACAAGAAGGCCTCCACTGGGGACATGACTGAAATAACTGAACAGGAGCTACAATAGATGACACACAATCACAATCTTGGTAACTGCTGTCTACAGACCCTCGAAGGTCATTTTCCTTTCTCCCTTAATGAGTCCAGTACCTAGCTTACAATTGTTCTCTCCCCTCATATCAGGGAACTTCAACATGCACACTGATTCTCCCCCAAATATCCTAACCACTTAGCTCCTCAGCTTACTCGCCTTCCATGAGCTATTCCTGAATCCCATCTCAGTCGTACTCAAAGATGGTCATACCCTCAATCTCGCCATCACCCACAAATGAACCACCTCCTTGTACAATAATTCTGAAATCTTTCCTTCATTTCTTTAAGGCAGAATCTTAGTAGAGTTAGCAATGGATTCAAAATTTGCACAGAGCTTACTGATTTGAGGAGGTGTAAGTTCCACCATTAGTTAGTTGTGTATCTATCCTCAGACAGCCTTTGAAACAACTGTCATTTTCCCTTTTGGGGCATATGTGGTAATCTGACGAGCATAAGGTAGAACTTCAGAGTTGTTTTAATCTTCTCCAGTTCATCTTACAGATGAGGAAACTGAGGCAAACAAGGTTAACTGACTTGCCCAGGGTCACACAGCTGGGAAGTGTCTGAGGCTAAATTTGAACTCAAAAAGATGAGTCTTCCTGACACTCTGTATCCACTAAGCTACGCAGCTGCCCTATAAAGAATTGTTTAAGGTTAAGCTGAAGGCCCAGTTAAGATCAGATAACATAATCTTGTCTCAGACCTAGTCAACACAATTGTGTGAATTCCTCCAGCTCCATTCAGCAGCGCATGTATAGGAGCAGAGGAGGTAGGTGGTGAGAATAATTCTGGGATGGTTGTTGGCAAAGCATGAAAAAGACAAGGGAGAAGGGCTTCTAGGGCAGAGGAGAGTTTGGGGCTGAACTGGCTCACTAAGTGGTAGAGATAGCCAGATTAGGGGTGATGGCCTGGGAAATTTCTGAGGAGTGGAATGCCTAGAAATCAAGGAGAAGCTAACGACAAGGTAAGGAAGAATAAAGCATAGGAAAAGATGGAATCAGCCTGGCAGAAACCAGTTTATGTGCTCCCTTCTTGTCCCACTTCTGGTCACCGAGACTATCTAAGCTCCTACAATTGTTGGCACTGCATGAATTAGTAAGGAATATCTGAAGGATGATTAAAATCGCAGCATTAGTAAGCAGAGTTGGTTTTAGGCATTGGTGAAATAAGTGGGATTCTCCAGATATGAGAAATAAAAGAGAATTCCCCCTACCTGAAAACAGAATCAAAGGATCATAGAATTAGAGTTGTCAGGGACCTCAGGGACCTTTTAATCCCATTCCCTTATTTCACAGATGAAGAAAGTGAGGTCCAAGATGGTTGAGTTGTCTGTTCAAGGTTAGGCAGCTCGTAACAATGGGACCTGAACCAAGTGCTCTGACTGTGCTGGCTCCTTAGACAGGTGACCCTTTGGCCTCCCTAGGTACTTAACATTTCAGCATTAGAGATGCAAACCTCTGGAAGAAGCTGCAGAACTGTGATGACTGGAAACACTACAAATTTAAGTTATCTAATCTCAACTGAGCACCCACTGCATCAAGGCAGTCCTTTCACTCCTCCCTAACTGAATTTCAATCCCAATCACAACAGCTGTTTGAAACTTTTTCTTCTCTCCTCCATCATCCCACAGCACCTTCTAACCCCCTTCTCAGCCAAGGACCTCACCTTATACTCTGTTCGCATTAGAGTCTCCTTGTTATGCTATCATACAGAGATAGCAAAGAAAACCATTAACACCTTAATGGTAATTACTTTCTGATTCTGTCAGCTGAGAAAGAGTCATAACAAAGTTTAATTTTTAGGGAAAGAGAGCAAGGCTCACAACCTGGGAAGAACGGGTCTGCGAAAGTGCCCAGTGGACATTCAATAGGCAGCAGGAAGACACTAAGGGAGGGAGGGAGGGAGACCTAAAAAGGGAATGAAAGACTCTAAACTTAAACTCTATCCACAATTTTACCTATTCCCTGACAAAAGGTTTAGTAAAAGTGATACCAGAATAACAGAAAAATGAAATGCAACTTCAGCTTTTTCTTTGGTTACCTGGACACCTCTATGCTCTATCACAGAAAACTGTCGGAATTAGAAGGGGCTTTGGAGATCATCTGGTCCTAATTCCTGATTTACAGATGAGAAGGCAGATCTAAAGAGGTAAACTGACTTACGTAAACTCACGCACCCAGTAACTGGCAGTGCCCACTAACTAAAGAAACAAGGCTCTTTCTACTAGCCCCAACATAATGTGATGGTCCCTTGGGTCTAGTTGGACCTCAGGTCCCCTGAAAGCTGAAGAGGCCCAAGAGAACACTTTCTCAGTCTGATGAGTAAGGACACACAAAATGAGTTTCAGTGAAAAAGATGAGATAATAGGTAAGTAAGAAAAAGAAACCACTGAAAACAGCAGCCCAGTGTCTGACAAACCCCACAATACAAATCACCAGAGAAGGAAGGATTCCATTTCTGACAGGAACTGCATGGAAAATTGGGAAGAAGCCTGGCAGAAATCAGATTTAGACCAAAATCTTAAAACATAACTCATGATAAGGTCAAACTGGACATGTGAAGAGAATCTAAAAAGATCAGAAGAATGACCAAGTATCTTTCACACCTGTGGTGATGCGGAGAATTCTGAAGTCAACAATGCAGAGAAAAGATCATCAAAGAAAAGAGATCATTTTGACTACATGAAACCAAAAGTATTTTACAGAAATAAAATGATCAGAGAGAAATGGTAGAACAGGAAAACTATATGCATAACATATTACCAAGAAAAGTCTGATACTGAAACTATATAGGAAACTGTCTCAATATTTAACATTAAGAGACATTTCAAATAAAATGGATCCAAGGGTATGAACAATGTTCAAAATATACAACGAACTATAAATAACTGTATGAAAACACGCTCCAAATCACTTACAGTAAAAAGAAATGCACAGTGTCTGGAATATACCAAGTCCTTATTAAATACTTGTTAAATGAATGAAATGCAAAGAAAAAAGTAGAGTTATTGGGGCAACTTTTTTTTTTTAATGGAGAGAAAAGAACAGATGGAAAATCAGAAAAGCTGGCTTTGAAAACTTCAGATTGATCTTATTAAATGTTTTTTAAAATGCTCTCTATATAACAGAGAACTGAAGTTATCATTTATTACTTTTTTCTATCCTACTATGTATATGCCAACATTCATTCTATTTAGTGTTTCATAATTTCAGAATAAAAATTAATTACAAAAGAAAGACATGCAAAGCAAAAACAATCCTGAGATTTTATCTCGCGCCATGCCAACTGGCAAAAATGACAAAAAAGGAGTAACGCTGGAGGGGCAATGGAAAAAATCAGCACACTGACACACAACTGGTAGAACTGTGAAGTGGTCTAATCATTCCAGATACCAATTTGGAATTATGCAAGAAGAATAACTAAATTGTCTATTTACCCTTTAGCCCATCAAGTGATCTCACTACTGGGAATATGTTTAAAGGTCAAACATAATAAAATATTCAAAATGGCATTCTTTGTGATAGCAAAGTTGGCACTCATCAATTAAGGAATGCTTACAAAAACTGGCATATGAGTGTAATGGAAAATGATTATGCGGTGAAAATGACAAATATGAAGAATTCAGAGAAGTATGGGAAGATATATATGAACTGAGAAGAGAGGAATAAGCAGAACTGAAGAAAACAGACAATAACCAGCATGATGTAAATAAAAAGACCACCAAACTAAGTTTAACTGAGGAACCTAAATATCAACGAAGGACACAAAGAACAGATAATGAAACCTATTATCATCCCTAAATAATAATTATGATGATGGCTACTCTCCAAGGAGTGCTTTAAGGTTTACAAAGAACTTCACAAATATTATCAAGTTTCACTCTCACAACAACCTTGGGAGGTACTATTATCCTCATTTTACAGATGAGGAAACTGAAAGTGAGTGAACTTGAGTGATTTGATCAGGGTCACACAGCTAGTGAGAGTCTGAGGCAGGATTTACACTCACGTCTTCCCAGCGTCAGGTTCAGTGTTCTATCCACTGCATCTAGCTGCCTAAAAACAGAAAGTGGGGGCTACTAGATAGAATACTGCATACACTGTCAGAACTGGTCACTGGATCAGATGTTTTTGCTTAGTTCAGAGTTTCTTAACCTTTCTGGTGTCATGAACACTCTTTCAGCAGTCTGGTGAAGGCTATGGAACAATGTTTTTAAATGCATAAAACACAAAGCTGACAAAGGAAATCAATTACATTGAAACAATTACCAAAATATTTTTTAAAAAAACAGCTCACAGACTCCAGACCCATGATTTAGCTGTTTTTGTCACAAGGAAGGACGTAATTTGTTTAAAATGGTTGTAAAATAAAGACAAAAGAGATCAATAAAACATATTATAATAAATAAATGAGGAAGTCATAGGTCACATGGAAGGGAATTATGGGGAGCAGAAAAAGACTTGGTCTGAGAAGGAGAAGACAAGGATCCTTGTATTAGCTCTGATAGTGACTTTCTACATGACTTTTGGGCAAACCTTTTCCTTTTCTAGGACTTGGCTTCTTTAAATGTAAATGAAGGCATCAGACTGGAAGATTTCTAATGTCCCTTTCAGCTCTTAGATTCTAGGATCCCTTGAACCAAGGGTCTAACCCAGTATGGCAAATCAGGATCATGGCCTCAAATTGGAGGTGACCATGGAAGTCACCTAGTCCCACCCTCTTCCCAATAAAGGAAGCTCTTCTACAAGCCCTCCAGACTAGAGTAATGACTATTTACTACAGTCATATTTGGTATTTACTTCTCTGTGTAAATGTCAATTTGACCCAATAAAATATGAGCTTCTTGAGCACAGGAACTATTTTGTCTGTGCTGGACCATAATAGGTATTCAATACATGTCTGCTGAATGAAGGACTGCTCCTATAAACTCAATAACTAAACTAAAACCTCCATCATGCTGAAGGTGAATCAGAGAAAGAGAAGAGGAAAAGCTAAGGGTGTCAAAATAACCAGATGCCTCAGATTACAACAAAACTATATCATGGCTTCCGGCTCCCCTGTGTGGTAAAGCTAGAAAACTTCATGCTAAATTAGGTCTTAAAAAGATGAACAGTTTCTTAGCTTTCTAGCACTTAAACATCTGCTTGGGTTTTTTGTTTGTTTTTTACTCTAACAGCCTGTAGTATTTCTTTGTCATTTAAATCAAGCCAATGCTAAGATTTAGGGAACAAAAGCAAGCAAAGTTTCCATTCATCACCTCTCACCTTGATTTATTAAACGCTGCATGAGGCCATACAATGTCTATTTAAGCTATAACTGAAAAAGCACACTGGAGTTGGAGGGGCCTGGGTCTGAATTGTGACTCTATTACTTAATATTTTTGTGGCCTTCGACAAGCCCCTTAACTTCTGTCTAGGCTCCAGTTTCCTCATCAGTAAATGAAGAAGGTGGCCTAGATTATCTGCAAAGTCCATGATCCTCACAGATTCACATTCTTCTGATCAGATGATCATTTATAATTTCAAAACTAACAAATGTCAATATTGCTAGTATCTATACAAGACTTGTAATTTCATCAGTGTAGAAAGCTTCAGTGAAGAACTTCCTTTATCTAATAAGCATACTTTCTCCAACTTACCTTGTTAGAAGGCTGCCTGGAGCACGGAGAGCTTAGGGATTTGCCCAGAGCCAATATGCAGGCAGAAGCAGGACTGGAACCCAGGTCTATCTGAACCTGAGGACTAGCCCTCTATCTACTGTGCCACCCTGCCCCTCTCGCATAATTACCATTCTTAAAAAGACAACAGTGAAAAGTCAAAGTCACTACCCTATCATGATTAGGCACTGGAGTAAAGATTTAGACTACAAATCAATTTCTAATAAAAAACTAGTATTTTCAGCAAATAGTTAATCACTCAATCCGCAAATTAAAGAGGGACTGATCATCCTATCAGATGACATGCTATATATTTTTGTTGTGGAGGAACAGAAAATTAGATCAAAGGGAAGGCATATTTAGTACATAACATAATAAATTAACTGGTCATTTTAATTTTAGTCAGTAGTTATTAAGATAAAATCATTTCTATGCTATCTTTTTCTTGAAACACTGAAAATCAATTAATTTATGGCATTTTTCAAATAGTTTTAAGGCTTTAGTGACAGCAAATGAATTAATCTCAGACATTACATTATTGAATGTACGACTTGTCATATAGAAGTAAACCTTTATAATGAATTTGATCAAAATTATTAAACATAAGGGTAAATGAAAATAAAATCCCAAGAAAAAATGAGAAATTGGCTACCTGATTATCAAATCGAGATTTGTTTGCAATTTAACTTTTTAAAAACACTAAATAATCTAATCATAATACTTGCATAATTGTACATAAAATTCAAGGGTCAGGGACTATCAGTTCCTAACAAATAAAACACTCACCTTTTTGATCTCACATCTGCTGCTTCGAACTGGATGTTCATAACCTGAGGATCTACTTCATTATTCACCTCAGAAATGAGGAGAGGTCTAGAATCATCATCCATTTTTGAAAGGTGAATTTTCTAAAATCTCTGAGGTCTGAAGATTTTTGACCTTAATAAATAAAAATATAAGTAATTTTAATTCTCTACGTAAAAGACATGATTTTGCTATTTATAAAGCTATATATTTTCAGTGTGTAAAACTTAAAAAGTACAATCATGAAACAATTCCTGAGGACATATGACAGATGCCTGAAATTTTAATTTCATTAGCAATTTAGGGAGGGACTCAGTTTTTTCAGTTCAACTAGGAATTCAAAGTCAGGAAACAACACAAATGGAAGGCAACTTGTCCTAACACCTCAGGGAGAATTTCCAGTTTAGCAAGCTAGCAACAAACACAACTCAGCTGAAAGAAAAAGAGGTCAAGTTAGCAGAACATAGGACATTTGGCTACAATAGACAAAAACTCTGTGTTAGTAATCTTCAATTACCATAAACCAAGCCAATCCAGAGAGTGATGGATCGTTCATTATTAAAGAAGTAGATGGAAGAGCTAAGGTATGCATAATCATATTACCTATCTTTGCCTTTATCAAACTGAAAGATACCTGAGAGGCCAAAAAACACCACTTCCTAAATGTCCCATGGCAGTTATATTATAGCAAATTACAAAGAAGAATAAAATTATACCTAGTCTAACTAAAATACCCCGGACATTGTTTATGTGTAAAAACATAAACGTACATTTACATACATAAACATACACAAGAGCATATGGGGACAGACATTGAAAAATGTACATTCCTAGAAAGCACAGCCCATATCCTGTGCACAGTATCTACCATGAGATGGGTAACTCTGGGCCCTTGGCTTCATTTCACCTATCCCTTAAGTCAAGAGATGATATCATTTACCCTAAGAAATGGAAAAACCACAAGTTGTATGACTTTAGGAGCTTTATCTTACAAAACCACAAGATGGTGCTGCATCTCCATGAAAGTGTCTTTTTTTTTTGGATACATTTTGTGACTTTTTCTTCAGTCTATTTTTCTTTTCATGGTCAGAAGGGAGGAAGGAAACAGAAAATGTATCTCTAGTTTCTATTATCTACCAAAATTGGCTCAGGACACAAAAATAAATCCATTGATTGATTTGTCTGATTTGATGGAATAAGGGGGTCATGGGAAATCTTCTAAGGTTATATTTTTTTCAGTGTCACTATTTTGATCCATTAATTTTTAAAAATTGAATTGGTATTTAGGTCAAACTATGATTTTTAGTCTTTGTCAGGAAACTGCCAATTTGATTAACTTCTTTGGATGGAATTAATAAAAACATGGAGTTTAAAATAGCAACCAGTGAATTTAAGGAAGCCACGCCCAGAATGGAACTTGAAGAAAGATTTAAAGTATTTGATGAGAAGAATAAACGTTAGGTTTAGGTTTTAATTTCTTAAAAATCTAGAAAACATCCTGGTAAATCACAAAATTAGTTGTAACACAGAAATTTCAAAAAGTCTCTTTTACTAAGACAGTCAAAAACCTTGGTGGCATTTTGTCTTCCATATGACAAAGAAACTCCAACTTTTTGTGTTCCTGGTAACATTCAGCTTGTAGACATAAAAAACTGGCAGGGGAAAGAAAAAGGAGTAAGAATTAGAGCTGTCTATATTCGAGGGGAAAAGAGGTGTCATGTGGGAAAGGGATCAGACTTTCTTCAGTTGGCCCCAGAAGGCAAATCTAGGAACAAAAAGAAGGTAAAGAAATGAAGAATGAAATTCTGTGTAAAGAAAAACTTATTAACACTTACAAAAGCTGTACAAAAGGAGAATGGACTGCCCATTACTAGAGACACTCAAGCCAACCCTAGATAAATCACATGGGTGGGACACTGGAGAAGGGATTCCTATTCAGTTGGATGAGGGAGCCTCCAAGTTCCCTCCCAATTATGAGAATCTGTGATTCCATGACCTTAGTCATTAATACCAAAAAGGTAACAACGCAGATGATGAAAGCAATTAAAAACACAAAGAAAGTTACCTCGATTAGACTCAAGGATAACTGATCAATAAATACCCATAAAGATCAGGGAAAAAATATTTCCTTACATAATGCTGCTTACAAAGATCAGTAACACCAGGATGCTCATAATCTACAACAAAACAGGCAGAGCCAAAGCTATCAGTCATTCATTTTGCAAGAGAAAAAACAGTGAAAGTTGAGGGGTCAAGCAGAAAGGCCACGGAATCCTCCTCCATTCCGGCATTCAGTGGTTCTTCACTCAATGATGTTTTAGAGTTGCAAATATGATATAAATACAAACTTTTGCCAGCTGAGATTTTAAAATAACATGGTCTACAATAATTATGGAGGGCAGGGGGCGGAGCCAAGATGGCGGAGTAGAAAGACACACATATGCTAGCTCCGAACCCACAGTCCATAAAATATCTGTAAAAAAGAACTCCCAACAAATTCTGGAGCAGCAGAAGTCACAGAACAACGGAGCGGACGAGATTTCTGTTCCAGAGAGCCCTGAAAACCTCTCGCAAAAGGTCCCTCGTGCCCTAGACCCAGAGCCGAGCCCAGCCCTGCTTGGCTGCGTGCACCGAGAGGAACAGATCCGAGCGGGCTTCAAAGACGGAATCTCCAGTGGCCGTGCGGGTCCCTCCACCCACGGGCCCCAAAGGTTGGTGAGAGGGTCTTCTCGGCTTGCTGAGAGGGGACTGGGGTGCCCCCATAACTCAGGCCCCCTCGGGAGGCAGCAGCGGAGGCGAGAGCAGACAGGGGCTCCCCAAGCAGGCAGGAGCCAGGATCCATTGTTGAAGGTCTCTGCATAAACCCCCTGAGGGAACTGAGCCCCGCCTGGCAGCCCTGCCCCCACCTAAGCACCTGAACTTAATCTCACACCGAACAGCAGCCCCGCCCCACCCAAAGCCCTGAAGCTGGGAAGCAGCATTTGAATCTCAGACCCCAAGAGCTGGCTGGGCGGATCTGGAGGCAAGGTGGGGGTGGAAAGAAAACTCAGAAGTCAAGTCACTGGCTGGGAAAATGCCCAGAAAAGGGAAAAGAAATAAGACTATAGAAGGTTACTTTCTTGGTGAACAGGTATTTCCTCCCTTCCTTTCTGATGAGGAAGAACAATGCTTACCATCAGGGAAAGACACAGAAGTCAAGGCTTCTGTATCCCAGCCCAAACAATGGGCTCAGGCCATGGAAGAGCTCAAAAAGGATTTTGAAAATCATGTTAGAGAGGTGGAAGAAAAACTGGGAAGAGAAATGAGAGAGATGAAAGAAAAGCATAAAAAGCAGGTTCACACTCTGCTAAAGGAGACCCAAAAAAATGCTGAAGAAAATAACACCTTGAAAAATAGGCTAACTCAACTGGCAAAAGAGGTTCAAAAAGCCAATGAGGAGAAGAATGCTTTCAAAAGCAGAATTAGCCAAATGGAAAAGGAGGTTCAAAAGCTCACTGAAGAAAATAGTTCTTTCAAAATTAGAATGGAACAGATAGAGGCCAATGACTTTATGAGAAACCAAGAAATCACAAAACAAAACCAAAAGAATGAAAAAATGGAAGATAATGTGAAATATCTCATTGGAAAAACAACTGACCTGGAAAATAGATCCAGGAGAGACAATTTAAAAATTATGGGCCTACCTGAAAGCCATGATCAAAAAAAGAGCCTAGACATCTTTCATGAAATTATCAAGGAAAACTGCCCTGAGATTCTAGAACCAGAGGACAAAATAAATATTCAAGGAATCCACAGAACACCGCCTGAAACAGATCCAAAAAGAGAAACTCCTAGGAACATTGTGGCCAAATTCCAGAGTTCCCAGGTCAAGGAGAAAATATTGCAAGCAGCTAGAAAGAAACAATTTAAGTATTGTGGAAATACAATCAGGATAACACAAGATCTAGCAGCTTCTACATTAAGGGATCGAAGGGCATGGAATAAGATATTCCAGAAGTCAAAGGAACTAGGACTAAAGCCAAGAATCATCTACCCAGCAAAACTGAGTATAATACTTCAGGGGAAAAATTGGTCTTTCAATGAAATAGAGGACTTTCAAGCATTCTTGATGAAAAGACCCGAGCTGAAAAGAAAATTTGATTTTCAAACACAAGAATGAAGAGAAGCATGAAAAGGTAAACAGCAAAGAGAAGTCATAAAAGACTCATAAAAGTTGAACTGTTTACATTCCTACATGGAAAGACAATATTTGTAACTCTTGAAACTTTTCAGTATCTGGGTACTGGGTGGGATTACACACACACACACGCACATGCACACGCACACGCACAAGCACACACACACACAGAGACAGAGTGCACAGAGTGAATTGAAGAGGATGGGATCATATCTTAAAAAAATGAAATCAAGCAGTGAGAGAGAAATATATTGGGAGGAGAAAGGGAGCAATGGAATGGGGCAAATTATCTCTCATAAAAGAGGCAAGCAAAAGACTTATTAGTGGAGAGATAAAGAGGAGAGGTGAGAGAAAAACATGAAGTTTACTCTCATCACATTCCACTAAAGGAAGGAATAAAATGCACACTCATTTTGGTATGAAAACCTATCTTACAATACAGGAAATGGGGGATAAGGGGATAAGCAGGGTGGGGGGGATGAAGGAAGGGAGCGCATGGGGAGGAGGGAGCAATTTGAAGTCAACATTCTTGGGGAGGGACAGGATCAAAAGAGAGAATAGAAGCAATGGGGGGCAGGATAGGATGGAGGGAAATATAGTTAGTCTTATACAACATGACTATTATGGAAGTCATTTGCAAAACTACACAGATATAGCCTATATTGAATTGCTTGCCTTCCAAAGGGAAGGGGTGGGGAGGGAGGGAGGAAGAGAAGTTGGAACTCAAAGTTATAGGAACAACTGTCAAGTACTGTTCTTGCTACTAGGAAATAAGAAATACAGGTAAAGGGGTATAGAAAGTCATTTGGCCCTACAGGACAAAAGAGAAGATGGAGACAAGGGCAGAGAGGGATGATAGAAGAGAGGGCAGATTGGTGATAGGGGCAATTAGAATGCTTGGTGTTTTGGGGTGGGGGGAGGGGGCAAATGGGGAGAAAATTTGGAACCCAAAATTTTGTGAAAATGAATGTTAAAAGTTAAATAAAAAATAATAATAATTATGAAGGGCATGCTGAAGCTACACTTAGTAATGTAAAATGGAAGTCTTGGTAACAACTCCCATTCTTTGACATAATCACAGTATCTTGGGGTTTAATGGGTCCTCAGAGGCCATCAAGTTCAACCCATGTCCAAATAATCCTTTCTATGACATACTCCACAAGGCATAATCTAGCCAACGTACAATGGCAGCCCAATTCCACTTTTCAACGTATGTGATTGTGATATTTTTATACTGAGACTACATGTCATCCTGTAATTTCTGACCACTGATCCTAGTCCTGCCAAACAGAAATATACAAAAATCAATAACGGAGCACTTAGTAAGAACCAGTGTGCCAGGCTCCATGCTGGGCAATGGGAATACAAAGACAAAAAGGAAACAGTTCCCCCTTCCAGGACCTTACATTCTACTGAGAGGGCAGTGTACACATATAGAATACACAAAAAGTGCAAAAAAAATTACATGGTAATGAGGGGGGAAGCCTTAGCAACTAGGAGGGCAGGAAAGCCTTCATATACAAGATGGCATCTGAGTTGATTTTTTAAGAAACACAGGGATGGTAAAAGGCAAAGTTGAGAAGGTGTATTCTAGGCATGGGGATAGCTGGTGATGGAAGGTAAGGAACATAAAGATGATCAATGTGGCTGGGCCACAGGATACCTGAAAGAGACTGATATCTAATAAGGATAGAAAAGTAGAAGTTAATAGAACCAGAAGGGATATAAGAGGCCATTGAAATCAATCTCCTTATTTTACAAACAAGGCAACTAAGGCTGAGGTGGGTTAAGTGCCTTGTCAGTTAGTGAGTATTTAAGGTAGCATTTGAACTAAAGTTTTCCTAATGCCAAGCGAAGCACTTTAAGTGCCAAACAGAAGAATTTACATTGATCCCAGACATGATACAGAGCCACGGGAATTCAACATGTAAGAAAGTAACATGGTTAAACCTAAACTTTTTAGAAAAATCATTTTAGCAGCTTTGGGGAAAAAAAAATTGTAGAGGAAATTGCAGAAGAAAGAGCCTTGAGGCAATTAGAAAGTGATTGCAATGATCCAGGGAATAGATAATGAAGATTTAAAACTAGTGTCATACATCTGCTTGTGGTGACAAGAGGATAACAGTGAGAAAAGTGGAAAACAAATTAATTCCTCTTCCACACATCGTCGTCATTCAGTCATTTTCAGCTGTGTTCAACTCTTCATGACCCCATTTGGGGTTTTCTTTGCTGGGGATGGAAGCTCAATTCCATGTGGACAGTCTCGGGCGGGTAAAGGTGGGAACTTCTAAATCTTAGAGTTCTCACGAGGCCCCCCATAAACACCAGGGAATCGAGGAGTGAGACCGAGCAATCTCGTGTATTTCCGCCTCTTCCCGTGAGAAACGTGATGGGAGAGAGCTCTCCCCGCCCTCGAGATTGTCCCGGATCTGGGCACACCTATTGTTATCTAACAGGCACGGTATTCAGGTGCAAACTAAGGAGAGCTTAATTGGGATCAGGAAAGCCTGAAAGCGCTCTTAGGCGGGAGGGGCGCGGAGCGGACAGGACAGAAGGCTCTGTTTTTCCTCTCTCCGCTCTCCCCTCCCCCTCTCTCCCCACTTACACTTCTACTTCCAATCTCTTATTGTAAGATCTTTGCCTCCTTGGGAGATCTTTCTCTCTCCCTCCTAAGGAAGAATTCCCCCTGCACTTGTAACCAGAACCCTGAATAAAGCTCAACCCTTGTTCGACTCTGATAGGTCTCTTCTCTCATACGAGTATCCGGTTTGGCCAGCCGAAGACCTCCGATAGAGGTAAGGTAAGACTCGGGTAGCCCACAGGCCTCTAGGCCTGGCATTTCTTGGCAAAGAAACTGGAGTGATTGGCCATTTCCTTCTTCATCTCATTTTACAGATGAGGAAACTGAGGCCAACAGGGTTATGTGACTTGCACAAGGTCACTGTCTGAGGCTGGATTTGAACTTAGGAATGAGTCTTTCTGACTCCAGGCATGGCATTCTATTCACTGCCCATGACAGTCCTTCAAATACCTGACAATAGCTCTCCTAACTTCTTTCACTCTCCTCTCCTCTACACTCAACTGCTTCAGCCAATATTACTATGGCATGGTCTCAAGCCCTTCACCATGCTGACTGCCACACTCCAAACTGTGGTGCCACAACTACACACAGTACCACAAAGGGTGAAACGAGGGCAAAGCATAGTAGAACCAATACTTCCTTAGTCCCAGACACTAAGCCTCTCTTAGGGAAGCCTAGGATCACATTAGTTTTATTTTTGGCTGCAAAATCAGAAATTGCCTTTTACTGAACTTGCACACCAATAATCCTTTTCAGATGAAGTGCAGCCTCATCATGGCTCTCTCATGTTATACCTGACAACAACTTTTGAACCAGTGTGTAAGACTTCACATTTTATCTTCATTCAACTCATCATCCAGTTGACTATTCTAGCCTGTCAACATCTTTTGGGACACTGCCTTTGTAATCCAACTTGTTGGCCATCACTCTTAGCTTTGTGTCTCCTACAAACCTGAAAACAAAGGCTATTCATACATTTCTCTGCCCCCAACAGAATGTAAGGTTCTTCTCTAGCAGATAGCACAAAGTAGGTACTTAACACAGACATTAATAACAATAGTAAAAGAGCACAGAACCAAGTATATATCCCTGGGACACACTATTAGCCCTCCTCCAAAGCCAAGGGTTTTATCTCCTTCCATCATACTCTCATTTATTTATGATGTGACATTTTGCCTATTTAGACCTACATCCATTTCAAGATTAGCCCTCCTCCACGGCCAGGGGATCCACAGATAGATTTCAGGGAATCCTTTAACTTCAATAGGGGAAAAAATTATAACTTTATCTTTACTAAGCTCTAAATGCAATTTACTATTTCCCTTAATTATGAACATAGGCAACAAACAACATTCTGAAAAAAGGGTCCATAGTTTTCACCAGTCTGCCAGAGGTCTATGACACAAAAAAAAAAAGTTTAAGAACTTTTCCAGGCTAACATAGCACCATTAATGAATTTTCAGTCCACCCAAGCAATGTTACAAATTTACCTATTATTCTCTAATTCACATTTTCCTATCTTACCTATAACAGCATGAGAAACTCAGTCATGTACTTTGCTGGAATTTAAATAAACTACACCTGATTTAACAGACTAATTAAGGACCCTGTCAAAAAAAAAAAAGGAAATAAGGTTAGTGTGATAGGACGTTTCTTGATGAAACCATTCTGACTTTTTGTGGTTATCCACTTTGTGAATAATACCTTCTGGAATTCTGCGGGTAAGTCAGTTCACTAGCTTATTATAAGTTTTATTTTCCGTTCTTTTCCCTTCTGTGAAAATGGGGACAGTTGCTATGATCTTTCCATCAATCTTTCAGAGATTCTTCAGCAGTCACACCTACCAGTTCTTACAGTAGCCTGAGAGGTAGTTTGCAAACTGAACTCATGAAGGGCAGCTAAATACTCTCTTTTTATATCCCTACTTATCTTGGATAGCAACTTATTACTCTAAATAGTCATTTTTGTTCAGTTCTTTCGAATCCTGTGATCATTCTCCTTGGTAGATAAAACAAAAACAAAATAAAAGTTGAATAGTCTTGCCTTTTTTCTGTTGTACATTATCCAGTTCTATTTGCCCCAAGCAGCCGTCCTATCCATCGTCTGATTGGCTTTTCCTCTATATCGCTAAAAACAAAATAAACTTTTATTTTCTTTAGTTTTCCTCATCCACTTCAGCTCATTTTGAACTTTAGCGTTTCTGACATTTCTGAACGGAATAGACGGCAAGTTAGCGTTTATTCACCTTTGACTGTCTTTCCCATCTTCTGGATATGGCTTTTTAAAATCAAAGTTTCTACCTATTTATCCTTATGGTATTATCTAATCTAAAACTTAAGTATATATATGTATATGTATCTTCCTATTATGAAGCAGTAATGCTTTCTGTAAAATATCATTCTGCAAAATAATACATAGCCTATTTTAAGGTCACAATGAATGAGAGAACCATCTTTTCCTAAGCATTTCCTAAAGCACTGAGATAGAATCTAAAAATACTTTGTTTTCAACTAACCAATTTATTTCTAGAGGCAGATGAGATCCACTGTAGATTAAATTCTCCAAACAGCATCCTAAAGTGGAAAAAGCACTGGGAGTTGAATCTGAGGTTAGAAACTCAGTTCTGCCACTGAAAAACCTTATTACTCTAAATGGCCATTTTTACTGAGTTCTTTCTAACCCTGGGTTCCTTCTCCTTGGATCTAACTCGTCTGGCTTCAGTTTCTTCATCTGCAAAATAACAGGGGGTAAAACTAAGTTATCCCAAAGGTTCCCTTCCAGCTCTAAATCCTAGAATCTGGGAGTAAACTGAAAACTGTTTTTCTCATGCCAAGAAAGCCTAGGCGGCACCTTAGCTTGCACCAACCATGTTCAGGCGGCACCTTAGCTTGTGCCAACCATGGTTAGGTGACACCTTAGCTTGTGCCAACCATGGTTAGGCAGCACCTTAGCTTGCCCCAACCATGTTTAGGTGGCACCTTGGCATTTAGGTGGCACCTTAGCTTGCACCAACCATGGTTAGGCGGCACCTTGGCTTGCGCCAACCATGTTCAGGCGGCACCTTGGCTTGCGCCAACCATGTTCAGGCGGCACCTTGGCTTGCGCCAACCATGTTCAGGCGGCACCTTGGCTTGCGCCAACCATGTTCAGGCGGCACCTTGGCTTGCGCCAACCATGTTCAGGCGGCACCTTGGCTTGCGCCAACCATGTTCAGGCGGCACCTAGGCTTGCGCCAACCATGTTCAGGTGGCACCTTGGCTTGCGCCAACCATGTTTAGGTGGCACCTAAGCTTGTACCAGCCATGTTATCATACTAATGCCACACTTACAAGGCAAATCTTAGTCTGCCAACTGGAAAAATGCCAGGCCAGGCTGGATTTATCCGCCTTCAACAAAGACACGAAGAGGGAGGTTTCTTCACTAGTTACCTGCTGGCCAGCCTATGGAAATCCTCTCCGGATGGTGAACGCTGTAAGAAAAAAGAGGAGGCACATGAGAATTCACCCCAGGGGCAGAGACAGAGCTGACACCCTTTTTAACTGCCCTGCTCCTAACCTGGGCACGGATCGGAGGTGCCCCCCTGGAGTTACAGCTTACACCTTCTGTGGCACCCAGAGCTCTGCAGGGGCACTGCCCACCTCCTTTCTTGGGGATCCCTCCGCACAAGTGGGCAACCCGGCTACAGGGCACTACTGCGCTGGGGGGGGGGGGTCCTGCAATGCCCCTGCCCACTCATGCTGTCCCTGATCAGCTCACCCCCCACCCCCGCTGCTGGGGTCGGCCCTCAGACGGGAGCGTTTCTAACCCCAGCTCTCGTGCCAATCCCGGGGCTCATTCCAGTCACGACCACCGCCCCCCTTCTCCCCTTGCCCCGCCCCAGGATCTGCATTCTCTCTCTCGTCTCTGTCTCTCCCTCCCTCCCTCTCTCTCTCCAGCCCCGGCACGAGCAGCAGGGAAAACTTTAATTTTGTTTTCCACATTCAGCCGCCCCTCCCCCCGCCCCCAGCCCAGCCATCCGGGGATCCCAAAGCGCTTCACCGACGTTCCCGGGGGGACCAGCCCTTTCGAGCGCCCCCTCCCTCTCCCCCTCCCCCTCCCCGGGGATGGATCCTGAATTTGTCTGGGGAGACACTGAAGAGAAATGGGGGGGAGGGGAGAGAGGCCGGGTCTACCTGACAGGGCGCGGGGCGGGTGGGCAGGGAGCCGAAGCCAGGCCTGGACGGCGCTGCCAACCAGCCCCTTCAGCCCCACTCTTTCAAAAAGCAGCAGTCCCCCGGCTTTCACTAAACAGGAAGTGGCCACTTGGGCGGGCCGCGAGGGCTGACGGGGATTGGAGTTCTCGCCGCGGATGGTCCTCGAACCTCCCAACCCGTGCGGACTACAGCCCCCACAAGGGCCCGCGGCAAATCTGGGCTCTCTCTGGAGCACGCGTCTCAGACTTGCTCCAGAAAAGGGACGTGGGTGGCTCGTCCGCCTCGGCCCCCTCCGCTCCCCGGGGGCCCCCCGGAGGGCTCTGTGGTCTGGTGCTGGAGCTGCTGGGCTGCGGTCACGTGCCGGGCAGCCGCCGAGCCGGTCTGCTGACTCAGGGCTGGGCAGGCTCCCCGTCATGCTTCAGACCAGGACTGATGTGTCTGTCCTTCCCTCTTCCGGCGTCACAGAGGACCGACTGGACGGGAACGTGGCTTATCTCGGAGCCGAACCCCTGACCCCCCCAAGTGAAGACGTGGGACCCCACTGGAGCCGCTGGTAACAAGGCTTGGAAAAGCTGGTCACCGCCCTGGGCCTCAGTTTCCTCCTCCATAAGACGTGGGCTTAGAACTCGAGCAGCGTTCTTAACGTTTTGCGGGTCACGGCCCCCTGTGGTGTAATGAGGAACCTGTAGATCTTGGCTCAGGATATTTTTTAAGCATAAAATACATAGGATTACAAAGAACACCAATTATATTTCCCCCCTTTTTATTTTCAGTTCCAAATTCTCTTCCCTTTCCCCATCTTTTAAGAAGGCAATAAAAAGAAAACTTCATCGCAAATCCATAGTCCTTTAAAACGAATTTCTGCTTCAACCACGTTCCCCAAAAAAGCAGGAAAAAGAAAGAAATAGGATGCTTCAGTCTGTGCTGAGACTCATTATTGCCTGCATCTGGAGGTGGGCGGCCTGCTTCATTATGAGACCTTGGGAACTGAGTCGGCCAGGATATAAATTGTTCTCTTGGTTCTTCTTACTTTAAGTGGCATCTTCTATACAAGAGGAAACCAATTATACTGAAAAATTTTAATTAAAAAAAATTTAAAAACTAAGTTCCTTTCCCCCCTCCCCATTAACATCCCCTAAAAATGATTTCCAGCTGTAGCTGAAAAATGACTAATCTGTGAAAACTCCCTACCCCATTCATTCCTTGTGATAGGGCAAGTCCAAAGTTTTCCAGTCACCTCATGCTTATGGCCACCTGGCACTCCATTTGGGGGAGATGACCTTCCCTAGTACGTTAACTGAGAAGATGCCAAGCAGCGTGAGAACGCTTTCAACTTCCTTCTCCTTCTTAAAATCTGTTTTCTTTTACCCTGTGTTTGAGATACAAGTGACTGTTTTTGTTAGAGCTAAGCCCAGCAAGTTAAATCTTAAATTTCATCCTCTTTTATTTCTATAAAATGAGACACTTGGACTGAAATGTACTTAAAGATTAGATCCTGCTATACAGCCCAGAACACTCTCAAGTGCTGCCCCAAACTAAAAAATAAAATAGATAATATTAACTTGTGGCTTTCTAAGTCAATATATAATCCCTTGGTCATCCTTATATATGTTTTAGTGGTGTGTATCTGAGTTTGACATCACTGGATTGGATGATTTCTAAGATCTTTCCAGCTCTAAATCTATGATCCTTACTGCAGGAAAATCAATACTGCTCCAGCCCTTCTGGAAAGCAATCTGGAGCTGTGACCAAATAAAGTGTGCGTACCTTTTGACCCAGCAATACTATTATTAGTCCCATACTCCCAAAGAGGTCAAAGAAAGAGGAAAAGGACCTATATTACAAAAATGTAGTATTTCTTTTTGTGCTGACAACTGGAAACTAAGGAGGTAGCCTTGGGGCATGAGGAATGGTTAGACGAATTATGGTATATGAATGAAATGGAATACTACTGTGCTGTAAAAAGATGAAGGGGGCAGTTTCAGAAAAATCTGAGATTTATTTGAACTGATACAGAATGAAGTAAAGTAGAACTAGGAAAAGAATATATATATACAATAATAACCAAGCCCTTTATAAGCCAACTTCCCTCTACCTTTCTTTTTCACTTTACCCTCTCTTGTCATCCTTCCGTTCTCATCTAGTGACATTGGCCTCCTTGCCATTTCTCTAACAAAATACTACATTTCCAGACTCAGGGCATTTTCACTGGCTACCCCCATGCCTGGAAAGCTCTCCCTCCTCATCTCCATTTCCTGGCTTCTTTCAAGTCCTCACTAAAATCCTACCTGGGGCAGCTAGGTGGTACAGTAGATAGAGCACCAGTGCAGGAGTCAGGAGGACCTGAGGTCAAATCTCACCTCAGACACTTGACTCTCACTAGCTGTATGACCTTGGGCACGTCACTTAACCCCAATTGCCTCATCCTGGGTCATCTCCAGTCATCCTGATGAATATCTATCTCGTCACTGGATTCAGATGGCTCTGGAGGAGAAGTGAGGCTGGTGACCTGCACAGCCCTCCCTCACTCAAAACAAAGTCAAGTGCAAGTCATGTCATCATTTCTCTGCTGGCATGGTCTTCTTTGGCAATGAAGGACCAACACACAAAATTCTACCTGCTACAGGAAGCCTTTCCTGATCGTCCTTAATTCTAGTGTGTTCTACCTATTTATCCTGTTTATAACTTGTTCAAATGTAGCTATTTGCATAGTTGGCCATTAGACTGTGAACTCTTTGAGAGCAGAGACTGTCTTTTTCTATTTTTATGTCCCCAGTGACTAGCACAATGCTTGACAATATTAAGCACTTTAAAAAAGTATACTGACTGACAAACAAGAGTGTGTCTAATGTAGCACTGCCTTTGGCAGCTGTCTGTCTTAATTTGGCAATTAAATAAAATATTTGCCGGCTAAGGTGTTTTCTGGGTTCTTTTGGTTTAACTTCTATAGGAAATAATTGTAGTCAGTGTCCATTTCTCATTTTTTAGTTTATTTTTACTTCATGAGTCAATAACTCATTTAATTCAGGGTTAAATCTTTTAATAGTATACTATATCATTTTCTTTCAAGTCAGTGGAGTACCTAGAGCTAACTCAAGAATAACTCCCATGTCCATAATGTCTTTTCCTGTTTATTAAAATGTACTTTTCCCAAATATTTCTCATCATCCTCACCTTCCCCTTCCTCTACACTGGTATATCAAATATCAAAATATCTGTTGATTTGGAGGGTCTTATAAATTTTTTCATAGAATTTTTCTGCCACTCAAACAAACACTTATTAAGCACCTCAATGATTCATTCACCCTTCCATCTGGCTTCTGCTTCTAGTACTCAAATTTTACTTCAAGGGTCTTAGTAGAGTCCCCTGTCAGTATCTTGTTTTTTCAGTATAGGACCTTCAGAGCTCTTCAAAGGCAGCTGAAGTCTCCCCTCTTTCTGAACACTCAAGTATCAGCTATCTGAACCAGTTATAGCAAAATTGTTGCAGAGGGAGAAAAAAGCCTAAGAGGGAAAGAGTCTTGCAGATAGAGCTACTACCAGAAAGAAAAGGGCCTACTTGGCATTGATCTGACTGTATTCTAGGAGAAAATGTAAAATGAACAGCTGGGTTGCAAATGTCCCAGTGAGGCTTGTGTGAGGAACTGTAATCATCCTATGATTCTTTATTGCTGTGTTCCTTTTCTGTGTAAGATTAAAATTTTCTTTCTATATTTGATTCATATGTGTATGATTCATATTCTGAGTGTTGTGTTGTTTTAACTGTCCCCACCCTCTTCCCATATTGACAGGACCCCTTAGAGCAGAACCAAAAATATAATTGTTGTGCAAGAGCCTGAGGTGGAGAGTGGGGGGAAACACAGTGAGTTGAAGCACTAGTTCCCCTATTGAGAAGACAGGTGTGGGGGAAATAGAAACCACAATGATGTCGCTACATCATGATTGACTTGCAATGTAGAAATCCCCCCCAACAACTTCTTGTTATTCAGTGGTTTTTGTGACCCCATTTAGGTTTTTCTTGGCAGAGATGCTGGAGTGGTTTGCCATTTCCTTCTCCAGCTCATTTCATAGTTGAGGAAACTGTTAAGTGACTTGCCCAGGGTCACACAGCTAAGTGTTTGAGGCCAGATTTGAACTCAGGAACTCTAGCTAAGGTGTTTTAGGCACTCTAGCTGTCACTCCTAACAACTTAATGGCCTATTATCAGAAAATCCCCAAACCCTATGTGTGGATGTCATAAGGATGGTCTTATCCATTATTTTAACAACTATTTACTGTCCTTGGATAAAGGACCCTGAAGTTCTGCCTTAAAGGACAATTTCTACAATTGCAAAGGTGTTTGATCTCTTTCCCCTTATCTTCTGACCTTGGATAGGAAATTATTTCTTACTCTAACAATAAATCTTACTAGTTGCATTCCAAGTATTTCCCCTTTCCTCTCTTGAGTGATTCCCCCTCTTTCTCTACCCCTCCCTCTCTTGTGAAATGCTTTACTTATCTATACTGAGTTACTTCAGAATGCTGCTGATTAGCTATGTACTCTAAGTGGGCCTGAAAGGTTATAAAAACCAAATCTGAACCCCAGGAATCTAAATTTGCTATTAACAAATGCAGATTCCTTTTTACTTTCAGTCTGGCATCCTACCTTTGACCCATAGTAATCGGACCATCGTTGATGGGGATGCTTCTACTAGGAACTTGAGAGAATTCTCAACACAGATAATCCTAGAGCAATGAACCCAGAGTAAACTGTGAGGGCAGATATAGGACAGGGATTGGAGAAAGTCTCTAGCCCCTGTGGCTTCGTATGAAGGAACTCAAAAATAATCTCAGTGGTAGAAAGGGACAGATGAAAATAGAGAAATAACTTATGTCACTTCTTTCTTCCTACTAATCTAATACTTTAAATATGTCAGAACTGCAGAATTTCAGAGTTGAAAGGGAACAACACATTGGACAGCTAGTCCAACCTATACTGCCCCTTCCTACCCAAATCCCTACTACAACATATAAGACAAGAAATCATCCAAACTCTACTTGAAGACTTCCAACGAAGGGAAACCTCCCTCCAAAGGCAACACTTTCCCCTTATACAAAGCTTTGTTAGTTTTTTCCTGAAAAACTTAAATTTGCCTCTGCAACTTCCAACCCCTGCTGCTGGTTCTTCCCTCTTAGGAATGAATAATTGAAAAATCACTTACTATGTGCAAAGCACTGTGCTAATTCCTAGAAATAATAGAAACAGAAAAGCATGAGAGAATTTGCAAGAGCTTATATTGAAACAAAAGTCTAGACACATAAGTTTCACCTGCAAGTTAAATGAAAAAGTTCCATGCGTGTTACGGTCTGGCAAAGCAGATGGTAAAGCATCTTCATTAATGTCATTTCTACTGATGATAATTTTTGTTTCTGATGCTGAACTATTTGATGGTGAGAGGACTTTGGTGGAGATAACTTCTCTTCCCAGTGTTCAGTAGCTGTGATTACTGAGGAGGAAGGGGCTGTAGTACCTGAAGAAGCAGTGGCCAAGTGACACATTTATAAGGACTGTTTCTCAAGATCATGGCTTCCGTTGGTAGCGATAGTGGTGGTAGCCCAGTAGGCCCCTTCTCTACAGGAATTGTTTCTCTCAATGATGGCTAGAATACTAACAGGGCTGATAGTCTTAGGGGCAAAGCTATTGGCATAGCTCTTGAGTTCAGGGATCTGGACTTTCTCCAGGCTCCAAGGGTCAAGATGGTGGAGGGGATTTGACTTGCCAGGCACATGCTACCTCTTGACTCTCCCTTGGGGGTCCTTGCTGGTTCAGCTAGGCTGACTTGCTTGGTTCTAGGTGACAGTTGATTGGCAGTTGGTGGGGACAGCTGACCCCTTCTTTGAAGGAATTGTTTCCCAGGCTGTGGAAGTTGGCATAGAAACAAGACCAGAAACAGTTTAGGCAGGGGAACTGCTGCTCCCAGTGCTCCTGGGCTTATTTGTCTGACAGTGGCAGTTAGTATTGATGGTAATGAGGAAAGTGTGCTTTTTCTCCACAGTGATTGCTCTCCTCAACCAGAAGACCTGGGCTTAAATCTTGCCAAAAGCATATCCTGGCTATATGACCCTGGGAAAAAAACAGAACACATTTCATCCCTCTTTCATATACTAGCCTTTCAAATACTTGAGGGCAGCCATCACTCTCCCCTGAGTGTCCTCTTCAACAGTTGCTTCAACCAGTCCTCATGTGGTATGGTCTCAGGGCCCTTCATCATCCTGGCTGCTTTCATTATTTATATGTATTCTATCTTAGGAATGGCTGAATGAAAAATTGTTTATTAAAAGTTCTCACTGTGCTAAGTTTTGAGATACAACCTTGCTGACCCTGACTGTAGTACATTAAGACTTCCAACTTTTTTTCTAACAAACTATGATCTTAACCATGATCTTGTACTTGTGAAGTAAATTGTTCAAATCCAAGTGTAAGACTTTACCCTTAACATGCTTTGCATGATTTTTTTTTTTTTTTTGGCAGGATCAGGTGGCTCTACTTAGGTGAATGAAAAATAATGATTACAACTCAAATGATAGTGAATGAGGATGCTCACCAGAGCTATTTATTTAGTAGGGGCTGCTAGGTGGTACAGTAGATAGAGCACCAGTGCAGGAGTCAGGAGGACCTGAGGTCAAATCTCACTTCAGACACTTGACTCTCACTAGCTGTGTGACCTTGGGCAAATCACTTAATCCCAATTGCCTCATCCTGGGTCATCTCCAGTCATCCTGATGAATATCTGGTCACTGGATTCAGATGGTTCTGGAGGAGAAGTAAGGCTGGTGACCTGCATAGACCTCCCTCACTCAAAACAAAGTCAAGTGCAAGTCATGTCATCATTTCTCTGATGGTATGGTCTTCGGCAACAAAGGACAAACACCCACCCCACCCATATTTATTTAGTAAATTCCTTATGGTTCATAATGTCAATATAATTGCTGCAGAAAAATAAATTTTGGTTTTCAGTCTGAGCCTTTGGGAGCTTCTGTCAGTTCTAACAACTCACATTAACATGGTCTTAGTAATTGGATCCTTGCTTTTGGTGCATTTTTGACTTATTGTTTTATTAAGTCTGCTTATACATCAAATCTGTAGGATGATAGTATCTTCTAGGCACTGATCATGAAAGCTGCTGAAAGCTGAACCCTGTAAATTAAAGGGAAAATATTGTTGAAGAGCCATTTAATAAGGCCCATGACACATAAGGGACAGTTAGGTAGCACAGTGGGCTTGGAATCAGTGTGTGGGATGGCTCAGGTCCCTACATAAATCAATTACTCAGAGGCCTCTCAAAGCGATGACAGAAAAGAGTTTTATTCGATTCTCGAGAATCTGGACAATCCCACAGCAGTTCACCTGGAGTAGGAAAGCCGAAGACAAAAATCAGGACAGTGATTTATAAACCCTAACGCAAGTCCCTCCTCCCCCCACTGACCATTATCCTCATTAGCTGAGGATATGGTCTTACATTCTAGACACGAAATCTAACCAATCCCTTTGAAATGAAGACATCGAGGAATTACGCAAGTTTTGTCCAATCATTGAGACCCCAGTACACCACACAGTTTTATACCTTATATGGAACTATTCTATTCCAAAAACACTGCAGCCCCGAGCCTCCAGGCCCCACCTCACCCCTGGGAGAAAACCACAATCTGAGGAGTCTTCACCAAGTCTATCCCACTCAATCCCTCATCTTATTTTATCAGCCTGAAGACTTCTCACGGATGTTTCAACCAAAGTTCTGTAACATAATCTCACACTGTCTATTAATCTCCTCATCCCAATCAGGATCATTCATGTCTCTTGTCTCCACAGGTGCCCAACCTTCCTTTTTTAATACCCTAAGTCGAATGGCTCCTTCAGTCCTTTCTTCTACTCTAGCAAGTTTTAGTAAAGAATTTCTAACTATTTTAGTAATTAGTGAAATCAAACAAGGTAAACAAATAGGAAGTAATACAATACCACTAATTGCTATAAGGCCAAACCACAGTAACCTCTTCCACCAGCTCCCCTCAAACCAGGACCACCAGGATGTATTGAAAGGGGAGCCCCAAGTTTGTATGGGAACATGAGCAACCTTCCTGATATTCTTGGTGATCTCTTTCACTATCCTTCCATTATTATCAATTTTTTAAGCAGCATGTAGATAAATTGAGTTTCCCACAAACTCCTCCTTCTTCTGCAAGTAAATAATCTAAGATTAATCTATGTTGCAGTACTGCTTCCCTAGTTTGCGTGGCTTGATCAGCCAGTAAGTCCAAAGCCTTTGCTGTTTGATTGGTTATAATTTCAACTACTGCTTGAAGTCTGATTAGTCTGTTTAATAGATATATAGGGGTTCTATAACCCCAGCTTCCATGTTGAGCCCAAGTTGCAGGCCCATACTCTCTGATTATCCTCTCAGGAGGCCAAGTATCGCCCCACCCATTTGCATTTCCAGTCTGAGTGAGGGAGGTGTCGATGTTCCTCTTTCTTTTTGCTAGATCATCATATAGAGGAACCCCTAGATGCTGTTTCCCTGATTCAGGCAAGAAAAAGAATTTAGGTCTCACCAATCCAATGTAACAAACACCTCTCCAGTTTAGCGGAAGGTGAGTATAGGCTGTCTGTCCACATATCCAATAATGCCCTCTCAAAGCAGGATTTTCCTCTAGAAACAGTCTTACTCTATAATCCACAGCCGGAAAGTATTTCACATCATCCGGGCCTAATGGTCCCCCTTTCATGATTTCTGACTTACACCTCCATAGTTGTTGTTTCTTCTTCCATGTACCGTGTTGATAATTCTCCCCAGTCCTATTGATTACACTCCAGAAAGTATCAAACATCATCCTATGTGTTCCATTCTCCCACTTCCATACCCATTCTTTATATTCTGTGTTATTCTTTGTACTATTCATATATATATACAACTCCACAAATTGTCATGGTCGTGACCCCCCTTCACATGGTTTTCTGGGATCAGAGGGGTTGTAAAACTTATACCCACAACTTTCATGATATTCCCCTTTTGTTCTCTCTTCGTATGAAGAGGATGGGAAAAATGAATGGGTACAGGGAATCACACTACCATCTGAACAGGTAATACTGTTCTGATCCCATCTATCTGCATACTGGGCACAATCAATACGAGCCAGGGTTTCTGGCCTTCGTGTGAATGTCCATTTACAATTACTTTCTCCCAACCATGTCTCTTGCAACTCAGGTCCTGTTTGGTTTAAACAATGTTCACCTGGAACTGATTCGGACAAAGACCATTGGTGTTTCTCTTGGCTAGTCTAGTTAGTTGTTTCTTAATTTCCTGATTCATTCTTTCTACTTTGCCTGAGGAAGGAGGATGCCAGGGAGTGTGAAACTCCCAAGTAATCTCCAGTGCTTTTATTAATGACTGCAAAACCTTGGCAGTAAAGTGAGTGCCTTGGTCCGAATCTATCCTCTCCACCGTGCCATACCGTGGAATTATCTGTTCCAATAATATCTTACTAACTGAGGAGGCAGTAGCTCGTGATAAGGGAAAGGCTTCTACCCATGAGGTCAGGTGATCTACTATGACTAGCAGGTATTTGAGACTGCCCACTGATGGTAGTTCGGTGAAGTCCACCTGAATGCTTTGGAAGGGTCTGTATCCCGGGGGCCTGCCCCCTTTGTGGGGGTGGCGTTGAGCAGTCTTATTCGTCCTTCGACAAATCAGACAACCCTCCACCAATTGTCTGGCCAGTGTGTATAAGCCCGGTGACACAAACTTGGTCAATACAGCATCACACAGGTTTTGGACATCCCAATGACTACCTTGATGTAGGTATTGCAAGACTCGTCTCATCCCTGCCTTGGTCAGTACCTCACGGCCATCCGGGAGAAACCAGCGCCCTCCTTCTGTCTCCTTGGCTCCCAAGTCTTGAGCCTTTTTCTTCTCTTCCTGAGTATAGGATGGGGAGGGGAGATTGGGAGGCAAAGTAGGAATTAATACCAACATTGCAGTCTGTCCAGGTTCCTTTTCCCCAGCCTTCCTCGCTTCCTCATCAGAAAGGCGATTACCTCTAGCCTCAAAGGTGTTCCCTATTTGATGTCCTTTCACATGCACAATAGCAATTGCTTTGGGCAACAGTAAACTACTCAATTCTTTAGTCAGTAGGGTGGTATGAGCTAGTTCCTTTCCCTTACTATTTACCATTCCTCTTTCTTCCCAAATTTTTCCAAAAACATGTGCTACTCCCCAAACATACTTAGAGTCTGTATATATAGATCCTTCTTTCCCTTCTAATAATTTTAAAGCTTGATGCAAAGCATACAGTTCACAAGTTTGTGCTGACCAAGTCTTAGGTAAGCTACTAGCTTGTACTAGAGAACTTCTATCTCCATCTATTATGGCATACCCATTCTGTCTCTTTCCTTCTATCACCCGGGAGGACCCATCTATAAACCAATTCACTCCCTCAAAGGGGATTCTTGTAAATCCTCCCGCACTTTTGTCTGATAATCAATTATATCCAAACAGCAGTGTTCCAAATTTACAGGCTCCTTGGGTGAGGCTGACAGAAAACTAGCTGGATTAAGGTTATGGCCTTGGGACAGTATTAAATCATCCTTTTCTAATAATATGGCCTCATACTTTAAAATTCTTGAATCTGTCAGCCATCTCCCAGCTCTCTGATTTAAGATAGATCGCACCTGATGAGGTACACTCACAATCAAACAGCCTCCAAAAGTGATTTTTCTACTTTCTTCTACTAGGAGGGCAGTGGCTGCCACAGCCTGTATGCAAGTTGGCCATCCTTTTCCAAATTCTGTGTGTTCTCACACACGCTTCAAATGGAGCTTTAATACTGACAAAGTGTGTCTCCAAGCATGAAGCTTGAGAGTTATTAACTAATAGCAATAATTATAAATGAAAGTAAACAACTTTAAAATTTTAAATGCAATAACCTTCCATAACTTTGTCTACTGGCTTCCCAATCATGCTAAACATTTTCTGAATTGGTATGGGGGAATAGATAGTTCAAGGTTCAACTTACCCATATTCCTCCCCTCCTCTTATTTTTCCTTTTTCCATACCTAAATCCAATCAATAAATACCTCTTCACATTCTTTCCCTTATGAATCCTTCCCTTCATCTATCTTCCTTTTATATGAATATGGGAAGAAAGCAAAGTTGACTGACGCATTAGCAAATTACAGGGGGGCAGTCCCCTTGTCATAAGTACAGATACAGAGATTTAAATTAATGAACTGTCCATTTAGAGGTTCCATCTCATACAGCAGTCTGGGGAGAAATATCATCTTATGTAATTTTCTGATCTGGATGCTCCTTCAAACAGTCGTCAGCACAGCATCTCAGCATCTTCTTTTCTTTATCTTCTTGTAGAAATCCAGATGTCCACTCTCCTACAGAATTGAACTTAATACCATCTTAGATTACTAATCCTATCATTCTTACAAAAATCGAAATTGAAACTTTGACAAATTGTCATTTTTTTTTTTAAGAAAAATAAGAAATTCACATTAAAATGCAGCTTCTACATTTCACAGCAAGTCATTATTCATTCCCTCATTAGGAAGATGAGATTTCACTAAGGAGTCAACACCAGGCTCCAGTACTTACATAAATACAATAAATAATCATTTTTAACACAGTGCACATCACATCATAAAACAATTCCAACTTCTGATCATGTGATGCTTCTTTTAAAGCATTTACAATATAGTCTACAAACCATTTTTCATTTAGCATTAACCAACTAGGTCAAAATAATAACTATGCATGCTAGCCTCACAAGCCCTTAACCTAATCATCTCCACACCATTACTAAGAATTAGAGGACCCTAACTTATTGTTGTTGTTCTAAAGTCCTAAACCTGTTAGCTCAATTTTAGACTTAACCTCAGATGTTCCCCTACCAACAATCTATTATTCAACAGATCTGGTATTATTACTTACAAAACTTCTGATTTTAGGAATTTGCCACTAAGAGTAGGGACATTGCAGGGAAACATCTCCCTTACTTCACGTCAGTTCCAGGCAGGAGTAGGTTGTCAACTGGCATTCAGCCAGGCTTCAAGTCTGCCAGGTGTCAGTGGGGAAATTGAGTCAGGAGAATCCTACCTCAGCCCAGACTGAACAGTCGCTCTCCCAACCTTCCCATGAGATCACCTTTTTGCAGTTCATACCAGCATCTCACAGGCTTACTGGCATCATGGATCAGTGGCTCAGACCACCTCTCTTGCTATCCACACCTGGAGTTAGACTCAGAAGAACAGTCAGTGAATAGTCCCACAAAAATCTTAAAATAGCAAGCTCCAATAATCAGTTTCAGACATGACTAATTTCACATTGGCCAAGGAACATCTTTGAAGCAGGTCTAAGTAGCCTACATGCCTTTCTATACATGTTCTAGTTCCTGATTGAATAACAATCATAAGTCATTGCTCTAATAGATTTATATCTGTTTCCCAAACTACTTTATCCCTTTCTAACCCTGCTCAATCTAAAAGAATGAGCTACACATGTGATAAGTTCAAACACTAACTTGAATTTTTATGTTCATGTAATGAATTCAAATCAAAACAATCATTTAACTTTCAATGCCAAATATTACCAGAGGCTACCTACCTCTAAGAAAATTAGACTGAAATTCTTTCCCCAAACTGAAGATGCCTCTGATTTAGTCTCAGTAATTAATTCAGTTAATTGTTTTAATACTAATTGCTTTTACATCATTTTGTAACCTGTAAAGATCTCACTCCAAGTTGGGACCTTTGTCCATTACCCCAAAAAGTTTTAGTCCCATTTGTCTAAAGGCCTTGGAAAACCTCACCTTGAAAACTCCTTGGTTTTTCCACGTGAACCGGCTCTCCTAAGGTCCACTCTATCACTATACCCAAGTCTATTCTACTTCCCACTCTTAATTCTATCAGTCCAAATCTCCAGTTCACTGGCCACTCCCATCAAGCCCATTCCTGGAGCTCCCAGACCACCTGGCCCCCCCCCCCCCCTTTTTTTATAAGGGATTCCTTTCCTTGAATCCCCCTGTAAATAAAATACAATTACAGCTAACTTTGAATCCCAATTTTGTTCTGTGTAACAATGATACAATATCTATTTATTCCCATTAGATTTAGAAAGAATGTCCCCAGGGATTTTATTTACTTCTTAGATCTTAAATTTGCCCTAAAGAGCCAATCACTGAAGATCGTTTCTTATACATTTTCAAATTCTCACCAAAGCAAGTTCTATATACAATCTCCTCAGCTGCTGGGGCTGTACTTGTTACTAGCCTGAGGACTGCTTCTTTTCCCACATATTCACACAGTGTACCAGCTTTAGGTTTTAGCATTAGAATTACAAATGGCAAACATAATTTTGTAAGTGGTAACAAATTGTTTTAGCTATGAACCCGAACAATAAATTTCAGATGACATCAATTGTATTTTCATATCCTATTAGAGAAACTAAATTCTTCCCACTTTTGTAACTTACAAATATGAATTGGATAGGTAGGCCTTTCAAAAACCCATACGAAAGATTTTACAAAGTATTTCTTAATACAGCAAATATTTCCTCTCTTATGAACAGTTTACAATTTATCACAATCCCCTTGAAACTAACTGACAGAAATCACAAGACCTAAACCCACAGCCTTTTCACATTTGCCCATAAACTTTCTTTTACAAAAATAACTTTAGAGTAAATGCTTGATTCATGGCAAAAACAATTTTAGCTAAAATTTCCTTTTCAACAACAGAAATAAACTTTTAACATAATACATGCTCAGATGAAACAGGCTTGAAAATCACACCTACATATATATACCCGTACATTTTTAAAGCATTCTCATTTTCTTAATAAGAATGCTACAACAAGAAAACTCTTACAAAAAAACAATTCATAACAACTCTTTTTAACCAATTCACAAACTAGCTTAACAATGCAATTTCTAATACAATATTTAGATGGATTACCTAAAAATTTAAACTTATTTAAGTTTACTTAAAACTTAAAAGAAGCCATTAACCTATTCAGCTCTTTTTATAACCAAATGTAAGTTTCAAATTATCAAATTTCTATTACATCTTTTTAAAACCCCAATCTATATGTAATAAATTCCAAAATTTAAAATCGTGTAACAGTTACATTAGATTAATGTTGCATCTAACAAATACCTATCCTTTTGTTAATGGAGCTAACATTTTTGGCAGAAATGCTGCTGGGTGTCTCTGCCCTCCTCTTATTTGTGCCATGATTCCCAAGGCCACCCCTTTCTGGCCCTTCCACTCTGCAAAGAAAAAGAAAAACCTAAACTTATTATCTTTTTACTTTAAATACATTGTCTGGCATCAAATATATTGATCTAATTAAACCTAAATCCAAAACTCTCAGCTCTAAGTTGCTTACTTGAGATTTTTTTACTTTCTAATCTTCTGCTTACTTCCACCAAACTTTAATAAATTCTAACCTATCTGAAGCATTAAATTAAGAATGACACATTTCACCTATTCACAATTCCAAATACGACCAGAATGAATTCACTTAACTTTCTGCTATTTCCCATTACACTAAAATTTCTTCTTTTGGGTGAGGCAGGAAATGGTTAATTGGTTGCTAGCATGCCTCTTAGGTCTGAGGGAAAAGGAATTTTTTTTTTTTCTCTCCCTCCTTGTCCCTCCACCCCTCTGAAACTAGTCTGGAGGGGTTGAAGAAAGGGAGTAACAGGAATTTCAAGGACAGTTCAGCTCAGCCTTTCTGCTCTTGCTGGCTGGCTGGCTAAATTTACAACCTTATCAGATAAAAACAGAGACACACAGACTTTCATTCACACAGAAATACCAACACAACATATACAGAAAAAACATTTAACAGAATAGAATAGGACATATAGGTTTAAATTTTTGTCACACCCAGTCCTCGGAGGAACCATATTTGGGCCAGATTGTGCCTCCTCCTCCAATGTCTTTTCACCCCATATGAAACAACAGTACTTAATCATCTTCTTCTACATTCTTTTCTCTATAATTTTGGTAATTCATGCCAATTTTGTAATCGGTTTCCCAAGGGACTATTTACCGGTATTTCCTCCTGACTCCACTCCGAAGCTCTATTCCTGGACTGCTTTTGTCCCATTTTGGTCGAGGGTTGTCGCCAACACCTCCGAGTCTGAGACTCAACGAATTATGCTAGCTCCCTTGCTAGCTTCTCTTGCCAGCTCTCAGGTGAAGGGTTGCCCATCACCAGCAGTCACCCAGCAAACGTTTTTTGGGGGGGCCCTTCACCCTGGGGTCCCTCAGTCCACTAATTTGGTTGGGAGTCGTCACCTTCTCCCCGAGTCTATCTAAGACTCAACGAATTGACCCCCAGACCCCCCCCCCCCCCCCCCCCCCCCCCGCGCTTACCGCTGGGTCGTATACGCGTACAAGTTGCCTGACTGCAACTTCAACACCAACCGGCTGGCATTTTTACACACTTCACAGCTTCGGAGTCTTTGGAGTCCTTATCTCTATTCTTTTCTGTCTTCACTGAGTTCCTCTGCTTCAGGTCGTTACCTTGCAGAGAGGGAGGCCCGGCAGCTCCTTTCAAGGACAATGGGGAAATCTCCCCACGGGCGCCCAAGTCCTTGGACTGAGCTGTCAGCCGTCTCTCAGAAAGGTCACAGATGCCGGTACGTGCCCCCAAACTGTGTGGGATGGCTCAGGTCCCTACATAAATCAATTACTCAGAGGCCTCTCAAAGCGATGACAGAAAAGAGTTTTATTCGATTCTCGAGAATCTGGACAATCCTACAGCAGTTCACCTGGAGTAGGAAAGCCGAAGACAAAAATCAGGACAGTGATTTATAAACCCTAACGCAAGTCCCTCCTCCCCCCACTGACCATTATCCTCATTAGCTGAGGATATGGTCTTACATTCTAGACACGAAATCTAACCAATCCCTTTGAAATGAAGACATCGAGGAATTACGCAAGTTTTGTCCAATCATTGAGACCCCAGTACACCACACAGTTTTATACCTTATATGGAACTATTCTGTTCCAAAAACACTGCAGCCCCGAGCCTCCAGGCCCCACCTCACCCCTGGGAGAAAACCACAATCTGAGGAGTCTTCACCAAGTCTATCCCACTCATCAGGAAGACCAATTTTCCTGAGTTCAAATCCACCTTGAGACACTTACTAGGCATGTGACTGTGGGCAAGTCATTTAACCCTATTTTCCTCAGTTTCCTTATCTGTGAAATGAGCTGGAGAAGAAAATGACAGACCATTCCAGTGTCTTTGCCACCAAAATCCCAGATGGGGTCATGAAGAGTAGAACTGAAATTACTTAACAACAGACACCTCTTAGATCAACTTTCTAAACTCTTGATTTGAAAGACAAATACCCTCTGCTCCTTCATAGTTTTGGGACAGCTAGGTGACATAGTAGATAAAATGCTGGGCCTGGAGTCAGAGAGACTCATTTTCCTGAGTTCAAATCTGGTTTCAGACACTTACTAGCTATGTAACCTTAGTCAAGTCACTTAACTCTGCCCCATAAAATGTGCTGGAGAAGGAAATGGCAAACTATTCCAGTATCTTTGCCAAGAAAACCTCAAATGGGGTCACAAAGAGTCAGATAGGACAGAACAACAATAACACACAAGTGCTAAGTGGAAAATTATTAGCTCAAAGATGACTATATGAGCCCAATATAAAATAATAACTATCCAGCATACAGACTATATGAAAGAAGTTCCTAATGTAGAAGTACGGGCAATATCTTCCCCTCTTTCCTTAGTTTAGAAATATTAAGAAGTAATATAATTTCAGTGACTTGGTCTAAAATCTTTGGTCTCATTTGAGTGAAAGATCTAATCAGTTTTCCCTTGAATGGCTGAGTCGTCAATGTCTTGGTTTTAAGTCCTATTTACATCACTCATCAAAGGCTTAGCTAGTTTTTAAGGGAAAAGGATAGATTAGCCCAGAAAGTACTCCTCTCTGAAAAGGATCAAACTAAAAGAAAAGGTACCTTTTGATTAATTCAATTCAGAAAAGTATCTTTTGAACTAACCTTTGACCAGATTGAAAGGAGAGTCCTTAGAGGGAGTGGTTAAAGAGTGGTGAAATGGTTTCAGGAAAATGATTCTCCAGGGTACGTGGAAAGTCAGGTTATTTTGTAGAACAAATCGAGCCCTTACCTGAACTTTTTTTCATTATGGAATCTTCACTTTTGTTCTGGGAATACAATAAATTGTGAGTAGAAATATTTTGGTCAGAAAGATTTTGAAAGACAGGAAGGATTTCAATACCTTTGAATTCTCCCTCTGAGCAGAAATGGTCTTCTTTATCTCTTCATTTATCTATCTATTTATTTAAATTGTCTTTGGCACATTTGTTCCTAAAATACAAAGTACAGTGTGTTTCTTCTACACTAGCATAATATACACTTACAAATGTATCAAAAACATATATGTGTATGTGTGTATGTATATATACACATATACATATAACATAATGAAAATGGAGTCATTAACAATAATTCTAAAAATGTAAGATACACAGTTATTCTTGGAAAGAGAATGGCAATAGATTAACAAAAGATACATGATCTAGACCTATTGAGCTCTCCCTGGTCATGAGCCTGTTGGGCCTATCTCAGAGCAGAGTTAAAGGAAATGAAAGAAAAAGGGAAAAAAACCTGATGATTGCTCCTTTGATCCACTAGAAGAATAGCCTTTTATTGGCCTCTGTCCCAGATATTGGGCAGCCACCAGATTCTCTATTTTTCTACACTCTATCAGAGAAGAGAACTAGGACAGAGAGGAGAAAGAAAAGAGAGACAAACAGATAGACATAGAGAGACAGAGAGGTAGAGATGGACAAAGAGAGAGAAGAGAGAGATGGGAGAGAACAACAGAGATTGAGACAAAGACAGAGGTTAAGAACTCTACTCCCCTGACCAACTGGAAGAGAAGAAAGAATTCAAGATCCAGAAAGAGAATATAAGAACAGGGCCAGCACAACTATAATACACTTGGGATAGAGGATTTTCTCTAGATTGTGGATATCTGGGCTGTAGACTTCCTCCTCAAAACCATTACCATGTCCAAAATTATGACAACTATCTCTGAAGGATTCTCTGAGGGATGAGCCTATTACCATTGTACCACTTTGCCCCAACCTCCAACCTTAATGTACTGTCCTTTACACTACTATGCTCTCCTCCTCTCCCCTCTCCCATCTTAATTTGTCCCAGGTGCAGCTTCAGCTATGACTACAATTGCACCAGTAATAGCTATTGAGGAACAAGCCTCTTCTGTTTAACCTGAGGGAAAAGAAAGAACTGGGAGCAGAGACAAGAGGAAGTAGCTGTCATGGACAATAAAAAGGGAAGAGAGCCAGGTCAAGAAAAAAAGTTCAAGAGATAGGTCTTCCAGACTAGGTTTCTTAGCTCATGCCTTGTGTGAGGTCTTTTTATCTCTTGCTTTCCAAGCTCTTTGGTGCTGAATATCATTGCATGTAATGTTGCTTTTCCAATGTAAAAGGAAGTGCTTAACAAACACTTTTTTTCATTCATGCATTCAATGAGGCTTCTTTAGCACAGCCATCTTTGATCATGTCAGCACCAATTGACATTTGTTAAGACTTCCTGTATTCCAAGCACTGGGCTGAATGCTAGGGATACAGATAGAAAAAGTTAAACTCATGGAATACCAAGATAAGTTCCAAATGAGTACTCAATTTAGATATAAAAGGCAACAGCATAAACAAATTAGAGGCACAGAGAAGAAGTACCTGTCAGATCTATAGATCTGGGAAGAGTTCATGACTAAACAGGAGTTTCACAAGAAGTAAATGGACAACTTTGAATTACATAAAAATAAAACTTTTTTGTACAAACACAGCTGAAGAAACTAAAATTAGAAGAGAAATAGGAACTTGGAAAAATCCTTGCAGCAAATTTCTCTGATAAAATTTTCATTTTTTAGATATATAGGGAACTGAATCAAATTTATAAGAACAGAAACCATTCCCTAATAAGTGGTCTAAGTATATGAAAAGGCAGTTTTTCACTTATCCATAACAATATGAAAAAATGCTCTAAATCACTAACAATTAGAGAAATGCAAATTTAAACAACCCTGAGGTACATCCCTCCCTACACAACCTCAGACTGGCTAAGTTGACAGAAAAGGGAAAATAACAAATGCCAGAGAGGCTGTAAGTAAAAGGCACTTGAGTGCATTGCTGGTGGAGGTGTGAACTAAAAAGCAATGTGGCCTTCAAACCAATTAAGCCATGTATGTCTTTTGACCCAGTGACATTGCTACTAGGTCTGTATCCTAAAGATCACAAAGAAAGAAGGAAATGATCCATATTTACAAAGGTATCTATAGCAGCTCTTTTGTGATACCAAAGAAGTAGAAACTTAAGGGATGCCCATCAATTCAGAAATGGTTAAACAAATTATAGTACATGAATGTGATGGAATACTACTGTGCTGTGCTGTGAGAAATCATGAAGGGGATGCCTCCAGAAAAACCTGGAAAGACTCATATGAACTGATACAAAGTGAATTGTGCAGAAACAGGAGAACAATTTATATAATAACAAAACTATTGTAAACAAAAAAAAAAGAGAGAGAGAAACAGTTCTAGCTCTTAAGGAGCCTAAAATAGCAGCTCTCACTTTGTGAGTAAAGTGGAAACTATTGGAGGCAATAAATAGTTCATGGTAAAGAGAGTCTAAATTAATTTGGTTACAGTGACAGTACAAAGGAAGGGATGGTGAAAGAGCTTCCGGAGGTAAAACTGAACCTAGCAACTGATTGACTGTTGTCATTTAGGAAGAAGAAAGGCAACTGTAATGGCGAGTAAAGTAGGATATTTTGCTGTTTTTGTTTTAATATAATCAAGTATAAGGCCTCTATTTGAGTGTGACTGAGGAGGATCTTTCCCACTCATTGTCTGTCCTGGGAAGACTAGTGAGAAGGTCCATACTTTTTATTAATGAGGCACTGGTTCTCTGAGGATGTGATATCCTCTGGCTCTGAAAAGTTTATAAATACTCTGAGGGTGAGGCTTTACTTGGGGGGCTTAGTTTTTAGAAGAAGATCTGTGTGTCACATAAGCAGCCCCCCCGGCTTTTTGAGAACCCAAATGTTGGTGCTTCCCTCTCTGGTAAAGATGTATGTATGTTAGTGTTCAGACAGTCTGGAATCACTGTCTGTTGATTTTTGATTTCTCTGAAATTTTGACTTGGGTTTTCTCTGTTACCTGTGCTTGATTGTTAGCCCCTTGAAAGTTGCTTTCCTTTTATGAATGCAGATGTAAGAACCTGTGGTAGTAGGTTCCCCTGTGTATGCTGGCGTGCTTACTGATACAGCAGGGGACCTAAATGGTTTTCAAAGGTATCTTGGCATATTTTGGTTCTCTGATTCTTTAGAAAGGAAGAGTGCAAGGAAGAGAGAGGGTGATGAGTAGTCATTGATGTCCTGGATTTTCTAGAAGTGAAGCCTTAGAGATAACTTATATGTAATTTCATTAATATGAAATGTTATTTATTTTTGCCATATTATATACTTTTAACATTTATCATGAAATTAAAATGTACATGCTTATAGTATTGTTTGAATTCAGTTGAACAGATGGAATATATTCTTATAATCAATAGATTCATGAAACTATCAAAGTGTGGAGGGATTATGATCTAGAATATCTAAATGTATAAAATTAGTGAATATGAATTATTTCATTGCATAATTAAGACCAGGTCCTGAGCCTAATAGGAAACAAATAATAGTCAATAAATCAAAACAAATTAGAACTGGTGAAGTCTGATAGGTAGGAGAGGAAAAAAGATAAATCCTAAGTTTGGCACACCGTTCCAGGATAATTGCCTGGACTACGGCATTGCTGGCATTTCCATGCAACAGAATAAGGACACTGGCAAGATGAGGTAGAGGAGGAGTAGGCACTGAAAGTGAGAAAGGGATCACAAGAGGTTGCTGAAGACAATTTTGGTGTTATCTACATCTTCACATAGATCCTTCCTTCCTTCCTCATGAGTGAAATCAGGTTAAGTGAAGACCCCCTCAGGCATGAATACCCCAAAACCCCCACCCTTCTTGCCAAAGCTAAAATAACTAAGTATCCCCCTTAGGCAAATAAAATGCTCCAGGATATAGGAGAACTACTAATGTTCCAGTCACGTGACCTGGTGTACCCTTCCCCTTCACCACCCCTTATGCCAGCCACATCAACATTCTTCCCTTAAATTCCATATTTGGTAACAAAAACCCTCATTGGTGAGCAACGATCTTTTCTGTGTTCTTTGTCTCTGGGGTGGATTCCCGCGCTTAGACTGTATGCCTGTATAAGGACTATATAATGCTGTACTGTGCTCCACTCAGGAGCACTCCCGACACCACCCATGGTCTCGCGGGAAATGCCCCTTCTCATGAGATTGTAATAAATTCCTTTTTGCCTTCTACCTTGAGAAACCTCTGAGTTTAATTTGAGTAAAGGTCACTGTATCCTACACACTCTCTTCTTCCCTCCCTCTTCCTCTTTTTCCTAGCTTTTATAAAGTGATATTTACTGAAAAGGTATAGCAAGAACCAAATTTACACTTCCCCTAACATTTGGAGGCATACCCTCCCTTACATAAAACTCAGTTCTTGGACCATGTGCTCAACCTTCAAGCAGTTACTATAAAGCATTCTCCCCTACTAAGTTCACTTCCAAAAGCTGCATAGCCAGAGGATGAATTGCTATCCTTTCTCTTGCCTTCCTGAACTCCAATGCTACATTTGATCATCAGGTAGCTGTGTGGACTTCACTTCCCAGAGGGCTTGGTTTCCATAAAATATAGCATAAGCTAACTTCCAAGCCTTTGGAGATTTGTTCTCCTGATCTTTTGAAGATCACAAAGTCGAAGCCTACTGTGATGTTCCTTCACCTAAAAGCCAGGAAGATTAGACACAGAAGAAGCTTATTCTGGAAAGGGTATCTTGATCCTTGGAGTTCAGACCAATGCATCCAGGAAAACAGCTGGAAGGCAGTTTCCAGGCAATCAGGCCATTAATGCTTCCTCCCCAATCTGGAAAAATGGCCAAAGTGCAGGTTTCCTCAAAGATCATTTCTCCCTTCTCCAGTTTCACATGCTCTCAGCACTAATAGTATTTACAAATTACAGAGTGACGGAGTCTGAAATGTGAAATCATTTCAGCTAAATGGCTTTGTATCTAGCATTTCAGCTGAGTACTAAATTGCACTTAATGAACACCATCTCTTTGTTTTTCTTTTTTTTCTTTCTTTTTTAAGAAATTATCTTCATGACAACTTTGAGAAGGAGATAACGCAAGCATCCTTTGAATGTTTCATAGGTTTTTCATTTTCATGGTTGGGGGTATGCCTTTCAATAATATAGATTATAACTTCTCCAACTTACTTTGCAAATCATCTTCATTAGTTGTGACCAAAAAAAGCCCATCACTCTGTGGCCAACCTGGTGATGAGGCTATCTCCATGAACTTGTCAAACAATAGACATAGGGCCTATACTTGAAGCCTTCCAGCTAAGTAGAACCTGCCAAATCTTGTGTTCTTCTGGCAGACCCTTTGAGAGCCCAGAGTCAAGCCCTTACTACAATAAAGCATCAGAAAAAGACTTTTGTGGAAGAGTACAAATATTATCATCATTTTACAAGTGAGGAAATTGAAACTCAGAATGGTTGTGACTTGTCCATGACTGTAGCTAGGAAGTCTTAGAATTGGGTTTTCTAACCTCTTAGAATTTAGAATCGGAAGGAGTCTTAGATGTAATCTAGTCCATTTCTCTCATTTTGCAGAGTAACCTGGTTTATGTATGTTTCATTGGACGAGGAAAAATTTTTCTCAAAATTTGTCTTGCAGGACAAACAAAGATTTGCAGTACAAACATCATGTTTGGACTTGAACACCTTGCAAAGGGATAATGCTCAACTAGGACAATGGATTTTTTTTAGCCCATATAAGATTGCAAGCCATCTCAGGGAGGGAGGGAGAGAAAATTTAAAACTTATGGAAGTGATTGTTGAAAACTAAAAACAAATAAATTAATTTGAAAAGTCAAAACAAGTGTTGTTAGATAGATTCCTGGTCAGAAGTGAACATAAAGAAAAAAAATCAGTGAGTCAAAACATGAAAGTGATTCTAAAAAATGAAAAATAAGTGGAGGCAGTAACATTAGTCTTACTTTTAGTGAAAGTAGCACAAGAGAGAACACTCTCAGCATTGAAATCCCTGAAGTTCTCATAGGAGATTCCCCTTCCAAGCAATAACCCTTCCTCCTCCTCCTCCATCTTGTCTTCCTCATCCCAGCCATGACTCTTCTTAAAGGTAAAGTGCAGGTTAATTTATTTTATTTTCGGTTTATTTTGTGTACTAATCATTGCTATTGTATTTCAGGCACATTAGGGACAAAAAACAATTAAAATTATAAATAATTATTTTTTATATGAATATTTTTGGGGATGTGGTACCGATCATCCAATTTTACATTACTTCCTATAGGAAAATTCATTTTGCAGTATGAACAAATCACATGACAACCAGAATCTCAGAACAAATTAAATTCGCAAACCTTGGTTCTACTGAATTGCTAAAGCCTAGTTTATAGAATCTTAAGCATAACCTTGCTGGTATCTGCAATGAACACAATTGTTTGGTGATTTGAACATTCCCTGAAGTGGCCTTTCTTTAGGATTGTGTAATGTAAACTGATCTTTTCCAATCCAATTGTCACTGTTGATTTTTCCAAATTTGCTGGCATATTGAGGGCAACACTTTAACAACATTATCTTTCTGGATTTTAGATAGCTCAACTGGAATTCCATCACCTCCATTAGCCTTATTATTGGCAGTGCTTCTTAAGGCTAACTTGACTTCATTTTCCAGCAGGTCTGGCTCTAGACCAGTAATCACACCATCATGGTTATTCATGATGTTAAAATCTTTCTTCTATAGTTCTTCTGTATATTCTTGCCCACCTCTTCTTAATCTCTTCTGCTAAATCCCTATTATTTTTGTCTTTTATCGTGCCCATTTTGCATACCCTGATATCTCTAATTTTCTTGAAGAGACCTCTTATCTTTCACATTTTATTGTTTTCTTCTGTTTCTTTTAGTGTTCTCTTAAGAAAACCATAATTCTCATCTACTGCAATGGCCTCTTAATTTATCCATCTTTCTCATTTTCCCCACTCCAGTACTTACTCTATACTTCTACCAGGATGATTTACCTTAAGTGCAAATCTAACCAGGTTACTTGATAAACTCCAGTGACTCCCTACTGCCTTGATGATGAAATATAAACTCTAACTTTTAAAATCCTTCACAACCTGGCCCCAACTCCTTTGTATATTCCAGTATCATTGCACATTACTCTTCCTCACACATTCTACGATCCAACCCAAATGTTCTTGCTGTTCCATAGACAGTAATCTCAATCTCCCATCTCCACACCTTTGCCCTGATTATTCCTAATCCCTGGAATGCACTCTTTTCACACTTTAACCTTAGAGGTGAACTTAATCCTGCTTCTCTTTCCAGCTGTGGTTAAAACACTAGTTTTTTACATGAAGCTTTTCCTAATTTCCCAACTGCTAGTGTCCCCCTTCTCTAACTGCCACTGCTATTTATTTTCTCAGTATTTATTCTGTGTATGTGTACCTGTTACCTTCTCTTCCCCACCTTAGAAGGTAAGCTCCTTAATAGAAAGGATTATTTCATTCTTTGTATTTGTATTTCCAAGAAATAGCACAGTGACTGGCACCTAGTAGGTACTTAATGAGTGCTTGCTTGATTGGTTGATTAAAAGGGTATAGTAATTTTTGTAATTTTTATTGTGTATTGCCAAATTATTCTCCAATAAGAGCCTGTAAATTTGCAGTTCAACCAGCATGGGTGAGTATACCCACTTTTTTTCACCTTTCTAGTATTCAATTTTGTTGTTTTTAATTATTTTTTGGTGTTTTGAGGTAGTATCATAAAATGATTTCAATTTATATCTCTTTGACTTTTATAAAGATTGGGCATTCTTTCAAGTGATTATTAACCTAACTTCTCTATTACTGTTGAGGATACTGTCATCCTTCCAGTCTTCCAGTCAAACTAGACTCTTTACTCTCTCTCTCACCCCTCCTATATCCAATCAGTGGTCAAGTTTTGTTTTCTACCTTCATGACATCTTTCCTATATGTTCCACTTCTTTTATTTGAAACTGCCACTATTCTTGCCTCCCCATCATGTTACACCTAGATTACTGAAACAGCCAGCAGATTGTCTTCCTTGCCTAAACTTTCTCCGTATTCCAGTTGCTATCAAATTCATCTTCCTAAAGCACAGATCCAACCATGTCACCCCCTATTCCATAAACTCCAGTAGATCCCTATTACCTTCAAGATCAAATTCAAAATCTTGTTTGGCTGTTAAAGCTCTTCATAACTTGACCTTTTTGTCCCTTTCTAGTCTTCTTAAACCTTGCTTCCTCCAACAGCCTGTCATCCAGGGGACACTGGCCACCTTGCTTTTCCTTGACAAGACATTCTATCTCCTTACTGAGAATTTTCACTGCCTGTCCTCCATGCCTGGAACGCTTTCCCTTTTCATCTCTATCTCCTGGCTTCCCTACTTTCTTTCACCTCTCAGCTAAAATTTTATTTTCTACAAGAAGGCTTTCCTAGTCCCCATTAATGCTAATGCTTTCCCTCTGAGATTATCTCAAATTTATCCTGTGTATGTGTTGTCTGTACATGGTTGTCTGCATGCTGTCTCCCCCTTTAATGTAAAGTTCTGCTATTGTTTTTGCCTTTCTTTGCATCCCTAGGACTTAGGACAGTGCCTGGCACATAGAAGGCAATAAAGAACTGTATGCAAGAAAGTATATTTTCAGCAATCTCTAGTGAAAGATTATAGTTTTTGGTGGTACTAGGAACCCAATCTCCTATTTCCCATAGGTGAATGTGGGACTCCTCATTAAGTATTATTGATAGTTTGGTTGTCTCCCAGTGCCACCTCATGGTCTTACAGGGGTTTTGTGAGGAGGTGACACTCCTGGCTTTCTTATTGCTCAGCCATCTGATGAGAAGTCCTTACTCACTCTTTCTGGACATTACCATGACTCTTTCCTTCTGGATCATTCAGCACAAATGCTCTCTTGGCCACCCAGACTTTCCAGTCTTACTCCATCACAATCCTTCATTCTTTCAGGCTGGTTTGTAGCAATTAACACCAGCCTGCAGCTCTTATTAGGCTCTTAATTAGGTAGGAAAAGGTCCAGGGAATAAATAAAGTGAGATTGGAATGGTTTCAGCTTCTCAATAACCATTATTACAAATCTGTATTTGAATATTTGATATGTGGAAAAGAGATTAAACTTGTTCTGCTTGACCTCAGAAGGCAAAACTAAGCTTAATGTGTGGAAGTTGCACAGAAATACATTCCAGTTATCTACTTCCAAAAGCTGCCCCAAACAACTTTAGAAAGCACTGTGGGCTTCCCATAAGTGGAAGTCTCCCTAGAAAGGCCGAATGACACTTGTCTGGGATGATGTAGAGGTGCATCTGTTCAGGACAGTTTGGACAAGGCAAACTCTTAAGATTCCTTCTTACTCTGAAATTCTGTGATTCTTTGTTTTCATAAGTAATTTCTTCAGCAGAAGACTCTGAATTAAGCTCACATGGTAAATGAGTTTAAGTTAGGTGGAAGAAGGTGATGAGAGTTGGATGGGACATCTGAGTAGTGATCCCAGAATGTTATGGCAGGCTGAACAGTTAAACAGAATTTGCTGTTGATATTTGAAGTTGCTGTTCAGGTTTTGATCATTCCCTTCTGTATTCAGTCTCTAGCCATCAGCTCTACCTCTGGTTATAACTCTGTAGGGACACAGACTGGTTCAGCTTGGCGTGGCTTTGCCTGGGTATCAGATAGTGACTGATTGACATGATGGTGAAAGGAGAGGGGTCACTCTTTCCAGCCTCATTTCACATAACTTCTGTTCACTAACTTTGATCTAGTTAAATTGGCCTATTTGAGGGCCCCTCTACATATCTTTACGTCTCCATGCCTTTGCACAAGTCTTCCCTTGTGTTCAGAATAAACTCTTTCCTCAATTTCCCTATGTTCCTTCAAAGGTCAACTCAGGTACTACACAAAGTCTTTCTAAAGTAAACTCTTCCCCCTCCTCTCCTCACCACTGGTAGTTCTCTCTGCCTCTGGAAATTAATTTGTATATACTTGGATTTATTGTATTTATCTGTGTTGTGTATTTGTATTATCTCTGTAGTAATTTACTGTATTTATCTGTGATTTGAGGCAACTATCCCAACTCCCACTTATACTGACAAGTCAGGTCCCCAGAACATGGCTCTTATATCTTCTCTCAGTTGTGGTTGGGTTATGTCTTTCTTATTTTATAACTCACAAACCTCCACTTGGGTGCTTCCCATCATTATTATCAGTTGTTTGTTAGTCAGCCAGGATTTAATTAGTATCTTAGAAAGGACTATTTAATAAGAGTAGTCTACAAGCATCCCCCAGCAGTCTGAGACATGCTTTCCTATAAGTATATGGAAAGTAGTCTTAAGCTTAGTGCCAAAGCAGTAACTCAGCTCCTCTAAGTTCCTTTCCTTCTAGGTACAAATGTAGTTTTCTGTTTGGATCTTTGTAGAAACTTGACTATGTATGAAAATATGTTTTTGGCTCATGATGCAGATACTGCCACCAGTTACTTCTTTCCCTGGGAAGTTGCTAAGATGCTGATAAAAAAGTCTGAATCATGACCACACAGACTTCTTCTGGCCACTGGTGGGTGAGAAGGCTGATTTTTTTTCTCAGGGATATGGTTAGAATGCTATTTCCTGTCTTGCTGCTTGCTTGGATCTCTGTTTCTATTTAGTCTGATGGTTTTATATGGTTTCCAGAGGACATAACCAAGTCCTGAAGCCAACCTGAACCGACATCTTGACACACTTGGGTATGTGTCCAGAACTTGTTCACATCTGATGAATAGCTGAATGTGTTCTTCCTTGATAAAGAGATAGGGGCAAAGTATCTTATCACTTTCTTTAAGGAGGGTGGAGTGATTTTTTAGATTTACATCATCAGCTTCCATCCTTATGTAATACTTGACCACCTTGGCCCCCACTTCTTGAAGGTCAGGTTTGTTACACTTTCCCTTTCCCCAGGGATTGAGGGGTGTCTAACCTCTCTGCAAATGGCTCCAGAACCTGCTGATGTTGTTCCCTCAAATATAAGAAGAGGTTCCCCATACCCCAGTTCCATTTATCTACTAACAGTCAGAGTTGCTTTTACAAGGAAATACTAATTTCAAGAAGGTAATTGCAATTGTGCAAACTTACTGTATAAAATGTAGAAGGCAAAAATCCCCCTGTCCCTATACCATCTCAAACTCTGAGGAGCAGAATGAGACTACATCAGTTCTTATAGAGCATAGTCTCAAATTTCAAATCTTAAAACCCAAATCTTTGGGCTTGAGTCCCAGGCACTCTGGTTTCTCTGGGTTTGCCTCCTGGGTTGGTTGACTTCAACATCCTGGCTCCAAGATCACTATGACTCTCACTCTGAGGACGAGGGGAGATTATTGTCTGCATTTGAAGCTCAGAAGGACACACAAAACAGAAATAGAGATATCCCTAGGCCTTGAGCTGGGGTAAAAAGAAATTAGGTAGAAGGAATCTCCTTCCTGGTTCAGTTCATGGTACCCATGTGGGTGAATTATGATCTCCACTCTCTGGACAGCATCAGGAAAGAGCATACCTGAAAGACTTAAGAGAGATTGTCCCAGTATGGCAGCCTGTTCTGACTACACAGCCAATCAAAGGAGTCCTACTTATCACCCAGATGGTCAGAAAAGTAGAATGCCTCCATGTTAGGTGATCTGGGTATGCACCAATGGTCCCATTACATGTAAAATCTTTAATGATATTTGAACTATGTTCCCTCTCTGTCTTGGCCACACAAGCACAAGAATTCTCAAACTCTGACATAAACATCCCAGAGTTCCAAGTACTTTGAACAACAGATATTTTTTAACTATGATAATCATCTTAATATATCTTTTTTTTAGTCTTCTGTGTATTTATTGTTTAACAGCAGAATGCCCAACACAGATCATCATAACTGCCAAATAGTCAGCTGTGCAAAATAGTACATACAGTGCTTAAGTACAAATGGGAGACATGATTTTTTAAAAAAGAAATACTTAAACACAAATTTATGGTCCTACAAAAGAGCATTTAAACTAGATGGTCTAAGTTGACTTGCCTCCTTGGACCCACAGAAACTGTTATTTTTCCCAAAACTAACAGAATCAATAAACTGAATCATCATCAGTTCCACTGTGTGAGTAATGAATCACAGTAAACGAGATCCTTTTTCTAAGAGATTTTTCAGACTCCTCTACAAACATGATCTGGCTTGGATAAAAAGACAACAGGAATTTCTTGAAGGTCAATGGTCCAAAATGGTTAAGCATTCTACATGATCTATATTCACTGGTTCTTTAGTTAGGATGTACTTAGATTACTTTCTTCAATTCATCACACAAGACAAGCATGAAAACTCCACCCATGCCTCTAAGAACATTGGACCACACACCCTTGAAAAAAGCTTTGCCACCCTCATCTTTAGTGATCTTCTTCCAGCAGTCAGTTGTCCCAGTGTACATGACATTAGCTCCTTTGCACCCAGACTACATCATCATTTTCCGACTTTCTGTATCAAAGGGATAGGAGACCACACCTGCTATAGCAGTCACTGATTGTACAGTCATTCAGCTCATCACAGTATGAGTGTTCTTCAGACCTGGGAGCATACCTTTTGCTGTATCATAGATTCCAAAGTAAGCTGCTCTATAGATAATGATTCTCTGCACTGAGACATTGAAACCTTGATGTAAGCCACAGATTCCATCAGATGTGGTGATTTTCAGAAGGCAGTCTCTCAGACCTTTGAATTCTCTCTCAGTGCCAATTTCCCAACATCAGGTGCGAAGCAGGTTCTCGCAAAATCCAAACAGAGAGAAGTGGATCCAGCTGCACCACCAGAGGCAAGATTGCTAGCAAAATACCTCCAAAACTCTGTGTGCTTGTTTACTCCTCCCCAAAACACCTGCTTATAATTATCCTTAAAGGCAAAGTTGATGGCTCTGGAGGAGAAATGAGGCTGATGAGCTTGCACAGCCCTCCCTCACTCAAAACAAAGTCAAGTGCAAGTCATGTCATCATTTCTCTGACGGCATGGTCTTCTTTGGCAACGAAGGATGAACACAAGGGCCTTGGTGGGGAAAATATCTGATGAAATTTGCTAAGTTACCCCACCAAGAGGAAAGCACCCCTTGTTCCTTTGGAATTCAGACTATATAGTCCATTATGCCTTTGTACTGCTTATCTGCAACAACTTGTTTACTTGCATGCTGCACCTGCAATGTAGCTTAACTCTCTTGATGGGGGCCACCGCTGTCTTGGAGAGAGCAGCAGTGATGCCACCAGTCAGGAAGTGACTCCTCCTTGGCGAAGGAGATTGCTTGTTTCATCATGGTTACAGAGGGGGAAGGTGTTGGAGTTGGAGAAAGAAAGCCGGGTGAGAAAGGGCCAAAAGCTGGGCACACAGCCCTTTGCTACAGCTCAGACTGAAAGGGATCTTAATATGTCTTTTAAAAATCAAGTATTTTATTTTTTCAATTACATGTAAAAACAATTTTAACATTTTTTTAAAAATTTTGAGTTCTAAATTCTTTCCCTCCCCCTCATTTACATGACAGGTAATTTGATTTAGGTTACACATGTGCAGTCATGCAAAACATAATATATCTTAATGCATCACTTTGTGATAAAAATAACCCATGTTGTGTTGGTTAAATTATTGATAATGTTAGTTTTCAGAAAAAAAGATAGAAGAGCCAAAAGAAAGGTATATCACTAATGATCATTATAGCTTATACAGTTTGATCCAGTGTTCTGAGGCAGGTCCAATTAAAGCCTGTCTGGTGGTTTAGGCTCTGGACTGGAACAAAACATGAGAGACTTGTAGACCATTCAACACTTCATGGAAAGTATACTCAGCAAGGTTACCACTGATTTAGGTAGCTTCAGACACCTTTGTCTTGAGACATCTTAGATCAGAAGAATATATTAACTTTAATGGCAGTAGAAAATCTGTCAAGTCTAAAGGGCATTGAATCCTCTTGTGCTGGCCATTTTATGGCCTAGGCAACCAGAAAACTATCAGTGGCTGAATCAACCAAGTCTTGGAGACAGCTTCCCTACCTCTTAGAGAAAAACTGTTCCAGTTTACATGGTAGGGACCCTAGTAAATGATGTACCTATACCACATCCATCTATCTCACTGCTGGGCGTAGAGCCCAAAGAGGACAATGAAAGAAAGGAGATCAGTGTCTCACAGATGACAAAATATTTATAGCATCACTCTCTGGTAATTAAAAAACTGGAAACAAAATGGGTGCCCATTTGATTGGGAAGACAGTTGAACAAATCGTGGTATATTAGTGTAATGTAGTATTGTGCTGTATAAATATGCATATTCAGAGAAATACAGGCAGACTCACATGAACTGATGCAGAATGAGGGAAGTAGAATCAAGACAACAAAAGAGAAAATAACTGTAAGAGTGTAAATGAGAACAATGCTAAAAGGCGGGGGAACTCAGATGAACTTCATTGATCAGTGCTGATCCTGGAGGACAGGTACTGGAACATATTTTTTTCCTCTCCCATTTTCTTCAATTTATTTTTGCGCACTTGATTTTGAAGACATCACATTTACACTGTCACAGCACTGGGATTTCAATGAAGAAATTAATCTATACTCTGATAAAACTTTCAGCAGCTTATTACTTATTGAATCAGCTTACATTCTGCAGTTTGATGCCTTTTCTTTTCTTTTCTTTTTTTATTCTGGACCTACCAACCACCGAGCAAAATGAGGATTTCCATAAACAAAGTAGAGCAGATGATGCAGATTGTATATGAAAGCAAATCTTTTTTTTTTTGTACAGCTTGCTTTTCCTTTTGTGTACATAATAAATTTGGTCTATTACTTTAAAAAAAATACTACTCATTTGTGTTCCTTCTGATTTCCTTCTGTTTATTTAAGAAAATGCTGAGATAGAATATTTCCACTCTGTTGGTAGAGAGCAGGGGACTATAAATGCAGAATGAAGCATACTTTGTCAGATAAAGTCACTGTTGTTTGGGGTTTTGCTTAATTTTTTTTTTATCACAAAAGAGATTTAAATGGAAAGGAATACTGGGAAATTAATGCAGATATTGATAAAATTTTAAAAAGAAATGTTGAATAATAACTACAAAAATAAATCAGTTCTAAAATAAATTTTTTACAAAAATAAAAAATTCTAATACTTGACCGTAATATGGAGGTGAATTCTTAAAGGCATAAAATCTGCGGTAGGTCCTACCATGCTAGAAAGGCTTGCATTTGAGAACTAGTCTGGCTAAGTACAGAAAGATTCCCTGACCCCTGGGTGATGGATTCTTTGATGGAGGCGAATGGTGCTTTTAGTCTACCCAAGAAGATGAGCTTAGCTGTGGGGAGGCTAAACGTAAAATCTTCGTCTAGTAACCAACAACTGGACATGATACTTGAGAGACGGAATTCTATCAGTCTTAATATTCTTGTTTTGAATGAAACCTGAAGACAAAAGGAAGTTACACTAAACAGAAAGAATCACTCACTGATTCTCCTTGGAGAGATAAATGAAGCCATTAATGGATTTGGTCATATGTCCAAGGACAATAAAAAACATCATTTCATGGGATATTTGATCCTCTTGTATTGCAGCCTTATGATAATTATTTCCAAGAAGACCACCAAGAAGATAATTGTAGCATATGCAACAATATCTGTTATGGAGGAAGAAGTAGAGATCTATGAAGAGCTTGATAAGACCTTTCAAATAAAATCAACATATATTTAACAGTGATTTCAGTGTCTAACACTGAGGAACTGATATTGGAAGTATGATATTCCCAGGCCTATTCCCAGGCATGCAATCCTGAGGTAGGTTCATTGCCAGGGAAAGCCTTCTTCTAAATAGAAGGATTAAGCTCCCCATTCTCACATTACTTGGCTTGCTTATGAACCTCCAGCCTTGAATTCCTGGTACAAAGCTAATTATATATATGTGCACATACATATGTATAATGTACTAATTATTAATAAATACTAAATACTAATATGTATACGAAAATATATATAATTTACTAATTATAGTAAAACATATGGTTCATGTCTGTGTCTCCATAAGTGAGAAAGTAAAAGAGATACTCAAAGAATTATATAAATTAGCTACGGGACATAGAACTGAGAAGACATATAAACAGATGCGGAGTAAAATGAGCAGACCCAGGAGGATAATTTATAGAATAATAGCAACATTGCACAAATCAACAACTCTGAAAGATGGAAGAACTCTGATCAAAGCAGTAATCAAGCATGATTACAGAGGACCAAAGATGGAGAATGTTACCCACCTCCTAGCAGAGAGGTAATGGACTCAAGGTGCAGAATGAGACACATTTTGGGACATGGATAAGAATATATTTTTCTTGGTTACGTTTATTTGTTACAAGGAGAAAACTAATTTAGAATGAGAACAAAGAAAGTAATCTTAAACTTAGAACAATCGAAGCACACTACGTTTGGTAACTTAATTTATACCTACAGTCATAATCAGTTTAAAGGCTTACATTTTAAGTTTCATTGCACTGTTGCACAATCTTACTAATTAGGCATTTCATGGTTCACCTTGGTTCAGGGTTTTCATCAAATAGCTAAGCTTGATCTTTCAGGGGCTAAACTCTAGAGCTAGTAAGAAACAGATTTTACTAGCCCAAAATGGCTACAGATATCACCAAGAAGTGAGAAAGCCTTGAATAATTGACACAATGTTCAACCGGTTGGAAGCACACCTTCCTGAGATGATAATCAAGGTTGTCTGGGGGCTCAGAGCATTTTATGAATTTTATTAATAATCTATATTTTGTGCAGCTAGGTGTCACAGTATATAGAGTGCTGGGGGTGCTGTCAAGAAGACCTGAATTCAAATGTGGCTTTGGACACTTAGCTAGCTGTATGACCTTGGGCTAATCACTTAACCCTGTTTACCTCAGTTTTCTCATCGGTAAAATGAGTTGGAGAAGGAAATGCAAAACACTCCAGTACCTCTGCCAAGAAAAACTCAAACGGGGTCATGAAGAGTCAGAGAGACTGAACAACAATTTTTAAAATTTCTAACTGGGGAGAAAAGAAGCCAAGATGAACTAAGCTTCTTGCCCTGGGCTAAAAAAGTCTTGAGCTAATCTCTTATCTCCCTGCTTTGAGGTCACTTTGAACAAAGGGGCCTTCCAGCTTTCTCTACTGTCTAAGAGAAGATAGAGGTGGGGACTTTCGAAAAGGGTCATTCACTAAAATGACCCAGTAGTTGCAGAGAGAGGTAGTCTGGGAAAATAAATCCCTTTGGGGGATTTGGGAGCTGGGGGTGGGGCAAGCACTATGCAACATTATAAAAAATGAAATTGAGTTTATTTTAACAGACAGAAAAACAGAGTTCTTGATACAGTTGTTTCCAATCAGTTGTCTGTGTCTAGTCAGATTCACCTTGTTAGAGTAAAGATCAAATTAGTCTCAAACTAGAAGACTAAAAATGAGATGGAGATATAGGAATTAAGACAACTCTAATCTGACCTCTGTTAACAAGCTGTCCATGTTGCCACATGAGACAGCTTTCAAAAAACAGACATTTTACAGATTATTACCTTTGAAAAAGCATATTTATGTAAATTGCTATATTTGTAGACCAAAATGGAATATCTCCAGCTCAGTCAACAAACATTTCATCTCCTTCCCAAGAGAAAGATATATAACCAAAGGCAACATTGTTTCTAGACATGTTTGTGAGATTTTAAAGATCGTGGAAGATTATAACCAGTATTGCCTCACAAAACTATGAAAAACAGGGGAGAGAAAAATTAGTTTAAATAAAGTCTAGTGACGGGAAGCCTTTAAACTAACCAACATCTTCTGTAGTACCGGTAAGATAAACAATGAAAAAAAAAGAAAAAGACTGAAGAGGTGAAGAGGGGATGAAGAGGGTGACTGCTGATCCTTGACAGAGTGGGGAGTTGTCCAGTTTTAGATACTTTCTGATAATTATATATAGGAATTCTGCTTAGTATTGCTATTTTAATGTATGACACTCCAAACTTTTGAGTTTTACAAAGCACTTTACATACCCCATTTCATAAATGAAGAAAGGAAGGTTCAGAGGTTTAGTAAACTCTTCGTGGTTAGATTACTAATGGCTGTGGGTTGGTACACCCATTATGGTTCTTATGTGCTCATTCCCCTATACTAAATTGCACTTGTTTGCTTTAGAAAAACAAGATAAGAAAATTTTAATTCCCCATTATTTCACAGATAACGCATAAGAGGCATTGGAGTTTTTGGACTCCAGCCTCTAACAGGTTCACTGTAGATCTGATCAGACAGGGAAGACAGGAAGACAGTTTCCCAGAGGTTAATTATCTTTATTCTAGTCTAGCCTTCTCAAAGGTCAAAGTTGCTGATAATGGGAGTACCAGATCTACAGCAGTCCCTAATTACCCTTCTCCAAGGGAAGGCGAGGTGAGAAAGGGGAGTAACTATCCTTACTTCTCAACAGAGTCAATTGAGACAGACAAAGCTTCCCTGAATCCCCTCAAGCCTCAACAGGGGCCAGTTAAGGCACATACAAATTCCCCATGGGTTCCCACTCACTGATCAGTGCCACTTGCTTTATAGGGCAACAGACAAAAGAAGGCATCTTGCCAACATTAAGCTCACAGGTTAACTTTAGCAATATCATCATTCTGTGCGAGTGCAGTAAATTATCAATGATGTCACTCCGTATCTCATGGCGCAGTCTCAGTAGGACTGCCTATCACTATGATTTTGGGAATTACTCTGTAGAATCCTTGAGGCTATTCTAGGAGTTATTATTTAACACCTGGAAACCAGACACTGCCATGACCATGGATCCTGAGAAACTAAACTCTAAAAGGATAACAAAATTCTCCTTATTTATACCCTTTACAAAATTAATTTAACAAGGAATGGTAGATATAAAATTTGACAATATTAACAAGGTCAAACGTACTGAACTTCCCCACAAATAGAGATCCTGATAAAGAACCTAAATTTATGTATATTAAAAAAATAAATCCAAGATTAGAAATGTTGGGGAAAAGAATAATTTATTACTTTTTTAATTTATTAAAAATTGTTGGACACAATAGGGCACAGTGAGAAATGAATTTAGAACCCTAAACATCCAAGTTTTAACTGATGTTTCAAATATATAAAAACTGGAAAAAAGGGAAAAAAACCCATTTGTCTCAATTGCAATTTAATTAATTAAAATTTAACTTATTGCAGAAATTTTCATTTATTGCAGAGGACAAGGAAATAGAGAAGTTCCACAAGGAAAGAGATCAAACCCTCTGACTTCAACCTATGGAATATTTTAGCACCCAGTGGCTTTGCTACAAAGAGAATATTGGGGAGGGAAGTGAAAAAAATACCTTGGAAAGAAACCAAAAAGAAACTTCCACATCTGTGTAGATCAAGGTAGGTGGACAGAGCACTTTGCTTGGCACCAGGAAGACTTCATTTTACTGAGTTCAAATGTAGCCTCAGACGTTTACAGCTGTATGATCCTAGAACAGTCATTCATCTGTTTGCCTCAGTTTCCCCATCTGTAAAATGAACTGGGGAAGGCTGCCAAAATGGGGTCCCTAAGAGGCTGACCCGCCTGAAATGGTTCAATGACACAATTTAGGCTGGGTCACCTACAATACCAAGTGTAACTGATGGGCTGTCACCTTGGCTTAGTCTTAATCTAATTACCGGAATGAGATTGTAGATGAAACTCCTAGCCTGCATTCCCTCACTTCACTTTTCCCCTCTTACGTCCTCCTTAGGGCTCTAATCGCCTCACCCCACTCACACGCTTTTTATTTCACTCTTCCCCTCCCTCCTCAATTCCTCTTCACGTTTAATTTATCATGGGAAGTGTGAGCCCTTCGTGCCTCAGTTTCCTTATCTGTAAAACGAGAGGGTCGGACTGGGGGATCTCTAAAGTCTCAGTTCTTTCTGTTCAGCGGAACTCGAGTGAACGAAGTTTGTTCCATGAAGCTTGAATTCCTAGGAAACCTACTCAAACACCCAAGGAAACAATGACTCGAGTTGGTCCGAGTTCTCGTCAATTACACCGTGCACCTGTTTCGGAGCCAGCGTCTAAGCCCCGGGGTCGGGGGCGGATGCATGCACGGTTGACGCTGCACCTTCCCAGGCTTGCAGACGAGTCTGCACACGGCCCCCTGCGGCGAGGCCCTGGCGGGAACGCTCGCCACCCTCCCCCTTCCCCCACCCCCCAGGCCTAGCGGAGCTGGGCTAGGCCAGGTTTGGCTTCGAGGCCGAGATCCGAACGCGCGGGCGGGGCGGGCGGGGCAGCGGCGGGGAGCGCGGATTGGCTGCGGGCGCCCGTCGCCCGGTGCGATTTGTTGTTTGGGCAGGGCACGTGACGCCGCCGGGGCGCCGGCACGTGCGGCGGTTTAAGCGCCGACCGCGTTTGGGCGGGACCGCTCAGGGAGGCGGTAGCTGCCTGTAGTCGCGGGAGGTGAGGAGGCCGCCCAGGAGATGGGACCGGGGGCCCCCAGACCCTCCGGCCGGGGCGCACCCCGCGCCTCGCCGCTGCCTCTCACGCCTCCTCATGGCCGGATGGCAGCAGTGGAGGGAAGGGAGAGAGGGAAGGCCGGGGTGGGGGCCCCGCATTGCCCGGCCTCGAGTAGGGGATCGCGGGGGGCCAGCGGGCCCAGGCCCCGCCGCCTGGGGGCCATGGGTGAGGCCGGGGCGCCCGTTCTCGGGGGCGGGCGGGGCGGGTCCCCTTACCTGGTAGCCGGGAGCCCCAGCGCCTCCCCTCCCCCACGCCGCCCTTTTGGTTTGGTTGGTGATTCTTCAGTGAATTTCGGTTACTTCCCTCGTAAGGGGGAGCCTGTGTGTGGCCCACGGGAGACGGGTGGGGGTGGGGGTGAGTTGGACTCTGGGCTGAACTGAGCGCCCTCTTGGGGGTTATGCGCTGTTGGTGCAGAACATGTGCCCAGCCCTTTAAGGTGCAGCCAAGCTAAGTAAGTAATTTTAAAGTCCGCGTGTGAAGTCGCGGATTTGTAATTAATGGGCTTCCGGCTCTGTGGTCAGACGTACATAGCTGTGTTTTTGTTCAAGTAGACCTCGAGGCCGACATGGGTGACGAAGACTGGGACACAGAAATCCTCAAGCCTCACATCCCGTCGTTCGTCCCGGTATTTGACAAGGTGCTGTGCTTCGGGTTCCTTCTCTGTGTTCGAGCGGTGCATTCTGGGGAGTTTTCAGTGATGCGGTTTTAGTGGGGATGAGACACGTGGGAGAGTGGCGCCTGGACCGCCTTGGAGAGAAAGGGAAAGTAACAATGTATCCTAGAGAGGTGGAGCCGGTGTATTCCCAGAGATACTTAATTTTTATTTTTTGATATTCATATTCTATCTTATTTTTTAACAAGCATTTTAATGCATTATACAGATTTAGACTCACTTGGCATAGGAACAACTAAAAATGACTTTCTTTTGTGGAAATCAATTCCCTCTGTTGAGTTTCACAAAGTCATTGACTTCTGTTGTGCAGTTTCATCTAAAAAGAAAATTGAGAAAGGTTAGCCGATAAGAAAGAGTCTATGTACAGTCTTCCTTAAATATGGTTTTGTGTCCCCTTAAAGAGATTGTCATGAATTTTAAAGTTATGATTCACGTATGTGATATTTGGTTTCTGTTTTGTATAAGAAAATTGTTTTGTTTAGAAGAAAACCTGAATTTTCTCTGCTTGTGTTAGGGTAGCTTTTCCCTTGGTAAAATGGATATACTTAACTACCAAGAAAGTTGATAGGCAGATGTAATTCTGTAGGGGGAGCTAGGACCGTTTATTAGCTGTGTGACTTTGAACAAGAACATAGGTGTTGAGATGAGATAATCTAGTACTCCTCCCGCTACACTGTACTATGTTTAAATCAGAGAGCTTGTTCACTTTTCTCCCCTCATTTTTAGGGCAACCTCATATCTTTTGAAATAATATTTTGCTATTGATTTAGAAGCAAAAACAAATCTTCTTTGAGTTTTTGACCTGGGGGAGATTTGCAGTAAATTTTAAAAAACTATACTACTACAGTGGCCAGCTGGTAGTCTGAAATTCAGTAAAGGACTGCATTTAACAATTGAGGCAGCCCTTTGGATGTACTGTTTTTTGGTATTTGTAGGTGCTATGTATAAAGTGCATAATTAAATTTAATCTATATTCTTTTTGTAGGACACCTTTTCTTCAGGAGCAAATGGAGATGCTTTTAATAGGGCTACAGATTCATCAGGTAGGTGTTAAGGCAGAAATGTGTATCTCATCTAGGATACCTATGTCAGGTTGAATAGTCTGAAAATTTTTTGGACTCAGAATCTGAATTTATCCTGATTTTGGAGCATGTTTGGCTTCTGGATCAAAGCCAGAGGGCTTCTATTGAGAATAGGGCACAGAATTTGGAACTTGGTCTTACTGAAAGTCCTGAAAGATGGTGACCTCTTAGGAAGAGAATCACTCAAGACACAGAATTATTGTTGGACCTGTCAGGCAATTAAAGCACTTTAATCTCAAGGGATTCTCATCAGGGGACGATTGTTGACAAGTTAACTCAAATCCTCCCTTTGATAACATATTGGTTGTTGACCCTTGGCAAATCACTTGAACTCTCAGGAGGTTAGGTAGTGCTTTTAAGACTGTAAATTACAGAACAGTTGCTAATCTGTCCTGATATTGAAAGTTTGCGCACTGTGGGCTTTCTACACTGATGAAATCACACCTGTTAATCAAAAATAACCCACACTAAAAAACTCTGAGTGGAACAATCAGGAAAACTGGGAGAGAACGATGTACTTAAACATGGCAGAAAAGATGGTGTTAAGGAGGGAAGGGATAGTAAGGTGTCAAACTGGAGAAGATAGAAAAGACCAGCACGTTTAGCTATATAGAGATCATTGGTAACTTTGAAGAAAGTAGTTTCAGCTAAGTGATTGTGTTAGAAGCCAGATTGCAAGGTTTAGAGAAGTTATTGGAAGTTCAGGAAGTATCTATATATAGTCTATCTGTACAATAGGAATAGATAATTTTTGTAGAAATTGGGTTGTGTAAGTGACGAAAATCACAATAGCTTGAGAAGGTGATGGTCAATTGAAAGAGAAGACTTGAGCAAAATTTTAGATGGTAGAGAAGGAAACAAGTAGAGAAGATAAAGGAGGGGGTGTTCAGGAAGGTGAAGCAAACTCTTAAACAAGAAAGGAAAGGATGGGATCAAGTGTAGAAGTAGAGGAGTTCTTGGCAAGAAGAGTGACCTCTTCCTCAGAGTCTAACAAAGGAAGAGAAAAATGGGGGATTATGTCAAGAAATCTTGAGGGGAGAAAAGAGAGCTCATGATGCATATCTTCTGGTTTATCGATAAGGAAAAAAAAAAAAGAGGTCCTTAGAAAATAAGGCCAGGGTGATGGGGTAGGAGTGGAGTGGGAGCTTGGGGAAGGAGGGGAAAGTTTGGAATAATTGTGGGGAATGGGTCATTCAATTAAAACAAGAATAAAAGGACTGCTTTATGGTAGTAAGGGCCTAGTTGAAAATAACAAATTTGTAGTGGATCTGATGGCATGAATGTGTGATTTCCTTTGGATGTATTTAGCAGCATGCTAGAAGGAGAGAAGACATGATGAGAAAACTAAGTGTTGGAGTTGTTAAGGCATGAGGGGTGGTTGGAACAAATGGATAAGGAACTTAAAGTGAAGACAATGAGGGATTGAACTGGTTAGTGCTGCAGTCAATTATAAGTAGTAGAAAGTGAGATCAGAGCAGGGATGGATCAAAGTAAGTATGAAGACTAGATTTAGAAGAGAAGTGAGGGTTTCTGCTTACTCTAGGATCAAATATAAATTCCTCTGTCATTTAAAGTCCTTCATAACCTGACCCCACCCTACATTTTGAGCTTTATCCATTACATCCCTTCATGCACTATTTGTGGTCTAGTCAAACTGCCTTCTTAACTATATTGGTACATGGCATTCTCATCTCTTGACCCTCTGCTTTTGTACTGACATTTTCCCATACCTGGAATGTTCTCCCTTCTGATAAATTGTAAGTTCATCGAGGGAACTTGGCAATTTACTTTTGTCTTTGTGACTGGCACAATGCCTTTTTCATAGATGGCACTAAATTTTTTTTAATGCCTTTTTCATAGATGGCACTAAATTTTTTTTTGATTGATTGCTTTCCTACAAAATAATTATAGTCACTGAATACCCAAATCTATCTAGTAACATAAGGAAAGAAATACACTGTTGTGGATTCTGATGAAAGGAGTTGGGGCACCATGGGGAGGGAGAGTAGGTGATGAATACTTAAAATAAACATTTTCTAGAAATTTTAGCTTTCAGAATTCCCCTTTGCTGTGCTAAACAATATAAATGACTTCATAAAGGAAATTTCATTTAAAAAACACAATTTTCTCATCTAATTTTTGAAATCCTGTTTGAGGGCATTTCTGTGGTTATAAATGTTATATACGCATTTCTGTGGTTATAAATGTTATATACATGTATATATATATATATATATATATATATATATAGCCAATTCAATTTTGGATACTCTTGAACGTTTTATTATTAAGCAGTGCCTTCTAAATATTAACTGATAATATTAAATTTTAAAAAAATTGTTAAAATAAGTATACCTACATTACATATACATCTAATGGAAGATCTTGATTGTTTTCTAAATTTACTTAAAATGTGAATTGTTTTAGAAATCAGTGATGCACCTACCCGAAGAGATCAATTCATGAGAAGTGGATTTGCTTCTGGACGTAGTTTAGGAAACAGGGGTATGTATCAAATGTTTGCATGGCTGCTGAACAAGTAGAGAGTAGAGGGAGTGATAGAGGACGTTGCTTTTCTTTTTTTTTTTCTTTTGATGGGGGTGGCTTGTGTTTTTTGTTGATGATAAACTCTGTATGACGTTGATTTTGTATAGTTACTGTTGGTTTTTCTTTTAGTTAAAAGAAACTACTAATAAAGTTACTAAATGTTTAGTGGAAAACATGCTAGAGAACGTCTAGGTGCTTACCTTCCCACTTCATAGGGTTGTTGTGAGCATAATTAATGACAGTGAAAATTTTTCCTAAGCTATAAATTGCTATATAAATATGAAGTGATTTTATTTTTTTCCACTTTATTTCTTTTTGCTTTGTATGCCATGATGATTGGTATTATCAAACCATTCACTTTTCATTTTTCTTGAACTTATGAAATTGTCTTAAATACTCCAACTAAGAATATCAGCTTTGGGTTATTTAAAGAAAGAATATTGCGTTTATCCTAGACTATGTAAAAGGAATTTGTTTTGTACCTTGAAAGAGTATTTTTTGTAAGTTAAGAAGTATTTTATTCTTTTTCTAATAGTGATTATTTTGACAGAAGACAGACTGAATAAAATATGCTATTTTATAATCATAAGAGTTAAGGAAGAATTTTTGACACAAATGTAAAAAACTACAGATATAATTTTATGTTAAAATATTTTAAAGCATGGAGAATATGAAGTAAATGATGTTATAACAAAAGAAAGGCTATGGGAACACTTAGTATCCCTAGTATTTTTTGTGTCATTTATTACTGTGGGACATTTGATATGATATAATTGGTGTGTGGTTTGAAATAGTTTCTACCTAAAGGCCTTTCTGAGAATTCTTACATTTTTGGAAACATAAGGAATATTGTGTAACTTTTTGTATGGCATTTCAAGCAATTCGAGATTTTTTTTAAGAGGTGTAATTAAGTATGAGGTTGTTTGCTCTTTTTTTTGGGACTAGTCCTCAGGCTAATAGAGGAAATAATAGTTCACTCTTAAATTATGCTATTTTTTAATCAAAATTATCACAAGTGTAAATTTTTTAATAAAGCACCCAAACACATTGATTCCTGTGTCTGTAAACTTAAAGTTACATTCTAACCTTCCCCCAAAGAGTAGGAGTAATAAATAATATTTTGGTAATATAGTTGAGTGAAATTGCTAGCATGAATTTTGTAAAGTTGTGAAATATTTATATAGAAAAAGAAAATATACAACTGAAAATGTGCCCAACTCAGAATGAGCTAAGTTAACCCTAGCTTCCTAATGTAGATATGGGAATATTGACCGATGAAGATTCAAATAGGTAGACGTTTAAAAGAAAGCTTTTCTCAGATGTCCTAGGTTGAATTAGCCTAATTAAACTTCTGGTCAATGCCATTCACTACTGTTATTTAAAATTATAGGGTTACAGAGTTAACAGAATCAGAATATTGGAGGGCCAAGCCATACTTGATAGCCTCTGCAACATCTTTTGATTAATTAGTATCTTTGAGAAAGACAAATAGTTGTTGGATATTAGTACCTTTTGTTTTACTTCACAAAGTATAAAGAAATTTATGGAAAGATTGCTAGGACCTACATTTAAGTCCTAGTTTGATTACCTGCTGCATGCTGTCAGGTAGGTCCATCTCACTAGACCTCAGTTCTCCTTATCTCTAGAAATAAGATGTTTGAACTAGGAGATGTGTACGTATAGGTGTATATAGATACACACACATATATACATACAGGTACGTATATGTATACATGTGTGTGTAAACATGTATTCCATTTTAAACTCTCAACAGTTTGATGATGTGCTTCAGTTTTTAGGAAGCCTTGGTTGGTTTCTTTTGTCCTTTTAACTGCTGCTTATTTAGAGTTGGTACTTACCAAATCAAGTGCTATACGTCTTTAGCTTGTCTTTTGTTTTTAGTGTTAAGCAATCTAGTCCATTTTTCCTTAATTCTTTTTGATTTTTGATTTGAAAGCATGTTCAAAGAGAGGTGGCCAAGGTGATGAGGGGACTCAAAGCTATGTATTATGCAAGTTTGTTGAAGGAACTTAATATGTTTAACTTGAATAAAAAACCTTCAAATATTTGAAGTTTCTCATGGAAGAGGAGTTAGACTTAATTTACTTTAGTCCTGCAGTGAAAAACTGGAACAAATAAATAGAATTGATATGGAGGTAGATTTTGGCCCAGTTTAAGGAAAACTCCTAACAATTATAGTTACATAGAAGAAGTGGGATTGTCTCCTTTGAAGTGTAATGAGTTGGTCCTTTGTCATTAGTAATCTTTAACTTGTTGGATTATTTGTAGAAGGGTTGATATGCTGGGGAAAAAGTTGGATTAGGTGAGTTTTGAGATTTCTTCCAACTCTCTTTGTATAGTAACATTGGTATTTACCTACCTCATCTGTGGATTTTTTTTTATACAGTAGCAATAGGTTTAATATTATTTTAAATTCAGGTTTGCTTCTAAACCTTTGTTTTACTTTGCAGAGTTAGTAGACTGCCTGCCTTTTGGCTGATCATTTATAAGAGATTTAAAAAAAATTATGGATTTAATTCTGTCTGAACTTCTGCAGATGCCAGTGATCAGTCTTCTAAGAGAGAAAATCTATCCACAATGGGTGGATTTGGACCTGGAAAAGGTTTTGGAAACAGAGGTAATGACCTAGTCATGAGTGGTTACTTGCTAGTTACTCCAAAATTTTATTACCGTATAGAGGTAGAAGGTTAAAGTGTAATAGTTTCTTTTTATGTACAGTAAGTTCTTCTATAATAAAATGTTTCTAAAAATGATTGTGTTATGTAAAGTTTGCTAAAAGCCACAGAATATACGGGAAAAATGGAGTTTCTGAGAGCAACACTTAAAAACTTCATCAGTAACACATAAAAAAAGTAGGGGAACCCAATAAATATAGCACGGTTTTATACATTTTAAATTATTAATAAATACACAAATAATACAATAAAAAGTGATAGTGTCAGCAGTCTTGGGCTACTGCTCCGTCTCCATGCAGGGCCCCAAATGTGGATTGGTTAAGTCAAGTTGCTGTGGGTGAGGGCAGGGCCTCACTGAGCTGAAACTCTGATCTGGGCCTCACCCACGGTGGAAGGTGGGGTGAGGAAGTAGATTTAGAAATCCACAGCTGCTAGTTTCCTAGAAGATATACAATAAATATGGCACTTTATATTGAAAAAGACAAGTTTGCTTTTGGAAATGGGTATTACAAAGGTTGTAGTTTGTGAGTTAGTGTGAAGCAGTACAGTTTTCTAGTTTGCTTAATGTTTCTTGAAGACAAAATTGAGAAGAAGCAGAAGCAAAATTCATGTTCAGCTCAAATCATTCTCTAATATATCAATTTCATTGGAACAAATTCACATTTTCAATACAAGTGTTGCAGCACAATTGACTGCATTGTGTCCTAATAGTGTGTGTGTTGCTGTGTAAGTACATGTTGAATAAGTTCAGATTGCATTAATTTTACATTTTGTTATAATATTTCCATTTTTCCTACAAAAAATTTCTTTGTTTAGGGAGGAAGGACTTGTTTATTTGCCTAAAGATGAAACTTTGGAAGCACTTAGAAGTGTTCATATGTGAATTGCATAAAATATATAGTTAAATCACTGCCACTTGAATCTTTTTCCCTACAGCTTATGTGGACACAAAGAGATATGATAGTGCTTATTATCCCCAGAAGTACTTTGTTTTGACTACTTGTTAACAGAAGAACAGACCAAATAACTATCCTAATAATTTGTGTATTTTTGTATTTTTCCCTAGGTTTTTCAAGTAACAAATTTGAAGAAGGTGATAGTTCTGGCTTTTGGAGAGGTAAATTAAATCTTATGATTGTGAATAGTTCCTGTTGTTAGAAATTCAGGTTGTATGTTGAAGAGAAATTAAGAATTGGCTAAGTTTTTCTGTCCATACCAGTTTGCCTTTGCTGAGATAATTAAAAAAAATTGAGGTTGAAATGACTTTCTTTTCTTCTCAGTGGAAACTCAGGAATACCATTATGGAAAAGATTTATGGCTATGTGTTATAGAAGATCAGTCTGCATAGACTGGGCAGTATGGCTTAGTGAATAGGGTGGTGAATTTGAAATGAGGAAGATGTGATTTCACATTCTACCTCTGTTACTTAATAGTGTGCTTAGGAGCAAGCCAGCTAGCATCTGTTTTTCAGTCTTTTAAAGATATAACCTTTGTCATTTCTATCAAAGGATAGTTGTGAGATTGGAATGAAATAATGTATGTAAATAGGCTTTACAGACTAAAAGTGCTATTTTAAATGTCAGTTAATCACTTTCCTGGCTTCCTTATGTATAAAATGAGGAGGCTAACCTAGATAACTCCCTGCATCCCTTCTAAATCTACGATCATAAAACTAATCTCTGGAGACTACCCTTCTAATATGTTGTATTTCCTAAATGAGATTAGGGATTCAAAAATAAAGATCTAACTTGGAGGCTTAGAAATTTTTTGATTTCAAATTGGCCTTAATTCATTGAAAAACACATAGATCGTGGGAAATCATCACCATCTGTAAGGTTGTTAGTATTGAAAGTTCCAAAGACACTTTCGCTATACCCAGGTTGTTGGAATTGGTGTGTAAAATGAGCTAGAAAGGGGGAGAATTCATGGAAGAATGACCATAGGAAGGTGATCTAGAGAATCGAATAAGTAGTGTTGAGACCTGTTCAATATGTGTAAAAATAGTGCATTTGTAATAGAGAATTGGGGCAGCCAGATGGTGTGGCAGATAGTGCCAAGGCTGGAGTGAGCAGGATTCGTTGTCCTGAGCTCATATCTGGCCTCAGAGCTGTGTGACTCTGGCCAAGTTACTTAACCCTGTTTGTCTCAGTTTCCTCATCTGTAAAGTGGGTTGGAGAAGGAAATGGCAAACCACTCTGGTATCTTTGCCAAGAGAACCCCAAATTGGGCCAAGAATACCATTGAAAACGACTAAACAACAATAGAGAATTGACATTTGGGCCTTGAGGGAAAATTCTAATGATTTTTTTCTTGTATTCTGTAGATACTTTTTCTGCTAATTTTTATTCCTTAAACTATTCAGCTATGATGCCACATCTCCACTCTTTATTTCCTTATTCTCCCGGCCTGAAGGGCGGGGGGGGTGTGTGTGTGTGTGTGTGTGTGTGTGTGTGTGTGTGTGTGTGTGTGTGTGTGTGTGTGTGTCTGTCTGTGTCTGTGTCTGTGTGTGTCTGTATGTGTGTCTGTGTGTGTGTGTCTGTGTCTGTGTGTGTGTGTGTGTGTGTCTGTGTGTGTGTGTGTGTGTGTGTGTGTGTGTATAGGTTTGTGTGTATACACATACATACAAGTGTGGATTACTAACTTTTAGAGATAAGCATGATTTCCCAAGATCCATATGTTCTTAAATGATTAATATGGAACCAACCTGACACCATGACGTCCTTTTCTGTAAGGCACTCATTTCCCTTTGTTTCTCTCCTAAGCCTCTAATAAATCAGAAATTAAATGTCTGATTAGAGTTGTCTTGATTCTCAGTGGCATGCTTTTGAGGAGAAGTTTAGGTTTCAAGCTAGAAGCTTTTTCTCTGTGGACCTAATTGTTTGGGTTAAAATATGCTGATCGCATGGATTGTTGCAAGATTTACTTTATCTACTTTCTTGCTCTCTTTTAGAGTTCTTTTCCTCTTGCTTCAATCTAACCACTATTTCTTAATTTCATCCAGTGTTAACTCTGCTAGTAGTGAATTGTCACCCCATTGGATTATATCTTCTGGGTACTTTTTTGGGAGGGCATTATTTACTTACAAAAACCCTAGCAGGAGTCAGCAACAAGTCCTTACCTCCTCTAATGAAACAAAATTAAGTAAATTATTCTTTGCTTTAAATTGCCAAAAGAATATTGTGAAAAGAAAGCATTTGAGCTTTAAACTGATAGATGACAACTTACGTTGTAATTACACAAGGAGGGGATGAAAATCTTCAGATTGAACAAAAAACACCCTGAGGAACATCTGTGCCAACATTTCTGTTACCTAATCCTCTCCCCTGTTCTAAAGAGTTATTGTGAAAATTGGCATAGATTTTGAGACACCGTGACAGTGTTTTTTAAAAATTTAGAAAAAATTTAACATTAGAGAAATGTAGACATGACCATATTGAGCACACTAAGACTGCAGTGGGACTAGGTCACAAACAATGGAATAACAATTCTATTCAAAAGTTATGATTTCCTTCAGGTATATTGCTTAACTATGATATATTTATTTGTCATTTAAGAATCTAATGACTTTGAAGATAATCAGACAAGGAGCAGAGGATTCGCCAGGAGAGGTGGTAAGTATATTTTATATTTAGTTATATTTTTATGAGTTGTGGTGGTGTGCTACTGAGTTCATTCTTGGTGAGAGAAGCTTTGCTTTTCATACACAAAACCCCCTCAAACCCTGTATGTATTGTAGCAGAACTTGATTCCAGAAGAAAAGACTCGTAATGAGTTGTGGTGGTGAAGACAACCTTTGGCAGAAAACAATATGCCTTTGACCATATTTAGCAGGTGGCGTTCTGCTTCTGAATTCACAGGAACTTTACTTCTTAGGTGTTTCCAGTATTTTTTTTTTTTTTTACAAAGTGTAAGCTTCAGATCATCTGAGTCTTTGTCAAGTGGGGCCACATTGTCTTTGTCTCTGAGGATGAGTGATAACAAGTTATTTTTCTATGTTCAATTAATCAGATTTTTTTTTTAGCATTGATAATGGGGAATGACTTTATGTAGAATTATTATGTTTTTATGCTGTTGTAGGAATAGAGAGTTGTATTGATAGCTGTAGTAATACTTACATGTGGTTTTAAAGTTACTTTTCCAAGCTTATACAACTGCTTTGTCTTCTCTAAAAGAAATGATTCTTCACATTTCTTGCCTTCACACTTGCCCAGAAGTTTAATAGCAGCTACTTTTGAGTATGGCCAGCAATTGGGTCCTTAAGTATCCTGAAGATAACTCAGATGCACAGAGCTTTCCTTTCTGAAACATGGAGTATGACCTGTGGGTAAAGATGTTCTTCACTTCTAGTGTATCATTTTAGCAGAGCTCTTGATTTTTGAAACTGCGAAAGGCACTGGTACATTCTCACTGGAAACAACTTAGAATCAGTAATCTTGAGTGTGCATTTGTTTGGAACATAGCTACCAAAGACACCGAGACCTCTAATGTTGGAAGACTTGAATTAAAATCCACCCTCAGACACTTACTAGTATGTGACCTTGGGCAAATCACTTAACCTCTGTTTGCCCCACTTTCCTCATCTATAAATGGGAATAATGGGAACACCTACCTCCCAGGGATCAAATGAGAAAATAATTGAAAAGCACTTACCATATGCCTGCCCCACATAAGCACTAGCTGCTAAATTATTATTACTATTATTATCATATCATAGACAAATGACTGTATTAGCCAGCTAGAGGAAATAGGATCTGTAATTCGCAACTTGACTGGTTTGAAGAAAAGCATACTTATACTGATGATAGGTGTGACAAACTGGAACTGGAAGATAATGTAAACTTTGGCTGATGATATCTCGTGATTGACAGTTGGTACTGTGCTTATTTATGCCCGTTTCCAAAAGTGTATCTTTACTTTCCCTTTCTGTGGTCTTCCATAGCAGAATGTAAACACTGTACAAATGAAGGTAGTACTGAGAAGAGCGGCTAGGAGGTATGTAGATGCAGGTACAGGCCTAATTGTCATCACTTCTTCTAGGCACTGTGATTTTGGATCATACTACTAGAGCAAGGATAACTGGGAATTTTTCGTCTCAATCAATGCCAAATAATCTCAGTGTCCAACATAATTAGAAACCATGAATTTGAAGAACAAGAGCTACATTTGTGGTTACCAAATTTTCCAACAAATCTCCTTACCTTTGACCCACCTCCTTGTCTCAGCTTTTTGTAGAACATTTAGAAATGAGAGGGGGGAAAAGGTAAAAATTGTCCTAATACAAATATCTTTGGTTTGATATTACCACTAACAACTGTATTCATCATGCAGTCAAGCTTGGAGTTTGGGATTTATGTACTTTGGAATAGTATTTTCTTTTTGAAAAAGAAACTTAAACCAGACAGGAAACTACATTTTGAATTAGCTGGATTTAATTAGATAGTATCAAGATTGATATCAGAAAATACTGTAGGTATTAGCTTAGAGGTCAAAAAATATAGATAACATTGGTACTGCTATGGTTGGGAAGTAGGAAAAGGAGTTTCACAATTGTGAAATAATCCTGGATGAGATGTTCCACCAAATTTCTGGAAACTAAAAAGAATACTGTCCAAAAAACATGATAAATTAAGATCAGAATACAAGTCAATAGATTTTGATAGGATAAAGATAGAAAGGTATCTGAAATTTAACTCACCTAGAAATGTAACTAAATTTTAAAGCTTCAGATCAAGGAATTATGCAAGCAGCCAGGAGATAGTTTACATAAAAACAAACACCAGTTCAATTTGTGTGAGACGAATCAACAAGGACGAGGGATGTTACAGGCTGGAATGTGATGCAAGGAAAATTGAGATACATCACCACAATTACCTGTCCTGTATAGTCAAGCATAGTGATCTGTCATGACAGAAAATTTAATTTATCCCTGCTGTGAATTCTAGAACAGGAAAGAGCCTTTGGTGTGCACGTTCACCAAGTAACTGAAGACATTGGGTGGTCTGTAATTGGATGCAAACAAGGGGTAAGGGATGACTCAGTATAAATGTGCTATGAGGAGGTGATAAATCTATTCAGGGTTTTCTGACACCTTGTAGAAGGGTCAGTGCAAAAGCAAATGTTAAGAGTTTTGGGGAATAATCTTTTGAAAAGGAATAGATGGAAGTAGATTATCTGAAGAACAAAAAGGCTAGAGAAGGTGAATTCTAGAAATGGAATAATAGAAGTAAAGATTAATCAGATAAAGAGATATGAGATGAGAGAAAGATGACTTTTCTGACTAAGTAATACTGTAATTTTTAAAAAAGGAAAATTGTTTCTATGTTTGGTGAGGGCAGATGTGTGACCATGTGTTAGTGCAGAAAATAATGTGGGATTAATAAAAAATAGCTGATACAAAGGGGTAGGGTAACATAGCAAGGTTTAATGGAGGAAAGCCAAGTCATACGATTATAAACTTCAGTATTAATAGGCCGAATTTCCCAGTAAAAAGGAAACATTGTAAAATGGACGAAGAATCAAAACCCATTTGTTGATAGTTTATTGATTTGATGCTTAGAATACCTTCATTTAAAGCATAGGGATTGATGCACATTTCAAGGAAATGGCTAGAATAGCTGATAGAGTAGTACAAGGGGTATTATGCTTTAGCTAAATTCAAGAAAATTAACAGTGATTATTTTCCAATAAGGCATTAGTAGATAACATTGAAAGACAAGTGGGAAAACTACATTATCACTAGAGCTACTACAGATAAACAATGCTATTAATAAACTTATATGCACAAAATGCAAACGTAGCAATCTTTTATTAAAGAAAAAAAACTGATGTGTTAAAATAGCCCAAATTATAAAATGAATTCCAGGCTACTTTCATGTTCTTCTGGCAAAGCTTAACAAATCCAAAAAGAAAGATAAATAGCGGAAATTACAGTTTTGCCCAAAATGTTGGAAAAAACTATTTGGTCAATGGATAGAGACTTCTGGGGATCTTAGTATGTATTTTTTGGGCTTCTGCGGGTGATGGGCAAGAATTAACTATTTGAGTGGGGCAAAAAGAACTCAAACGCAAAAAGGCAGGAATGTTAAAAATCTCCTTTACAAGCTAAAATAAAATTTTAATCAATAAAGGAAATGTTAAAAGAACAAGAAGCATAGACCTTAATGGAGACTAGAAAATTGATATTGGAGGCCAGATCATGGAAACCTGAAAAAATAATGAGAGAACATATCAAGAGTTGAGGTGTTGATAAAGGAGTCTTCATAGAAAAATTTATATCCCTGAGTTGATCATGCATTTTAAAGAGCAAAAAAGCAAACCACTTAACAAACCAAAAATGTTCAAAATAGGAAATTTGAGAAGTTAAAAGATGTGAGGAACAAAATTGAAAATAGACTATAATAAAAAAGCTGGTATTTTGAACAGTAGCAAAAGGAATTAACCATTACTTAAGTTGATTTAAAAAAAAAAGTGAAACTAAATTTTAAAATGAATAAAGAGAAATAATAAATGCCCAAGAAGTTATTAGAAATTAATATGACAAATTATATGATAGAAGTAAAAACCTAGACAGAGTATGAATGGCTAAAAGAATTCTAAAAAAATTAACATAACTGGTAATGAAACAACCTTATCTCAGAAAAATTGAACCAAATAGAATAACCTCTTAATACTTACATGCATTGTAAGTGAACTTTGTGAAAATTTTAAGGAACAAGTACTCCTTATATAAGACATCTTAATAATGGAAAACATCAACATTGTATGAAATTATTTTGTGAGACAAGCATGGTTTTGATTGCCAAAATAGGGAGGGCTAAAGTAAAGAATAACAATTATAGAACAATGCCATTTGTAGATTAAAAGTATTGATGTAAAGAGATTAAGTAGCGTTTAAAGAGTTTATAGAAGTAAATTATCCATGTTGACAGTTTTATTGATGCCAGAAACATAAGGATAGTTCACTATTTGTAAAATGATTAGCATAGTCATCAGTGACTAAAATAACTACATTATATTAGTAGAATGAGGAAAAATCTTTGAAATCAAGCACTATGTCATATTAAACACAATGAGGCACTCGAATAAAAAGACTTCTTGAATATGATCAATACCATTTAAAATTAAAAGTTAATATTCTTTGTAATGGAGAAATACTGACAGTTTTGGCAGTAATTTAATTGAGTGGACAAATGGTTTACCAAGTGCTTATGTTCTCAGCAGTGGACTTAAAAAATAATGAAAATCTTTCCTCTTATAGAACTTACATTTTAGAGAACACTAATTACAGGGATTCAAGAAAGCCTCTTATATGAAGTGGTACCTGAATTTTTTTTTGAGAAGACTGTAAGGTGTATAGAGATGAAGAGATTCATATGCATATTCCAGATATGGAGGCAGCCTTTGCAAAGGCATAGAGGGGCAGATGGCATTCTATCATAAACAGCTATACTGTCGAGTAATTTTAATGAAATGGGGAGTACATGAAAGGAAGTAATGTGAAATAACAATGCAAAAATAGATGGAAAGCCATATTGGACAGACCATAGTCTTAGAGCTGAAAAAGACTTTAGAGGCCATTGAATTCAGTTGTGCTCTTTTTACAGATTCACTGCAGCTGAGGTTAAATCACTCAGTCACACAACTAATAATTTCTGAGGCAGGGTTAAAGGTCAGATCTTCCTGACTCTAGACTCAGCACTGTTGTTAATTGTGCTACTTTTAAAAGTCTTTGGATTGTGTATTTTAACTGAGGGGCAATTGGGAACCATTGAATATTTGAGTAGGAGAGCAACAAGGTTATATTTGTGTTTTTAGAAATAGTTATACGATAGTTATACGAGAGATGAATTAGAAAATGAAAAGATCAGCAGTAAAACAACAGTGTCCACTGTCACCATTATTTGTCTTGCTGAAAATTCCAACGCCCTACAAAAAAAGAAATTAGGATGTAAGCTTTCGCAGAAAGTACAGAAGATTATCACCATTTGAGTGATAAGGTTTCCTAAAGTATAGAAAGTTATGGGGGAAAAGTGACAAATGAGTTATTTCAGCAAATCATCATATAAAATATCAAAACACAAAATTATCACCATTTCTCTGTGTTTCTCATAAAAGCCAGGAAGACATAGAATAACATGGAAAATAATGAATTTTTTAATGTCTGGGAATTGTTAGAAGACAGATTTAAGATTTATCTAAGCACCATTACCCAAGAATTTTTCAGAGAAATTAAAAAAAGATAGTAATGATTGCCATAGTATAAAGTTTTGGCTTGGCCAATATAGCAAAAATTTACAATATTACCCAAATTTATAACTTTAATGCTATATTTTTACCAAAAGTATCATTTGTAGAATTAAGCAAAATATTATTTATAGGGAAGAACAAAAGGAAAGATTGTTGCAGGAAATAATGAAAAAAAGTATGAACAAAAATGGTTTGGTATGAAATTCCAGATGACCAAAACTATCTGGTACTGGAAAAAGGAAAAAAAGTTGATTGATGTAATGGGCCTATGCAAGATTAAAAGCAGCCATTTTGCCTATAATAGTCTGCTCTTTGGTTAACTGAAGAACATCAAATGTTGAGAAAAAACAATTCACCATTGTATAATAGTTTGGTGGAAAATAGGTTCAGACCAGCATTATGTGCCACGTTAAGTTCTAGATGGTTAAAAGCGCTAAATATAAAAGATTTCATATTAAAGAATAGTATGCAAATTACATCTTAGCTGTGGATAAGGGATGGGTTTGTAACTAGCCTTGACATAGAGGATATTAAGAAAGCTTATCAATTAAAAATGATTTTTGATTATATTAAAATAAATGCAGCTAGAATAAGATGAAGAAACAGACTGCAGAGCATTATTGCATAATAACTCTCCCTAAATAGTCTGACATTACAGAATCTTTAGGAAATTAGTATCTGTAAAATTGAGTCATTCCTCAGTAGTTAAGGTGGTCACCAGATATAAACAACTGGTTCTCATAAGTAGAAACATAGTATCAACTATCTAGAAAGATTTAAAATTGCTACTTGCCAGAAAATTTGAATTGAAGTATCCTTCTGGATATTTGTGGTATGTCAGATTATTGGAATTTTGGAAAATGAGCATATTAATTTACTTTTGATAGAACTATGAATTGATTCACTCTTTGGGGAAGAGAATTTGAATTAGATATTATTTGTAATAGGAAGAATTGGTGACAAGCTGTGTGCCCTACAATTGGGGAGTTGCTGAACTAATTATAGTAGATAGATAAAATGGAATATTACCACACCAAAAGAAATGAAGCAGAATTTTTAAAGAAATATGGGAAGAAATCAATTAAGTGATAGAGTGAATATAGCAGAACCAAGAGCAATTTTATACAATTGCTACAATTACAGTAAATGAAGACAGCTTAAAGATGAAGATATTAGACAATATTGTGAATAACTTTTAAGTTATTATATGGCAAATAGGTTGTGCAGTGGATAGAGTATTGAACCTGGAGTCAAGATGACTTGAATTCAAATCCAGTCTTGGGCACTTCCTAGATATAACCCTGGATAAATCAATTAACTTCTGACTCATTTTCCTTATCTCTGCAATGGGGATAATAATAGCACCTTTCTCCTAGGGATATTGTGAGAATAAAATTAAATAATTGTGTGTAAATGCTAGCAATTATCATTGCAGATATTACAATGCATATGTATTTAACAAATAGAGAACTACTGAAATGAGGGTGTATCTATTAGTAACAGTCACTTTTATGTTATACTTAACTTTTCATGGATTGTATATAAAATTACATATTCGTTTGGGAATCCATCAGATTTTTGGTGTGACGTAATATATCAATAAAAATTTTAAAAAGCTTTAAATGAAACTTAAAATTTTTTAATGAAGTGCTAGTTTTGGCAACATTTTCAACAACTGTAGAAAGATAGGATAAATTCTCAGCTTACTTTTCCCTTGTAAGATTTGTTTTGTTAATAAGGATCAGATTTTTTTGTTCTTTCTTTTTAAAAGTTAACTAATTTTTAGTTTTTGGCATTCACTTCCATAAGATTTTGAATTCTAAATTTTTTCCCCCTTCCTTTTCTACCCTTCCCCAATATGGCATGCAAGCTGATATAGGCTCTACGTATACATTCATATTAAACCTATTTTCACATTAGTCATGTTGTAAAGTAGAATTAGAAACAGTGAGAGGGACCATGAGAAAGAAGATACAAAACAAAACAAAACAAAACAAAAAAAAACAGTGAGCAAAACAGAGAGTGAGCATTCAACTCCAGAGTTCTTTCTCTGGGTGGGGACAGCATTTTTCATCATGTGTCTTTTGGAGTTGTCTTAGATCCTTGTATTGCTAAGAAGAACTAAGTCTATCATAGCTGATCATCATACAGTGTTGCTGTAACTGTGTACAATGTTCTGGTTCTGCTCACCTTACTCAGAATCAGTTCATGTAAGTCTTTTCAGGTTTTTCTGAAATCTGCCTGCTCATTATTTCTTATAGCATACCAGTATTCCATTACATTCAGATGCCACAACTTGTTCAGCCATTCCCCAACTGATGGGCATCCCCTCAATTTTCAATTCTTGGCCTTCACAAAAAGAGCTACTATAAATATTTTTGTACATGTAGGTCTTCTTCCCATTTGTATATTTTTTGGGATACAGCCCTAGAAGTGGTATTGCTGGGTCAAAGGATATACACATTTTTATAGCCCTTTAGGCATAGGTCCAAATTGCTCTCCAGAATAGTTGGATCAGTTCACAACTCCACTAAGTAGTGTTCCAATTTTCCCACATCTTCTCTAATATTTATAAGTTTCCTGTTTTGTCATGTTTGCTGGTTAGGTGTGATGTGGTACGTCAGAGTTGTTTTGATTTGCATTTCTCTAATCAATACTGATTTAGGACATTTTTTCATATGATTATAGAAAGTTTTAATTTCTTCCTCTGAAAACTGCCTGTTCATATCCTTTGTTTTTGAATCTCATTTTCTCTTCCTGTTCTTCTCCCCTTGAACAAAAGAATCATTTGTGACAAATAACTTGCCAAATAAACAATTCATGCATTGATCTTGTTTAAAAATGCTTTATCTCTTTCAGTACCTGTAGTCTATGCCACCTGTCTGCTGAGAGGTGGAAAACATTCATCAACAGTCTTCTGCAGTCATGCCCAATTACTGCATTAATCAGAGTTTGTTTGTCACAGTTGCTTACCTTAACAGTGTTGTAGTCACTGCATATATCGTTCTCTTGGTTTTGTATATTTGACTGTATCAGTTCATACAAGTTTTCCTGATTCGGTCCTCTCTGTTATTTCCATGACACAATACTTTTCTGTTACTTTCATATACTTTTATTTGTTCAGCTGCTCCGCAATTGATGGAAACTTCTTTTGTTTCTAATTCTTTGCTACAACAAAAATTACTACAGTCTTTGATTCCCATGGATTCATGTTTAGCAGTAGTGTGGCTCTCCAGTTCAGGAGTTTTGATAGTATACTTCTAAATTTCTTTCCAGAAAAGTAGAACCTTTTTATTGCACCACCAAAATTACAAGTCCTTTCATGAATTGTCCTTTTTTTTTTTTAAACCAGTTTGATGGGGGATAGGTAATGCCCCAACATTGTTTTAATTTATACTTCTTTTGCTATTGATGATTTGGAGCATTTTTTCGTATGGTAGATTACATTTCTTATGAGAACTGCTATTCCTTTGACCATTATCTGTTGTGGAATAGAACTTACACGTTTCTATCAATTCCTTGTTTGTATTGGCTATCAGACCTTTATTACAGAAGTTTGATGAATCTTTTTCTTTATCAGTTGACTACTTCCCTTCTAATTTTAACTGCAGTAGTGACATTCTGCAAAATCTTTTCAATTTTATGTAATTGACATTGTATATTCCATCATTTGTATCTCAGTATCTTTTTGGTGAAGAGCTTTCTCATTGTCTGTGGGGGTAAAAGGTCTCCTCTAACTTTGTTATATCCAGGTCACGTATCCATCTAAAACTTATTGTGGTACATGGCATGAACTTTTGGTTTTACCCTAGTTTTCCCGTACTATTTCTCACATTCTCCATCATTTCTGACAGATGCTGAGTTCTTAACCAGGAGTTAGTGTCTTTGGTTTATTGACCATTATTACTACTCTGTTTTGGTTGCTTCTGGAGCTGGGGAATTTGATTTGTTCCACTGATTGACTTTTTTCCTCTATTAACTTAAATCGCTAGAACTCTTTTCCTACTTCCCCTCTTCCCCATAATTTCTGTTGAGATTCTTAAACATTTATGCTCTCAATTTATGCTTTGTAGGATTTGAAGCATGTGACAATTAAACTGTTTACTGCAGGTGCGAAGTTAAGCAACTAGATCTATTGCTATTCCTTTCAGGGAGAAGGGAAACTTTTAACGGAATTACACTTACTATTGGTGTAAGCCTAGGAAATAACTTTTTCTGTCCTATGGTTAAACACAACTCTTTTCAATTTGTGGCACTTATGAATGTTGCTCTCTTAGCTTGCCAACTATTTAGGCGAATTATGCCTATTCACATGTATATCTGTTTGCATGAAAAATGTAAACCTCCTGCTTTCTATCATGGTAATCTATCATTTCTACTCCCTAGTTAGATGCTGTCAAATGAGGATAAGGAAATCTCTGAATTTACTAGAGAGATTTTTGTAGCATACTGGAGGTTTGTGGTTAATTGGTGAATGTTCTATAATGAGTTTTAATTAAGGACCAATAACTATTGGTCCATTTTGGTTGGTTTTTGTATTTCCAAGGTAGATTTTTGCAAAATCTGCCATTAAAAATGTCTTTATGCAGTTTCACTACCCAACTACCAATAGGTATTCATATTTATTTGTTTTTGTGTGACTTTTTTTGGGTTTTGTCCCAAAGAGAATATTAATGTCTAATAAATTTAAAATGAATTCCTATTTTCACAAATTAGAACTTATCTGAAACTTACTGCCCAGGCTTACAGGAATCATCCATTTTAATCTTAGTAAAAAATTGTGCTTTTAATGACTCCAAGCTTCTCCCTGAAACAAAGAATGAAATCTTATCAGCTTTCTTCCACTGAGGGGTGTATGTTATATAATTCTTCAGTCTCCAAAGATTTAAAATTGCAGTTCATTCAGAGGGGCAGTGGTTATATGCACAGTGTGCATGAGCTGTAACATGTTATTAATGAAAAATTGTGTAAGAAAAGTAATGTAAATGTAGAGAGTACACACTCTGTTCAAAATTGGACACTCCCATAGTAGTTCATAATTTCTTAAGTATATAATGCTAATTAAATTTCATGAACCAAAATTCAGCCAAAGTTGTTTTGTTGTAACTTTGTAGGTTATCAAGATGGAAATGATTCAGAAGCTTCAGGGTCGGCAAGAAGAGGTGGACGTGGCAGTTTCCGAGGTTGCCGTGGAGGATTTGGTCTCACTCACAGTTAGTAGAGTGGTCAATTGTGTGCCACCTTTGATTTAAATTTGGTGTTACTACGATACCTTTCTAGAATTGGAGTTGAGAGCTCCCTTTAGAGTTCAGTTCATTCCCTTTCTGGTAGATGAATTCCTTCTACTCCTCTTGTAAGTAATGGGAAGCTTACTACATAATTCTTCGGTTTGAAAAACCATAATTGTTGGGTAATTCTGAATAAGTTGAAATTTTTTGCTTCTATTTGTTACATTCTGTTCATTTACTTCTGTTCACGTAAAAATGTAATCCTTCCTTTTACATGACTGCCCTTTAAATTTATGAAAACCACTCTCGTGTCCTACCTGCCTAGATATCTATTTCTATATTATATCTATAATTTTTTTTACAATGTGAATATACAGAAATGATTGAAAATTGTAATGCATGTGGAAACTGAATCAGGTCTTCAGAATCTTCAAAGATAGGCTAACCCAGTGCTTTTTCATATGATATGATTTGAGAAATTCTTTCAAGGTCCTGTTTGTCTGCCATGTTGCCAAAAGTGGTCACGAGTGGTCACTTTGCTATTGCTTCCAGAAGGTTGCCATTCAAATGTATCTGCTTCTTGGGAAGAGAGATCATTTGGATGCCACGGCAAGAAAGTGTTTTTAATTTAGAGGCACTGGGGTTGGTTTGATCATATACTGCTTTGATGGAGAACTGGCCAGAATGAGATGCTGCAGGGGGACATTCTGGAGAGCATGAATGTAGTGAGAAGTGTGATCTTGGTTTGCTCAATGATTTTGCGTGTGACCAGTCCTAACGAATATTAAGGAATTTCTTTTTATGAAAGGGAAAAGTTATTTCTCAGGGAAATTAAGTTAACTTCAGAAGACAACTTTCTCAGCCTACGGCATTTGTGAAAAAATCTTTTTTGAGATTCAAAAGGTTATTCACATAGTAAGCCTTTTTTATAGTATTTACTATACAAGATGCTCAAGATACAAAGATAAAATGAAAAACAAGTTCCTGACCTAAAATTGCATCTCTTCAGTTGGGGTTGGTGGAGTAGTGCTAACCACTTATAAAGATATATTAATGTAAGAAGATTTGAGCAGGGAGAGAACACTGAGAGCTTGGGAGGGCAGGAATGGCTTTCTTGAGGTGTTGAACCTTGAAGGAATGATTCTCAGAGGCAGAGGTTAACAGAGATTGCATTCCAAGCATGCAGAACAGGCCTTGCAAGGGCATGGAGGCAGGAAATAAAATGCCTACTCAGAAAAGCCTGTAAACCAGTTCTGTTGGAATGTGGAGAGCACAAAGCTGGTGTAATGTAAAATCAGTCTGAAGCGTTAGGCTGGAGTCAGACTTTAAATACTGAGGTTGAGGAGTTTCAATTTCGTTCTGGAGACACTGGGGATTTACTAGAGGTTCTTTTCATGGGAATGACATGGTCAGGACTGTTCATTGTTATCTTGGTTGTTGTGTGGAAATTGGATTGTTGAGGGGGATAGACCTCTCCCATAGTCCATGGAAGAGATAATTGAATAGAAACAAGGGGGCAGAGATATGTGAGAGCTATTACAGAGATAGGATTGACAGATGTGGCAGTTCATTGGATGTGTCTCTGATTGACTTCAGGCAAATTTTAAGTAAAAATCATTTTAAATGCAGTTAAGTGATTTTAAAACATTTGAAAAAACACCAAAGAATGTAATTTACTTGAAGCATGTAATACATTTTATATCTGCGAAATTTAGATAGTGAATCTGAACGTGAAGATGGTCCTCAACGCCCTGGTGGATTTTTTAGTTCAAGAAGAACAGGATTAGTTGATCCAGCAGGTAAGAATTTGGAATTTATTGATAAAAGAGTGTGTGTGTGTGTGTGTGTGTGTGTGTGTATGTATGTATTTGATTATTTAGTTTTAATAAATAGTGTATATACTATGGTAAGACACATACACGATCTCTCTCCTTATTCTTCATTCTCTGTTTTTTGCTCTGCTGAATTACTGATGATGTAAAGAAGAGTAACTGACTGCCTTTTTGCATTTGTGTTTTTGTTTTAAGAAAACTTTTGTTGCTTTTTTATCTATGCACTGTGCATTGTTCGTTACTTACAAGTTAATTTCAGGGTACAAATTAAAGTTGATTAAAATCATTGAGGGGAAGGAGGAAATGGAAGCATTTGCTCTCTCTTGGATCAGTGTCAAGTGTCATGGACCAATGAATTTAAAAGAAAATTGAAAGAATGGATAGAATTAGAGAGTTAACGGAAAAATGAGAGCATAATAGTTACGGAGAGATTTAAATATAAGGAAAAATTTAAATTAGATACATAAATAGAAGAAAGCTTAGGTAGAAGAATTAGAGTAATTCTTTCTATCAGCCCAGCAGTGATGAAATAGAAATCTCCATTTTGACTTGTGTGGTTGAGGAGAATTAAAAAATTTTAAGCTTGTTGTCAAATACTTTTCAGGTAATGGTGACAATTTCCGAGGCAGAAGTGTTGGTGGAAGAGGTGAGGTTTGGGGGGATGGTACTTACTTTAAAATTTGGTAACAGTAATTCAGATTGAAATAAAAACTATCAATTCAGCATATTTTCTTTTTCTGCCTTAACTTCTTATGGGGAAGTGGTAGTGATTAGAAACAAATATTTTTATATTAAGCTGAAGGGTGGGTAGGGCATTTGGCCTGGAGGTAGCTGAAAAAGTAAATAGCTCTATATGACAGAATACTAAGCATTGTTGCAAGTCATATAAAGAAGTTTTTTTTAAAATACTGAAGCCTTTCGGATTGGGAGGAGCTTATTTTGACTTGTTTTATTCTAAAAAATGAGCATCATTTATTTTGATTCTCTAATACTTTGTCTCATGGGCTTTCTAATATAGTTTCCCTTCTTCTTTTGCCTACTTAATGGTTTTCCATTGCAGAAATAATTAGTGAAGGACCAATTAAAACCACATACCACTGTTTTTGGTAGTTGGTAGTAGAACTTCCCATGCATTATGTTATGCTGTTCACAAAGCCTTTTTGCCTTAGTGGTGTAGTGTCCGATTACTTAGGTTGCACTCTTTGGAGAATATCAGATGAGAGGATTCGTTAGGTCTCTCCTAATCTGTATTTCCTTTTGTAACTATCCTGTTCTACGGAGTGGTTCTGTACCCAAGAGGAAAACTTCCTTTGATTTTCCTGGGATTCCCTCCCATTGAAAAAACAAATTCTGGACTATGCCTTTGGGGAATAGAGAAGAATAATTGGCTTGGTGTAAGCAGGAGGGATGCGAAATTCAACACATTTCTGGACACTAAGCAGATTAATATGTAGGTTCCTACTCCTGATACTAAATTCAAACCCTTGTTGAGTGATAGTGTGGTTAAAAGATATTTGACTGCTTTTTGAGCACAAGTGATTGTTGAAAAAATGGAGTGGTCTCAAATGTGTGTGATCTGGTGTGTTTACCATTTTACTGTTCACTTCTTTAATAGGTGGTTACAAAGGATTCAATGAAGAAGTCGTGGCAGGTTCTGGGAGAAGTAAGCTTTGATTTTATACAGATGATTTCATTTCTTTGATTTTGTTGTCGTGCTTTTCATTCCTGAATTTGTGAAACGTTTTTTTTCCTTTCTTTTTGATCTGTTACTAAGGCACTTGGAAATCAGAGGCTGAAGGAGAAAGTGGTGACTTTCAAGGTATGTTAGTTCATCTTGTAGTAAACATTATACATACTAAAAATATATTTAGAACATTGATATGTTTTGAAGAACACATTGATTAATTTTGTGGATAGAGTTCTGTAACTCTTTAAAAGTCTTATTGTGAGGGAAATGTAAAATCTAAAATGCAGGGGCTTCTTTTCCTAAGTTAGTTAATTTTTTTCTACTTAAACATTAAAGAGTAGAGAGCAAAAAAGTGTTCAAAACTTGGTCATCTGTTAAACAATAAATATTTATATAGCTTTAACAGATCTCTGATTCCTTACATTTTTTTTTATTTAATAGTTCATTCCTCTTGTCAGTTTTATAACTTTTGGGATGTTTTATATTCAAGGGCCAAAAGTGACCTACATACCACCTCCTCCACCTGAAAATGAAGAAGCTATCTTTGCACACTACCAGACTGGCATAAACTTTGACAAATATGATACTATTCTTGTGGAAGTATCTGGGCATGATGCTCCACCAGCAATACTGGTTAGTATATTTATACTTTGTGTACTTGCTACCAAGTAAACCTTTTCCTGGTATTTTTTATGAATAGTATCTGAAAATACATTTCTCAGAATTAATGTCATTTACTATCATGTGTATTAAGTATGAAATTTAGGAACAGATGAACTGTTCTAAATGAAATTTTTTTTACCATATTACAATAACGTGAATAAAATATTCTTTCAAGTAGGAAAATTAAAAAAAAAAGTTTCCTGAAAGCCAAAAGCATAAATTCTCAAAGAATTGCAAAATCTTAACCTCTTTCAAGAGCAAGAGAGAATGTGGTTTTAGTTAGTGATTCAGAAATTTTGTTGAACAGTAAGATTCTTGAACATGGCTTTTAGAATAAGAAAAATTGGTAGCCTTCCTTTAGGATTTTAAATGGATTTAAGTTTTTAAGAAAAATGTGAATGATAAGTGATTAAGAGCATATTTATGGAATATAATCTGTAATTTGATCCTTTTTACTTTTTCCTTAGACTTTTGAAGAAGCTGATCTGTGTCAGACACTCAATAACAACATTACTAAAGCTGGTTATACCAAACTTACTCCTGTTCAAAAATATAGTATTCCTATTATACTGGCAGGGCGAGATCTGATGGCTTGTGCTCAGACAGGGTCTGGGAAAACTGTAAGTTAAGTTCATATGTGTCTTGTACTATATTTTAATGTTGTAGATTTAAGAATTTTGTTATGGGTACCTTGATTCTGCTTTGTTTGTAAGGGAGAAGATTAGCTTGCTATGGATTATCATGAAGGAGATAAAAAATGTACATAACTTTCTTTGCTTTTTAATTCCTAATTTTGTTGGACTTTGAGTATTTACGTTAAGCTATTTCTAAGATTGTTTCAGTTTACAGAGGTAATTTTTATTTAAGGCATGTACAAGGCGGTAATATCTAAAAGCCCAATATTGTAGTTTAAATACAAGAGTTTGGAGAACAGAAACTAATATCTGTTATAAACATGGCAAACAAAAAGGTAGCAAGTTGGAAACATCTGTTGTGGATTGTTCCCACTTATTTAGATTCAGGGCAGCTGATTAACCTTAGTTTAAAGGACTCTAGGGAAGCCAGGTTAGTCCTGGAATCATTTGTGTGTTAATAGAAAGATGGGGTGAAAAGGAAGTTCATATCTGCCCCTTTGGGTTCTGGAGAAATAATCTGGATTTTGGAGCTCATTCTCTGCCCTTCCACCAGGCTTATGGAGTAGGACTGGAAGGAAAAGAGGTGAGGTTATTAAGAGTAGTAGTGGTATGATTCACTGAGGAAACAGGAGTCCCGAATTTTGTCTAAGGAAAGGTCTCAAAGGTGATAATCTTTGTGTGTGGATTCCTTCTGCAGTGCTTTATGTTTAGAATATTGTCTTCCAATTCAGTCTCTCTCTGTCTCTCTCTTTCTCTTTGTATTTAGCCTACTATGTGCTAGGTAGTGTGTTAAATATAAAGGCAAATTAAGCAATCCTGCCCTGAAGGAGCTTACTACATTCTTTGATGGACTGGAGAGAGGATACAATATGTACATATATAAATATATATGAAGCATATGAGGGAGAACGCTAACAGCTTGGGGGGGATCAGGAACAATTTTATTTATAAGGTGTCACTTGATTAGATATTTGAAGATAAAGGAAGATTCTAAGGGATGGAGGTAAGTAGAGAATACATTACAGGAATGTAGGACAACCAGTGCAAAGGTGTCAAGATAAGTAATGGAAAGTCATCTATGAGACATAGCAAGAATTCCAGTTGACTGTAGAGTGTATGAAGGGAGTCATGAATAATATTGGAAAGACAGTATGTGACCAGGCTATGAAAGGTTTTAAAAGCTAAATGAAAGAACTTGTCTTTGATCTCAGAAGTAATAGGATGCCATTTGAAGGGATATTGGAAAGGAATAAGCATTTATGTAGCACTTAAATGCCAGTTACTATGCTAAGTACTTTTTACAAATATCTCATTTGATCTCACAGCAATCCTAGAAGAAAGGTGCCATTATCATTCCTAGTTTTAGAGTTTTGAGGAAACTGAGGCAAACAAATTAAGCGACTTGTCTAGATTTCACAGGTAGTGATTGTCTATCTGGTTTTGAACTCAGATCTTCCTGACTGTAAGCCTGTTGTTTGATTCACTGATGCTTGGAGCTACTTCCTCCATTTGAGTCAGTAGCATAGTGGTCAGATCTTTGATTAAGGAAAATCATTTTGGCCTTTGTTTAGAGGATGTTTGGAGAGGGAGAGACTTGAGGTGTGAAGCCCAGTTAGGCCATTGCAGCAGTTTTGTTGGGAAGTAATGAGACCCCAAGTTATGTTTGTGGGTGTGTGAGTAGGGAGAAAGGAAGACAAGATTTGTCATATATCTGTGGAATAAGGAGGCAAAGACAAGGCCAGTGTTGTGAACTTCAGTGAATGAAAGGATGATGGGATCATTGATGGAAATGGAGATGTTTAAAATGCTAGTGTTTGAGAAAAGATGAGTTCTGCTTTGGATAGGTTAGGTTTTTAGATGGCTATTGAACACCCAATTTGAGATAACCAGTGGAACAATTGGGGATATACGACTAGAGCTTGGGTGAAAGATGGAAGCTGAATTATAGATATGGAAATCATCTGCATAGAGAGGACAGTTAATCTGTGGGAGATGATGAAGTCCCCAAGTGAGAGAGTAGAGAGAGAAAATGGAAGAAGGCTTGAAATAACAGCTTTGATGTACAGCCAAAGTTAGGTGGTTTGATATGGAAGAGGAGCCAACGAAGGAGATGGAGAAGTGGTCATATATATAAGAGGAGAAGCAGCAGAGAGCATTATTACAAAAACACAGAGATTATCTAGGAGGATACTGTGATGGTTTCATAATTACCCTAGAAGATACCATTTTAGAAGAGTGTGCTTAAGATATCCTGTGGTGATGATCAACTTCAGATTATATTTGTGTCTTTTTAAAGACACACAATCTTCCTGACTAGCTAACATATCACATAATCGGCTAATATTTATTATCTATTATGTAATTATCAGGTACAATACTGGGCCTTGGGGATAAAATTTAAAAGAAAAGAACAATCTCCATTCTCAAAATGTTTGTTTTCTTTTGAGGCAGACAATATGCACCTGCATATGTGTGTATATATATATATGTATGTATGTATATATATTAAATATGAAGAGAAGATAAATGTTATCCAGACAAGAGAGAGCATTAATATTTTGGGGGCATCAGGAAAAGCTTTGTGTGGAAGAAGATAATGATAAAGAACTTTTTAGATCCACATTTTTCCTCTTCCTGCTCCTTCTGCTCTCCCTCCCTCGCCAAATGAGGAACAAAGAAAAACAAAACCCCTATTACAAATTTATGTGTTGATCATGTCCAAAAAATATGTCTCAATCTGTACTCTTTGAGGCCCTGTCAGGAGATGGGTAACATATTTCATCTTGAGTCCTCTGGAATTGTGTATGGTTGGTCACTGGGCTGATCAGAATTCCTAAATCTTTCAACGCACTTGTCTTTATACTATTGCTGTTATTGCGTACATTATTAGCCTAGCTCTGCTTGCTTCACTGTGTATCGGTTCATACAGAGCTTCCCGGGCATCTCTGAAACTATCCCTTTCAACATTTCTTACAGCCCAGTAGTATTCCATCATATTTTTATACCATAACTTGTTCATCCTTTCTCCAAGTGATGGGCATCCTTTCAATTTCCAGTTCCTTGTCAACAGAAAAGAGCTGTTATAACTCTTTCTGTACATGTTTCCCTTTCTTCTTTCTTTGATTTCCTTGGGGTATAAAGCTAGCAGTGGTTTTACTGGGTCCAAAGGATATGCAGATTTTTATTAGCTTTTTTTAAAAATCATAATTCCAAATTGCATTCCAGAATGGTTGGATAAGTTCACAGTTCTATCAGCAGTACATTGATGTACCTGTTTTTACATAACCTTTGCAGCATTTTTCATTTTCCTTTTTTGTCAGCTTTGTCAATCTGATTGGTGTGATATAGAACCTCAGAGTACTTCTAATTTGTATTTTTTTAATTAGTGGGGATTTAGAACATTTTTCTATATGACTATTGATAGTTTGGATTTTTTCCACTGAAAACTGCCTGTTCATGTCCTCAAGTGGGGAGTGGCTCTTATTCTTATAAATTTGAGTCATTTCCCTATGTATTTTAGAAATGAGACCTTTACTAGAGAAACTTGTGGAAAAGATTTTCCTTCCTATTCATCTGCTTCTTTCCAAATTTTATCTGCATTGATTTTATTTGTACAAAATTAAAAAATATTTTTTGTGATCAGTATTATCCATTTTGCTTTCTCTGATCCTCTCTATATTTTATGGTCACAAACTCTTTTGCACATGAATCTGATATGTAATTTCTTCCTTCTTTAGTTTTTTTATGATGTTACCCTTTATGTCTTAACACCTATCCTCATTTGGAAGTTATCTTGGTATATAGTGTGAAAAATTGGTCTATACCTAGTTTCTGCTAAGCTGCTTTCCAGTATTTCCCAACAATTTTTGTTGAATAATGAGTTCTTGCCCCAAAGTCTGGGATGTTTAGGTTTATCAACAACTACACTCATGCACTTATTTTCTTCTCTATATTATATAGCTAACCTGTTGATTTGTAGCAGAGTGTGCATGTTATTCTCTTCTTAAGTCAAACGTGATGAGAGTAAGCTTCACTTTTCCTTTCTCACCTACGCCCTTTCCCCCTCCCTTGAAAAAGCTTTTTGTTGCCTCTTTCATGAGAAGATAATTTGACCCATTCCATTTCTCCCTTTCTCCTCCCAATATATTCCTCTCTCACCCCTTAATTTCATTTTTTTAGATATCATCCCTTCCTATTCAACTCACCCTGTGCCCTCTGTCTATGTATATGTATATAATTCCTCCAGCTGCCCAAATACTGAGAAAAGTTTCAAGAGTTACAAATATTACCTTTCCATGTAAGAATGTAAACAGCTCAACTTTAATAAGACCCTTTTGATTTCTCTTTCTTGTTTTCCTTTTCATGCTTCTCTTGATTCTTATGTTTGAAAGTCATATTTTCTATTTAGTTCTGGTCTTTCATCAAGGACTTTCGTCAAGAATACTTAAAAGTCCTCTGTTTCATTGAATGGCTATTTTCCCCCTCAGAACTATTATACTCAGTTTTGTTGGGTAGGTGATTCTTGGTTTTAATCCTACTTCCTTTAACTTCTGGAATATCATATTCCAAGTCCTTCGATCTCTTAATGTAGAAACTGTTAGATCTTGTGTTATCCTGATTGTATTTCCACAATACTAGAATTGCTTCTTTCTGGCTGCTTGCAATATTTTCTCCTTGACCTGGGAACTCTGGAATTTGGCTAAAATATTCCTAGGAGTTTTCTTTTGGGGATGTCTTTCAGGAGGTAATTGGTGGATTCTTTCCATTTCTGTTTTACCCTCTGGTTCTAGAATATCAGGGCAGTTTTCCTTGATAATTTCATGAAAGATGATGTCTAGGCTGTTTTTTTGATCATGACTTTCAGGTAATCCATAATTTTTAAACTGTCTCTCCTGGATCTGTTTTCCAGGTCAGTTGTTTTTCCAGTGAGATATTTCATATTGTCTTCTATTTTTTCATTCTTTTGGTTTTGTTTTGTAATTTCTTGATTTCTCATAAAGTCATTAGCCTTCATCCCCTACATTCTAATTTTGAAAGAACTATTTTCTTCAGTGAGCTTTTGAACCTCCTTTTCCATTTGGCTATTTTTGCTTATTAAGGTATTCTTCTCCTCATTGGTTTTTTGGACCTCTTTTGCCATTTAGGTTAATCTATTTTTCAAGGTGTTATTTTCTTCAGCATTTTTTGGGTCTCCTTTAGTAAGCTGTTGACTCACTTTTCATGATTTTGTTGCATCTTTCTCATTTCTCTTCCCATTTTTTCCTCCACCTCTCTTACTTGATTTTCAAAATCCTTTTTGAGCTTTTCCATGGCCTGAGACCATTGCATGTTTCTTTTGGAGGTTATGGATGCAGAGGCCTTGACTTTTATGTCTTCCTCTGATGATATGCTTTGTTCTCCTCATCTGAAAGGATGAAAGAAAATTTGAAGCTGTTTTTGGCATTTGTGGGTTGAGAAATCTGGGAATGTAGCTGCTGCCTGCGATTCCACTCCCTGAAACCTGCTCCAGTCCTGTCCATGCTGCCCAGGCAAGGCTGGGCTGTGCCCCGCACTGAGTCCAGTGCAATAGACCTTTCCTGTTGCCATTCCAAGTTGCCTTGGGCTGGAAGTCTCTTTCACTCTGTTGTCTTGTGGCTTCTGCTGCTCTGGAATTTGTTTAGAGTCATTTTTTGCAGGTGTTTTATGGGCTATGGGAGTAGAGCTAGAGCAGGGCCATCCTTCTACTCCACCATCTTGGCTCTGCCCCCAGCTAGGGCAAAGTTTTGAGAATAGGGATTAAGGTGACATATATAAAGAAGAAAAAGAAGGCCAGTTTGTCTTGCCCTTAGACTATGGGAAGAGAGGTAATGTATAATGAAGTTGTTGAGATAGGGTGGGGCCAGATTGTTAAAGTCTTTAAAAATAAGACAGACAAAAATTTTAGAGCCATTAAAGAGTGTATTATGTTAAGGAAGTGGCATGATCAGACATGTACTCAAGGCAATCAGCTTGGCAGTGGTATGTAAGATGTATTGGATAGGGAGAAAATGACAAGTTTTGGCAACTGGAGGGGTGGGTATTTGTGATGGGATAAGGGATAAGGGAACAGGTGGGAGTTGATAATACTAAGATTACATACCTGGTAATATTTTTTATAGAAGTGTGGAAGTTTGTAAAGGGAGATGGATTTGAGAGAAAAGATCATTCTATTTTGGTAAATTTGAGTTTGAGATATCTGAAAACATCTGGTTTGAAATGTCCATGAAATAACCATGTGGTGATAGGTAACCAAAATTTAGGAGAGAAACTGGGGCTAGACATACAGAAGTTTCATTTTCTCAGGGAAGATAATTAAACGTAAGAGCTGATGAAATGAGGAGAAGAGGGATCAGCATGGTACGTCAGGGAACATGTGCAGGTGGGGAAGCGTATATAAACAGCAGACGATAGTGTGGTAGCTTTGTCAGGCTAGAGTATTGTGCTGTAGGAGTGAAGGATGTTGATGGTGGACAATCAAGGCATGAACCATGATAGGGAGTCATAAGGGGAGAGGAATTCAGAATTAGACAACAGTTTGTGGTTAAATCAGTTAGCTATGGAATAGGAAAGGGATGTCCAGGCAGGGATAATAGGCCTATAAGGTACCAAGGGATAGAAAGATTGAAGATGTGGAATATACATCTAGGAGGGGTAAAGCATAGGGGGAGATGGAATTATAGAGGTTATGGCCAGATGGAAGAATGTCAGAGTTTTTTTAAATTACAAAATCAGAATACTTGCTCAGGCAAGGGGAGTAAGGGTGAAAATCCAGGGTGTGACCATCTTTATGTGTATAGGAATAGGTTATAGGATAAGAATTGAAAAGGTACTGAGTTTATAAATGAAGTAAGTTTTCTGATGGGGTATCAAAAGACAGTTCATGTCTCCTTTATAAGATGAGCATAGAGACTGCCTCTTGTTTAGAAATATGATTTGGTTTTCTGTTTCCCTGTAGATTTTTTTCCATAGAGAAATGTACCCTATTAGAAAATATTGTAAGTTTTACAATTTAACCTCTAGGCAGCTTTTCTTTTGCCAATTTTGGCTCACATGATGCGGGATGGAGTAACTGCCAGTCGTTTTAAAGATCAGCAGGAACCAGAGTGTATTATTGTTGCTCCAACTAGAGAGTTGATCAACCAGATCTTTTTAGAAGCAAGGAAATTTTCATTTGGGTAAGTGTGTCTGAAGTGCCCATTATAACATTTTTTTCCTTTCATAGTTTCTGAAAAAATATTTTTTCCATCATGAGGCCCATGGATGGATTGAAGAATAGATATTATATTAACACAGTATAACATATTACCCAGTTCACTGAAGTGCTCCAAGGTTGACTAACTAGTCTTCGGGCATTTTATTTTACTGTTTCGCATAACTATTGCATCCCTTTGGTCATTTGTTATTTTGTAGTTGGGTTCAAATTAGAAAAGAGAAGAGAAAATTTTAATCTCCTTTTCAGTTCCATTAAATTTGTCCCCAAAAGTGGGTGTGGCTGGTTTCACCATCATTATTAATATCATATGCATACAAGTTTTACTTTTCATGGTGATTCATAAAATGAATGCTTAATGAACTTTAATTTTTTAAGAAATAAAAACTGACAATATTCTTTTTGTTAAAAGGACATGTATAAGACCTGTGGTAATCTATGGGGGAACACAATTGGGACATTCAATTCGCCAAATAATGCAAGGCTGTAACATTTTATGTGCTACACCAGGAAGGCTAATGGACATCATAGGTAAAGAAAAGGTAGGATCTACAAGATGATATGAGAATATGGGAATAAATACAAAATTCCTTTATTGGAAAAGTTTGAAATATGTTTCCTAATGAATATTGTTATGGTTTTATGCTGGAAGAAAGCTTTCACAGTGTTTAACACAGTATCTTTTTCTTACCTAACTTCTTATAACTGTGAGGATGATGCTCAGTGATATGGGCTTCGAAATCTATTAAGTCTTTATACATGAGTCCTACAGGGGAAGTGAACTAAAACTCCAGACTACTTTGAATCTCCAAATCAAGTTTCATTTCATTTTTGCCACTATCTATGTGTAGTCCATGTAACATCATGTATGTCTTAGGTTTAGTTTTTTCTTTTCATAGGTTACTTCTTGAGAGTATTCAGTTTAGTGAAGAAGCTAACTAGCCATCTCTTCAGACATTTTCTGTAGCAATGTTAACAAGACATTTTGAACTTGTCATCATATTTAACCTGCAAGAAATCACAAATCTATATTTTATTTTCCTTTCCCCATTATTGCAATATATTCTTCTATTTTTAACATTTTGTACTGGCTTCTGTGAGAGTGAGGTTTCTGCTGGATGGGGAGAGAATGGGATATTTATTAAGGTTATGAGATAAGAAAAAATATCATTGTTTATTCAGGAATTAATTTTTAATATAGAGCCTAAACAGAATTAGACTGAATTTTTTAGGTTAATGTTTTAATTTTAGTCAGCCAGATACATTTTCCTTTCTGCCCTTTGGAACAGATTGGCCTCAGGCAAGTCAGATACTTGGTATTGGATGAAGCCGACCGAATGTTGGATATGGGTTTTGGTCCCGAAATGAAGAAGCTAATTTCCTTTCCAGGAATGCCACCAAAAGACCAACGCCAGACTCTGATGTTTAGTGCCACTTTTCCAGAGGAAATTCAAAGGTAAATTTTTTTATTTTAAAAATAGCTTTCATATATGCACCAACATTTTATGGGTATTCAAGTAGTGTGTTTATTTTAATTGGCATAATTAATTTTTTTTGAATTTAGGTTTTAAGACATCTTTAGTTTTAATATATAGAACAAGCAAATTTCTGAAAAGCTTATACTTAAATTTTCTTATAGTTAACTTCTTGTGTAATTTGGGAGATCTATTCTTCATCTCTTTCTACATTTCTTCTTGTTAATAATAATATAGTGGAAAATAATAGCTGGGATTTATATGGTGTTTTATAAGATACTGAGTGCTATAGGCATATTATTTTGTGTATAAACCTCACCAACCTGTGAATTACAAGTAGTGTATATAATTTTTCCCATTTTAGAGATCATGAAAAAGAGGCATAGAGGTTTAAGTGATGTGCCTAAGGTGCTAAGTGTCAGGTCTTTGAATTCCAGATCCTTCACTCTTTCTCCTGTACGACAGCTGCATTGATTCTAGGCCTCTTTCCTGTACAGGTGCTGGATTTGTATGAGACTTTCTGGTGCATCCTCCTCTATGCTTCCATTAGAAGTAAAACTAATCTGTAAATATTCCAAAAATAAGTCTTTTAAAAAAATAATTTTTCAGTTTTCTACAATTACTTCCATATATCTTAGATGTTTTCCCCCTTCCCTGAGATGGCGTGCAGTCTTGTATAGGTTCTACACATATATTTTTATTAAATAGATTTTCACCTTAGTCACGTTGCACAGAAGAATTAAAATGAATAGGAGAAACCATGAAAACAAAACACAAGAGAAAATGATCAGCTTCGTTCTGTGATCCAGTTCCATAGTTCTGTCTCTGGATGTGGAAGGCATTTTGCCTCATGAGTCCATTGAGAGTTTTTTAGGTCCTAGCATTGCTATGAAGGGCTAAGTCTACCAGAAAAATTCTTCACACATTGTGGTTGTTGCTGTGTACAAAGTTCTCCTGATTCTGTTCCTTTCACTCAGTATCAGTTGACATAAGTCTTTCCAGGCTTCTTTGATGTCTTCCTGTTCATCATTTCTTATAGCACAATAGTATTCCATTACATTCATATACCACAACTTGTTCAGCCATTCCCCAATTGATGGGCATCCCCCTGATTTCCAGTTCTCGGTCCCCACAAAGAGAGCTGCTGTAAATATCTAAAAATAAGTCTTAAGAAGCGTGTATGAAATGAATGCCCTAGTTCTGCATTCTCTTGTGATGCATTTGTGTAAGTAAGGTACCTTTACTTCATTTCTTCTCTCCATCAGGCTCCCTTTCTAATTTTGCAGTGATGGGGTCACAGTGGTAGAAAAAACATGGTGCTCATTGTTTTTAGATGATCTGTAAATACTGATTTAACTTTTAGTGCAATAAAAGTGAGACTTTCATCCAGCGACTGATTTGATACACTGTTAGAAAAACGTAACCTTGTTAATAGTGAAATTCTGGCTGCAATTTAAACCAGAAGAAAAAAGAAGTTTCACCTAAATAGGAGGAGGGTTTTTGCAGATTTTTCTTGGAGAAGCTTATAAAGAAACCAGCAGAGTAAATTTCATATTGTTCCCAAAGGCAACAAGAAATATCATTCCAGTGGCACTCTTAGTGATTTCAGTTGGCAGAGGATGAAAAAGTAGTAAAATTCTATGAAGAATTTGACAAGATCCCCCAGAATGAGTCATTATTTATATACGTTGATAAGTTTTGTGTTGGCTTCATCATGAAAGTGGGGACTGGGAAGCCAGAGAATAAAAAGTATTAGAAAGTGATTCAGAATTAAGAAAGGAAGGAAATCTGTCTAAGGCTTGTAGAGTACTCATAGTCTGTATATCATGAATACTTTAAAAATTTTAATTGAATTACTCATTTTTTTTATTCTGAACTTGATGCAAAAGAGGATTCTATATGAAACTGTAGATTTTAATTTCACATCTTGTTTTATTTTTTTCCTAAAGCATATAATAAATTCTAAATGGTACTTTCAAAACTGTCCTGATAGTGATTCCTTATGAACATTTTCCTGTTCATTTTTAAAATGTTATAGTGGCCCTCTTTTTTTTTTTTTTTGATGATCACTATTGCTAAATCCATTACCCATCCCTCTAATTAACCAAAAGAAAGGGGAAAAGCTCCAAAAATTTTGTGAGAAGCAAGCATAATCAAGCAAAACAATTCCGCATGGTAGTCATGTCCAAAAATATGTCTCTGCACCTTGAATCTATTACTTCTCCCCTGAGGAGATGATTAACATGCTTCACCACATTGTCTCCAGATACATGGTTGATTATTGATTCGATCAGTTTTTTAAAATAAATTTTTATTGATTCTTTTTTTACTTCACAAAATTTTTCTCGGTATCTATCCCTTTTCCTGCCAGATAACCGTCTTACACAATTACAGTATTTTTAAAGACAAAATTGAAGATGATCATCACAACTTTGATCAGTTAAGCCTTTTAAAGTTGTTTTCCTTTACAGTGTAATATTTGTGTAAATCGTTTCATTGATTCTGCTTAGCTCACTCTGTCACTTGACTCTTTTTTTTAAAAATTAATTTATTTTTAGTTTTCAACATTCACTTCCATAAGATTGTGAGTTCTGAATTTTCTTCCCCTTTATACCACCCCACAAGATGGTGCGCAATCTGTATAAGCTTTTCATATACATTTCTTATTAAGCATGTTTTCACATTAGTCATGTTGTATAGAAGAATAGAATGAATGGACAAAAGCACAAGAAAGAAAAAAACAAAACAAAAACAAAAAAAAGAGCAAATAGTATGCTTTGACCTGTATTCAGACTCCATATTTCTTTCTCTGGATGTGGATGATGTTTTCCATCATGAGTCTTTTGGAGTTGTCCTAGAGCCTTGTATTGTTAAGAAGAGCTAAGTCTATCATAGTTGATCATCACACAGTGTTGTTGTAACTGTACAGTGTTCTCTTGGTTTTGCTCCCCTCACTCAGCATCAGTTCATGCAAGCCTTTCCACGTTTTTCTGAAGTCTGCCTGCTCATCATGTCTTAAGCACACTAGTATTCCATTACATTCATATGCCACAACTTGTTCAGCCATTCCCCAGTTGATGGGAACCCCCCTCCCCCAATTTCTAGTTCTTGGCCACCATGAAACGAACTGCTATAAATATTTTTGTAAATGTGGGTCCTTTTCCCATTTTTATGATCTCGTTGGGATACTGACCTAGAAGTATGTCACTTGATTCTACTGAGATTCTCTGAAATCATCTTTGTCATTTCATATGGTACAATACTATCCCCTACATTTATAAATCATAGTTGAGACATTCATAACTTGTCTAAGAGACATTCTAAGGCCCCTCTTAAGATTCTAGTTCTCTGCCACCCACATTTTAGTGTCCTTTTCAGAATTTGGAAGGATGTTTTGTTTTTAATTATTCCCTCCCCAATATCATTCTTCCTCTTAATCATCACCCCTTTCCCACCTCCGCTTCTTTATCTTTTGAATTTTACCTCCATTTTTCTCTTTTGAAGATGAGTGAGATTCATTTGATGCCCAGTCCACCTACCCATTCCTTATCATGTGTAAATATTCTTTCCCCAATTATGAGAAATAGCAAGTTCTATCCCTTTTTTGTACTTCAGACTTTTACAACAGAACTTATGTCTTTTTTATTTAGATCACTCAATACTCTTTAAAGACAAGGTTATGAAGAAATGGTTTTTCTTCTTTTCCTATTAGTATGTTATCATGACATCTGACATTATGTAATTTTTATTGTTTGCATAAATTTGCCTTTGTACATTTCTCTGAACTCTTGTGTTTATATTTCAAAGTTCTGACTCAGCTCTGGTCTTTTAATCAGAAATGCTTGAAAAATTCTCTGTTCTATTAAAGATCCATTTTTTCCCCTGTAGGATTACACTCAAGTTTTCAGGGTAAGTTACCATTGATTGTAAGCATCCATCTTTTGCCTTTTGGAATACTGTATTCTAAGATCTCTTATATTCAATAGAAACTACCATGTCTCATGTGATTCTGACTCTGGTTCCTTGGCTGATGTTTCTTTCTGGATGGTGGCAATATTTTTTCTTAGACTTGGATGCTCTGGATTTTTCCTGAGACCATCTTGGAGCTTTGTCCCTTCCCCCAATCTGCCCCAAACTTCCCTTTTATCACATCCCTCCCTTCCCTTATCCCCATCTTCTCTCTTTTCTTGTAGGGCAAGATAGATTTCTGTACCTCTTTACTTTCCTCCCAGTATATTCCTCTCTCACTCCTTAATTTTATTTTTTTAGATATCATCCCTTCCTAATTCAACTCACCTTGTGCTGTGTGTGTGTGTGTGTGTGTGTGTGTGTGTGTGTATGTATAATCTCTCCAACTACCAAATAGTGAGAAAAGTTTCAAGAGTTACAAATAAGATCTTTCCACATCGGAATGTAAACAGTTCAACTTTAGTAAGTTCCTTAGGATTTCTCTTTCCTCTTTACCTTTTCATGCTTCCCTTGATTCTTGTGTTTGAAAGTCACATTTTCTATTCAGGTCTAGTCTTTTCATCAAGAATGCTTGAAAGTCCTCTATTTCATTGAATGACCATTTTTTCCCCTGAAGTATTATGCTCACTTTTGCTGGGTAGGTGATTCTTGGTTTTAATCCTGTTTCCTTTGACTTCTGGAATATCCTATTCTGAGCCCTTCAATCCTTTAATGTAGAAGCTGCTCAATCTTGTGTTATCCTGATTGTTTTTCCACAATACTAGAATTGTTTCTTTCTAGCTGCTTGCAATATTTTCTCCTTGACCTGGGAACTCTGAAATTTGGCCACAATGTTCCTAGGAGTTTCTCTTTTTGGATCTCTTTCATGCGGTGTTCTGCGGATTCCTTGAATATTTATTTTGCCCTCTGGTTCTAGAATCTCAGGGCAGTTTTCCTTGATAATTTCATGAAAGATGATGTCTAGGCTCTTTTTTTGATCATGGCTTTCAGGTAGGCCCATAATTTTTAAATTGTCTCTCCTGGATCTATTTTCCAGGGCAGTTGTTCTTCCAGTAAGATATTTCGCATTATCTTCCATTTTTTCATTCTTTTGGTTTTGTTTTGTAATGTCTTGGTTTCTCATTAATTCATTACATTCCATTTGCTCCATTCTAATTTTTAAAGAACTATTTTCTTCAGTGAGCTTTTGAACCTCCTTTTCCATTTGGCTAATTCTGCTTTTGAAAGCATTCTTCTCCTCATTGGCATTTTGGACCTCTTTTTCCAATTGAGTTAGCCTATTTTTCAAGGTGTTATTTTCTTCAGCATTTTTTGGGTCTCCTTTAGCAAGCTGTTGACTCACTTTTCATGATTTTATTGCATTGCTCTCATTTCTCTTCCCATTTTTTCCTCCACCTCTCATACTTGATTTTCAAAATCCTTTTTGAGCTCTTCCATGGCCTGAGACCCACTGCGTATTTCTTTTGGAGGTTTTGGATGCAGAAACCTTGATTTCCTCTGATGGTATGCATTCTTCTTCCTCATCTGAAAGGTTGGAAGAAAATACCTGTTTGCCAAGAAAGTACCCTTCTGTAGTCTTAGATTTTTCCCGTTTTTGGGCATTTTCTCAGCCATTTATTTGACTTTTGAGTCCTTTGTCAAGAGGATGGTGTACTCAGGGAACCTATAAGTTCTCAGTTCCTCCAAGGTGGTACAATCAATTGAGAAGAGTTTACTCCTTTCCTGGCCTGCACTCTTGTCTGTAAGCAACCACAAGCACTCTGTTCTGCCTAGGATCTGCAAGTTCAGTTCCATCTCCATGACCTCCTCCACCTCCACCATGTTAGCATTCTTCCTCTACCCAGGGCAGAGATCCAGATCATCTACTCAATTCCCCCAGGGGCTTTAGGCTGAGGGTTCTAAAAATGGATGATGTTGCTGCAGTGGCTGCTGCTGGCAGTCCAGACCACGTTCCCTTTTCCTGGGTGAAAGAGCTTTCTCGTTGACCTTTGAAGCTGTCTTTGGCATTTGTGGGTTAAGCAATCTGGGAACTGCTGTTGCTAGTGGCTCTCTGAAGCCTGTTCCAGGTCCTGTCCCTGCCACTCCTTGCAGCCCACGTTGAACTGTGCTCTTCACCACACCTGGTGTGATAGACCTTTCCTGTTGGCCTACCAGGCTGCCTTGGGCTGGAAATCTCTTTCACTCTGTCATTTTGTGGCTTCTGCTGCTCTAGAATTTGATTAGTCATTTTTTTTACAGGTATTTTATGGGCTATGGGGGAGAACTTTTACAGGTCTGTCTTTCTACACTGCCATCTTGGTTCTGTGCCCCCCCCCCATCCCCCATGCTTAACAGTTTTTAAAGTGATTTTCTTAAAGTGTAGATCTGACTCCTGAACTCATGAAAATCTAGTTGTTCCCTATTCTCTGTAGTGTTGAACAAAACTCCCTCACTTAAATGTCAACCCACCTTGATGTTTAAAGCTCTTTATAACCTATTCCCATCCTATATTTCTACCCTAATACACATTACCCTATTATGCTCATTTTGCAGTTCAGCTGTATGGGCCTTTGGACTTGTCCTCATATCTCCTGTCTCTGTGAATTTAGGCTTTTGTATCTGATGACAGACGATGTTCTCTCTTCTTAGCTTCGACGTCCTTTTCCTTCCAAAACTCAGTTCAAGTGCTTTCTCTTGTAAGAGGACTTTTCTGGGCCTCCCACAAAAGGTCCTTTGTATCTGTTTTACGTATACCTGTATTCATGCATGTCATATCCCAGATAGAATATAAGCCTCTGAGACTCGGGACCAGATGGCTTTTTTTCTGTCTTCATCCCTAGTACCCAGTGTAGTACGTGGCTCATAGTGCACACGTTCTCAGACACTCTTTGAGTGCAGTTAGCTCTGTGCAGGTGGTATTCAGATTTATGTGACTCCAACCATAATGTCTCCTGAGGCACCGGCAGATCTCCAGCTTCCCTTGGAGATCTCATATGAGACCTACCCCTCAGGTTACTGTGCCAGATGTTTGACTGTATACTTGGTGTTCATCCCTCCTTCACATGGGAGGTGCTTTTGTGTTCAAACAGAGCCCAAACCATCATTTCTTACAAATTTTCCTATTAGGGTAGAGGGTACACCCATAGCCTCAGTATCATTTTGTAGTCCTCATCCTATCTCATCTATGCCATCTGTGGCCACATTTTGTTTCTGCCTCCACAGCTTCATTTATGTCCCCCTGTCTTCAGTCATGGGTATCCTGGGAATGTTGGAAAACCTTGACTGTCAGTCATATGTTGGGGTTTTTTGACCAAACATGATTTCATCGTTGTGTATACAGTAAACCTAGATTTCTCTCTACTGGATGGGAGAAAATCATATTTATCCATAGAGCCTTTGGTAAATCTTTTCACAATAGATCTGACACTGAGTAACTTAAAAGTATGGGAGGTAGCCTCATAGACTGTAGTCTCACTTAGTATAGCTTCTTTTTTGTAACTTGCTTGGGTTCACTTTAATTTTTATGATGAACATAAGCTAATTTTATTTCAGTAAAAGTGACGAATATCGTGCTGAGCTAGTAAATGTATTTGGTGTTATTGTTACCATAATTTGACACCTTCTGTAATTGCCAGTTTTTATGTTCTTAGAAAATTTGACTCATTCAATTATTAACTTTTCAAATACTATTTGATAAATGTGTTAATCATCATGTTTATTTGTGTTTGAAGTTATTAGAAACAGGTATCTAGTACATTTTTAACTAATCCTAAAAGAATACCAGAGCAAAAATGATTATGGGGTGGGGAGGAAGCTTTGCAGATTAAATGATTATTGTTTTCCTTTCTAGATTGGCTGGAGAATTTTTAAAAACTGACTATTTGTTTGTTGCTGTTGGACAAGTGGGTGGAGCTTGTAGCGATGTTCAACAGACTGTTCTGCAAGTTGGCCAGTATTCAAAACGAGAAAAACTTGTTGAAATTCTCCGAAACATAGGTAATGTTGCTATACTTACTCTTTCTAGTGAATTTAATTTTAAAAATTTACTGACTTTAAGAAATGTTTAAAGAACATGTTATGTAATTTTAAGAATAATATATTTGTGCCCAGGGCGACTCCCGGGCCTTCGCCTTCTACTTACCTATCCCCAGTCTTCGGACGTCTCCGGTCCCCCTCCCGGTTGGGGGAGGGCAATAAACAGGCAGAGCACCCGAAAGGAGTTGCAGTCAGCAAGCTTTATTCCGTTTCCTCTCTTCCAGCTCTCGTGGTCATCCCCTTTTATTATCCCCTGTCTCCTCCCCCGTACCTCCCATGGGCGGGCGAGCTCCTCCCAAGTGCCTCCCCGTGGGTGGAGCCAGCCTGTTACCAGGGCCATCCCAGTACCCCACAAGGGGGCAGGTTCGGACCCTCAGGCGTCTCACGGTCCTCACGGGGGACCCCGGTCCAGAGCTGTCCCCCAACATATTTGGACTTTGATTCCGAAATAATTTTACTATTTCTCTAAGAATATTTTAAAGTAAATGCAGATAATTTCTGCTTTCATTTTTCAAATTTCTTTGAAATCTTTGAATAAATGTGGTAATTCAGATTTATGATACAGAACTTGTTTCTGCTATCCTAATCAGTTGCATGTTCCTTTAGTATCATTTCTTCCAGTTTGACTTTTGATCTGTGAACCATTCTCCCCTGAGGAAAAGATATTACTGAAAATCTAAACTATGTCTTGATATTCAACTATATCCTGTTCATCAAAAGCTACTATTTTGATTAAGCTTTTGAATCCAATCCTTTTTTTTTTTTTTTTTGCCAGATGAGGGCCCTTTCTACTTTATCTCTTTTCTAATCTTTTCATTGTCTTTTTTTTTTTTTGCCTTTTTTTCCCCTTCAAAATATGTATAGGTCTTCTTTGGTTTTGGGGAGTGGGATTATTTGCCTCCAGCACTCAGGTTTACTCTGTCAGATGTTTTCCTGCATGCTTGGTGTTCATCCCTCCTTCACCTTGTACCATTTGTATCTGTCCTCATTGAACTCCTCTTTTAAAGTCGCTAGTGAGCTCTGCAGCAAATTTTTTGTCCCCCATGTGTTTATGTACTTCACAGATCTAGAATTGGAAGAGACCTTAGAGATCATCTAGTCCAACACCCTAATTTCACAAATCTGTCCGCAAGCATTTATTAAGCATCCATTGTTTGCTAGGCACTGGTGAGGAAATTGAGGTCCAGAGAGGTCAGCCAGCTTGCTCTGACTGCCTTTCATACCTGAGATGCATGCCTTTCTCACTTCTGCTTATTAAAATCTCTAGTTTGCTTCAAAATTTAGGTCAAGTAAAAATCATCTGCATGAGCCTTTTTCTGATCTCTTCTCTTCTTCCTCCCACAAGTTGCTATTGCCCTAATATGTTAAAAGTGCAGGTCTGACTACTGAACTCAGTAAAATCCAGTGGTTCCCTGTGCTTTGGTAGTGTTAAACAGAACCCCCTCATTTAAATGTCAACCCCCCCCAACATACTGACCCAATAAGTTTTATTTATTTTGAATATATTTTATATGTACACATACATCCGTGTATCCATACATATATTTAGTATGTGCCTGCTATGTTCCGGACACGGTGCTTGGTTAAAGATACAAAACAAAACAGTTCCTGGCTTCAAATAGCTTACATTCTTCTGGGGAGCGAGTAATTTAGGAGAGAAGAGTTATTTTTCTTCTTAGAATGTAAGCTCATTGAGGGTAAGGCCTACCGTGGTTTTTGCCCATTTATCCTGAGTCTAACATAGTTCTTTGCACATGATAAAGCACCTGATAAATGACTCTTGATTGATTGATTGACTAAGACCACACCAAGTAATTGGCAAATACATTAGTTAAGAAATTTGTAAATAATTTGGAAAAGAATCAAGGAACAAAGCCAATGCAACCAAGATTAGGAGGAAAGTGTTTTTGTAACCAGTGTCTGAGGTCTCATTTCTAAAATATATAGAGAACTGAGTCAAATATATAAGAATACAAGTCATTTCCCAATTGATAAATGGTTAAAGGATATGAACAGACAGTTTTCAGAGGAAGAAATTAAAGCTATTTATAATAATATGAAAAAATGTATTAAATCACTATTGATTAGAGAAAATGCAAATCAAAATAACTTAGGTACCACATCACACCTATCAGATTGGCTAACATGACAAAACAGGAAAAATAGAAATGCTAGAGAAGATGTGGGGAAATTGGAACACTAATTCATCGTTGGTGGAGTTATGAACTAATTCCAACCTTTCTGGAGAGCAATTTGAAACTATGCCCAAAGGGCTATAAAAATGTACATACCCTTTGACCCAGCAGTACCACTTCTAGGCTATTCCAAAGAGATCACAAAAATGGAAAAAAATGCATGTACAAAAATATTTACAGCAGTTCTTTTTGTGGTGGCCAAGAATTGGAAATTGAGGGATGCCCACCAATTGTGGAATGGCTGAACAAGTTGTGGTATATGAATGTAGTGGAATGCATTATAAGAAATAATGAGTAGGTGGACTTGAGAAAAATCTGGAAAGACTTACATGAAGTGATGCTGAATGAGGGGAGCAGAGCCAGGAGAACATAGTACACAATAACAGCAACTTTGTGTTGATGACTAACTTTGATAGACTCATCTCTTCTCAGCAATGCAAGGACCTAAAACAACTCCAAAAGATTCATGATGGAAAATTCTATCCACATTCAGAGAAATACGGAGTCTTAATACAGATTGAAGCATACTATTTGCTCTCTTTTTTGTTTTGTTTTGTGTTTTCTTTCTTATGGTTTTTCCCATTCATTCCAGTTCCTCTATACGACATGACTAATGTGAAAATATGTTTAATCAGAATGTATAAGTAGAGCCTATGTCAAATTGCATGCCTTCTTGTGTGGAGGGTAACAGGGAGGTAGAGAAAATTTAAAACTTAATGGAAGTGAATGTTGAAAACTAAAAATAAATAAATTTGTAAAGAAAAAAGAATATATCATTAAATGAAAAAAAAGAATTTAAGAAAGAGCTCCAAAATGCTGTAGGTAAATGGTGTTTAATTTAGTAGTATTTAATAAAGATTATAGCTAATCTCGTGGATTAACTAACCAAAGAATGGATGATTTAAAAAATATGTGTCCAGATTCATCACAGAATATCCAATAAGCATAAGAAATGAGATAAAAATGTTAACTTAGGCAAAAGAAATATTAAGGAAGTGAACAATTTTCACATTTATTTGCCTCTTCCTGGTTTATAGTAACTGGTTTATAGTCACCTTAATACCAAAATTTCATAGAAATAGGATTTTTGTGTTTTTCATAATAGTAACTGTTACACTAAAGTAGGATGCTTTAATGGTGCTTGACACCATTTTTTAATAATTGTTTTAACTTGGTAGTCAGTGACCATGACAACAAGAAATTATGAAAACAGCATGAAAAATTTAGTGTTTCAATCAACATTAAAATGTAATCTGATATATTAAATACAAATGATAGTTATTGTGTTATAATTGACATAAACGTTGAACAGTTTTGTCATGAATATTGAACAAAATGACTATTTGCACAGCTGAAGTATTTATTTCCTAAAGTCAGGAGAGATGAAGGACTATCTTATTGGGATAGGAAATAGTTCTGAGCTCCCTCTGAAGATCCATTTAGTCTGTAATCCATGAGTTTCCATGCAATGAGGACTTCTCCAGTTGGTGGTCGTTGTTTTAAGAGTCTTACCTCTTTGCAGGATATATCAAACCTTATGTATTTTGAATCATAACAGTGAAGAAGTTCTTATAGGATGGTAGGGATGGTAGTCTGAGCTTTCCATTAATGGAAAATGAGACTTTTCTCTTATTGGGAAAGAGTGATGAAGGAAATCTTGGGATTGTCAAGAAGGGAGAAGAGTGATTTGATGGCTGATATTAAGGTGTATTAAGTTGAAATCTATTTGACTTAAGGGAGATCCCTTGCTCCATATCATATTATTTCCACATTGACTGAGATGAGAACATTTAGAGATTCATTTGGGAACCCCTAGGAAGGTGAAGGAGGAAGGTATTTACCTTTCACATTTTAGTGTGAAACAGACCTACTACTTTGCTTTCCTCATCTATTTGGAATAAATTTTAATGGGTTAAAGGTGGAGTGCAAAGTAATTATGTAACATGGGATACAGCAGAAAGAAGGCAATTTTGTGGGACTCTGGGAGGACAGCATGAGGGCATGGAGGTTAGAAAGTGGTGGGAAGGGGAAAAAAGTTTAAATTTTGCCTGTAGACCAAGTATAGCTATCACATGACTGCTTAGCGTCCTATACTCAGTTCTCCTGGAATTGAGAGATTTCCTGGTTCATAAATGAAAGCAGTTTTTCTCACTTTATCCTTAGATCTGCTGCCTGAACCCACTTGAGAAATACCTAGTCCCTTCTAGCTCACTTGATTTACGTCTAGGTTCTGCTTGCCAAACAGAAATCATATGCAGAAATATATACCTCATTGGGAAATAGTCTTAGCATATTAAACTTGCACACCCCCATTTTTTTTTTAGGGGGATGGAGTCAGTGGCTACAGGGCTAAGGAGGTAGGGATATTGAGGAGGAAGAGGTATGCTGTTTTGCCCCCATAAGGAGTTGCTTTTTATTTAGGTGAAGAGAAAAGACCATAGAACATAGCTAATTATGCATTGCCTTATATTATTTTAAGTATTGTAATTAATGGTAAAAATACTAAGTATTCTAGGAAGTCAGATGTATTAAGGTTTTAAGATATTTGAATTCATTTAGATTTTTATTTAACGCCGTCAGAAATTGAATTTTTACTCATACATAGCCTCAGTACATGTTTCTCACAGTTCATAAGCAGATTTCATCTTTGCATCTTGCTACTGATAATTTCATCTGATGTCCTCATGTGCCAAAAAATCTGTTGGAGAGAATGTGAAAGTGAAAAAATTGTGTGAACAACCTGATTAGATCCTCCAATATTCTTTGATACTTGGTGACTTCAGTGTTCATGTTGACAAAGGAGAGAACTGTGAAAAATATATTCAGGATTAAAGGATGAAAGAAGCAAAAGGCTTTTAGGTTATCTAAAAAGGCCTTATGTCCTCTAAATCATGAATTCTTCTTTTTAACAAAACAGTTGGGAGATATTGAATATGACATGTACCATTCATACTGAAATCGCACTGTGATCTCATCATTTCAGGAGTTCCCTCCAACTCTGAAGGAAAAATCAAGTGGATGAAAAATGCCTATTGTTGAGACTATGATATTCAATTGGGTGGTTGACCTACAGGGTTCGTGTATCAGTATCTGTGGGATTGAGAGTGCAAATGAATATTAAGTTGGACCAAGAATTGAACCAGGAGAAAGATAGTGAGTTCAGTTGTCTTTGGAAGAGTGTCCAATTTTGTTAATCACTCCAAGTTTTTCCCAAAACAAAGGCCTCCTTTTTTTTTTAAACCACAACAAATGAAACCAGCATTGTCCAAAGGGTTATGGAGAGGCATCTGGAGGATGAGTAGGGGTGCAGCACAGTACAAATTAGAAATTAAGCGGGAGTGGTGTAAAGAAATGTTGTCATAGCCAAGACAATTCCAGAGACGCATGATGGAAAATTCTATCCACTTCCAGTGAGAACTGATACAGTCTGAATGTAGACTGAAGCATACAATTTTCACTTTATTTTTTCATGTTTTTACTTTTGTTTCTAATTTCATTATATGACTAATATGGAAATATATGTGTTTTACATGATTGTATATAAATAACCTATATTACATTACTTACCATCTTGGGGGGGAGAGAGTGGAGGGGGGAAGACAATTTGGAACTCAGAATTTTATAAAAAATGAATGTTAAAATTATCTTTACATGTAATTAGAAAAAATGAAATACTATTAAAAAGAATATCACCATACAATATATATACGGCTGGGGGTAGGGAGAGAAGTTATTTTGGCCACATAATCTAGGGACAACCAGGAGAGTTTCCTCAAATGAATGATATCCTAGGGCTATGTTGTAGTTTCAAATGCAAAAATTTTAAAACCAGGACAATACAATAAACTTAAATTATTAAATAACTTAGTTTAATTTTCCTCTTATTTGTGTGCTAAAAATAAAAATCATTTTCTTAACTGGTTTTTATATTTCTAAATTGACTCACCAGGTGAAAAAAGAGTCTGTATTTGCAGCTTTTATTTAAGCCTTTTAAAAGTTTGTGTGCCTGAAGTAAAGTGGTTTGAACATCTTTGACTGGTTCTCTGGTGTTAACCTTCAGAATCTTCACGAGTAAAACATTCTTGAGAGTTTGCCCTTACCAGACTCTCCTTTAGGTTTAACAGTTGAAGATGTTATTGAATATTAACCAAGGAAATGAGTTAATGACTGTATACATACATACATACATACATACATACATACATACATACATACATACATATATATATATATATATACATACACATATAGTCTGTTCTCTTTCAAAAAGGTTTCAAAAACTTTCAGAAAGTTTTTAATATCGTGCTGTCAAAATGTCATTTCATGACATCTTTGATATCTTGTACAGGCTAAAATAACAATGATATATTGTATGCTGGATATGTATTTTAGATTTTAGGGCATTTACATAGAAAGCACAATTCACATTTCTTAAAAACTATTTGGGGGGCAGAGCCAAGATGGCGGAGTAGAAAGACGCACATACACATAGCTCCGAACCCACAACCCATAGAACATCTACAAAAAAGTAACTCACGGCAAATTCTGCACCCAGAGGCCACAGAACATTGGAGCGAGGGAGATTTCTGTTCCAGAGAGACCTGCAAACCTCTCGCAAAAGGTCCTTCGCGCTGCGGACTGGGCACCGGGACTGGGAGCTGAGTACAGCCCTGCCGCGGCCGTGGCACTGAGAGGAAAAGATCTGAGCGGGCTTCAGGGACGGACTCTCCAGCGGCCACGCGGGTCCCTCCACCCACAGGTGACAGGGGTCGGTGAAAGGGTCTCTTTGGCGGGTCGAGAGGGGAGTGGGGTGCCCCCATAACTCAGGCCCCCTCGGGAGGCAACAGCGGAGGCGGGAGCAGACAGGGGCTCCCCAAGCAGGCAGGAGCCAGGATCCATTGTTGAAGGTCTCTGCATAAACCCCTGAGGGAACTGAGCCCCGCCTGGCAGCCCTGCCCCCACCTAAGCACCTGAACTTAATCTCACACTGAACAGCAGCCCTGCCCTGCCCAAAGCCCTGAGGCTGGCAAGCGGCATTTGAATCTCAAACCCCAAGCGCTGGCTGGGAGGATCCGGAGGCGAAGTGGGTGTGAAGAGAATATTCAGAAGTCAAATTGTTGGCTGGGAAAATGCCCAGAAAAGGGAAAAGAAATAAGACTATAGAAGGTTACTTTCTTGGGGAACAGACATTTCCTCCCTTCTTTTCTGATGAGGAAGAACAATGCCTACCATCAGGCAAAGACACAGAAGTTAAGGCCTCTATATCCCAGCCCACTCAATGGGCTCAGGCCATAGAAGGGCTTATAGAAAATCAAGTTAGAGAGGTGGAAGAAAAGCTGGGAAGAGAAATGAGGGACATGCAGTCAAAGCATGAACAGCAGATCAGCTCCCTGCTAAAGGAGACCCACAAAAATGCTGAAGAAAATAACACCTTGAAAAATAGGCTAACTCAATTGGCAAAAGAGGTTCAAGAAGCCAATGAGAAGAAGAATGCTTTCAAAAGCAGAATTAGCCAAATGGAAAAGGAGATTCAAAAGCTCACTGAAGAAAATAATTCTTTCAAAATTAGAATGGAACAGATGGAGGCTACTGACTTTATAAGAAACCAAGAAATCACAAAACAAAACCAAAAGAATGACAAAATGGAAGATAATGTGAAATATCTCATTGGAAAAACAACTGACCTGGAAAATAGATCCAGGAGAGATGATTTAAAAATTATGGGCCTACCTGAAAGCCAGGATCAAAAAAAGAGCCTAGACATCATCTTTCATGAAATTATCAAGGAAAACTGCCCTGAGATTCTAGAACCAGAGGGCAAAATAAGCATTCAAGGAATCCACAGATCACTGCCTGAAAGAGATCCAAAAAGAGAAACTCCTAGGAACATTGTGGCCAAATTCCAGAGTTCCCAGGTCAAGGAGAAAATATTGCAAGCAGCTAGAAAGAAACAATTCAAGTATTGTGGAAATACAATCAGGATAACACAAGATCTAGCAGCTTCCACATTAAGGGATCGAAGGGCGTGGAATAGGATATTCCAGAAGTCAAAGAACTAGGACTAAAACCAAGAATCACCTACCCAGCAAAACTGAATATAATACTTCAGGGGAAAAATTGGTCATTCAATGAAATAGAGGACTTTCAAGCATTCTTCATGAAAAGACCAGAGCTGAAAAGAAAATTTGACTTTCAAATACAAGAATGAAGAGAAGCATGAAAAAGTAAATAGCAAAGAGAAGTCATAAGGGACTTTACAAAAGTTGAACTGTTTACATTCCTACATGGAAAGACAATATTTGTAACTCTTGAAACTATTCAGCATCTGGGTACAGGGTGGGATAACACACACACACATGCACGCGCACACGCACATACACATAGAGACAGTGGACAGGGTGAACTGAAGAGGAGGGGATCATATCTTTAAAAAAAATGAAATCAAGCAGTGAGGGAGAAATATATTGGGAGGAGAAAGGGAGCAATGGAATGGGGCAAATTATCTCTTATAAAAGAGGCAAGCAAAAGACTTTTTAGTGAAGGGAAAAAGAGGGGAGGTGAGAGAAAAACATGAAGTTTACTCTCATCACACTCCACTAAAGGAAGGAATAAAATGCACAGTCATTTTGGTATGAAAACCTGTCTTACAGTACAGGAAAGTGGGGGATAAGGGGATAAGCAGGGTGGGGGGGATGATGGAAGGGAGGGCATGGGGAGGAGGGAGCAATTTGAAGTCAACATTCTTGGGGAGGAACAGGATCAAAAGAGAGAATAGAAGCAATGGGGGGCAGGATAGGATGGAGGGAAATATAATTAGTTCTTACACAACACTACTATTATGGAAGTCATTTGCAAAACTACACAGATTTGGCCTATATTGAATTGCTTGCCTTCCAAAGGGAAGGGGTGGGGAGGGAGGGAGGGCAGATTGGCAGATAGGGGCAATTAGAATGCTCGGTGTTTTGGGGTGGGGGGAGGGGACAAAAGGGGAGAAAATGTGGAACCCAAAATTTTGTGAAAATGAATGTTAAAAGTTAAATAAATTAATAAAAAAAAACTGAAAAAAAAACTATTTGGATCTTTGTATACAAATTTAAAAAAGCTCAGCTTGCAGCATTTTAGGGATCATGTAAATTATAGCACAGTGAAAACAGAAGAATGATCTAAGACAAGTGTCCTTAGCCTAGTGTTTCTGATTTTGTTTTTTTAAGTTATTTTGAGAACTATATTTCATTATTATTGGTTTCTGATGCAGTCCTGTATATTTTATCTTAACCATTTAAAAATATACCGTGTGTTTAGCTCATCGTCTGCAACATGGTAGGTGCTTAAAAATGCTTGTTGACATAAAAAAAGGTTTCACCAGAGGGAGTACCTGACACAAAAACGATTAAGAACCTCTGCTGCAAGGACCACATATTACACCTGTTGTGCCCTTTCCTAATTTTGTATTTGATTGTTGACCCTATCATGTTGCTTTGTAGGTGAGGAAAGAACTATGGTATTTGTTGAAACTAAGAAAAAAGCTGATTTTATTGCAACCTTTCTTTGTCAAGAAAAAATATCAACAACAAGTATTCATGGGTAAGTAAAGGCTTTTATACTTGTAATGATAAGTAATTGTAATTGAGCAAGGTGGTATTAAGAAATATGCATTGTTTATGATACTTAACTGAAATTGGGATTCAGGATTGATGATCATTGGTTATGATTATGGTTGATGTTTACCATACTAAGTTCTTATCCTTGAATTATTCAGTTGGTTTTTGTTGAGGCAGACAGTTTTTTGAGATGTAAACTGGAATCATTATCCAGATGTCCTTAATGAATAGTAGTTTCTCCACTGAATTTAAGCTTTTGATCCTGTGATATTTTATTTCCCTGTCTTCTCTACTGCTAAATTTAATCTTTTAATAATAGGAAGGCTTGAAAATGTTTTTACTATTAACTAGTAAACTAATCCACTTTTTATCATTCAGTCAAAAATTCATTAAATGACTTTGTTCCCAGGTACTGGTAACATAAATACAAAGAATTATACAATCTGTACTCTTCAGGAGCTTGTGTCAGTGCAGCAGATCATTGTTAAATGTTCATACTAAAATGAGGTTCATGAGGTGATATTGGTACAGTAGAAGATATACCAGTTCTTGAGATAGAGAACCTAGCTGGGTTCAAATCCAGTCTCTAATGTTTTCTACCCGTGTACCTGTAGGTAAAGTATTTAACTTCCCCAGACCTCACTTAGTTCTGTCATTTTTCACTGTATGACCTCTGAAATCCCTTTTAGCTGTATATCTGTGTTCCCTAAGAAACAGATTACCCAATAAAGTGTAGCAGCTTATGTCACTAGTTATAATTTATATTGTGCATCGGTCATCCCATTTGTAGCAGGCTCGTTTTAGGGATCAGATTACTTAGGTTCAAGAGCTTTTTGGGAGAAGTCTTTTGAAGAAGCTGTCCTAATACATGCTTTGTCTTCTTTATTTTTTTAAGTGATCGGGAACAGAGGGAGAGAGAGCAAGCCCTTGGGGATTTTCGATGTGGAAAGTGTCCAGTCCTTGTTGCTACTTCAGTAGCTGCCAGAGGGCTCGATATCGAAAATGTTCAACATGTGATTAATTTTGACCTTCCTTCCACCATCGATGAATATGTTCACCGAATTGGACGTACTGGTCGCTGTGGGAACATTGGCAAAGCTATTTCTTTTTTTGATCCAGAACCAGATAGCCATTTAGCACAGCCTTTAGTAAAAGTACTGTCAGATGTAAGTTTTATTGTAAACATTTAAGAAATTTCACATCTTATGTTGTTAAGTGGAAAAGTTTATATGAAGCAAAACTCAGGAGATGTAATCTATTGTGATTGCTTCACTTATACAATTTGGAGATGGGGTAGTAATTGCTGGTTTTAAGGTATATGTTTCTATTTAGGCTCAACAGGATGTCCCTGCATGGTTAGAAGAAATTGCTTTCAGTACATATGTCCCTGGCTTCAGTGGTGGTACTTCAAGAGGAAATGTGTTTGCCTCAGTGGATACTCGAAAGGTTAGTTGGATAAAAAACTATTTCAGAAATATTTAGAGCAACACACACACACACACACACACAGACACAGACACACAGACAGACACACAGACACACACACACATACACACACACACACACACACAGACATACACACACCCCCTCTCTGCTTGGATTCTTCCTCCTCATGAAATTGCAGAACTTGAGATTTTGAAAGACACCTCTCAGTTCATTTGCTCCTTTGAAAAGAAGAACCCTCTTTACACCATAGAAAATTGTTACCCAACCTCTCCCTTCAACCCACTATTTTCCAAGTTACTGGACCAGCTAGGTGGTGCAGTAGATAGAGCACCAGTGCAGGAGTCAGGAAGACCTGAGTTCAAATCTCACCTCACACACTTGACATCCACTAGCTATATGACCTTGGCCAAGTCACTTACCCCAGTTGCCTCAACCTGGGTCATCTCCAGTCATATTGCTGGTGACCTGCACAGCCCTCCTTCACTCTAAACAAAGTCAAGTGCAAGTCATGTCATCATTTCTCTGATGGCATGGTCTTCTTTGGCATGAAGGACCAACACACTGGAGTGGTTTACCATTTCCAACTTAGTACATTTTACCTTTGGATAGGTGTCATCATTAGGAAGTTTTTCTCATGGCAAGCCAAAATTTGGCTCTCTAAATTTTACCCACTGTTCTTGGTTCTGCCTTCAGGCAGGAAAAAAGAACAAATTTAATGTGTTTTCTAAATGACAATTTTTCAGATACTTAAAGACAACTATCTTGTCCATCCTTTTCTTCTTCAGATTAAATATTTTCATTCCCTTTCACTAATAGAGGGCATGGAATCAAGGCTTATTACCATCTGCATTTCCCTTCTGAACATTGTCTTAATTAACAGTGTCCTCCTTAAACTGTGGTACCCAGAACAGAGCACAGTATTTTGGTTGTGTTCTGACCAGGGCAGAGAATAGTGAGACTTTATCCCCTTATTCTTCAAAGCTGTACTTCTTTTAATGCAGCCCATTATCACATTAGCTTTTTTGATTCCAATTAAAGTACTATTGGCTAATGTTGAGTTTTTGCAGTTTACTAAAACCCCGAGATCTTTTTTAAGGAAAAGTGCTCTCTAATCATGCCACAGAATTTGTGAATTGTAAGGAACCTCAACAGCCACCTAGTTCAATACATATACACAGGAATCCCATTAAAACACCCAAGAAATGATCTTCCAACCTGTGCTTTAAGATCTCCGAAGAAGAGGAACCTGCTACCTCTTTGGGGAGCTCTAATTTGTTAGGAAGTATTTTCAAAACCTAAATTTGTTTCTTCAGTTTCTATCCGTCGCACTCTGGGCCAAACAAAATAAATCTAAACTCTCTTCTACATGACACCCCTTCATGTTCCCTTTCATCAAGACAGTTGTCCGGTTCTCTTTTAAAACTCCAAATTGGCTGGTGAGTCAGTCTCCTGTGCATCCACATGGGTCTCTTTGGACAAACATGACTTTTTATTTTGTCATTGGAAGCTTTCATCTTTGTATCTTAAGAATTTTATTCTTGAACATCTCCTCTCCCAATTCAGTAAACATTTATTAAGTGCCTACTGTGTGCAAAGCATTGTGTCCTCAGACCTTGGGGATACAAGTAAAAGAAGTAAAGACAGTCCCTGCTCTCAAAGAGCTTATAATCTAACGGAGGAAGACAGTACACAAAAGGAAGCTGGAAAGCAAGAGGGACATATCTTGGGGTACCTAGTATGGGGAGCATCTTGTTTTATGGAATTCAAACCAAGAACAAATGCAGATGGAAAGTTGACAGTGAGTTGGAAGGTTTGGGTCTTGCCCTCTATAAAGGAAAAGTTTGGGAGGAGTTTAGTGCTCCACCATTCCTCCAATCAGACTTCCCTGAAGCATTTTACTACATAGGACTTTTACTACATTTATTTCCATTATTATTTATATTTTACAACATACTGCTTGTAACCCCATTGAAATCTGCTTTCTCCACAGTTTAGGGATAGATGTCAGACAATGCTCAGAATTCCTTTGCTCTATGATAAGATATTCCTTTTCTTCATCATTGCTCCCTGTCCCCCTCCCCCATTTTCACCAAAGCAACCAGTTCCTCCTTTTTAAGAGATTCATATATAGAAATTGAATTTCCCCTTTATGCTCTCTCTGCCTGTTGAATGATAAAATTTTCATTTAGGCAAGTCAAGAAATTACTAGCTGCAATACCTTTGACTGAGTTAGATAAGCACAAGTTTGTGCTTATTTGTTTTTGTAATGCTAGTTTGCCAACCTGCTAGCTGGCAGGAAAAAGGAATATGTAATTTAGTAACGTTGACCTTGTTAAAGACTTGTTTCAACTCTGAAATCCTGTAATAGGAAAGGCTATTTGTTATTTTTTTTTTATTTAACTTTTAACATTTATTTTCACAACATTTTGGGTTACAAATTTTCTCCCCTTTTATCCCCTCCCCCCCCCAAACCCAAGCATTCTAATTGCCCCTGTGACCAATCTGCTCTCTCTTCTATCCTCCCTCTCTGCCCTTGTCTCCGTCTTCTCTTTTGTCCTGTAGGGCCCGATAGCTTTCTTGACCCCTTAACCTGTATTTCTTATTTCCCAGTGGTAAGAACATTACATTTGATCCTAACACTTTGAGTTCCAACTTCTTTAGCTCCCTCCCTCCCCACCCCTTCCCTTTGGAAGGCAAGCAATTCAATATAGGCCAAATCTGTGTAGTTTTGCAAAAGATTTCCATACTAGTTGTGTTGTATAGGACTAATTATATTTCCCTCCATCCTATCCTGACCCCCATTACTTCTATTCTCTTATGATCCTTTCCCTCCCCATGAGTGTCGACCTCGGATTGCATTCTCCTCCCCATGCCCTCCCCTCCATCCTCCCCTCCACCCTGCTTGTGCCCCTGTCCCCCACTCTCCTGTATTATGAGATAGGTTTTCTTATCAAAATGAGTGTGCATTTTATTCTTTCCTTTAGTGGAATGTGATGAGAGTAGACCTCATGTTTTTCTCTTGCCTCCCCTCTTTATCCCTCCACTAATAAGTCTTTTGCTTGCCTCTTTTATGAGAGATAATTTGCCCCATTCAACTTCTCCCTTTCTCCTCCCAATATTTCTCTCTCACTGCTTAATTTCATTTTTTTTTTTTAAGATATGATCCCATCCTCTTCAATTCACTCTGTGCACTCTGTCTCTATGTATGTGTACGTGTGTCCATGTGTGTGTGTGTGTACTCCCACCCAGTACCCAGATACTGAAATGTTTCAAGAGTTACAAATATTGTCTTTCCATGTAGGAATGTAAACAGTTCAACTTTAGTAAGTCCCTTATGACTTCTCTTTGCTGTTCACCTTTTCATGGTTCTCTTCAATCTTGTGTTAGAAAGTCAAATTTTCTTTTCAGCTCTGGTCTTTTCATCAAGAAAATTTGAAAATCCTCTATTTCATTGAAAGACCATTTTTTCTCTTGAAGTATTATACTCAGTTTTGCTGGGTAGGTGATTCTTGGTTTTAGTCCTAGTTCCTTTGACTTCTGGAATATCCTATTCCATTCCCTTCGATCCCTTAATGTAGAGGGTGCTAGATCTTGTGTTATCCTGATTGTATTTCCACAATACTTGAATTGTTTCTTTCTAGCTGCTTGCAATATTTTCTCTTTCACCTGGGAGTTCTGGAATTTGGCCACAATGTTCCTAGGAGTTTCTCTTTTTGGATCTCTTTCATGCGGTGTTCTGCGGATTCCTTGAATATTTATTTTGCCCTCTGGTTCTAGAATCTCAGGGCAGTTTTCCTTGATAATTTCATGGAAGATGATGTCTAGGCTCATCTCTTGATCATGGTTTTCAGGTAGTCCCAGAATTTTTACATTGTCTCTCCTGATTCTGTTTTCCAGGTCAGTTGCTTTTCCAATAAGATATTTCACATTATCTTCCATTTTTCGAATCTTCACGCTATGTTCTGTGATATCTGTCTTTCTCATAAAGTCCTTAGCGTCCATCTGTACCATTCCAGTTTTGAAAGATCTATTTTCTTCAGTGAGCTTTTGAATCTCCTTTTCCATTTGGCTAATTCTGCTTTTGAAAGCATTCTTCTCCTCGTTGGCCTTTTGAACCTCTTTTGCCAATTGAGTTAGGCTAGTTTCCAAGGTGTTAATTTCTTCAACATTTTTTTGGTTCTCCTTTAGCAGGGAGCTGATCTGCCTTTCATGCTTCTCTTTCATCCCTCTCATTTCTCTTCCCAGTTTTTCCTCCACCTCTCCAACTTGACTTTCAAAATTCTTTTTGAGTTCTTCCATGGCCTGAGCCCATTGGGTGGGCTGGGACACAGAATCCTTGATTTCTGTGTCTTTGCCTGATGGTAAGCATTGTTCTTCCTCGTCAGAAAGGAAGGGAGGAGGTGTCTTTTCTCTGAGAAAGTACCCTTCAATAGTTTTATTTCTTTTCCCTTTTCTGGGCATTCTCCCCAGCCAGTGGCTTGACCTCTGAATATTCTCCTCACACCCACCTCGCCTCCTGGTCCTCCCAGCCAGCGTTTGGGGACTGAGATTCAAATGCTGCTTCCCGCCTTAGGGCTTTTGGCAGGGGCAGGGCTGCTATTCACTGTGAGAATTAAGTTCAGATGGTCAGGTTGGGGCAGGGCCGCCTCTCAGGCCCAGTTCCCTCAGGGGGTTTATGCACAGACCTTCCACAATGGATCCAGGCTCCCACCCGCTTGGGGAGCCCCTGTCTGCAGCCGCCTCTCAGCTTCTATCTCCCGGGGGGGGCCCGAGCCATGGGGGCACCCCACTCCCCTCTCGACCTGCCAAAGAGACTCTCTCACCGACCCCCGTCACCTGTGGGTGGGGGGGCTTGTGCGGCCACTGGAGATCCTGTCCCTGAAGCCTGCTCGGATCTGTACCTCTCGGAGCCGTGGCCGCCGCAGGTCCGGGCTGGGCTCCGCGTCTGCAGCACGACGGACCTTTTCCGAGAGGTTTGCAGGGCCCTCTGTGGGTGGAGGGACCCTCGTGGCCGCAGGATATCTCGTCCCCTTAGCCCATTCGGATCTTTTCCTCGCGGTGTCGCGGCCGCTGCAGGGCTGCACTCAGCTCCCAGTCCCGGCGCCCAGTCCACAGCGCGAAGGACCCCCCGCGAGAGGTTTGTAGGTCTCTCCGGAACAGAAATCTCCCTCGCTCCAATATTCCATGGCGTCTGGGTGCAGAATTCACCGTGGGTTGGTCCCCTCTAGCCGTTCTGTGGGTTGTGGGTTCGGAGCTATGTGTATGTGCATCTTTCTACTCCGCCATCTTGGCTCCCAGGCTATTTGTTATTTGACAATAATTTTAGAATATTTACTTTGTATTGAGAAGCAAGTGGTATGCTAATTACAAGTATTGTTACCTGTTCATTTAAGAAGGTACTTTAGGGCCAACATGGTTAGAATTTTTAAAAATTAAAGTTTATTTAACTGTTATTTCATCTTTTAATTTAGATTGAACCTGTATCCAGTTAGAATTAGTGAGGATTACATTCTGTTTTAAATTGAAAAAAAGTTCATCCTGAATGAGGGTGCTATTTTCAAAGTGAGGTTAAACTAATGTGATAGTTACACAGTTGTTTTTTTTTTAATTTTGTAGAGTTACCAAGGGAAGAGCAGCATGAACATTGTAGGGTTTTCTTCTGCACAAGCTCCAAATCCAGTAGATGATGAGTCATGGGATTAAAGCCAAAATTATTCAAGTTCCAGATACAGTTTTGATGCAGTGAAGATGGTTTTGAGTTTTAAAGAAAGTATGACACTGTGTTGGTAACTCCCTGTGCATCCTGTAATCTTCCCCTAATCTTCAAAAAAATAAAATTCTTTACTTGCTGTTTACGTGAAATGCTAAATGTTGAAATGTTGTGGTTACTAATACAAATGGTGTTTACTGGAAAGATTGAAGCATTCTAAATGTCATGTTTACTTCTGTTTTATTATTTAGGAGTTTGACATGTTTCATATCTATATTAAGTCTTAAAATATTATTGGTGCTTTTTGAACCTATAAAATAACCAAGAAGATGTGAAACATTTTTGATTTAAAATTTTGGGGTCCTTTTTCATTTTTTCCTAAAAGAAACCTTTAAAGCAATAGTGTCACCATGCGATTATAAAATAATTTATGTAAAACAAATAGTGTATTTGTTTTAGCGTATCACTTAATTCAGTGATTTTGATTTAGATGATTAAATTATATGGTGAAGTTTGTTAAATACTTGAAATGTGATCTCTGTACCCAATGACATGACAGAAAAGTCTCTAAACTTTCCTTGTAAACATACTGAATAAAAGCCCAAACACAGGTTCTTAGATTGCTGTTTTACTGCTTAAATTTGAGATATAAGTTGTAAGAAGTGTTGAAGGAGAAGGGAATTTGGATTGTATTGATCCTGTTTATTTCTTCCATCTTCATATTATGCTTGATTCCAAAAGAAGAGGGCCTAAGAAAGGAGGTGATCATAAAGGGAAAAGGGGGTCATTGATGGCCATTTGAGAATTGTCTTGTTTTTGGCCTGACTTTGCCTCTTAATCTTCAGATTATTACCATTACCTCTACCAAAATGTAGAAGATATCTGGTAGGGATCAGACAACAGAAGTCAGAATTTTATTGTTTCACCTATGTTAGAAAATTCTCAGTGTTCTAATGAATGTGATCATCATTTAGCCAAAAAGATAGATGTAATTTGATGGTGGCATACTAAAAATGACTTTTTATGATGTTTTAATAATTTCTATTACATAGGCTTTACTTAAAAATCTCAAAGAACATGAGATACTATTAAATAGTACCCTTGGAGATTTTGCACAAATGTTCTGCTATGATGCCGCCTAGTGGAGTGCAGTTCTCAAAGGTTGTACCAACAGAGCAGAAGCTCTGTCAGCTCCCATGAAGCTGAAAAACCTTTAGAAATGAACCAAAATACAACACCCACACCCACACACCATCCATCTTAACCAGATAATGGGATACCTCATGATCTGAGTGGGTATAGCCAAAAATTTTATAGCTCTTAACTTAGGGTACTAAGGCCAAGTATTTCAAATCCTAATTTGTATTATGGTGGTATATATTCCTGCTTAATCAGTCATCTTAAGACCCTGGTGACTTTCTCAATTGAAAAAGGTGGGTTTTCTAAGTTATTAAAAGCTCAGAAATTGAGCAATTATGTGTGCTGCCTGCTTGCTACATGCATGAGAGCTCATCAGTGTGGAGATGTGAAGATTTTTCTTAGGCCCTTGATCAGCTATTAGAGGCTATCCTGTTGGAGTACAACTTTCCCAGTCAACAAGGGGCTAACTCTTTAAGCAGTATCTAAGTAAATCCATTGGACACGTAAGTTAATATGTGAATTGTCTTTCATTTTTCTTGCATGGTATTACCACTCAACTGCCTGTTTAGAGAGCATCTACTATTTAATACTTGGGAGAGAACAGGAGAGAAATATTTCTCTTGACTTCTGAAAGTTTAATTCTTTGAGAATAGTTTTTGACAACTTCAGTAAATTAACCAAACTTATACTAACAATCTTGTTATAAATGAAATTTGGAGATAAGTTACTTAATTTTGGAGTGAGTCCTGGGGCAAAGCCAAGCTGGTTGAGATTTGAGGGAGGAGTACCTAGAATATGACAGGCCTCTCTATAACCAGTCAGGAATTTGTCTTCAACCTTTGCTTGAACTGTTGATACTCACCATCATCAAGCAGGCCCAGGGACTTGGAATCTGCCCTTCTTTTTGCTCAGGGGTTGATGTTATTAACAAACCAGTTATATTGTGGATCATAGGAAAAGTCTACCACCCCATCACTTTAAATCTTCTTGACAGTCATAGGCTGTCTAGACTGAAGTTTCCTTCCCTATCCACTAGCCCCACCCATCCTGTCCTATCTCAATCAAGCCTTCTGCCACCTTTTGTGTCCTGCAGAGCCTTTGTTCTACTGTTAAATTATCTTTCCCACTTTGCTTGTATTCTCCCCTAAAAGATTTCCTCTGTGTATTTTGTATTTGTTTTGTCCTAAGTGTTTGTTTAATTGTAATGAATGGCTTCTAGGTTGCTTTAGCAGAGGAAGATTTAGCAGAGGGAAAACAAGGTTTTTCTTGTTTTGGTATCTGTTGTTGAGCATAAAGTGGATTTCTCAGGAGGGAACAAAATGTATCACCCTGTGGAATACTTTTTTAGTTGCTAGCATTCAAATTGTAAATGAGTTTATATAAGCTTTTCCTGATTCTGTTTGGTAGAACTTGCCAGAGCTTCTGAAAGCTGGGTTACTTAAATGCCACAATGAAACATTAGCATAGGATTTTCTTGGAAGCACACTCTTCATGCAAATCTCCAGCATTGGGGGCGGAGCCAAGATGGCAGAGTAGAAAGACTCACATATGCTAGCTCCGAACCCACAGCCCATAAAATATCTGTAAAGAAGAACTCCTAACAAATTCTGGAGCAGCAGAAGCCACAGAACAATGCAGCAGACGAGATTTTTGTTCCAGAGAGCCCTGAAAACAGACACCAAAGGTCCATCGTGCTGTGGACCCGGAGCTGAGCCCAGTCCTGCCTTGGCTGTGTGCGCCGAGAGAAGCGGATCCGAGTGGGCTTCAGGGATGGAATCTCCAGCGGCCGTGCAGGTCCCTCTACCCACGGGCCCCAAAGGTTGGTGAAAGGGTCTTCTCAGCTTGCCGAGAGGGGAGTGGGGTGCCCCCATAACTCGGGCCCCCTTGGGAGGCAGCAGCGGAGGTGGGAGCAGACAGGGGCTCCCCAAGCAGGCAGGAGCCTGAATCCATTGTTGAAGGTCTCTGCATAAACCCCCTGAGGGAACTGAGCCCGTGAGGTGGCCCTGCCTGGCACGGCCCAGCCCTGCCCTGACCTGAGCACCTGAACTTAATCTCACACTGAATAGCAGCCCCACCCCTGCCCAAAGCCCTGAGGCTGGGAAGCAGCATTTGAATCTCAGACCCCAAGTGCTGGGCTGGGCGGATCTGGAGGTGAGGTGGGGGTGGAAAGAAAACTCAGAAGTCAAGTCACTGGCTGGGAAAATGCTCAGAAAAGGGGAAAAAAAATAAGACTATAGAAAGTTACTTTCTTGGTGAACAGATAATTCCTCCCTTCCTTTCTGATGTGGAAGAACAATGCTTTCCATCAGGGAAAGACTCAGAAGTCAAGGCTTCTGTTTCCCAGCCCACCCAATGGGCTCAGGCCATGGAAGAGCTCAAAAAGGATTTTGAAAATCAAGTTAGAGAGGTGGAGGAAAAACTGGGAAGAGAAATGAGAGAAATGCAGGTAAAGCATGAAAAGCAGGTAAACACCCTGCTAAAGGAGACCCAAAAAAGTGCTGAGGAAAATAACACCTTGAAAAATAGGCTAACTCAATTGGCAAAAGAGGTTCAAAAAGCCAAATGAGGAGAAGAATGCTTTCAAAAGCAGAATTAGCCAGATGGAAAAGGAGGTTCAAAAGCTCACTGAAAAAAATAGTTCTTTCAAAATTAGAATGGAACAGATGGAGGCTAATGACTTTATGAGAAACCAAGAAATCACAAAACAAAACCAAAAGAATGAAAAAATGGAAGATAATGTGAAATATCTCATTGGAAAAACAACTGACCTGGAAAATAAATCCAGGAGAGACAATTTAAAAATTATGAGCCTACCTGAAAGCCATGATTAAAAAAAGAGCCTAGACATCATCTTTCATGAAATTATCAAGGAAAACTGCCTGATATTCTAGAACCAGAAGGCAAAATACATATTGAAAGAATCCACCAATCACTTCCTGAAAGAGACCTGAAAAGAGAAACTTCTAGGAATATTGTTACCAAATTTCAGAGTTCCTAGGTCAAGGAGAAAATATTGCAAGCAGCTAGAAAGAAACAATTCTAGTATTGTGGAAATACAATCAGGATAACACAAAATCTGGTAGCTTCTACATTAAGGGATCAAAGGACTTGGAATAGGATATTCCAGAAGTCAAAGGAACTAGAATGAGAACCAAGAAGAAATGCTATGGACCTCTGGATGGGGAAAGAAGTAAGTGATAGGTGCTCCTACATCTCTCCAACTGCAGCACTATGTGGCCATGAACAAAATGATGCTTATTGTCTTTCTGTCTCTATTGTGTCTATTCTTTTATTTTTAGTGAATGAGTATCAGAGATAGAGTAAACCAGGTTATAGGACCATGTGATCTTGAAAAGATTGAAAGAGCCACCAGTGGTCTAGTCTAGTAAATGCCAGCAGGGTATGGATAGGGTAGTGTTCTTGATAGAATGATTCTCAGAAGAGGAGAGGTTGTCAGTCAATCAGCCAACAAACATTTATTAATCATGTTGTGCGTCAGGCCCTGTTAAGCACCGGGGTTGCAAAGAAAGGCAAAAGCAGTGACTTCTCTCAAGGAACTCCCAGTCGAATGGGAAGAACTTGAAAACAACTACGTACATACAAGATAGACATAAGGGAAAATTACAGTGATCTCAGAGGGAAGGCACTAGCATTGAGGAATAGAAAGGCTTCTTGCAGAAGGTGAGATTTGAGCTGAATCTCAGAAGAAGCTAGGAAGTGGAAATGAAAGGAAGGCATTCCAGGCATGGAGACAGCTGTTGCAAAGGTGTGGAGGCAGGAGATACAGAGATGTAGTCAAGGAGTGGCAACCATGCAGGTGTTGCTGGATTATAGAGTTTGTGGAGCAAATTAAAGTGTGAGAAAAGGAATGTTAGGACGGAAAGGCAGGAAGCATCCAGGGTGTGAAGGGCTTGAAAAGCCAAACAGAGGACTTTATATTTGATCCTAAAGGTAATGGGGAGGCACTGGAGTTTATTAAGTAGGGGAATGACATGGTCAGACCTGTGCTTTAGAAGGATCAATTTGATAGCTGAGTGGAAGATGGAGCAGAGCAGAGAGAGGCTTGAGGTACTATTGAAGTAGTCCAGGCATGAGGTGAGGAGGGCTTGCACCAGATGTGCAAGAGGAGAGAAAAGGGCATATACAAGAAATGTTGCTAAGGCAGAAACAATAGGACTGTGAATCAGATTAAATATATAGGTTGAGTAAGAGTGAGGCATCAAGGAAGAAACAGGAAGTAAGTATGAGTGATTGGGAGGATGGTGGGAAATTTTCAAAGGAGAAAGTTTGAGGAGAAATAATTAGTTATGTTTTGAATATTTTAATTTAGGATATCTCTGGGACATCCAGTTTGATATTTCTGATAGATAGTTGGAGATTCAAACCTCAAAGTCAGGAAGGAAGGGTAGCGATTGAAAATAAGGGAGACTGAGGAACAAAGCTCCAAGCATGATCAATTTATTGGTAAGGCTAGCAATTATCAATAAAAGGGGTCTTTTGGCTCCTCAGTAAGCTAAAATACCCCAAGGGCTAAGATCATTTTTATAGGTAAAGGGAGCCCCCTAAAATTAAAAGGTAGCATTATAGATGGAGGAAACAACATGATTGGTTAGAAAGTCAGAAAACATTGTAGATTGGAAGACAATATGATTGGATGGATATAAAGATTTTAGGACAACCAAAACCCTCCTTGCATACTGTTGCTAGGAAATTACTGATTTATTGAACCCACCTACGCCCTATGAGAATAACTAATGGTATATAGATGACAGATTTCCTCTAATTGTGCAACGACAACTAGTGGTAGGGAAATAACGGATTTCCTCTAATTGGTCAAGGACAGCTGGTCAATGGTTGTTTTCGGTTAAAAATGATTTACAGGACAGCTGAACTTTTAAACTTAACTCAGAAAGGAAAGTTAGTCATCATAGGAAAACTGAATTTTTAAACTTCTGAACTTCTAAACTTGGTGAGAAAGGAGTATGACGTTAGGTAGTTATTCAAAATGATGGTGGTGATACAGAATATAATCAATTACAAAACCGAATCAGAATAAACTTGATTTTCTCAGAGGTTAGTTTTGAAAATAATTTGCATAGAGATGATAATTGAATCCATAGGAACTGATGAAATTACTAAGTGAGATAGTATAGAGGGAGATGAGAAGAGGTCCTTCATGGACATCACGGTGAGTGGGTATGACTCAGATGAAGATCCAGTAAAGATTGAGAAGGAGAAATTAGACCAGCATGAGGATAGCCAGGAGAGAACAGTGACTTCTCTCCTGTGTCTAGAGAATTCCTGCCTGGGACATCTTTCATGAAGAGCCTAGGGGCAGGGGTGGGGAGCCTGTGGTCTTAAGGCTCTAAGTTTTGTAGAACAAACCTTTTTATTAAGGGGATTTGTTCTGTGAAGTTTAGATTTTTTTTATTTTTTGTTTACTTTGAAATAAAGATGGAATTTTTATTTTTCATCCAAGTTCACAGACCCCCTGAAATATATAATAGAAAGTGTTCATGGACCACAAGTTAAGAACCACTTTAGAAAGGAAGATCATTCGGAATTTTGTTCTTGTTTTTGTTTTGAGCCTCAGAATTTGACCCTAAGCTTCCCTGTGACCCTGCCCCCCATCCAGAATTTTCGAATAGTATGTATCAGTGGTCTCAAACATTTGTAGTTATATTCCAGATGGATTATAGAAAGACTGTGTAGACAAGATGTTTCAAACTTTTTTCTTTCTTTTTAAATTTAATTTATTTTCAGTTTTCAACATTCACTTCCACAATATTTGTCTCCTCCCTCCCCCCACCCCAGGACAGTGTGTATTCTGATGACCCCTTCTTCCAATCTACCCTCCCTTCTATCACCTCCCTCCTTCCTCCTCTCTTAACCCCTTCCCTTCTATTTTCCTGTAGGGTAAGATAGATTTCTATACCCCATTGCCTATATATCTTATTTCCTAGTAGCATGTTAAACAATTTTTGACATTCATTTTTAAAGCTCTGAGTTCTGCATTCTCTACATTCTCTCTTCTCTCTCCCCATCCACCCTCATTGAGAAGGCAAGCAATTCAATAATTCAACAGGTAATACATGTTCATGCAAAACACTTCCATAACACTCATGTTGTAAAAGACTATATTTTCCTCTATCCTGTCCCATCCTCTATTTATTCTATTGTCTCCTTTGACTTGTCCCTCTACCAAAGTGTTTGCTTCTGATTACCCCTTCCCCCAAGCTGCTGTCCCTTCTATCATCCCCCCTCTCTTATCTCCTTCCCCCCTACTTTCCTGTAGGGTAAGATAAACTTCCATACCCAATTGAATGTGTATATTATTCCCTCCTGAAGCCAAATCTGATGAAAGTGAGGCTTACTTATTCCCTCTCGTCTTCCCCTTCTTCCCCTCCGTTGCCTCTTTTATGTGAGATGATTTACTGCATTCTACCTCTCCCTTTCTCTTTCTCCTAGTACATTCCTCTCAATACTTAATATTCTTTTTTAGATATCATCCCTTCATATTCAGCTCTCTGCCTCTCTCTCTCTGTGTATGCACACACACGCACACACACACACATATACATATACCCATACATACATACAGACATACACATATATATGTATATGCACATATTCCCTCCAACTATCCTAATACTGAGAAAGGTCTCGTGAGTTATAAATATCATCTTTCCATGTAGGAATGTAAACAGTTCAAATTTAATAAGTCCCTTTTGGTTTTTCTTTCCTGTTTACCTTTTCATGCTTCTCTTGATTCTTATATTTCAAAGTCATTTTCTATTCAGCTCTGTTTTTTCAACAGGAATACTTGGAAGTCCTCTATTTCACTGAGGTTTCATCAGTTTTGCTGGGAAGGTGATTTTTGGTTTCAATCCTCTCTCCTTTGACCTCTGAAATTTCATATTCCAAGCCCCCCAGTCCCTTAGTGTAGAAGTGGCTAAATCTTGTGTTATCCTGACTATGTTTCTACAATCCTTGAATGGCTTCTTTTTGGTTGCTTAAAATATTTTATGCTTGACCTGGAAACTTTGGAATTTGGCTACAGTATTTCTAGGAGTTTTCCTTTTGAGATCTCTTTCAGGAGGTGATTGGTGGATTCTTTCCATTTCTATTTTACTCTCTGGTTCTAGAGTATCAGGGCAGTTTTCCTTGATAATTCATGATATGTAGGCTCTTTTTTTGATCATGGATTTCAGGTAGTCCAATAATTTTTAAATTATCTCTCCTGGATCTATTTTCCAGGTCATTTGTTTTTCCAATGAGATACTTCACATTATCTTTCTATATTTTCATTCTTTGGTTTTGTTTTTATAATTTCTTGATTTCTCATAAAGTCATTAGCTTCCATTTGCTCCATTCTGATTTTTAATGAATTATTTTCTTCAGTGAGCTTTTGGACTTCTTTTTTCCATTTGACCTATTTTGCTTTTTAAGGCATTCTTCTCCTCATTGACTTTTTGGATCTCTTTTCCCATTTGGTTTAGTCTAATTTTAAAGGTGTTATTTTCTTCAGCATTTTTTGGGTTTCCTTTAGTAAGCTATTGACTTGTTTTTCATGATTTTCTTGCTACACTCTCATTTCTCTTCCCAGTTTTTCTCTTACTTGATTTTCAAAATCCTTTTTAAGCTCTTCCAGGGCCTGAGACCAATTCATCTTTTCCTTAGAGGCTTTGGATGCAGGAGCTTTGACTTTGTTGTCATCTTTTGGTTGTATGTTTTGATCTTCCTCATCATTAATGACATAAGAAAATACCCCTAAGAATCTATAGTTTGTTTTTCCCCATTTGCTCATTTGCTTAGCCACTTATTTGAGTTTTGAGCTCTTTGTTAAATGAGGGGTGCCAGAAGCAGCTTCTGCTTCAGCAGTGGCTGCCACCACCCTGGGGTTAGGGTTGGTGCTGGAGTTGGACCACACTCCCCTCTCAGTCAGGTGAGAGACCCTTCCCACTGAAGCTGTCTTTGGTGTTTGTGGATGAGAAGTCTGGAAATTGCAGCAACCACTAGTGATTCAGTCCCCTAAGGTCTGCTCTAGCTCTGTTGAGTGCAGCTCATGCTGAACTGTGTTCAACTCTTAGCCTGGTGCAATAGACCTTTCCTGTCAATCTTTCAGATTGTCTTGGGCTTGAAATTTGCTTCAGTATGTCCTTTCATGGCTTCTGCTGCCCTAGAATATGTTTAGAGTAATTTTTTTTTTTTACAAATTTTTTGAGAGGTTTGGGGGGAGAACTCTAGCAGATCCCTGCTTTTACTCTGCCATCATGACTCTGCCCCTTGATTTAGTCAAAGGGCCACATTTGAGAACCTCAAGGGTCACATGTAGCCTTGAGGCTGTAGATTCCTCACCCCTGGTGCAGGATATCCAGGCTCACTTGTATCTGACTCTGCCCTGACTCTCAGGACTTTTCCTCCAGTAATCATCTCATTTCAGGATCATTTATACACCATCCTCCCCTGTTAGAATGTAAGCTTCTTGTGGGTAGAGACTTTTTTATTTTGCTTGTATTTGCCTGGCACATAATACATGCTTAAAAAAAATGTTTTTTTTTTAACTTTTGCAATTATTAGTTTATTGGTATCATATAGGATTAAGATTTCAGTATTCCTCCCAAAATTATACAAAAACATGCAAACCTGAAATAAGAATCTGAAAGTCAAAATCATATAACAAAATAGTACTTCATCACAAAAATGTATCATGCAAAAGAATGATATTTGAAAACACTGGCGCTTAAGAGAAACAAAAGTCACGAACTGCCAAATTGTCCTCTGAAATGGTAGGCAGATAAGCATTGAAATGATTAATTTTAATGAATGTGCATAGCTTTGGACTTGGAAAGAAAAAAATATTTGATCAGTTCAGAGAGGTAGTCTGTAAACATTTTACCTTTCAAAACTGAATTTTAATTCTGTGCTTTTAATTATATTACAGTTAATTTAACTGTATTTAATTGTCTTTTTCTATTAAAGTATTTTATTTCTATAGGGGAAAATATCACAAATGTTATATAAATCTTGATGGGAAAATGCATGATTATAATTTCATTTAGAACCAACATAAATAAAATCTTATATGATAATTTACATAGTTATAAATAGTGCCATATGGAATCTTAAGTTTCTCAAGGGCTATTTACTGTTGCCTGCACTTCATACCAGAGAACTGACTGCCACTTCTCAATTTACTGTCAAAGATTAACATGGCAGTCTTGTACTTATAGCTCATACTTTTTGGGATACATTCTTTGTGCTTTGCGCTTCTGAAACATGGGAATCATAAACATAATTTCCATTGAGGAGTTGAGTGTGTACTTCCTACATAAATATTATTGGACCTTCTATTGGATCTTCAAGGACAAAATTTTGGTATGTTAGCTCAATAATGATGCAAATTTATTTCTATATTCTCCACTCTGTAAATATTGTATCTAAACATATTAGTGTACTATATGAAATTTAATTTTTCTAACTACTTTCAGTTTCTATTATTTTGTTTTTTATGGCAAATTGTTTCCATACAAGTTTATTACTCTGTCACAAGTTAGTAGGTTTGTGCAGATCAAAGTTTTTATTACTCTCTATATGAGAAAACTGTAATAATTCACATGATTCTAAATGGAGATACCAAAGCAAAGTTAAGCTGCCCCTCAGAAGAGAAAATTGATGATTTTATAAACACTTATTAAAAGGACAATACTAATAAACTTTGTATTTATTTAGAAGTATTCAGAACGTGAACAAAAAATATTTTTTATTAAAAATGTTCTATTTTCCTTTTATTTTCATTGTTATAATCATGTTTTTTTCTTAAAAGGATTCATTTTACAAAGGAAGAAACTGAGGTAGAGAGGTAAAGCAAGGGGGGCAGGAATTAGAATTTAGGTCTGACTTCTGACTTCCACTCAGCTTCTCATAGTTGGTTGACAGGTCAACCTCTGCTACAGTAGGTGATTTAAGATTAATTGCTTAGATCCAATTAACTTGGATTGACTACACTTTCTGAACAGTGTGTGTTATTTCTCCAAACCCAGGACTCAGAAGTGTAAGGAAAGAGGTGGTGGGGTCCAGTGAAAAGAGGCATTTGGAGTCAGAGAACCAGAGTTAAGATTCCACCTTCTCTACTTACCTTTGGGATGTAGTGTTTGTCATCTCATGTCCTTAAACCTCAGTATCTTCCTCTGTCCGGCAGCTAGGTGGTTCAGTGGTTAGTGCTGGGCCTGGAGTCAGGAAGACCTGAGTTCAAATTAGACCTCTGTTACTAGCCGTGTGTCCCTAAGTCACTTGCTTCTCTTTATCCACTGGAGAAGGAAATGGCAAATCACTTCAGCATCTTTTCCAATCAAATCTCATGCATAGTATTGGGGTCCTCTGGTTCATAGGGTTACAAAGAGTGGGACATCACTGAAAACTAAACAAGTACTCTGTAAAATGGGTTTTGACTGGTTAGCTGAGGCCCCTTCTAGCTCCAAATCTAGACCCTGGTGTCCCCATCCTCTCAGCAGAGAGAAGCCCAGTGGTCTGTGGAGATGTACAATACTTTCCTTGCTCTCTTGCTGATGGTGGTGGGTGGGAGGGGGCTGTCACTGGATATCTTTGTCTAGAGTGAGAACCCAGGTTGAATCCCCTGGTCAGAGTTTTCAATATTAGCAACCAGTGAGAAGGGATGCCATGGGAAGGGATGGGATGAGGTGGGATGGGATGGGATGTTATAAGATGGGGTGAGGTGGGATGGGTTGGGGATGGGATAGGACAGGTGAGAGGAGATGGGATGGGGTGGAGTGGGAAGGAGTAAGGAGAGTGGGGTTGTATGATGTGATGGATGCCGCTGGGCAACTGGCAAGCCCTAGGTGGGCATCTGCGGGCCAGTACTCGTGCACCTGCACCCCCACCCCAGCTTACCAGGGAGTCAGCTTCTCCGGTAGTACGCACTCAGACCAGGCGCCGTCCGGTCCCTTTCTGTCCTGCGGAATTAGACTTCGTTACAACTTTTCTCCAGTGGGAGGGAGGGAGGACGTTTTCCTTGGAAAAGAAAGCAGGGAGGGGCCAGAGGCATCCGTCTGGACTTGCTAGGCAGGGCCGAGGTATTCTTGGGAAAGCGGTTTCAAGTTGCGGGGCAGTGCGGGGCTCAGATCCAGAGGTGAGGACCTACGGGGAGAAGAGAGCGCGTCTGAAGAGCGCAGAAGGGGCGGGGAGCGGGATGTGTGTGGATATAAGGCAAGGCTAAATAAGGGGCAGGGGCAGTGTGAGAGAAGTGATGACAAGACTGGTTGTGCCAAGGGGGTAAGTGGTTTGATGGGATCGTCTTGAGGTTTGGGTTTGAAGGGGTGCTAGTGGTGGTGGGAGATGTCTCAGGTTCCTTAGGATTCCTTGCCTGATTTTCACATCAGGAGTCTAGGTATTGTGCATTTAGAAATTTGGGTTTTCAGGAGTGCATATTTAGACTATTCGGGGCATTTTAGGATGAATTAAGGGCATGGCTCAGAGAGGCAAAGTGACTTGCCTGAGGTCACAGAGGTGGTCAGTATTTTATTACACTCCCTGCTGTTCTGGAAGTCGAGATGGGGCAAAATTTGAATTCTAGTGGCTCCTGGACAAGTTTGCTAATAACTTGAAAGTGATTTATAGGCTTGCAAAGTGGGTCACTTAGAAGAGTTAATTAATGTATCAGTCACTTCTCCACTGTGATCCTGAGAGATTTTTTCTTTACCTTCTCTCTAAGGTACTCCATCCTCCCATTCTCCATCAGAAAGCAGTCTGGATTTTGAGGTTTCTACAGGTCATTGGTTTGTGCAGGAGAGGGACAAAAAAGGGCACTAATGAGCTTGAATTTTGTTTTCTTTCCCTTCAAACATTTTTCAATTGAGTTCCCTCCTCTTAACATGTAGTAAACATTTAAAGACATTAATGTGAGTTTTCTAAAGCAGCTACTGTGATTGGAAGTAAAATTCTCTTTTTAGTGTTTCTCAGAATTTAAACAGCCAATACAATTACGCATAAAGTAAAACTCACCAGGCTCATAAGTCTGGTAACTGTCAGATGTAATAAAGATCTGCTACTAACAGTATTTCCGGAGGATTACCTGTTACTTGTACAATAATAAGTCTTCTCAGCTCTACCTCTTTTGTTTTGTCATGGGGAAGTAGGATGCAGATGCTTATGAAGATTGCTTTACAGACTCCAAATCAACAGAATCACGCTGATAACACCCCTGTTGCCTTCCTTTCCTCCCTAGGGAAAAACAATACTATCCTCTTGTTTTCTGTTTGCAGAATACATGTGTATTGCTTTCTTGGCTTTTGATTATTGCACATTCCAAAAGACAAAGTCTCCTTGTTCATTCTTGTTCATCTAGCTGGAGCAAATAGCACAGCTAAATTTCTTTAGGAAAATTAAACCTATCTTATGTTTTGGTTTCCTACCTACCCCGAGATTCTGGGATTCACTCAGTGGGCTTTCTCTGCAAGCACAGAAGAGAAGTCTGCTCAGAATGTGAAGGAGAACGCAACTGCTTGCCTTGCCTCACTTAAGACTGTCCTTTTAAATCCACTCCTCAGAGGCGGGATTGTTAAATTCAAAGTTGTGATAATCTCCTAACTGATGTCCTTGACATCATGTCTGTCCACTCCAGTTCATTCTTCACACAGTTGCTAAAGTCCTCTGCCTATTGCAAAAGTCCAAAGATGTCACTCTTCTGCTTAAAAAAATTCATTGATTTCTTTTTCTAGTATAAAATGTGAATTCCTTAGTGAGGCGTTGGGGACCATTCACAGATTGGCTCTAATCTACCTTGTCAGCTTTATTAACATTACTCACTTTCACTCACTTTATATTACAACCAAATGGGACTTCTGGCTCTTTGTTGATCTTGACTTTGTGTCTCCCACCAATGCGTATTCATGCAGCCCATCCCCCATGTTTGAAATGCACTCTCTACTCTCTACCTGTTGAAATCTTTCTCTTCTTTTCAAGTCTGCTGAAGTGCAACAAAACTTTCTCTAATTTCCAGACTGATTTCCTTTTCCTCCCATTTTCCTAGAATACTGTTGCTTTATTCCTCTCATTTTCCACATATCATACTTACTTGTGCCCATGTTGTAACCCCCCAGTTCACTATAAATTTCTTGTGAGCAGGATTTTGTTGATTTTCATGTTTTCTCAACACCTAGCATGCTGTCTTGCACACAATAGGTACTTAATAAATGTTGTATTATATTACACACAGGTGAGATAATGTCTGCTTTTGAAAGAAGCCATTTGAATTTGAAATACATAATTCAATGACATGAAATTCACTATGCAAAGAGCTGGGAGACAGAAATAAACTTAGAAAACAAGACAATCTTTGTTGTGAAGGAGCTTACATTCTATTACCAATCAGAAGTATTATTAATTATGCCAGTATTATTTATTGACTTTCCATGTGATACCTAAATTGATCTTTTTTTCCTCCCCCAGTTTGCTTCATCTATAAGGTAGGAATTCTAGCTGGACATTTTCTGGAATGAGTTGTGGTGACTGGAATCCTGTGAGGAAGAGCTAATACTTTCACATTTCAGGGGAGACCCTGAAAAAGGAGAAAAAGGTAGTGCTGGGTTTCCTTGTTTCTGTAGCAGTAGCTGCACCAGGGTTCAAGATTCTGGCTCTGTGAACTGAAACAGTCAAAGAGCAAGATAACAACATGGTTTACCTATATGGTGGAGTGTTCCAGATAGGGACAAATTCCAGGGGTGGCAAAGATGATGTGGGGAGTGCTGGGGAAGTAACAGTGAAGCCCTTTGCTTTCTGGGTATTTGACAGGGAAGAACCAGCCAACCACCAGTCCCAAATCACTACCTGAATGGGCAACACTGTAGACACTGTCTCAGAAAACTTGGCTTTGTGCTGTGTTATTGTCTTAGGCTGTTCTCCTTTGGAATTGTGAACAGAAGCTGAGAAATCCCTGTGACCTCATAGCTAGCCAGGACTCTGGATTTAGACAGTATCTTTGCCAACAATACCTTAGATTCAGACTAAGGGACAGGTGGGTGTAATTTCAATCTTTTCTCATCATATTATCCACACTATTTCCCCTGTCTCTCTACCTTCATCTTCAATCCCCACTCTTCATCTAATTCCTATATGGCAAGAGCTCTTTGGGGTTATTAATGACCAGGACTTACAGGACTAAGACCACCACCAATCCAAAGTCCTCTGGAGGAAATACACCCACCTGTTCATTTGATGAAGCAATAAAGCTTTCATCTAAGAATCACGAGTTTCTGGAAATGGGATGGAAGTTCAAAAACACAGAGTTTAGAAGTTTCTGGTTCTAGTCATAGAGCACTAATTTAAGCCTTGAAATTCATGGTCAGAACTCCAAAATACTGCTTCTGGGAGTAAAGCTAGTGGGATAGAAGAGTATGAAATAACTTCATAGAATCAAAGGGAGAAGTAAGAAAATCTTGGAATGAAATAGATGAAATTAAGACTCTTCAGTAAAAAAAAAAAGACATTTTTATGAGAATCTGCACTATACTATTTGGGTTGAAAGGGCTCTTATGTTGTTGTAATAATCATTAGTTTGATGAATCAATGGCAAATCAGTCTGTTGATTTCTGGGAAATGTCAGGGACTGCATTCCCAAGCTGGTGAATGAACCTTTGTTATAAATTTTCCCACTGGGTTATCCTACAGCTGTAGTGTCTAATTGATGCTTATTATTTGAATAAGAGAACTTCTATCATCTCCATAACTCATCCATCAATTTCACTTAATTATTCTTCTACTTCTGGCCAAGGAGAACAAAATATGATAATCCAAGCATGTGCTTGCTAGTGAAATGTGGCATGTCCTGACAATTTCAATGTTTTTTCTTTAGCTGAAGTATCTTACTAGTTATGCAATCCTTTGGGACAGGAAAATGATTTGTCTCAGTAGGCTAATCAGTTCGAGGAACTATTAGTTTGTTGTGGCTATTGAAAAAATAGGGAGATTTCTGGTGTCACAGTTGGCACTTGTTTGAAATAGACTTTGTAGTTTGGCATTATCAAATTGTGTGCCATTTGTAGAATGGACTGAGCTTGGTATCTGTTTTATAAAGTAAATTAAAATATGCTTTATTAGCATGTATAATTAATATATGGATATGTATTAATATAATTAATTAATAGTAAACATATGAAGGCAGAAAAGTTAATCATCAACCATAGTTAAAAAAATCAGTATTTGGTTACTCATACCAGCATATCAAAGGTAATTTAGTAGAATGAAATACACTGAATTTTGAGTCAAAGGACTTGAGTTCAAATTCTTGTTCAGCTACTAATTACCTGGGTGATCCTCCTTTACTTCTCCAGTTTCCTCCTCTGTAAAAAAAGGGATGTTGGATTCAATGTTTGCTAATATTCTTTCTAGCTCTAAATCTATGATCTACTACAAGTAAATAGAGAAATCTTGATTCTTTAAAAAAAAATCTCTAATTGATATCTTTGGTCTTTATATAGCTACCATTTCCTTCCACTCCCAATATAAAATACTCCATACGACAGAGGAAATATCTGATGCAGAAACTTTATCTGGTGATGTCTTTAATTCCTGTGTACTCAGCAGCAGCAAGGGAGGTGGTTGTCGTCATTGTTCAATCCTGTCTGATTTTCCATGATCCCATTTGGAATTTTTCTTGGCAAAGATACTGAAGTGGTTTGCCATTTCCTTCTCCAGCTCATTTTACATTTGAGGAAACTGAGGCAAACTGAGTTAAATGACTTCCCTAGGGTCACACAGCTAGTAAGTTAGAACTCAGGTCTTCCTGACTCTAGGCCTGGCATTTTTTCCTACTGTGCTACAAAGCTGCCCCACTGTGAGACAAGAAGTATATTTAATTATCTCTTTTCCAGGACCTTCATTAAGTAATTGTTTTTTTTTTATTACTCAGAGTTCAACTTTCTTTTAATGTTCTTTTTATTTGCGTTATTGTCTTATATAATATTCTCTTGATTCTGCCTATTTTACTGTGTATCAATTCATGCAGATCTTCCTATCTTTCTCTAAATTGCTCATACTTGCCATTTCTTCCTATATAATAATATTCTATGATCTTCACATGCCGTAAATTTTGAGCATTTCTCCGACTGAAGAACACCCTCTTTGATTCTAGTTCTTTGACTATTGCAAAGCGTGCTGCTGTGAATATGAATAAAAGTTCCTGCAGAATACCTTGCCCCCCTTGGTATTTGGTTGATTTTTGGCTAGAGTTGGAGGTGGGGAGAAGAAAAAATTTTATAAGTAGATCGTCTAATGATGTGTACTGCAACACCCTGATAATTCATGAGCAGGATGTAGAGAGACAATGTTAGGTTGGGAAGACTTCGGATGAAGGCCCCATTGGCTAGTTGCTATGTGTCTGGGCACTGATATTATCCACTCTGTAGTCTGACAATTGGGCTCATCAATTTCCTTCCCCCACTTATTTACTAGTCACATAGGGACAGGAACTCTTAATCATGGGTCTTCAGATTTCAGTGGGTCTGTGAACTTACATGGGAAAAAATATATCCTCATTTCAATACAATTGGTTTTGTTTGTAATTTTATATATTTTACTTTATTCGCTTAAAAAGATTTGTTTTTCTGAGAACTGGTCTATAGGCTTCAGCAGGCTGCCAAAGGGGTTCGTGATACCTACAGAAAAGTAAAAATCCTTGTACAGCCTGGACTCTTGGAGAGGGTACACTTGAAGGAGTACAGAAAGAGAAAAGGAAAAGGAAAGTGGATGATGACATGTTGGAGGTCAAGGCTGGTTCTGCCCAGTGGGGATGCCAGTGATGGTGGTCCACAAGTAAGCTTCAGGTCCACTGGTGTTACCAATGATGGGGAAAGCCTTTTTAGGGATGGCTTCTAAATGACTAAGCTTTATAAGTGATGTTATTATTATATAGAAGTTAGATGGGACAAAGATCAATTTTTTGAGCTACTGTTGGTAAGGGATGGGACCTGGATAAATAAAAATAATAATATTATCAATAGCAACCACAATAGCTCACATTTACACAGTGCTTTATGGTTCACTATGTTCTTTCCTAGTCACTAACAACCCTGTGATATAGGTTGAGTAAGCGTTAATATCTCCATCTCTATGCAAATAATGTTCAGATCCTCATATCCAGCCCTAGTCTCTCTCCTGAGCTCTCTCCTGAATCACTAACTGGACATTTTGAGCTGGATGTGCTATGTTTCAAACTCTGTCTAAAACAGAACTCATTATCTTTCCCCTTAAGCACACCCCTTCTCTGAATGTTACTATTGAGAGCACCACTATTCTCAAGAACTTATTCTTACTTACCTGGTATCTCTAACCAGTTGCCCACACTTGTCAATTTTACCTTTACAGCATGTCTCCTATAAATCCCCTTTTTCTCCTTTCACACAGTCACACTACTGGTTCAGGCCCTCATCCCCTCTCAAGTGATCTTTTGCAATAGCCTCCTGACTAACACAAAGGTTACCTTCCACTTACACTGGTTAACAGGATGTTACTGAGTCAGTCTCTAAACTGAGAATGACTATATAGCAGGCCAGAGACAAAGGGCCAGCCAATAAGTAGGCAGGGATTTAATTAATCTGTTTCATTACGAGGAACAGATTTGCAAATCAGGAATTCTCATCTGAATTTTACCTTGCTGAAGTGAAGACAGAGATTATAAACATAAATCACAAATGGGAAGGGGGTGGGGAAGGTGGATTATAAACAATTGTTTAGTGATTTCCTACAGGAAACCCACAAATCCCACAATACAGATATGGAGTAAAGTGTTTGAGGATTGTGACCTCCTTCCCTAAGACACAGAATCAGAGTTCTGTGATGGGAACAGGTTCTACAATTTGCTTCACTAAAAGTACACAGGCAATGGTTTTGAGCATTGTCAAAGTTTAGTTGATCGTTTCAAGCTATATTGTGAGCTCTGACTTATAAGCTGGAAAAGTCAGCTCTTGAGAGTTCTAAATTATTAGTATATTCATTACACATATCATATTGATTATTATAAAAATCATAATTCCCTTCATATGCTAGATGTATTTTATTTCTATCAGTTTATATTCATGTTATCTCAGGCATTAGAATGTTAAACCCTTTAAAGGCAAGGGACTTATTTTTTGTCTTTTCTTTTTGTCTTAAATATTTGGCACATGGCCTGGCTCATACTAAACTTTAATAAATGCTAATTGACTGATAAAATGACTTTACAGATTAGATTTTTTTGGATTTGGGTAATTTAAGAGACCCATCAAGGGTCCTACAAGTATTAAGTGTCAGCATTAGGGTATGAAGCTAAGACTCCTAGCTTTAAGACAAGAGGCCTTTCCATTGTATGAGAGAAGTTGGGTCAAGTCTGAAAAAGATGACTTCTTCCTGCCTCCTTTCTATAGTCCATCCTGACTGAGCTCTTGGAGCTGGCCCATGACTATAGGGATACATATAAATACTACACAAACCTTTTCCTTAATGGTTTAAAAGTTTTATATGACAGCCATCCTCTAATGATCCTTACTTTGTAATCAGACATCCAGAATTCAAGTGAATGCATTTTCTCACTTACAGATTACAAAGACCTGAGTGCAGTACCCTCCTCTATTTGCAGAGAATTATTTCAGTTTGAAATCTGGTTTTCCTGTTTTTAGAGCTTCATTTGTCATTGCCAAGAAACTCAATTCTGAACTGGCGCCTAGGGAGAAGTGAAAAATTCATCTTTATTGACACCCCTTTGAATTATAGACACTTAACATTCTAAAGTTGCCAAGTTATTCCACCTCTCTTCTGTAATTAAAAACGCTCGGTAGGAAAAGAAAAAGATAAGACTGACAATGAATTCTCTAGTTCAAGGCACTGGGCTAAGCATAGGGGATACAAAGACATATAATATACGTTTAACAACCTGTACCCATACATACATACATTATACACACACATATATACATGCACACATATAATACACATATGCATACATATACATGTGTGCACATATAAAACATATATATAAAAACCTGAACCAATACCTATATACATGCAAACATAATATATGGATATATACATGTATATGTATAATACACACATACATACAAACATACACATACATATAACATAAAGCTAACACAAATATTCCTATACCTATACACACACGATGGGGAGGAGCAGAGGTTACCAACACAGGTTCCTGCTTGTGGCCCAGGATTCTGGTGCTGGAAGGATCCAAGTGAAACAGCAGGGTAGAGCAGAAGGAGAAATGGTTATGAATCTAGAAGCCCTGGACTTGAGTTCTGGCTCTGATATTTGTTAGTGATTGAGACCAGGTTAATTAAACTGTCTGAATTTCTGTTTTCTTCTTCATAAAATGGGAGATCTCACTACTTTTGGCCCCCACTTTTCAGGTTTCTATCATGATTAGTCTAAACCCCAGCAGTGGCCCCAGGGCTGTAGCTGGTTTACAACTTTCTTTGGCAAGTTGTCACTTCAATTAATAAATATTCAAAAGCCATGGAATTAAATTTGGGCTTCAATAAATCCTTGCTGAATTTAATTGAACGCCTAGCAGGAAAGCAGCTGGTAGCAGAAAGGGAGGGATAGCTAGGAAGGTGGTGATACCGTCAGTGCAAAAAGAAATGGAGTTGAAGTCTGATGATTTGGGCTCCACTATTGGCCTGGCACACCCCTTGGGCATACTATTGAGGAGATTTCTGTTCAGATATTGTGGGGGGCTATATGGCCTTTGAGTTCCTTTTTAACTGACATTCTGCTCACTATTTGTGTGAGCATGGAAAATTCATTTCATCCTTTGGGTCTCTATTTGTTTTTCTGTGAAATGAGACTAATAAACCAAAGATTTATTAAGCACCTACTATGTGGTAGGGGGCTGTGTTGTGGTCTCTCAAGAAGCTTGTGTTCTTACTGAGGAGACAATGCACCCAGGATGCATCCTGGGTAATGGGATAACAGCAACCGGAGGAACCAGAAAAGTCCTCCTGTGGAAGGTGCTGCTCATGCTAAGCTGGAAAGAAAACAACAGATTTCCAGATGGAGAGGTGATTAGGGGTGGCATTCCAGGCCCTGGGCCCTGGGCAAAGGCATACTCCTGAGAGTGCAGTGTTCTGTGTGAGGAACAGTAAGTAGGCTCATGTAGCTGAACTACAAAGTGCATGGAGGGGAATAGTGTGTAAGGAGGCTGGATTGGAGGGAGAGACAAGCTTTTCAAGACCTTTAAATGCCCCAAATGGGTTTTACACTTCATCTTGCAGATAATGAAACTCTGGGCTTGGCTAGGTGTCACAATGGTTGGAACACTGGACTTGGAGTCAGGAAGAATTATCCTTATGAGTTCAAATCTTTCAGACACATACTAGCTGTGTGACCCTGGGCAAGTCACTTAACCCTATTTGTCTCAGTTTCCTCATCTGTAAAAGGAACTGAAGAAAGAAATGGCAAACCACTCAAACCACAGTATCTTGCCAAATGGGGTCAAAAAGAGCTTATACATGACTAATATAATACAACAACAATGGCAATGCCCATGGCTGAACTTGAACTTTAAAAAAGTTACATTGGTGTTTGTGTGGAGCAGAGGTGTCAGATGGCTATACTCCCCAGTGCAGCTCAAACCAGAGTAAAATGTAACTGGGAAACATTCAACAGAATAAATAAAGATTCAATAGAACATAGGTCAGTTAATATGTGGTTTTCTAAGTTAATACGCAGCCTGCAGGAATCCTCATGCATAGTTTAGTGGCCCCCATTTCTATTGGAGTTGGACTCCATTAGTGTGCAGGATGGAGGAGAGTGGAGAGAAACATGGGGCAGAGAGACCAAGAAGAAGATTCTAGCAATATTCCCATGATAGAAAATGAGGGTCTGAGGTTGAGTGGCTGCTGTGGGAATGGATTAAAGGACATGGATATGAAAGAGAGTGTTTGCTTCTGATTACTCCTTCCCCCAGTCTGCCATCCCTTCTATTATCCCTCCTTTCTTATCGTCTTCCCCCTACTTTCCTATAGGGTAAGATAAACTTCCATACCCAATGAGTGTGTATGTTATTCCCTCCTGAAGCTAAATCTGATGAAAGGGAGGCTCACTTATTCCCTCTCACCTTCCCCTTCTTCTCCTCTATTGTAAAAGCTCTTTCTTGCCTCTTTTAAGTGAAATGATTTACTACATTCTACTTCTCCCTTTTTCTTTCTTCTAACATATTCCTCTCAACACTTAATTTTCTTTTTAGATATCATCCCTTCATATTCATCTCACCCTGTGACCTCTGTCTCTCTATACATACATATACATGCACATATACATACACACATATATGTATATGTATGTATTCCCTCCAACTATGCTAATATTGAGAAAGATCTCATGAATTACAAATATCATTTTTCCATGTAGGAATGTAAACAATTCAACTTTAATAAGTCCCTTATTGTTTCTCTTTCTTGTTTACCTTTTCATGCTTCTTTTGATTTTTGTATTTGGAAGTCAAATTTTCTGTTCAGTTATGGTCTTTACATCAAGAATGCTCAAAAGTCCTCTATTTCATTGAATGTCTATTTCTTTCCCTGAAGTATTATACTCAATTTTGTTGGGTAGGTAATTCTTGGTTTTAATCCTATGTCCTTTGACCTATGGAATATCATATTCCAAACCCTTCAATCCTTTCGTGTAGAAGATCTTGTGTTATCTTGATTGTATTTCCACAATACCTGAATGGTTTCTTTCTGGCTGTTTACTGTAATATTTTCTCCTTGGCCTGGGAACTCTGGGATTTGGTTACAATATTCCTAGGAGTTTTTCTTTTGGGATGTTTTTCAGGAGGTGATTGGTGAATTTTTTCCACTTCTATTTTACCCTCTGGTTCTAGAATATCAGGGCAGTTTTCTTTGACAATTACTTTATTTGATCATGAATTTTAGGTAGTTCAATAATTTTAAAATTATTTCTCCATTTTCCAGGCCATTTGTTTTTCCAATGAGATTCTTCATATTGTCTTCTATTTTTTCATTCTTTTGGTTTTGTCTTGTGATTTCTTGATTTCTCATAAAGTCATTAGCTTCCATTTGCTCCATTCTAATTTTGAAGAAATAATTTTCTTCAGTGAGCTTTTGGACCGCTTTTTCCATTTGGCCCATTCTGCTTTTTAAGGCATTCTTCTCCTCACTGACTTTTTGGACCTCTTTTGCCATTTGGGTTAGTCCAATTTTAAAGGTGTTATTTTCTCCAGCATTTTTTTAGATTTCCTTTAGCAAACTGTTGACTCATTTTTCCTGATTTTCTTACATCACTCTTATTTCTCTTCCCAATTTTTCTTCTACTTTTCTTATTTGATTTTCAAAATGTTTCTTAAGCTCTTCCATGACCTGAGACCAATTCTTTTTCTTTTTTTAAATTGAATTATTTGTTTTGTGTTTGATAATTGCTTTCATATATCTTAGATTTTTCCCCCTTCCTTCCCCTCATTCCCCCCTTCCTCCCCACTCCCTCCCTGAGATGATGTACAATCTTACATAGGTTCTACATGTACATTCTTATTAAATACATGTTGCATAGAAGAATTAAAATGAATGGGAGAAACCATAAAACAAAACAAAACATAGTACAAAAGAAAATGGTCTGTTTCCATTTGTAATCCAATTCCATCATTATTTTCTCTGGATGTGGAAGGCATTTTGCCTCGAGTCCATTGGAAATTTTTTAAGTCCATGCATCGCAATGAAGTATTGTCTACCAGAAAAATTCCTCGCACATTGTGGTTGTTGCTGTGTACAAAGTTCTCCTGGTCCTGCTCCTCAATTCTTCTTTTTCTTAGAGGCTTTGGATGCATGAGCTTTGACTTTGTTGTCTTTTTTTGGTTGTATGTTTTGATGTTCCTTATCATTAATGATGTAAGAAAATACCTCTTCACTGAGAAAGTAAGAATCTATATTGTGTTTCTTTTCCTCCATTTGCTCATTTCTTAGCCACTTACTTGACTTTTGAGCTCTTTGTTAGGTGTAGGGCTCCAGAAGCAGCCTTTGTTACAGCAGTGGCTGCCGCCATCCTGGGGCTGACATCAGGGCTAAAGTGGGAGCTGGACCACACTCCCCTCTCAGTCAGGTGAGAGACCCTTTCCAGTGACCTTCAAAGCTGTCTTTGGTGTTTGTGGGTTGAGAAGTCCGGAAACTGCAGCAATCACCAGTGACTCAGTCTCCTAAGGTCTATTCCAGCTCTGTCCATGCTGGGTTCAGCTCATAGATCCTTCCTGTTGACCTTCCAGATTGTCTTGGGCTGGAAATTTGCTTTAGTTCCTCATTTTGTGGTTTCTGCTGTTCTAGAATTTGTTTAGAGTCATTTTTTACAAGTTTTTTGAGGGGTTTGGGGGGAGAACCCTAGCAGGTCCCCTACCATCTTTGTTCTGCCCCATGTAGGGGGCTTGCCCCATCATTGCTTTCAGTGTGTTCTACCAGAGCAGCTGGAATGCATTAGGTACTGGATACCCATAGAGAATCATCACTGTTGACACCAGACATATTTCTGTTAAATCTGTCCAGGAAAGAAAGCATGATGACTCGGAGGCCATATCATATTTAAAATTAAGCTGTAAAGATTCTAGCCAAATAATCCCTCAAGTGGGAAATCTAAGTTCTAGTTGTTTTTGTATGAAGGCACATTACTCTGTTAGAATATAGTTAGATAATAGCTAATAATAATGGTGGTGGTGGTGGTAGTAGTAGTAGTAGCAGCAGCAGCAGCAGCATTTATGTAGATTGCAAATAATTTTTTTTTTGATACCAGGAATTTACTTTCAAAAACAACTTTGATGCAGCCCTAGCTTCAGCCTATCTCTATCCAGTCTCCTCCACCTTCCAACCTGAATGTTTTACACTGAGAATCACTGTTTTGCAGTATGACTCTGAGGCCCTGCAAGTTCATGAGCTGACCAGTAAGGACTTCACTGTGTCTTCTAGACTTTCTAAGGACGCAAAGGTCTGAATGTGCTTGAGGAAGAGGCTGAAATGAAGCGGGCCTGCTGATTAACCTGCACTTACCCCTCCCTCCACTAACTCAGTTATAAATGAACTAGTTTTCCTCCACTTCCAGATTGAGATTTTATTAAACTACAAAAATATATCAAAAGTCATTTGTAGCTTAACAATTAAGGAACTGACTTGAATACAGTGATGCCCCAATGTGCATGTTCAAGCCTGTATTTGCACAAGTGGAGATGTGTAATTCTATCCATGCAACCTTGATACAAAATCCACTGTGAATTCAGAACAGTCTTTGCTTAGTATAAATAAAAACTAAATCCTTTTCTACTCATAAAACAACTTATTTTTTAACTTTTTCCTTTTCAAGGCCTTCTATTCACCTTCCTGGGTAGCCAGGCTACTGAAAAGTTATTTTATTTTTTGCTTTTGCTCAGAACCCTTGCAGCTCCTTGTGGTATGAACACTCTAGAATGTGCTCTGGAAAGAGGGCTTCAATAGGCTTCATTTTTTCAGGAAGAGATGGCCCTGTACTGGACATAGCTAAACATTGTTTAATGGAGTTTAGATACAGAGATATGCCTGATAATCTGATATGATTTGTTTCTGTTTCACTGCTTTGTTTTAATCCACTCACTTTACTGAGGGTGGGTGGGCAGGAGACTTTTCTTTATCTGAGCTTCCATATCTTCCTTATCAGAAACCAAGAGCAGTTCTGAATTCTTCCCTAGTGGTTTAAAGGATGCACCAGAGTGTAACCTTGAGTGCCTTTGTTGAGTCACTAAGTGAAGCACAGCAGCAAGGAAGTTAACAAGTTCAGATACAAATCTTTGGGACAAAAAGATAGATAAGAAGTGCACAAAAAAGTCTTTCAACGACATATTTGAATTACATGACAGGACACTTAGCATTGGTTCATGGTCATCACAAGTTGAAAATAATATTCCATTAATTTTCAAATAGATGAATATGTCTAACCCCAGAAATGCTGCATGGCCTTTGATTCCTTTTTTCCATCTCATGCAAAGTGTCTCTGAGATGTTTAAATTTAGCAGAGCTACTTGCAGATTCAGAAAGCATCTAGCAAAGCTTTTAGAACCAACTGCACAACTGATGTGTCAATAAATTTGAGATCTGATGGTGCCTTAAGTAGCCAAACTCCCAACATACTCCAAAAGGGAGCCAAAAAGTTTTTCTAATTTTACTTTGTTTCCCACAGCAAGACTTGGATGGTTGCATTTCTGAGTTCTCTTGACCATCACAAGTTGCTGTTGTGTTGATTTTCCTGAGAGTAGAGGCTTAAGTTCCTCATAGGAATTAGGAGCAGCAAATATGTATAGGAATTCGACTCGAGCAGCTTTCATTATCGCTGTTTGATTTGCATCACTTGAATTTTTTTCAGGTGCCTGGATTTGTTTTTTTCTTTTGACTCTCATGTACAATGGTTTTTTTCTCACTGTCCATAGAGTCAAGGTCAGAGTGACTATCTGGGACATCACTTTCTTCTGCATCCTCAGTAGCTTTTTCTTTATCTCCTTCCCTTTCACTGTCTTCTTTGTGTACTTCTTGGGCTTGTTTCTTCTCATTAGGGTTATTTTTTTCTTGATTTGTCTATCCAACTTTATAAGAAGTAAACACTGATCATCTTTATCTAGAACAGAGTTATCATTTAAATCAACTGCTGACATGTGCTTTGGTTTCTTTTTCAAAATTGTTTATATATTTAAAACATTCTTTTAAAATTTTGAGTTCCATATTCTCTCTCTCTCTCCCACTAGCTCCCCCACCCATTGAGAAGGCAAACAATATGCTATCAATTATACATATGAAGTCATGCAAAACATATTTATATATTAGACATCATTTTTAAAAAGCAAAAGAAATGAAGAAAATGAGAAAATTATACTTTAATTTGGACTCAGATTCCATCAGTTCTCTATCTGGAAGTAGATAACATGAATCATAAATCCTTTGAAATTGTCTTGGATCATTGCGTTGATCAAAGTAGCCAAGTCTTTCATATCATTATAACATTGTTATTACTGTGCACTGATCTCTTGGTTCTTGTCACTTCACTCTGCATCATTTCACATAGATTTTGCCATGTTTTCCTGAAATTTCCCCCCTCATCTTTTCTTACAGCACAATGGTACTTCATTACAATCATGTGCCCCAACTTGGTCAACCATTCCCCAATTGATGAGCATTGTCCCAGTTTTTCAATTCTGTGACATCACAGAAAGAGTTGCTATACATATTTTTGTAATCCTGTTCCTTTCTCTTTGATCTCTTTAGGATATAGACCTGGTAGTGGTGATGTGATGCGATGTGTTTGTCCTTTGTTGCTGAAGAAGACCATGCCATCGCAGAAATAATGACATGACTTGCACTTGACTTTGTTTTGAGTGAGGGAGGGCTATGCAGGTCACCAGCCTCACTTCTCCTCCAGAGTCATCTGAATCCAGTGACCAGATATTCATCAGGATGACTGGAGATGACCCAGGATGAGGCAATTGGGGTTAAGTGACTTGCCCAAGGTCTCACAGCTAGTGAGTGTCAAGTGTCTGAGGTGACATTTGAACTTGGGTCCTCCTGACTCCTGCACTAGTGCTCTTTCCACTGCACCACCTAGCTGCCCTCCTAGTAGTGGTATTGCTGGGTGTGTATAGTTTTATAGGCCTTTGGACTTAGTTCCAAATTATTCTCCAGAATGGTTGGATTAATTCACTATTCCACCAACAGTTCATTAATGTATCTATTTTCCCCTCATCTCCTCCAGCATTAGTCTTTTCTGATAAGTATGAGGTGATACCTCAGAATTGTTTTAATTTGCCTTTCTCTAATTAATTGTGATTTAGAACTTTTTTTCATATGACTATGGATAGCTCTGATTTCTTCTTCTGAAAATGCCTGTTTATATCCTTTGCCCATTTATCAATAGGGAATGGCTTTTATTTTTTATAAATTTGCCTCAGTTCTATGCTCAATATATATTTGAGAAATGAGGCCTTTATCAGAGAAACTTGCTATAGATATTTTTGTATTACTTCATTCTCTATGGTACCTTTTTTTTAGCAAAATGTAGTTTCCCTGATTATCTCTTTTAATTAGGTCTATTTTTGCTTTTGCTTTGTCTGAGATCATGCTTGCTACTCCTGCCTTTTAAAAAAATTTTAGCTGGAGCACATTAGATTCTTCTCTAGCCCTTTACTTTAACTCTGTGTGTCTCTCTGTTTCAAGTATGTTTCTTGTAAACAACATATTGTTAGATTCTGGTTTCAAATCCCTTCTGCTATCTGATTTTGTTTTATGGGTGAACTTAATTCATTCACATTTATAGATATGATTACTGTGTATTTCCCTCTATCTCATTTTCTTCTTCTTTCTCTTTTTATCCTTTCTCAAAAGTTTATTTTGCTTGTAACTACCACCTCCCTTAATCTGTCCTCCCATTTATCACCTTCCCCCCTACCTTTTTCTTATTCCCTTCCCCTCCCATTTCCATATTGGGTAAGTTAAATTTCTATACATAATTCTGTGTGTGTGTGTGTGTGTGTGTGTGTGTGTGTGTGTGTGGGTGTAGGGGTGTGTGTGTGCATTTTTCTCTCTTTGAACCAACTCTGTTGAGAGTACGTTCAAGCATTGTACTCTCAACCCCCCATTTTCCCCTCTAGTGTAAAAGCTCTTCCTTGTGTGGGGCACATGTAGTTTAGTTCAGATATAGATACATGAGGAGATTAGGAATGACTACTTTTCAAGACTTTTGAGAAATTTCTTTGGCCCATTCTGAATTCACCTAATTGTATTATTGCAATTTCTAGCCCATAACTCTTCATCTTTGCCTCAGGAATAAATGAAACATTTTATTAAATGCTTTGTTAAAACTTAGGTAAATGATAACTATAGTACTCTCATGATCTACCAGTTTAATCACCCTGTCAAAAAAGTAAGTGAATCTGGCATGCCTCATTGTTAATGAAGTCATGTTGGCTCTTTGTGATCATCACTGCCTTTTTCTAGATATTTCTTTAATAAATGGTCCTAGAATGTTGGTAGGAATAAAGGACAGCCTTCCTCCTGACCTGGAAGACTAAATTCTCTTTCCTTTTTTTTTTTTTTTTTTTTAAAATCAAGACATTTGCCCTTCTTGAGGTCTATGGCAGATTCTGGTCTTGTTTTCTGTGTTTTCTCAAATGTCACATCCACTAGTTCTGTCTGTATCCAGCAAGGATGTTGGTTCATCAGCGTCAGATGACTTGAATTCATCAGTGGCAAGGAGGTGCTTTCTTACTCAGCCTTACTAATTGTGGATTTCAACTCATATTTAACCTTTTTTATTCTGTTTGTCCTCATGCAAAGGTCATTCTCCTTGGCAGAGAAAACAGGAACAAAAAAAGAATGGAGAAGTTCTGATTCTTTCTTTTTGTCAGTTCTCCTAGTTGCATTCACCTAAGTCAATCTTTCCTTTGCTTCTCTCTTTTCTTCCCATTTAGATGAAAAAAACCCAAACAAAACACTTTTTGTTGTCCCTTAGATTTAACTCACTCTGATCTTTAGAAATGATTCTATTAAAATTTTTTTGTTATGAATTTAACATACAAGTAACATTTCTACATATATACATAAATGGAAATGATTATACATTAAACTATGGATCCCTGTTACATGCATCTTGTTTTCTCTTTTAAGTATATATATATATATATACATATGTGTGTGTGTGTGTGTATATACATATGTATGTGTAATATATTCAACATGTAGCTTTCAAATATGTTGTGCTTGTCCTGATATCATTCTTATGGGATTGTGTCACACTTCTGGATTCATCTTGTTATCTGGCCTTCATCCATATCTTCTTAAAAATCTATGTTGGTTAGTGAGTTCTTTTCATTATTACAGTTATTATGGAGCTTGTTCATCTGGTTCTGTGTATTTTACTCTATATGAGTTCATACACATCTTTACACATTTCTCTGAAATTCTCATCTTTGGCATTTCTTACAACACAATAATATTACATTATATTAATATATCACAGTTTATTCAGCCACTCCCCAACTGATGGATACTTGTTTTGTTTCCTGTAATTTACTACAGCACAAAAAGTGCTGTGATCAATATTTTGATATGTATTTTTTCTTTTCTGACTTTCCTCATTGGGAACATATGTCCCCTGGTAGAATTGCTGGTTCTAAGAGCTTTTCCCACTGTAACATCCACAGTAGAGTTTTTTGAACCCAAGTATAAGATTTTGTTTATTTCTATTAAATTTATCGCTTTGTTTCATGGGTTTCTTGGAAGATTAGTCATGTATTAGGAATAGCAATAAAATGAGATGACAGACAAACAGAGTGTTTTACTGGAACCTTCCAAGTGTCAAGAGAAACTGAGGATGTTGTTGATCAGTGGTTTCAGTCATATCCAACTCTTTTTAAGGCTTATTGATACTGAATTGGAACCAATTTATGGCTGAACTTGAATGAGAGGCAAAAGAAGTACAAACTTCATTCAGTAGTTAAAAGAAAGCCATTGGAGGACCATGAGCATCAGAGTGATATGGCAAGATCTCTGTATAAAGGATGTCAGGTTTGTAGTAATGTGAAGAATGGTTTGGAGGGGGAAGGGAGCAGAGGCAGGAGGCCCTATTATACTATATTGCAAGACTACCCCTATCTTCAGGGACCAGACCATCTTGTTCTGGAGAGAGGGCATTTGTAATGAGGTTGGTTTCACTAGGAACACATAAGAGGGAAAAATTATAAGAACTCATATTTTTGTATCACTTTAAAGATTGCAAAATGTTTTCTGTTGTCATATGGCTAGTAAACTGAGATCTGAACCCAGACGCTGACTCTGCTATTTGTGTTTTCTCTAGATAAGTTGGAAAGGGTTCAGATGCCTGATTCAGATAGGCTTCATACAAATGTGGTGATCATTTTTGCTGAACATGCTACATATATGAACACACATGCTACTGGAGAGGCTCAAGACCCACACTATGATGTGCTTTTCTTGAATCAGTCTCAGTTCACTCTTCTTTCGCCATTCCCACACAAAGACTTACTCTTCTTATTCTGAACCCACTTGTGAACTCCAAAGCCCTCCACAGCAACAATGACTCTGCTACTCAGAATCTTCAGCCATAATTCTAATTCTCCTTTGATATTCTTCCCCTACACCAAACTGCCTCTTAGGAGGGATGCTGCAAAAGTAGACTTCATAGAAGCTTTTAGTTAACTGGCTAGCTGAGATGAAGAAGGGAGAGTAAAATATGACATCAAAATTTCAAAGGCTTGATGAATGTTGATATCATAATGAGACTAGAAGAATAAATAAGCAAATTTTGGGGAGGCAAAAAAGGGTTTTGGACATAGTAAATGTAGATATATGTGGAAAATGTAGGTAGAGATGTCCTGTAGACAGCTGAAAACGTGGTTTTGGGACTCTGATCAGGGCTGGAGCCAGGAAGGCATCTGATAATTAAAGTTGTGAGGGTTAATGAGATTGTCAAAAGAGAAATTTTGGATTGAAGAGAAGAAGGATGAGGAAAGAATCCTGGAAAATACCCACCTTAAGAGGATGGGATGGGGAAAAAGAGCTAGGGAAGAGTAGACAGGGAGGAGAAGTCGGATTGTATGATGCATCAGAAGCCAAAGAAAGGTCACCCCAAAACCACTGAGCTATATGACATCCATATGTTGCCTATTTATAGATTACCATCATTCATTTTGAGCATGGAATACTAAGCCAAGGATAAAAATGAGCTGGTGCAGAAATGCAAATTGGCTGAGCAGTCTGAGGGATGTGATGACATGGCAGCTTCATGAAGGCGTTAACTGGGCAAAGAACTGAATTATCTAAAGAGAGGAGGAATTTTCTCTCCTGTTGTTTACCAAACAAAATGAAGGGTTCATCTTGGTAGGTGATTTGGAGCACAGAGGGGCCAAGAAAAAGACAACAGATGGCCTGAGACTATAGAGAGAAAACTGATACCAGGTATCTGCAATAATGTCCTGTCTGTTGGAAAAGTTCTGGATTCTTAATGCTTCACAGGCAGAAAGCCTCATTTTCCATTTGAAAATGGAAGGGGACTACTGCCCTTAATTGGCTTAGATTGTTGCCGGTGATGACAATTAAGGAAATAGTAGATTTATGATAAATATTTCACGAAGCATTTTAGTGCAAAAAGACCAATACACTTTATAAGACTGGGTCTGGCTCCAAACTTCTCTTTGCTCTATTATGAAATCCTAAACTCTCAAGAAAAAGCCTACTCCCTTGCAGACAGCTATTGACAAAGCCATTGCTGAACTTGATACGTTAGGGGAAGAACGATGCCAAGGGAGCACACTAATAAGGCAGACTTGAGAGACACCTTGACATGGTGTATACCCAAGGAGGTGGAACCAGCCTTTCCGCTTTTGCCTGCCTCTTTCAGAAATGGATGCTATAAACCGTTTGTCTTCCATGGTCCCCCTCCCCCGCCCAGATAATTTTTACAATTTGGGACAGATTTATGTTTACTTCTGTTTGGATTTCTGTATTTCCTGTGTGGTTTCCTAATATTAAGGAAGTAGGATCAGTTAACCTTTGAGGGAGTTATCTGTTTTCATCTGAGGTGCTCAACATGAGGATATGAAATTTTTATAAATATTCTGCAGGTTTGGCATAGTACTTTTGGCATATTGTGATTTCACAAGGCCAGTTTTAAAACATATTTAAGCAAAGAAAACCATCTATATAGTGGACTGTTATGGTGAGAGAAGGGGGTGACTGGTTGTAGTCGTAAGTGTAGTTATTTGGGGTACTTTAGGATTGAAGCATTGGTGGCTCTGTTAGAAACGGAGGTCCCATGTTGATATTACCTGCCACACCCACACACAGTTGTCCCACTGGCTGCCTTCCCAGAAGGTTAGTAGTGTACATGAAGCAGCAACAGAGCAAATGGGAAGATGAAGACTGACAACCATGACCGTTACAGCCATGTCTTGTCCCTGTTCACCCAAAGTCTTTTTTTTTAGACTACTAGATCAGAAGTGCTTGAGAATGACAGGATTCCAGGACCAGTCATAAAATATGCTTGCAAATGTAAGTACATGTCCCCTTTAAGCATTCGGCTGGAATGCTACCTCCTTCCATCCCTCAGGACTCACTGCTCTTTTCTAATTACAGTTTAATCTGAGTTCTGCAGCACTTGGGAGTATTGTGTGCTGCGTGCACCTGTAGCCCAGCCTTAGCCCATGGATTACACAAGTTAATGATAAAATTCCAACTGGAAGCCAGGTCTCCAGACCAGTGCTTTTCACTGTCCCATACTGCCTCTGACTGTATGCTCTTTGTATCTGCAGGCAGGGAGAAGGACAGGGAGCAGTGCTGAGTCTAGGGAAAGATTTCACAGCTGGGACTTTCAATTTCATTTACCTTCCTTTACTTCTATCCTTGGCAATCCCATCAGAACAATTCATCTAAATCCCCAGACGACTCTAATGAACCAATATAGGCATATCCACCAAGTGCATACACCCTTTCACAGTAATGTCTTTGATATATTATATAAAAATTATTATAAATTTTAGATATTATAAATAATATATTTTATATGCAAAATATATTTAATACATAAAATATTAGAAATAAAATATAGTGTAAAATTTCTTAAGTTAAACATTTTATCCATATATCCATATATATATAAAATATCTTTGACATATTATAAATGAGCCCCACCATAGCACTGTAAACCCTGATGCTGTTTTGGTAATATCCGAAGATTTGTTGACAGATATTACTGCCAGTCATAGTTATCAACATGCAAAGACATTTAAAAACCGGGTTTTAACTAGTGACATTTAAAAAGCACAGGTTTAGCATTTCCAAATTACCTTTGGGCAATAGATAATGTTTTTTCCTAAGGCTTATATAATTTCCAGTTATAGCAGAGAAAGAAATGTATATATACATTTTATATATGTATGTATACGTATATCTACATACATACATGTGTATATATAAATATATATGTATGCACACATATATATGTAATATGTCTATATAAATAAAATTAGGATTTACATTTGCAAAAAAAAGAAAAGGTAAAGATATACACTCCAAAGTTAGATTGGTAAAATTTGTAGCAAGCTAATGGAGAAGGAAGTTTGCTTGTCAAAAGATACATGAAGAAGAAAAATTGAATCAGATCAAGTTGTAAAATAAGTCAATAACTACTGACAAGAATATCTGGAATTTACAACCACCAAGTGGCTGTTGTAAAAATTCTTATGGTCCAATTTGTTTATCTCCATTGAAATAATTGGGAGTCTCAGCTAATCTAGTATACCATAAGAAAAGCCTCAACTGTTTATATGATTTTCATTACAAATAAAAATGGTCCTGTTGGACTCAAATTAAAAAAAAAAATTCATGACTATTTCATAATAGTTTGATTTATAACCCTTCCCCCATGTGACTAGATGCCTTCTGTAATCCTGTTTCACCTAACACATTATTTTCCATTGATGATTTTAGGTTGGATATTCTTATGCTCAAAAAGATTCAGGAACTTAGAGGATGAAAGGCATAATAGTGTTTAGTATATCATGTTTTCTCCCTTCTCTTACAGGTTTTAGAATGTTTTTTTTCCCATTTGCTAATTCATTCATATATCAAATCTTCTCTTTTCTCTTACAGGATTTAGAATCTTTTTTTTTTTAATTTGCTAATTCATTCCAGTGGGGTCCATTTTCATTTTCAACTCATTTAGTAGTAGGAAAGTCAATATAATAGCAAACATTAAATAAATGCCTTTGTTTCATTGTTTCTGTTGTGTCCGACTCGCTGTGATCTCATTTGGGGTTTTCTTAGCAAAGATATTGGAGTGGTTTGCCATTTTCTTCTCCAGCTCATTTTACAGATGAGGAAACAGAGGCAAACAGGGCTAAATTAAGCCTAAGGTCACACAGTTAGTAAATGTCTGAGATCAGATTTGAACTCGGGAAAAGGAGTCTTCCTGACTCCAGGCCTATGGTATTCTATCCACTGAACCACCTAACTGCCCAATTAAATGCCTATTATGTACAAAGAACTTTGTTAGATGCTGAGGATGCATACAATGCAAAATGACATAGCCCTCTGTCCTCAAAGAGCTTACTTTGTAGTGGAACATATGGAAGGGGGCAGGATAAGACAATTATATTAATAGGTACACCTTAGAAAATTACTAAGTATGCAGGAGTTGGCAGCCATGTGGCTGCCTGCCTGGCCTGGACTGTGGAAGACTTGAGTTAAAATCTGTCCTCAGACACTAGCCCTGTGACCTTGAGTCAGTCACTTAACCCTGTTTCCTTCAGTTTCCTCATCTGTAAAATGAGCTAAAGAAGAAAATGGCCAGTCACTCCAGTATCTTTGCCAAGAAAACCCCAAATCGAGTTATGAAGAGTCAGACAACTGAAACAACTGAATGGCAGCAACTAGATGTAGAAGAGCCCAAAGTAACTTGAGAAATTCATGAGGAAGGAGTCTTTTACTGGTAGAAGTAAGGAGAGCAGTGACAATATCATGACTGAGAAGGCACTTGGGCTAGACCTTCAAGGTAGAGTATCAATACACCACAATGGGCGAGATAGGACAATGCTCTCATTCTCAGCATGGAGAGGGCCTCTGCCAAGGTAAGAAGACAGGAAAAGGTAGGATGAGATCATGCAACAGGGAATTACCCAGTTTGGCTAGAGGATAGAATTAATGAAGGAGAATACTATAAAATAAAGCTGGAAAGGTAGGTTGCAGGTAAACTGCCAAGAGGGGCCCTAGAATGCCAGGCTAACCTTGTATTTTATTTGTAGTCAATGGAGAACTGCTGTTGGTTTTTGAGCAAGCAAATGATAAGATAAGAGTTGGGGAACACTACTTGGGCAGTGTCATAAAGGATGAATTAGAACAGGGAGTCATTGGAAGAATGGACACTAATTTGAAGGGACTGGTGAGAGATGTTGATGTTTTGAATTAGGGATAATGTCAATGGGAATGGAAAGGAATGAAAAAGAGAAAGAGAAATTTTGGAAGTAGATTGACAAGATGGTTACTGATTGGATGCAGAATGGAAAGGGAAATATCAAGAATGACTGATATTTTGCATTTATATGACTGGGATCAATGTCAACAGAAATGGGAAAGTTAGAGAAAACGATTTAGAAAAAAATGATGAGTTTGGCTTTGGAGATGTTGAATTTGAGGTGTTGACAGGACATTTAGGTGGAAATGTACATCAGGCAGTTGGAAATGCAAGACTGGACCTCAGTGGGGAGCTGGGACCATAGATATAGAATTTAAAGTTATTTGAATAGATATGATAATTACTGCCATGGAAGTAGATGAGATTGCCTAGAGAGCAGAGAGAAGAGCCAAAGACAGAGATTTGAGGGATGCCCACACTTAACAAGTGGGAAAAGGAAGAAGTACCAATGGAGACAATGACTGAGCAGAGAGTCAGAAGGAGAGCCAGGAGAGAACATCACTGAAGCCAAGGAATGGAAAGTATCAAGAAGGAAGGGTAGTCAACAATGTCCAAGGTTTTAGAAAGGTTAAGGAAGAGGAGGATTGAAAAGATACCATTATATTTGGCAGATAAGAGATCGTGGGTGACCTTAGAAAGGGAGAGTGGGATTAACAGAAGTCAGATTACTGGGATTAAGGAGTACCTGGGTGACAAAGAAGAAGAGGTAGGTATAGATTACCCTTTTTAGAATCTTAGTAGTAAATAGGGGCACAGAGATAGGATGATAATTTAAAGGAATATGAGGGTCAAGGGAAGGGATTTTGGGGGAGTTTGTGGGGAGCATAGAGGAGACCTAAGTATATTTATAGGCAAAAGGAAGTGGTAGAGGAGAGTGATGAGATGAGATGGAGTGATCATCAGTGTCTGACATATAGAAGTTTAATAAATACTTATTGATCCTGGAGGAGAGAGGAGAGGTTAGGGTCAAGGGCTGAAGTGAAGAGGTTGGCAAAGAAGAGGGTCACCTTCTCTCGGTCCAAGGCTAGAGGGAAGGTGGAGATGTTTGTTGAAGACATAGGGAAGTTTTGATGAAAGAACTTGTGATATATGGCTTTGATGTCCATAATAAAGCAGGAGGATAAAAGATGAGGGTGGATTTGGGGACATCAGGCATAAGTCATGAAGAGTAGGATAGAGAAATAGAATGAATAGCAGGATAACTGTTCTGTAAAGATGGTTCCATCGAGGTAAGATAATGTGAATTTGTCGTGGTAGTGCTAGACACACAGAAAGTTGAACAAAGATTTTCCCAAGAAATGAATTCAGACATGAATAAAAGAAATGTGATTTGTAGCACAATTTGCCACTTCAGCTTGACAAAATTCACTTTTAAGTTGTATGTTCAATTAATCAACAAGTATTTATTAAATGCCTTCTATATGCTAGGCAACAAGTACATGTAAAAATATATGCAACATGGATAAAATTTCATATACTTTCCCCCAAACACTTTGGGAGGAAGTACAAGTATCACTAATACTCCTATTTTACAGATGAGAAAACTGAGGATGTAAAGTAACTTGACACTGTTACAGGCAAAAGATTTTCCTCTGGAACTGACAGGTAATTGCCGCTGAAAAACTCTAACACAATGCAGAAATTCCAAAGGTTAAAACCTAAGGTTTTATTATGCTTGAACACAGGTTCAGGACTCAGAAAAATAACGCTAAACCAAAACTGAAATTTCTGACAAAGCTTTTATAGAAAAATATTGTCAGAAAAGACAGAGAAATAAAATTTAACATATAGCAATCTTATAATCTTTTAGCTTTCCTAGTCAAACAGACTTAGTTACCTGTTGAAAGTTGTTTCTAAGGTTCAGAGTTTATTTACATGTCATAAAGATAATCACAGGATCAGAGCCAAGAGGATCCTTCCTCAAATAAAGTCAATAAAATCCCCTTGAGGGAGTTTAATTAAAAATGTGCAGATGCTATATTCCCTTTTCCCTCTCTTTTGGTTTCTTATATCAGGAATTTCAAAAAGCTTCCCTTAATACTATTGGTTCATGAATCAGGTTTTAGCCAGGTAAGGTTGATATTAACAGGAGACAGGTATCAGCCAAATATCCAGGAGAAACACCCCTGAGCCCCAAATAATAAAAATTAATAAAAGGAAACAAAATTTCTCACAACAGCATAGTTACATAGGTGTTAAGTGTTGAGACAGGATTCGAACTTAGGTTTTCAAACTCTAAACTCAGCTTTCTGTCTCTCTGCCTCTGTCTCTGTCTCTGTCTCTGACTCTGTCTCTCTCTCTCCCTCCCTCCTTCTCTCCCTCTCTCTTTGTCTCTCTCTCTCTGTCTCTGACTCTGTCTCTCTCTCTCCCTCCCTCCTCCCCCCTCTCTCTCTCTGTCTCTCTCTTTCTCTCTCTCTGTCTCTGTCTCTGACTCTGTCTCTCTCCCTCTCTCCTTCCCTCCCTCCCTCTCTCCCTCTCTCCCTCTCTCTCTCTTTCCACATGCTTTTGGGCTTCTTCACCTCCCTCACTTTACCTCATATTACACATTTCTTTAATTCTCATTATTTTCTGGACTCTCCATAAAGATTTAATTGTCATATTTATTAGCATTTCTTAACCTATTTCTAGGGTCATCTATACCCTGATTATATTTTTCTTCTCATTTTCTACTTGCTCATTTGAAAAAAAATGAGGATGCTGTATAGTTTCCCCTTTTTGTGAGGTGAGCAGTATCAGAAATTACCTCAAATCCACTTACAGAAGCTTTCAGTAACAATTCTGTAAGCCTACTGAAAATATTATTTTAAAAAGTTGCTTATTTCAGAATTCAGATTCCTGTAAGATTAGAAAATGAAATTTAAAATGAGATAATTGCTTAAAGTCATAATAATGTACTCCACCTTTTATTTTAAATCAATAATCACTGTGATAGGGTGGGGGTGGACTTCCAAAACCAAAGTACTGTTTTCCCAGAAAGTTCCCAAGGAGGTTGCCCAGGGGAAATTTGTATCTTGCTTAAAAGTGAGTAAGTTAAAGCCCCAAAGACCTTTCTTGGACTTGACTTATGCTAGGAGGACAGAGAATGAGTAAAGAAGGTAGTCCTCATCTGCAGTCACCGAAGGACACTGCTTGAGGTTAGTGCTTCATCTAAATTCTAAATGATTCAACTGTTTCCTTAGGTCAAATCATTACTAATTATATCTTTTGTTGAGTTGCTGGTGGGTCATTCTGAGACAGCAGGGTGAAGCTAAAGAATTGCAGAATTTTATTAGTCATATTTTATTAGTCATATTTCTCCTTGGACAAGGAATGTAGTTTTGGATCATTCAGGAGTCAGCAGAGAAGAGATCTCTGAGATTCTGGACCTGTTGGGTCTGTCAGGAGAAGAAGGAGCTGATGAAATTGCTGATTTCTCATTGGTAAGGGAAGTGGTTTGAAGTAAGACATTTGGCTGCTATGTGATAGTAATAAAGATTGCTTCTATTTCTCTGTGTACTTGGAGGTTTAACAAGTCTCTTTCTGCTAAACATCTCTGTGAGATAGAGTGTAAATATTATTATTTCCTTTCTAAAGACGAGGAACCTGAGAGATAAAGGAAATTGTTCAGGGTTTAGTTTAGTTCATATTTGAACCCGTTTCTCTTGAAGACTCATGCTCTTCTCAATACCGTGGTGTAGTGGACAGAACATTGACTCTGGATTAAAAGCAACAACAAACTAATTAGGTTTAGAAGCCTGCTTCAGATGCTTATTTGTGAAAATCTTAGGAGAGCTTTTGAGACTTAGTTTCCCCATCTGTAAAACAAGTGGGTTGGATTAGGCCTCCAAAGGCCTTTCAGCTTTATAACTCTATATTGCTGATCCTATGATCTGGGATGGGGGCATTAGACATACTACATTCAAGAAGAGAGGAGTATGACCCTTGGGAGGTGTAGCTGCTGACTTCAGATGAGAAGGCTCAGAGAGGCCACTCTGATCTTAAAAAAAACTGGTGGTAATCTGCCTACTTCTTTTTTTTTGGCAATTCCCCCAGTGCTTTGAAAACATTCAGTTCTTTGGACATTTGTTTTATATTGTTGTGGTTCAGTCATGTCCAACTCTTTGTGACCCCATCTGAGGTTTCCTTGGCAAAGATACTGGAGTGTTTTGCCATTTCCTTCTCCAGCTCATTTTACAGATGAGGAAACTGAGGCAAACAGGGCTAAGTGACTTGCCCAGGTATGAATCTTTCTCACTTCAGGCCGGATACTCTGTTCACCTGGATGCTCTTTGTTTTATATAGAGCTTTGTTTTTAGTTTTTCTAGCTCTTAAGGCTAGAGTTTGAGAAATGTTTTGATCTATGTTTTGAGATTTGTTGCTGTTGAGACCAAAGTTCAATTTCTGTTGGTAAAACAGTGGAATGCCCAGTTAGTATTGTTGTGTGATGGTGGAAAGAACACTGGATTTGGGATCAAAAGACCAGGCCTGTCACTGACTACTTACATAATTTTTATTTACTTAATTTTAATTAAAAAAAATTTTTTTTTCAAAAAGTTGGAACAATTTCCTTTTTGTTCTACGTGGTTTTCATTTATGATTTCTTGAAATATAGCTTTTGGGGCAGCTAGGTGGAGCCATCGTGCACAGAGCTCTGGGCCTGGAGTCAGAAAGACTGATATAGGATCATGGAGAGTAAGACATGACTGAAACCATATACAAAGCTTTGGAAAAATAAACTTTTATAAAAGCACATTGTGTTTCAAATGGGGCTATTTGACTAGGCCTTTAAACTCAAACCATTCTGGCTTTTACTGAATAGCCAAATAAAAGCTCCCTGTCCAGGCCTCAGCGGCTCATTCTTTAGGTTTTTTTGGCTTAGAATGAGGGTGAATAGCCATTGTTTTCTGCTCTGGCCAGAAAGTTGAAGGGTTTTCCTCCTCAGGTAGATATCCTTCTGTTGGTCAACTGGGCAATCTTTTGTCTCACTTCTTACCTAGCCCTTAGTCACTGAATGGACATTGCCTCAATCAAAATGAGACTTGGGAAAGGCCTTAATTTAGAAAGGCCAGGTCATCCACTGCATGCTGGGGCCCTTGCGGGTTGTCTTGTCTTTTGTCTTGACTGCACAGGAGAGAGTTAGGCTGATGGCTTTGGGTAGCTCTGCCTCACTTAAATCCAATGAACACCAAGTCAAGATATCACTCCCGTAATGTCATCAGTCCTCTTTGAGAAGGAGGAATGTAGGACAATTAAAAAGATGATGGCTTCCACCCCAGGGGCTGGATCATCTTCTTTTTAAAAAATAATTAATTAAATTTTAATAGCCTTTTTAAATTTTGAGTTCCAAATTATCTCCCTTGCTTCAGCCCCTCCCTCACCCACTGAGAAGGCAAGCAAGATGATATCAATCATACAGATGAAATCATGCAAATCATATTTTCATATTGGCGATATTGCAAAATTAAAAAAGCAACAATAAAAAAGTGAGAAAATGAAACTTCACCACTTGTCTCTCTGCAGGTGAATAGCATATTTTCGTCATGAGTCCTTTGTAATTGTCTTGGATCATAAGAATGAGGCTGTATATATATATATATATATATATATATATATATGTATATATATATATATAAATTTATTTTTAGTTTTCAACATTCATTTCCACAAAATTTAGAGTTCCAATTTTTCTCCCCATCTCTCCCCTCCCCCTACCCCAAGATACCGTGAATTCTGATCACCCCTACCCCCAATCTGCCTTCCCTTCTATCACACCCCTCCTTTCCCTTATTCCCATCTTCTCTCTTTTCTTGTAGGGCAAGATAGATTTCCGTACCCCATTACCTTGTATTTCTTATTTCCCAGTTGCACGCAAAAGCAATTTTCAACATTCATTCCTAAAACTTTGAATTCCAACTTGTTTCTCTCTTCCTCCCTCCCCACCCATCTCCACTGAGAAGGTAAGTAATTCAATATGGGCTATATATGTGTAGTTATGCAAAAGACTTCCATAATAGTCATGTTGTGGAAGACTATATTTTCTTCCATCCTATCCTGCCTCCCATTTATTCTATTCTCTCTTTTGAACTTGTCCCTCCCCAAAAGTGTTTACTTCTAATTACTCCCTTCTCCCATTTGCCCTCCCTTCTGTCATCTCCCCCACACCACACTTATCCCCTTCTCCCCTACTTTCCTGTAGTGTAAGATAGATTTTCATACCAAATTGAGTGTGCATATTATTCCCTCCTTAAGCCAAATGTAATGTGAGTAAGCTTCACTTTTCCCCTCTCACCTTTCTCCTTATCTCCTCCATTGAAAAAACTTTTTCTTGCCTCTTTTTTGAGAGATAATTTGCCCCATTCCATTTCTCCCTTTCTCCTCCCAATATATTCCTCTCTTACCCCATGTTTTTATTTTTTTTAGATATCATGCCTTCTTATTCAACTCACACTGTGTCCTCTGTCTATATGTATATAATCCCTTCAAATACCCTAATACTGAGAAAAGTCTCAAGAGTTACAAATGTTATCTTTCCATGTAGGAATCCTAACAGTTCAACTTTAGTAAGTCCCTTATGATTTCTCTTTCTTGTTTACCTTTTCATGCTTCTCTTGTTTCTTGTGTTTGAAAGTCAAATTTTCTATTCAGTTGTGGTCTTTTCATCAAGAATGTTCAAAAATCCTCTATTTCTTTGAATATTCATTTTTTTCTCCTGAGATTTTATACTCAGTTTTGCTGGGTAGGTGATGCTTGGTTTTAATCCTATCTCCTTTGACCTCTGGAACTTCCTATTTCAAGCCCTCTGATCCCTTAGTGTAGCTAAGGGATTTAGCTGCTAAATCTTGTGTTATCCTAATTGTGTTTCTACAATACTTGAATTGTTTCTTTCTGGCTGCTTGCAATATTTTCTCATTAATCTGGGAATTCTGGAATTTGGCTACAGTATTCCTAGGAGTGTTCCTTTTGGGATCTCTTCCAGGAGCTGATGGGTGGATTCTTTACATTTCCATTTTACCCTCTGATTCTAGAATATCAGGGCAGTTTTCCTTGATAATTTCTTGAAAGATGATATGTAGGCTCTTTTTTTGATCATCGCTTTTCGACTGTCCAATAATTTTTAAATTATCTCTCCTGGACATATTTTCCAGGTCAGTTGTTTTTCTAGTGAGATATTTCCCATTTTCTTCTACTTTTTAGTTTTTGGTTTTGTTTTATAATTTCTTGATTTCTCACAAAGTCATTAGCTTCCATTTGCTCCATTCTAATTTTTAAGGAATATTTTCTTCAGTGAGCTTTTGGATCTCCTTTTCCACTTGGTCTATTCTCCCTTTTTAAGACATTCTTTTCCTCTTTGTCTTTTTGGATCTCTTTTACCATTTGAGTTAGTCTATTTTTTAAGGTGTTATTTTCTTCAGCATTTTTAGGAGTTTCCTTTAGAAAGTAGTTGACTCATTTTTCATGATTTTCTTGCATTACTCTCATTTCTCTTCCCAATTTTTCCTCTACTTCTCTTACTTGATTTTCAAAATGTTTTTTGAGCTCTTCCATGGTCTGAGATCAATTCATATTTTTCTGGGAGGCTGTAGGAGCCTTGTCTTTGTTTTCTTTTGAGCATATGTTTTGATCTTATTTGTCATCAAAGTAGGTTTCTGTTGTCTGAGGATTTTCCCCCATTGTTTGTTCATTTTTCCAGACTATTACTTGACCTTTCAACTCTTTGTTAAGGTAGGGCTCTGCTTCCAGTGTGAATGGTGCATTGTCCCAAGCTTTAGGGGTTTTTTGCAGCTGTTTTCAGAGATAATTCTAGGGACCTGTAAGTTTTCAGTTCTTCCAAGGCAGTATGGTATAAGGAGGGATGTTTACTTTTCCCTGGTCTGTGCTCTGGTCTGAGTGACCACAAGAATTCTTCTCTTCCCTGGAACTGTGAGGACTGTTCTTCCCTCCACTGTGGCCACTACGCCAGGGTTCCTCCACATCCCATGACTGCCACCCTTGACTATGACCCAGATCCAAACATAGGCAAAACAACAGAGTCCTGCCTCAGTGCCAGCAAAGCGACCCCTATAATTTTCTTTTGACCAGTTGCTTGACCCTCTTTCCATCTGTGGGCTTAGAGCTCTGGAAGCAGCAGCTGCTGCTGTCATTGCTGATTGAGTCACTCCCAAAGGCTGCTCCTGGTTTGCTGGGGCCAGGACTGAATTGCACTCTTCTTTCACCCAGGTCTGACAGCACTTTCTTACTGACTTAACTGACTAAGTTGTTTTTGGTGTTCGTGGGTTGAGAAGTTTGGAAACTGCCACAGTTACCAGTGATTCAATCCCCTGAGGCCCGCTCCAGGTTCCCTGGGGCTGAATCTCTCTTGGTGTGGCCCATGCTAGATCCTCTCCCATCCTGGTGCAACAGACCTTTCCTGTATTCCTTCCAGGTTGTCTTGGGCTGGAAATTTGTTTCACTGTCCCTTTTTGTGGGTTCTGCTGCTCTAGAATTTGTTCAGAGTCATTTTTTACAGGTATTTGGAGGAGAGCTCAGGCAAGTCCCTGCCTCTACTCTGCCATCTTGGCTCTGCCCCCTGCCTTAGTGTTTTTTAAGGCTCCAACTGATAGAGCCACCTCTGGAGTGTTTTGTCTTGCACTAAACTGCCAGTTGGGGCAGCTAGTTGACCCAGTGCATAGAGCTCTGGGCCTGAAATCAGCAAGACTCATCTTTCTGAATTCAAATCTGGCCTCAAACACTTACTAGCTGTTTGATCCTAGGCAAGTCACTTAACTTTGTTTGCCTCAGTTTCCTTACTTGTCAAGTGAGTTGGAGAAGGAAATGGCAAACCACTATCTCTGCCAAAAAACTCTCAAAATGGTATCGTGATGAGCTGAACGTGACTGAAAAACAACTAAATAACAACAACAAACTGCCAGAACCACCTCTACCCATCCTCTACCTACCTCTCTTTGTCACAGCCCAGTGGAAGGAGAAGCTGGGGAGGAATACTCAGTTTCTTTCTATCTCTCAAAAGTCCTCCCATTTAGATACTGCTTTGTTCAACTCAAATGAGCAGCCCAGAAGTCATAACATGGCTGTGTGGTGTAGTGGATGGAATTCAGCATGAAGACTCTTAAGAGCTGACCTTGATTGTGGCTTTACTACTTACTGCTTGTGTCACTTAACTTCTAATTTGCCTTAATCTACTGGAGAAGGAAATGGCAAACCACTCTAGTGTCTTTGCCAAGAAAACCCCAAGCACGATCACAAAGAGTCAGACGTGACTAATGACAATAAATCATAAGGCAAGGCTGGAAGATAAAAAGTATAATTAGAAGCAGCTGATGGGCAGTTGCCAAGGGGCTAGCAGTTCTTCAGAACAGTGGGACTTCCACACACACACACACGTGCATGGTTTGACACAGCCTAAAGGAAGACAGCAAAATCTTCTCAGGGAGACCCCTGAACCACTTTCCTTAATTGGAAAATTGAGTAAAAGACAGGATGTCAAATGATTTGTGGGAAGAGTGTTTTAACTTTGGGATAACTTCAGTGTTGCCCAAGATCAGGTCAGTTCAGAAGTGTTTCCCTGTAGTTAGTTTCATTACAGGTTAGACTGTGGAGGGTGGGAAACCTGTGGCCTTAAGGTCACATGTGACCTTTTGATTGTGTGGCCCTTTGACTGAATCCATTTGGATTCAATCCCCTTAATAAAAGAATTTCTTCTGTGAAGTCTGGATTCAGTCAAAGGGCTGCACTTGAGAACCTACAGAGTCATATATGGCCTCAAGGCCGCAGGTTCCCCACTCCTGGCAAGAGGCTTGGGGAGTAGCTAGGTGGTTCATTAGCTAGAGTACCAGGTCTGATGTCAGCAAGACTCATCTTCCTGGGTTCAAATCTGATCTTTGACACTTACTAGCCCTAAGTCACTCAGTCAGCTTAGGGGGAAAGGGGTCTACAATTCATTTATCCAGATTCGTTGTCCCGTGAACCTCTAAATTCACTGAACCTCTCTCTCCAGACCCTGGTAGCATCCTGGCAGTTTTAATTTCATATCCTTGCTCTTGGGAATATTTTAGGCACTAGGGAGAAAGTTTGATTGCTTACTGTTAGTTTTCAAACAAAAATATTTCCACTTACTGAAAAAGTAAGGTCATTATTCCCCTTCTTGATGCTCAAGTACATTAAAACAAAAATCACTTCTTATTAAAAATCACTTACTGCTCTTGATTTATAAGGTGTGGCAGGTTGGACTTTAGCTAAATAAATGAAAAATATCGTCATCCCTTTCTGTCTTTCTCTAACATTTTTATTACCGACCCACCATCTCTACTCCATTCCTATCCTAATGTGCTTCACTGAAGGCATTTTTTATTTACGTAGTATTTTAATGGATTAGTTGGGACTTTAGGACAAAAATTCAGTAACTGATTAGAAAAAAATTACTGATTGTTTTGTTTTGACATGATAGGAACCACTTCCCACCTCCATCACCCCCCAAAAACAACAACCAAAAAATCCCAAACCCCAAGTATATTTCTCTGAAAACAAGTAAAAAAACCTGTATAATATTGTCATTTTGATTAATGGTCCATCCCTTTCCACTTTTGTAGTTTTGAATTGTTAACACCTACTATGTTTAAGGAACTGTGCTAGGTGCAAGTCCTGCTAGAAGCAGGAAAACAATTTATGCAGTATCAGCAACATTATAAAGACGAACAGCTTTGAAAGACTTAAGAACTCTGATAAACACAGTAACTAACCACAATTCCAGAGAACTCATGATAAAACTCTTTTTCTAGAGAGAATTGTTTGAAGCCTTGTCTTTCAAAGAGGATGATGAGAATTCTTGAGAAGAGATTTTTAAGTATCCTAAGTGAACTGAATGATAAGAATGTGCTTCACAAGTGAGAAGTAAAAAATTAAAGTGATAGTGGGAAGTCTGTCTGCTCTTTTTTGTCAGAGGAAAAACACTTTAAATACTTGGCCTTACTTTATAATTTCTAACATTGTTAATGAATTGTATAATCAGTAATTTTGGTGTTTATGCTGAGGAGTTATTGTACCGATTCATAAAGGCTTTTCCAGGTTTCTCTGAAGCTGTCCCCTCATTCCTTTCTTACAGTATAATAGCATTCTATTTACATTCACAAGTCATAATTTGTTCAGCTAATTAATGGATCTCCCCTTAGTTTCCCTTTCTTTGCCACTAAAACAAAGAACTGCTACAAATATGGGTTCCTTTTCTCTTTCTTTGATCTCTTCTGATTATAGACCTAGTACCACCGGGTCAATAACAAGTTTAGTAACTTTTGGGGCATAATTCCAAATTGATTTTCAGAGTAGCTGGACAAATTCATAGCTCCACCAAATAAAGCATGAGTTGCATGTCCTTTAGGAATATTCATTTGGCAGTTGTATAGAATAGTTTGGAAAGAGCAAAGATTACAATCAATAAAACCACTTGGAAAGCTATTACAATAGTTGAAGCCAGATGTGGTGAAGGATTGATTGAGTTTGGTGGCCATGTAAATGAAGGGAAGGCATCAGAAATGAAAGATGTTTTGGAGTTAGAATTGACAAGACTTGGCAACTGAGTAGATATGGGGAGTGAGGAAGACGGAAAAGTAGAGAATAACTTGAGGTTTTGAAATTGCATGAATAAAAGGATAGTGGTCCCCTCAGTAGAAAGAAACAAGTTTGGAAGAGGGATGAGTTTAGGAGGAAACTGGGGCCTAGAATTCAGGGAATCATTTGCGTAAAGGTAATAATTGAACTTATGGGAGTTGATAAGGTCACCAAATGGGAGAGTGTAGAGAGAAAAGAGAAGAGGGCCAACAGAGGCCTGAGGTATGCTCAAACTTAGGAGGTGGGCATAGATAATGAGGGACAGGCAGACACGTTGGAAGAGAACCAGGAGAGAGCAGTGCCATGAAAATTCCAAGTAGGAGAGAGTGAGTCCAGGGGAAAGTTTGGTGAACAACAGCACATGCTACATAGAAGTCATGAAGGATGAAGACTGAGAAAAGGCCATTGGAATTTGTAATTAAGAGATGATTGGTAACGTCAAGGAGCAGTTTTAGTCAAGTGAAGATAGATGATAAGATATTGATAGTGAATGGAAGGTGAGAAAGGGGAGAGGTGGTGGATATAGATGGCTTTTGTTTTCCTATGAGTTTGACTGGAAAGGGTCTGTTCCAGACCCTCTTCCCTTTTTTCTCCAAGGGCAAAGACCTGGAGGGAATGGAGGAGATCAAGAGTGTGCAGGTAGAGGGGTTAGCCTTGAGTGAGAAGTAGGGCCATTTCTTCATCCAAGTCTGGAACAAGGGAGAAGAGAATATGGGTAGAAAGGTGGGGATGATGTTGAGGCAATCAGAGATATAAATTTGGGAAGAAGAGAGAGCTCTACAACATGGCCTCTGGAAAAGTATAAAGTATAAGACTGTAAAGTATAAGACAAGGTCTTTTGTGAAGAAGTCTGGTGTTATAACTGGCTTTACGAGAGAAAGTCTAAAGTGACTACTATTGGGAAGTGAGATATAAAGTTGGTTAAAGAACAGTGAAACTATTACCTTTCATTAGTGAGGATCTGGTGAAAAATAGATTTAATAAATTTGTAGTGGACCCAGTGAGTACTGTTCTGTGAATTCTCTTGTAGCATTAGCAGCATGTGAGTAGTAGTGAAAAAGGTGGATGGTTTGGGTTATCAAGGGCTTGAATCTGGAGGGCAAGAATGGTGATAGAACAAGGGCATCAGGGTTTCAAAGGCAGAGGATTGTATAAAGTTACAATACTTTAACTATAAAGTTAATTATAGAGCCAAGATTAGGATGGTGAGACCAAAAGATGGGTTGACAGACTGGGAAAACAGGAAAGGGTGGAGTGAATCGAGGTCACGATAGAGAAAAATGGGCTTAAGGGGAATGAAGTAGACTTCTGGATCATGCAGGCCAAGCATTTATGAGTGTTTATGAGATGAATTGTATGAACATCTCAGAGTGAGGTTGAGGTGGAGGGAAGGTGAAATAAAGGTAGACTGAAGCAGTAAAGAACTGAACATGATCCGTTTATTAGCGGCTAGCAGTCGTTGATAAATGGGGCCAATAACGCCTCAATAATCAAAGAACTCACGTGAGGGAAGACTTTTATCGTGATATGGCAGAGCAAAATCTCATAGGTGTGTCTTCTTCTGATTGGCCAGAAAATGGAAAAAAAAACTCCACTGATATCAGTTTGATATTATGATTGTTTGGACCTCCCCTTCTGAAACTACCTTGTTGTTTGTCTTTCATTTTCAGTGGACCAATGATATCACAGTTATGTCTTGACTTGTGAGTGAATTGTATTTAAGTGAAGGACAGTTGCATAAAGTTGTTGGCCTCGCTCTTTCTTCTGGAGTCATTAATGCCATGCTACCTCTCATGAGATGAGTGGGTCAGTGGTACAACCTGAACTTGACCTGATAGCTTGTGATATTCACCTGAGGATGTGCTAACACATTGATTACCTGATGTCATGTGTATGTGTTTGTCCTTCGTTGCCGAAGAAGACCATGCCATCAGAGATATGATGACATGACTTGCGCTTGACTTTGTTTTGAGTGAGGGAGGGCTGTGCAGGTCACCAGCCTCACTTCTCCTCCAGAGCCATCTGAATCTAGTGACCAGATAGATATTCATCAGGATGACTGGAGATGACCCAGGATGAGGCAGTTGGGGTTAAGTGACTTGCCCAAGGTCACACAGCTAGTGAGTGTCAAGTGTCTGAGGTGAGATTTGAACTCAGGTCCTCCTGACTCCTGCACTGGTACTCTATCCACTGCACCATCTAGCTGCCCCTCTTGATGGCATATTTCTATGAGCAATGACTAAAAGAAGAATGACTTTGGATCATAGATTCTTGGGTTTTTGAACTTGATTGAAAGAGTCCTTTGTATTTCACATATGAAATCAGAGATTCCCAAGAGGTGGAATCCAGAATTCATTTGTGCATTCCTTCACTCCACTCCACCCATCATAACTTCTTGTACTGCACCCCTTCTATCTGTTCACACTTACTACCCTGGCCCCTCTGCCTGAAGGCCAGGTAGGTTACATTTCACCCCTCCCCTAGGGTTCTTCGTACTGTCTAGGTTTCAACAAAGGCTCCAGCCTTCATTGATGGTGTTCCCTCAAGTGTAGGGATTGGTGCCCTGTTCCCCAATTCCATTGAATCACCAGCAGTTGGATTGGCTTTACAAAGAAATATTGGCTTCAAAAGGTATAATCAAAATATACATACTTGCTAGCCAACACATGGGGCTTAATTCCCTTTCCCCCCATACTGTCTTAATCTCTGGGGAAAGGGAGGGGATAAGTTTCATAGTTTAGCTCAGGGGTGGGGAACCTGCTGCCTTGAGGCCACATGTGGCCCTCTAGGTCCTGAAGTGTAGCCCTTTGACGGAATTCAAATTTCATAGAACAAATCCCTTTAACAAAGAGATTTGTTCTGCTAAACTTGGACTCAGTCAGAAGACCACACCCAAGGACCTAGAAGGCATATGTGGCCTCATGACCACAGGTTCCCCACCCCTGGCTTAACTCAATTCTTAGAGAGCATCTACAGAATCCTAAGTTACAAGTCCAAAACTGTCTTTGGGCTTGTATCCCAGCCACCCTGGCTTCTCCTGGCTACCTGGCTAGCTGACTACGACATCCTGCCTGTACTACTTGTTCCAAGATTGCCATGGCTCAAACTTCCTGGTCCAGTGGGACTTACCTCTGTCACCTGAAACAGAAGGACAGTCAAAACAAAACAGGAATAATCATCCCCCTACTCCTATTTCTTCTGGTTGGTTGTTGTATTCATCCTTCCTTTTCAAAGAGGACCATGACATCAGACAAACAATGACATGACTTGCACTTGACTTTGTTTTGAGTGAGGGAGGGCTGTGCAGGTCACCAGCCTTACTTCTCCTCCACAGCCATCTGAATCCAGGGACCAGATATTCCTCAGGAAGACTGGAGAAGGCCCAGGATGCAGTGGGAGACCTTGGCCTTTTCAGGTCCTCATTTAGAGGGAGATAATGCCCATTCAGTGAATAGGTCTCTTTAAAAAGTGGTTAGGAAGATGGCCCCTTTAATAGAAAAGGAAAAAATAGATAAATCATGCTGGGAGGGGCAGGAGCCTCAAGGTTGTTGTTTTTCTTAGAGTTGGTAAAAGAGTTCAGGGCTCTAGGTACATGTGTGAACTGCCTACAGTCTGGCCAGTTTTAAAGGTGAAGCCTGTTCTGGTTAAGAAGCCAATCAAAGGAGGTTACTTGTGTAGAGGAGCTCAGGGAAGCAGGGGCCCTCTGTGTTAGGTGATCTGGGAATGCACAGGCAAGACTTCTTATGCCTCTACTTTTGCTGTTGTTCAGTTGTTTCAGTCATATCTGACTCTCTGTGACCCCCTTTTGGGATTTTCTTGGCAAAGATACTAGAGTGGTTTGCCATTTCCTTCTCTAGCTCATTTTATAGATGAGGAAGCTGAGGCAAACAGGATGAAGTGACTTGCCCAAGGTCACATAGTTAGCAAGTATCTGAGGCTAGATTTGAATTTGGGAAAAGAAGTCTTCCTGACTCCAGACCTGGCACTCTTCACTGTGCCACCCAGCTGCCCTATTCACACAACTACTTTCTTAGTTCAGAGTACTCCTCATTGCTTGCCTGTTACTTGAACAGCTCCTAATTGGTGTCCCTGCCTCTAATACCTTCTTTCAGTGGAGAGAACACTGAGCCTGGAGTTAAAAAGACCTGAACTCAAATCTGGTCTCAGACACTGACTAGTTGTGTGACCCTGGGCAAGTTACTTCCCCCTGTTTGCCTGAGTTTCTTCATCTGTAAAATGAACTGGAGTAAGAAACGGCAAACCACTCTAGCATCTTTGCCAAGAAAACCTCAAATGGGGCCACAAAGAGTTGGACAGGACTGAAAGGACTCAACGACAATACTTAATTGCTAAAATGATTTTTCTTAAGTGCTTATCTGACAATGTCACTCCTCTACTCAATAAATTCTAATGACTTTGTGCCACCCGTAGAATCAATCCCTTTTGTTTAGCTTTGAAAGCCCTCACAACAAAACCTCGGCCAATATTTCTGGCCTGTTTGTACGTAATTACATCAGCCTCCTGAACTTGATCCCCAACCCTACCCCACTCTGTAATTCGGCCAAACTGACATTCTCTCTGTTCGTCACCCATCGTACCCCATCCCAGATTTCTGGGCCATTGCATCATCACTGGCTTTGCTCTCTGTCTACCTCTGCCTCAGGGAATCCCTTTCTTCCTCCAGCATGCAGCTTCAGCAACACTCTGTGGGCGGCGTTTTCCTGGATCCCCTCTCTGCCAAGTTACTTTTTTTGATTTGTATCATTATATTCATTCTATTTATACTTAATTTCCTCATTATGAAATGAAATGAATGAAATTTATATTTCCTTTCCTCGTGTATGAAACACTTCATAGGGTTGCCCTGAGGATCAAATGAGGTGATACATATGGGGTGTATCAAAAGCCTTAGTGCTGTTTTAAAGCTTAAAACTTTCATGCAGTTTAAAACTGGAAAAACGCAAAACTTAGCACAGTTTTATAGTTTAAGATGGCACCAAGACTTTTGGGACACCTTTTATTTGCAAAGTGCTTAATCCACATTAAAGCGCTACGTAAGTGCTGATGATATACTTATATGGGCAGCTAGGTGGCAAGTGGATAGAGTACTGGGCTTGGGATCAGGAGGACTAACCTTCATGAGTTCAAATCTGGCCTCAGACACTTATCAGCTGGGGGATGCTAAGCCAATCACTTAACTCTGTTTGCTTCAGTTTCCTCATCTGTAAAATGAGCTGCAGAAGGATATGGCAAACCATTCTAGTATCTTTGCCAAGAAAACCCCAAGTGGAGTTCACGAAGAGTCAGACATGACTGAAGTGATTGAACAGCAATAGACATGTTTCCGTTGTCTCTCCTGTTAGAATGTGTATGCTTCTCGTAAGTAGGGATTGTTTCATTTTTTTTGGTATTTCCTAATGCTTAGCATTGTGTCTGCCACATAATTGTTGTTCATATTTTGTTCTCAGAGGACCAATGAAATCATGAGGGTGATGCCTTGACTTATTCATGAGTAGGACTTAAGTGAGGCAGAGTTTTGCAAAGTTGTCAGCCTCACTCTGTCCTCCAGAGTCAATGGGGTTCTCAGAGAGAGACCAAAAGTCAAGACAATTGGCAGTAGCCCAGGGTGCCAAGGGTAACTTTGCCCTTTCTAAATTAGGTCTTTTTGAAGCTTTATTTAAGTCCCAAATAAGTGACTTAGTAAATGCATGTTCCTGATTGATTCATTTATTCAACAAGCATTTAATAATCCCTTGCTGTATATTAGGCACTATAACTAGGTGCTCCAGATACAAAGACAGAATTAAAACACTCCCTGCTCTTAAGGAACTTACAATTTATTGAAACAGAGTGACAGCATTCTATTTTGGAAATAGATAACGCATTAATTCTTGCTTTGTTGTCTTTCAGAATTTCCTTAGTCCCTCTGAGTCATGATGGAGAAGATCCTGTTCTGGGCACTGTTCCTTCTGTTGGGTAATTTCTGCCTAGCGGGTATGTTGCCATCTGTTCTTTTGTGGATCATTTGATTTTCATTATTTCCTTCTGAAATAGAGTGTTAATTTTATGATCACTCCATTTGTCAATTCAGTGTCTCCCATTTGGGGCAATGGATGGGTTTGTGAAAGATGGTCTTTGGCAATGAGTAGAGAGGGAAAAGGGCAAAATTCTTCATGTTTTCTTCTGCCTTAAAAATAGTTTTTATGATGATATACACAAATTGAATGAGAAATAAATGTCTAAGGACTCTCTCTATATGTATATATATACATACACATATGTATATATATATATATACACATACATACGAATATATATATATATATATACACACATACATACATACATATTTCCCTAATTTTCTGCTTTACAGGTAATTAAAGGGAATACCTTGAGGCAGCTGGTAGCTTAGTGGGTAGAGCACTGGGCCTGGAGTCAGGAAGACCTGAGTTCAAATCTGGCCTCAGATGCTTACTAGCTGTGTGGCTCTGGGCAAGTCACTTACCTTTGTTTGCCTCAGTTTCCTCATCTGTAAAATGAGCTAGAGAAGGAAATGGCAAACTATTCTAGTGTCTTTGCCAAGCAAACCCATAGACAACTATGGTCCATGGGGTCATGAAGAATCAGACCTGACCTCACAAGAACCACAAAGTGAATATCTACCTGGGGAAGAGAGATATGGACAGAATTTTGTGGGGTGGGCTTAGGAAATAGAAAATATCAGTCCCTCACTCTAGCCTTTCATGAATGAGCAAAGAACGGGTGATTTTGAGTTTTGAGGAGTGGAGGAGTGGAATTACCTTTTGGATGACTTTAATTTTGTCAGTAAAATAAGAACCTTGGTCATCTGCTATAAATGTTGGAATGTTATTGGGGTTTTTTGGAAAAGAGAAAAAGATCTAGAACAGTTGCTATGTGGAACAGAATAGGAAATAAGAATTATGTAGCAGGGTTTTTAGCAGAAGAGAGGCCCAGTTGAGGTTCTGAACCATAAGATTAATTGCCTCATTAGTCTCACCCACCATAGCACTTTGGAGAAACCAAAGTGCTTAGAGTCTGCCATGCAAACGGATCTATGGAAGCACAAAAACTGAGCTCACAGGTGCAGGTCATTTTCTTTTTCCTGCTTTTAATAAAAATGTATACACAATACCTATGAACCATGATATTTTCCTTCAGCAGGAAGTCTCCAGAACTCCCAGGAAGCTTGGACTCTGAGCCTTCTCTGTAAACCCTAGTGTCAAAGAGAGAGTCACCACAAGAAGAACCTGAGTATGCTGTGGGAGAGTTTCTCCCTCTTTTGGCTCACAGGATCTCCCCCTCCCCCACCATTGGAAAACTTGGGAACATGAATATACAATACCTATCAGTTTCCTGAGATAGACTCCCCATACTTATGAGCAAGCAGTTCACAATTTTGCAGAAGAAAGTTTTAGTAAAAGAAAGAGGAAAACAAATAAGAAATTCTTAGTAATGTATATAAGTTCCCTGAGTGAGAGTCCCAAATATGAATGAACCATTGGTGAATACTCCCCAGTCCAAATCCTGTCTTGGCCCAATGCTCAGTGTCCTCAGAAGTGGGAATGAAGGGTATTCATTTGTCTGTTTCCCATGTCTAATTCTTTCCACTTCCTAGTTTCTATCTCCTTTTTCAGTTATTTTTCTTTCTTTCTACTTCTTCCTCCCTCTCTTTTCAGCTTCCTATCCCTCCTCCTGCCCAACAGATTCCCAGACCCTTCCCGTGAGGGGACAGTGATCCTCTAGAATTCTCTAATTCTTGGGGACTTCTCTAGGGCAAAGTGAGAGCAAAACTTTTACTCTTCATACCAATTGCCATCAGCTTTGTAGTCTGACTCTCTCTTCTTTTTCTTTACTTTTCTGGGTCTCCACCCATCACTACATGCATCATTCACTTCAGGAAAAAATACACAAGCTACGCATTTTCAGTAAAAGACACAGTGGGGACAGTATTTATCTTTTCTTATTACCTTTGTTTTCATGTGATTTATAGAGAAGCCAGAAAACATTTCCTGCATCTTGTATTATAAGAAGAATTTCACTTGTACTTGGAGTTCAGAAAAAGAAGTCTATCCTACAATTTACACTGTCCACAGAACTAAGTAAGTATGAGATGGGCTTGCAAGATGGGAGAAGGGACTGAACGTTCTTCATTCATTCTAGGTATGAGTCAGTTGAGATGTAAGATACTATCTTTCTTATAGCTTTTTGGTACTCAGGACACCACATAATGAGAATAAGTGACTCATGTTGTGAATTATATAGCATTTTATATATGCTACCACATCAGAGCCTTACCACAACCCCATGAGATCACCACTATAGCTTTCAGTTTGAACCAGCTCTTAAGAGTTAATTGTTAAATTTTTGGAGTGAGCATTCACACCTCAGAAATCACAAAATGCTACAAATCAGGTCTTGATTTCTTGTTTTGTTGATTGTTTAGACTTAAGAAAGTTATGGGAAAATGTTAATAATGCAGATTAAACTTAAAAGTTTGCTGTGTTCATTTTTTCAGACAGCTGATTGTTAAATACTTAACAACATACCATTGACAGTTAATGATCTCTATTTTATGGATGCAGAAACTTAGACTCAGAGAAATTAGGTGATGTGTCTGAAGTTACACAGCAAGTAAGTGACAGAGGGAGGAAGAACACAAGACTTCTTACCTCCAACTATTGGCACCTCATTCACTATGTCATGCTGCCTGTTGTCCAGTGGTCAGGAGCTAGGATATAAGGAATTTGGTGTCCTCCCTGACAGGAAGAGCATCCAAAGAGAGATAGGAATATCATATTGGTTAAGATAGCAACCCATGCTAAGTAGGATGAGGCTGTTGGACCATGAGTATTTCATGGAATAGAATATGATGGAAAGATGGAAGATCCCTGAACTTGGAAATCAGGAGACCTAAGCTCTCAGACCAGTTCTGCCACCAATCAGCTCGATGACCTTGGTGTCCTCATCTGTAAAAGGGGTGGGAGGGTTGGACTGAGTCTCTCACATTCTATGATTCAGTTTTGTGTGCAAAGTACTGGGGAATTAAGAAAAGCAAAAACATTCCCTTCCCTTCAGGACATTACAGTTGAATGCGAGAGACAATATGGCAATAACTTTGGGCATAAAAATATATATACAGAGTAAATGGAAAGTTATCTCAAAAGGAAGGTGCTAGCAGTAGGAAGGACCAGGAAAGGACTTCTGCCACATGTGGAATTTGAGCTAAGTCTTAAAAGATTCCAGGAAAACCAGATAAAGTACCGCCTCTGCCTTTGCAAAGTTTCCAGTCTAATGAGGGTGACACGATCTATTATCTCTCTTTGTCTACCTATCATCTATCTACTTACTTTTCTATCATCTATCTTTAAGCTATCAAACTATCCCCTGTCTTTCATGTATATATTTATTTATCATCTATCTACCAATCATCTCTCTCTCTACCACTTACAATCTTCTATCTCTACCTCTCTGTCTTCATCTCCACTTGTTTAGTCTTTTCAGTTGTATCTGACTCTGTGAACCCAGTTGGGGTTTTCTCAGCAAAGATATTGCAATGGTTTGCCATTTCCTTCTCTAGCCTCATTTTACAGATGAGGAAACTGAGACAAACAGGAGTAAGTGACTTATCCAGGGTCACACAGCTACTAAAGTATCTGAGGTCAGATTTGAACTGACCTAGCTGCCCCTATATATTCATTTCCATCTAACTATCTGTCTGTCTTTCTGTCTACCTGCCTATCTACCTATCCATCTATCTAAATGAAAATTTAACAATTGACTCTCACAAGTCTGTGCAAAGTAGTTGCAGGACACTCCTGGCTCTGAACCTCCAGGCACTGCTGGCCTACCTTGAGTTCTGGGCATGGAGTCTATGATCCCAGACCATTGTTGTTCCACAGTTCCTGTCCTGATCACTTGTCTAAAGGTCAAATTTGTGATCATGAGCAGGAGAGATGACCCGCTGTGATTTCTTCTTGGTTTCCCAATGATTTCCCAACTGCATTGCTGGTCAGTACTGTTTCCTTCTAGTCTGCCATGCTGGTTCTCCCACCTCTTTCCTGCTCCTTAAACAATAAGGGCTCATCCCTATCTCTTATCTGTCCCTGTCCTTCTCAGAAGCTTGGAGCTAACATGGAGGCCTTTAAAAACTTTGCTTGTAATAATTCAGGTTGTGGTGCTCATCTTTCTTTCTATTTCCTCTGTAGATAGTTGCACATATGTGATAAAAATTATATTCAGGCAGTTTGGTGTAGGAGGAGCACGTCACGACTTGGAATTCTAGCTCTGACATTCACTTGTTGCACAGTTGTGGTAGGGAAACAAATTATAACAGAATGTTTTTGCTTAGAAGTGACTGCATTGATCATCTTACATTTCTGTGGTACTTAAAATTTAGAAAACATTCCCCCCCTTTCTTCCCTTTGCGAGGTAGATACATAAAAAAACTGAGGCTCACAGAGGCAGCTATAGTGTAGAAAGAGTCATGAAAGTCAGAAGATCTGGGTTTGAGTCAGGTTTCTGTTACCCTTATGACTTTGGACCAGCCATTTCATTGGACTTAAAATTCCTCATTTGTAATGTGAAAAAGTTGGAGTAGATGGTATCTCAAGTCTCTTCCTCAGGTCTCTAATACCCTGACAGATCATGTGACTTGGCTATATTCATACAACTTGTGTCAAAACTGGACTCCAGACCTTGGGGTTCTTGTTATTTCACCATTTGCCTCAAATGCATTTGTTATCAGGTAGTACTTTCCATTAAGGGGGAAACTGAAATCTTGTTCTCCTGAGGCACATAAATCAGTGGCTCCTAAACTTTCTGCAGCCACAGATAGATCATTTTGGCAGGGCCAGAGACCTCCAATCTCTTATTTTGTTGTTGAGTTGTTTCAGTTGTATCTGACTCTCTGTGGCCCCATTTGGGTTTTTTTGGTTTTGTTTTTTGGCAAAGATATTGGAGTGGTTTGATATTTCATTTTCCAGTTCATTTTACAGATCAGTAAACTGAGGTAAACAGGGTTAAATGACTTGCCCAGAGTCACATAGAGAGAGTCTAAGGATGGATTTGAACTTGAGTTCTCCTAGCTCCAGGACTGGAGTTCTATCGATTGCTCCACCTTCCCAGCTTAGAATTGTTTAAAAAACAACACTGAAATCCTTTCTTAAATTAGTAGGAATTTTGGCAATGAAAGCAAACTAAAGATTGTTTCTATTTTTAATTAAATATAATTTTTAATTTTGCTAAAAATTTTTATTAAATTTGTAAATAATTTATTCTTGCAAAAAATAAAAGGAGGCACACGTTCATGTTTTTAGACGTGTGTACTGTTAGACTCTAGCATGCAACTAGGGATTTCTTATTGGTGACCTCTACAACTGGAGTGTCACTTGGCATAGACTAGTCTTTCTCAAACCTTTTGATCTCAGGACCCCTTTATATTCTTTAAAATTATTGAGAACCCTCCAAAGCTTTTGTTTATGTGGGTTATATCTATCAATATTTACCAAATTAGAAATAAAAATGTCTTAGCATTATTATGAAAATAGTTTTGACCTCACACACCCCTAATAGGGTTTTGGGGTCCCCTGGAGTCCCTGGACCACACTTCAGGAACCAATTGGTCTAGACAAAGACACTATTGGCATATATCTTCAAACCGATATAATAACTAGTATAGAAGCCTCTTTAAACAGTCATGATACATTTTTCAAATGGGCTTCACAAGAGGGCAGCCTCAGCAGCAACTTCTCTACTTTTATTTTTTGCAGGGATGATCCTGGAAGAAGGTAAGCTTCAGGATTTGGAAGACTTTTTTGATTCTGTTTTCTGTACTGACCTTACGTAGAAGTTCAGCAACCCTAGAACATTTAGCTCTTCATTCTGTTGCTGTAACCAGTACTCCTTGAAGAGTTGCAGCAAATACATCATCTCCCAACTTCAATCCAAGGCAAGGGCCATAAATCGGTGCTAGATTTGGGTGGGTGGTGTGGAAAAGGCTTTGTAGACTGTCCTGAAGACCTAGTGGGTGTATTGGATTTTGACAAGTGAAGGGTGGTGGTATTGATTTGCAACCTTTCCTCAATTCAAAATCTCATATCTGTAGGGCAGAGCTACATATATCTTAGAGTGTGACCTCCCTTGTACTTGAAGTATTATTTTCAGTGTTGAATTAGTTAATCAGATATTACTATAAATTATGCAAAGGCAACTAACTGACTCAGGCTCAGGGCTGGAATGAAATGAGTCACTCATGGATCAATGCAATAAAAACAGTTTTACTTAAGATTAGTGAAAGGATACATTTCATATAGTTAAAAAGATGCTGACAGATAAACCACTGCTCCTTTGTGCCTCCAAATTCACTACAGTAACTGGACAAGCAAAGTGGATTGTCCTGAAGGTCACGGGGAGGGTTGGATTATGATAGATTTGCTCTTATTTTATTAATTTGGAACATTTGCATCCCAAGTCTCATATTAGGCATTGTGCCATTGAGATCGACCTGTATACACAGCCTCTTGGATAAGGAAAGGAAAACGTATCAAAATATAACCTCACTGAAAAGTTATTTTTTTTCATTTGAAAGACTAGATAGCGTATTGTATGCAAGCATAGTAACATATGATAGAACTTTGTCAATGTAAAACTGTTCTCTTGGAAGATAGTAAGCCATGTATGAGGATTTTAACTTTTCCATTCCATGACTTTTGTTTGGTTATATAGTTGAGCCTTTTGCCAACAGTCATGGACTTATGGGAAGTTCCTCAGTGAGTGAATATCCTTTACCCACTCTCTTATTTTTCCTCCCTAATTAAATAAAAAGATCTAAACAAACACCAAAGAAAATAAGCATTTCCATATAAAGTAAGACAGAAAAAAGGATTGTATATGAAACCATGAATTTCTATTATCTACATCTTGATTTTCCTTTTGTGGATACAATAAATTCAATATGTAACTTTCAAAGCTGTCTTCTAGCTTTTTTGTTTTCCTACTCTCTTTTGTGCATTTTTTGATTGCTTCAGTGACTTTTTTTTTCTTTTTGGGCAACCCTATTACTAGTTAATCTTTCTTTCCCAACTCCTCTATTCCAATTACAAAACAAAACAAAAAACCCCCCAAAGCCTTTGCAACAAATACACATAGTCAAGCAAGACAAATTCCCACATTAGGTATGTCTGAAAATGTGTGTTTTGTTCTGCACCTACAGTCCTTCAGGAGGTGGGTAGCATATTTCGTCATCAATCCTATGGAATTGTGATTGGTCATGCCATTTATCACAGTTCTTAAGTCTTTCAAAGCTGCTTTTCTTTCAAGTGTTGGTATTGTACACGTTTTCCTGGTTCTTCTCACTTTACTCTGGATCAATTCATACAAGTCTTCCCAGGTTTCTCTGAAACCATCTCTTTCCTAATTTCTTATAGCAAGTGATGATATTGATAGCTAGTCTTTACATAGCATTTTTTAAATTTACATAGCATTTTAATCTCCTTTGATCCTCACAGTAACTCTGTGAAGGATGTGCTATTATTTATCTCCTTTTTACAAATGAGGAAAATGAAGTTGAGAGAGCCTTGGTTAAGTGACTTTCCTGGTGTCACACAGCTAATTAGTGTCAGAGAAAAAACTCTTTAAAACTCAGGTTTTCTCAGTTCCAAGTTCAGCATTCTATCTACTATGCTACTTAACTGCCTAAAATAATATTCTATTGCATTCATATACCATAGTTTGTTTATCCATTCTTCAAGTGATGGTGGCAGCCTTGGTTTTTAGTTCTTTGCCGTAAAATAGTACTGCCTTAAATATTATTGTATATATAGATTCTTTTCCTGTTTCTTTTATCTCTTTGGTGCACAGGCCTAGTAAGGCATATTGGTAAGTAAATGGGTGTATATATAATTAGTGATTTTGGGATATAGTTCCAAATTGCTTTCTAGAATTGCTAGATCAATTTATAGCTCCACCAACTGTATGTTCAAGTGCCTGTTTTCCCACAGCACCTAAAATAATTCTCATTTTATTATTTTTTTGGTCATCTTTGCAGATTCCATGAGTGTGAGGAGTTGATTTAATTTATATTTTTTAAAATTATTAGTGATTTGGAACATTTCTTTGTATGGCTCTTCACAGCTTAGATTTCTTCCTGATTTTATTGGAAAGACCTACAGTCATTACAAGTAATATTGGGTTTTGGTTTTAGAAGTACACTATTTGTCATATAAGGAAAGGTTCATTTATTCTTTTTTTTTTTTTTAAATAATAGAAATGGGTTTTGTCAAGCACTTTTAAAAGCATCCATTGATATAATTATGTTTTAAAATAATTTTTGTTATTAATGTGGTATATCAAGTTTATAGTTTTCCTTGTATTGAACCAATCTACTTCTGGATATGTCTACTTATAGATAACATTATTATCTCATATTTAACATGTCTAAAGCAGAACTCAGTTATCTTTTTCTTCAATCCTCTACCCTTTCTTATTTATGTTATGGTCACCACCATCCTTTTGGTCACCCAGGTTTGCAACCTCAGTATTATCCTAAATTCTTCCTTTACTTCCCCTGCCTTAGCCAAACAATTGCTGAGTTTTTTTTTCAGTCTAATCACAATATTTCTTATCTGTTCCCCTTTCTCTTCTTGCTGCTTTGTTCAGATTCACTTCACTTCATTAATTCATTCAAATTTTCCCAAGTTTTTCTAAAATTGTCCCCTTCATAAATTTTTATGGCATGCTAGTGTACTATCACATTCATGTAGCACAGTTCAGCTATTGCCCAAGTGATCCATTGGCAGTCATTTGTATAGCACTGAAAAAGTCAATTAACTTAGGTAGTATTGTCATTTTTATTATATTGGCTCATTTAACCCTTGAGCAATTAATATTTCTTCAACTATTTAGGTCTGTCTTCATGTCCATAATCAATGTTTTGTAGCTATGTTCTTTTAATTTCTGTGTGTACCTTGGTGGGCAGACTCCCAAGGATTTTATACTTTCTATAGTTATTTTGAATGGAATTTTCCTTTGTAGCTCTTCCTGGTTCATATTTTTGGAAATACACAGAAATGCTGATGATTTATGTAAATTTATTTTATATTCCTCAAATTTATTAAAATTGTTAGTTACTTTAGTCTTAATTGACTATAGAATTCTTTATGTATATCATCAAATCACCTGTGAAAAGGGATAATTTTCTTTCTTCTTTGCCTATTCTTATTCCCTCAATTTCTTTTTCTTGTCTTGTTGTCATTGCTAACACTATATTAAATAATAGCAACGACAACGGACATTTTTTTCTTTACTCTTGATCTTATTGGCAATAACTCTTGTTTATCACCAGAACATATAATTCTAGTTCATTGTAAGGGAAACTGAGGAGATTCTCCCCAGCCTCTTGCATGATCACCACATGATCTGACATAAAGAATGTAACTTAAAGTAGATATGCATAACTAGGAGTGCCGAAGGAAAGAGCACTGAAATATTGGAAGAACTAACGAACCATGTAGCCAAGGCAAAACAATCCTCATCTTCAGAGTCAGAAACCTCCTTAATGGAGGATGTGTACAAGCTCAAGGACCTGGCCTGTTCTGGAGCACGTACATCAAAACAGACATCTGGAACTTTGGCCAAGTTCCACTTTTGTTCTATGATCGTTTTTCCCTTGAGCTACATGTACAAAAGGACAGAATGGGAGAGGGATTTTTGGAGGTCTTTTGTTTCAGAAGTGATACTTACTTCTGTGATTCTCCCAGCCAGGACCCTGAAGCCTGTCCCTTGAAGCCTCCCCAGTCATGTCAGGTGATGGAGCTCACCTGGTTGATGATGTATTTCTTCTCTTTCTCTGCTCTGTCTTAACTACTATTTATATGTATACACTTGCTAACTTTCACTATTTGTAGTACTGTTAAATAAACTTAATTGCCTATTAAGTTTGTTTGAGTGTGTGCCATTGTATCTTAAGATCCAAATCTAAAGTGAAAGTACTGTGCAGTCTGTAATCCCTTTTGATTACACTCATGGTTTAAGATAGTTACTATTTACCATATTATTGAAAGGTCCATTTGTTTCTCTATTTTCTAATATTTTTTAAAAAACAGAAATGTGTGTTGTATTTTGTCCAAAGTTCTGTCTGTGTCTGTTGATATAATTGTGTTTTTTGTTTTTGTTATTAATGTGGTTGATTTTGAACCACATTATCCTTTTAAGGTAATTAAATTCATGTCTAATCATGTTTGTGTTTAAAGCGCACTTGGAGAACGCGACACTTGCACAAGTGAGAATCGTACATCATGCTCTTTCTTCTTCCCAAAGTTGATATATCCTGGTGCTTATTCCATTGAGGTGAAAGCTAAAAATAGTTTTGGTGAGCACAAGTCTAAGGTAACCTCTTGGCGCTTGGAAAAGATAGGTGAGTGTCAGCTGGTAACATAAAAACTTTTACTTTAAAAGTGTTTGTCTCATACTTATAGAGCAAATAGAAGCCCAGCTTGAGGATGTGATGCATAATGGCTGCTGCTGTCTATATCACAGGAAAACTGACTTGTCAGTAAAGCACAACAAAAACTCTAATCAAAAGAGCAGCTATAGGGAAAAAAACCCAGAACAAAAATAAACTATTCTCAGTGACTCCCATCTCTTTACTCTAGGATTAATTATGCTTAAAGTACCAAGAACTAGAATTTTTCCTTGAATATATGGAAGGGAGAAGATGGTAAAACTCTCCATTCTTTCTCATATTTCCCATTTGTCTTTTTAAACTTTTTCTTTAAATTTATTAGTATTTTATGTTTTTATATCCCCTTCATTTCCAAATATATTCCTTCCTTCTCTCCTGCATAATGAGGCATCCCTTGTTGTCACAAATTAAAAAAAAAATTCTCACTAATTCTTGCTTTTCTCAGTCCCTTGAGAGAATTAATCTTTACTATGATATTTTAAATGTTAGCTAACATTTTAAATAGTGTGGAAATATTCATATATTTAAATTCAAATAGATTGTATGTTTCTTAACTTCTAACACATCTGTGGAACAAATGATTTCATTCACACAGATGTCCATGGCATTTTTTGTTTTGCATATGTACCATGGTCTAATTTATAGTAAGAATGAAGGACAGTTTGGATTAGTGAAAATTCTGACTTCTGGAATTTTTTAAGGAAGAATCTCAATTTAAAAATTTTGTTACTGAGGGCTAATTAACTGTTACCAGCAGAAGTCTCGCTAAATCTGCCTTGGCATGAGATAAAAACTCCTTTGTCTTATTTATTTTACTTATTTATATGCCAGTGAATTTGTTCCTTTATATGCCAAGTGAGTTATTTCAAGTTTTAAGGAAGTTTGAAAATAGTCTACTTTTATCATAACAACTTGTATTTTTATAGTGTAAATTACTCAAAGAAGAACTTTCTATCTAAGAAGAGTTGTCATAAAAACTGCAAAGCAGTTTGGCAGAAATTAAATTCAGACCGTCAACTTATGCCATATTACTATAATAAGATCAGTATGCTATGTATACAACTTTAATATTAAGTCACAACATAAGAAATTAGTAAAGGGCCAGATCATTTACCATTTACAGCTACAAGGAAGGGAGGAGGTGATCACAAAAGGCTAAAATAACAGAAATTTTGTTTCCTGATGTTGAAAAACTTTTGCAGTAACAAAATCAAGGATGAGGGGAGAAACTGTTGGTCATCTTTGGTCTTGAGATAGGAACAAGCATTTCTTAAAAGACTTGGAAATTGTTAATAACCATGTGAAAGACTGGTCTAAATCAGCTCTTCTTGAATCAAGAAAATTTTGATAATGTTAAAAGGTTTCTGAATGCACAACAACCAAAAATTAATTAAAAATCAAATTGTAATGAATATCTATCTATCCATCTATCTAAAATAAATGTTTCTGACATTGTTGCATGTTGCATTGGCAACTTCATGGTAGCCTTGGTTCTGAACATAAAGCATGTGCACTCTGCACTGTGTATGCCCTTGGGCCATGCAACACCATGGAAAGCTGCCTAACTGTGAAAAGGGGTCATGAGTGGAAAAAGTTTAAGAAACTCTGGTCTAAATAATAAGAGAAATATAGATCAAATCACCTCCAAGATTCCTGTCATATATTTCCAGAAAACTGGTAAAGTTGACAATGATGCAAATATTTAATAAGTCAATGGTATAGTTACAGAAATATGTTTTTATACCTTAAAGAAAGATGAATAGGAAGAGTTTGGAGAAACATGGGAAAATTTAAATGAACTGATGCACAGAGAAGGACGCAGAAGCAAGAAATTTTCTCTCTGTCTCTATCTTTCTCTCATCAATTTAAATGAAAAGAGAAAATCTAAAACTTAATTCTGTATATAATGGCCAAACTTGTGCCTGAAGATGAGATAAGAAAGTGCATCTCCCTTCATTCTTTGCAGCAGTAGGGGACTGTGGGTATGGAATATTTAATATATTGTCAGACTCAGTTAATATTTTTCATTGACCAAGCCACTGCTTTCTCAGATTTCTGACAAGGCTTTCCATATGTGTGATGTCAGAAAGAATGTAATTGATGACCTTTGTTTTACAATGTAATCATCATCCTCTCTAAGAGGGGCTGGTGTTCTCCTCTCTAGCAGTCATAGACTTAAAGTTAGAAGAGACTTAAGAGGTCAATCAAGTCTATCTCTACCAAATCATGATCCCTAATGACAATGGTCCTCAATATGACTGAAAGGAACCTGTAGTTAGATTGGCCTTCAGGGCATTTTTACTTTAGGAGCTGGTAATAATACAGCTGCTTCTAGCAGGATGATTACATTTATCCAGGAATTTGTTATTATAATGTAGATTGAGAAGCTCAAATCACCTCCCTGGAAATATAATCTATCTCAAGAAATGAGGATGAAATTGGAGGGAGATTAAGGAATTGGTCCATTAATGAGTTGCTTGAGTTTCGCTTCTTCTTTTCTCTTTTACACAAGATATAAAGTCTCCCATTATTTAGAGTAGAAGGGGGTGCTCCATTAGAAAGTGTGCATTGTATCCTACCTCTCTCTCTCCTCCCTGAATCCCTTTTGCTCATCCTTGTCTAGGATATGTACTGATAGTGGGCTTAAAACTCCTAAGATCTGTCAATTTTCAGAAAATATTTTTGAATTTGAATTGCATTATCTTTGGCTGTGCTTTCTCATCCCTTTGTACATATGATTTTTTATGGTTCCTGTTCTTATTTTCAGTGAAAATAGAGCCACCTACCATTCTAACTGTGAAACCAATCCCAGGTGTTAAAGATATGCTTGAAGTAGCATGGAGAAAACCTGAGGGGGTACCTTATTCAAAGTCATACGTATGCCAGCTGAGATACAGGAGAGTGAATAGTGCTAACTGGGTAAGTCACATCATATGAAACTCCTTTTCAGAGTGGTCGAGAGAATGGCAGCCTGGATAAAAGCAGATAATGTCTACAGTGGGAACTTTCTGACTTTATGTTGAAAGTAGCTGGCAGAGAATGGTGAATTCCCTCTCCTGCCCCCTTTTCTTCCCTCCCACCCCCCGTGCTGCCCCATTTTTCCATTTTGGCTTTTTTCTAATGGGAAAATATGCTGTTGTTGCCTTTTGTGAAATGAGCCCAGGAGCTCCTGTTAGAAGTCAGTACAGGGATTCTTAGTTTAGTCACAACATTGGATTCTGAGAAGACACTATGTCAGGCCAAAAAGTGATGAAATCACTTATAGGCATAAGAATAACATAGGTCAATAACAAACAGATGAAGTTCTTACATTTACCATGCACCAGACACTGTGTTAGTTGCAGGGATACAAAGAAAGGCAAAATCTTAGTCCTTGTCCTTTGAGGACCTTAAATGCAAACAGAACAGACAATGCACAAATAACCATACATACAACCATATATATAACCATATACCATTTGTAAGTAAGGTGGATTTTAGTGTATGGTAGATTTTAGGGTATGTAAAGTAGATTTTTGTTATTTTTTCTTAGAGTTACTTTCTCAGGATCCATAGCCACAACATTCTCTTGTTACCAGGTATGAGATATGAGTTCTCATGGTTATGGTTCAGAACAACTCCATGACACTTGCTCAGCATTATATAATGATAAATAATATAAATGTTGGTGCTTAAATTATAAATATCCACTGCGACTGTGCAGTGAAATAGAGGGATGAGGTAACATACAATTGGAGGCAATTGCTGGCAATGTGCCTCCTTTGTCAGATGCCCTATGAAGCAGGTGGGCACTGGTCAATGAATGGGGAACCCTCAGGGTTGAAAGCACAAGCTGGAATGCTGTGTGTGCCTTGCCTGGCTTCCATCAAGGCTTAGGGGGAATCTGTGTTTGCCCTCATTGAGGCGTGAGGGAATTTAGGAGAATGTACAAGCTGTGCCTGTCGCGATTGACCCCATCAAGACGTAGAGGTAGCTGTTCCCCCCTTTTCACCTGCCCCTGAGAGAAGGGCGATTAGGGAATGCTATAGGAATTGATGCTCCCATTATCAGCAACCCTTGTGAGAAGACTAGACTAGAATAAAGTAAGATTGTTAACCCCTCTGAAGCTTTCTTCCTGTCTGACCTGATCAAGAGTGTGCTAGTATTTGTCTGTCTCACAACCACATATAACTTTAACCATATATACAATGCAAATCAAATGGACTGTCAGAGAGAGGCCACCAATAATAGAAGGGTTGGATGGAGGGGCAAGTACAAGTAATGTCTTCTGGTAGAAGGTGAGATTTAAATTTATTCTTAAAGGAAGTCAGGGAGGGCCAGGAAACAGAGTTGTGGGGGAGAACATTCTAGGCTTGAGGAACATCCAGTCTGGAGACGGATTGTTGTGTTTGAAGAGTGGCAAGATGGCCACCATCCCTCGTATGTGGAGGGGAATAAAATATAAGAGACTGGAAAGGTAGGAGGGGACAGATTTTAAAGGGCTTTAGAGAGCAAACAGAAGATTTTTATGATCATGAGCAAATCACTTAACCTCTATTTGCCTCAGTTTCCTCAACTTCAAAATGAGACTAATAATAGCACCTTCCTCCCAGGACTGTTGTAGGGATCAAATGAGATAATAACTGTAAAGCACTTAGCACAGTACCTGGCACCTAGTAGGTGCTATAGGTTATTATTATTAATTATATTTGATCCTGGAAGTCATAGGGAATTACTAGAGTTTATTGAATAGGGGAGGAGAGGGTGACATGATCAGATGGACATTGCTGTAAAATCACATTACCATCTGATGGAAGGATGGATTGAAGTAGAGAGAGACTTGAGTCAGGGAGGTCAGTTAGAAGGCCATTGTAATTGTCTGGGCCTTAAGTGCTTGCACCTGTGTTAAGAAAGGAATGGGGTGGGGTGGGGTGAGGAGGGTTAGGAGATGGTAGGAAAGGTAAAAGAAGAAAAGTGATGAAGTTGGAGGTGAGAGAGCCACTATCTGGAATGCTACAGAAATGTGTGTGTGGTTGGGGTCTGCATTGTAGCCCAGTGGAATTGATAATCCATGTGTTTAATGTGCTGGGTTATGAAGTATTAACATTATTCAGAATTAGTTCTGCACGTGTTTGTAAATCATTTGTTGAGTAATTGTTTTCTACTCTCAGTGGAGCCTTCACTCTATATGGATGCAATTCTTTCATTCCTCCCTCTACTCACCACCTTTTCTTCTCAAACCTCCCATAGCATTTCCTCTTCCACTGTCTCAGCTGAAGACCTTGCCTTTACTAAAAAAAATCAAAGGCCATTTGCCCTGAGCTGCCTTATCCACACATTAACCTTATTCATTCTTGGACATTATGCCCCTCTATCTTCTCTTTCCTTTTGGTCTCTGACAAAGAGAAGGCCCTTCTTTGTGCCAAGGGCAGCTCCTCTGTCTGAGTCTTTGATCCTCTGCCTTCTAATTCCAGCAGATTGTCCATATTATCATTCCTCCTCTCTTGTTAATTTTCATTCTTTTCCTGTGGCCTTGTTTCTTCCCTGCTACCTACAAATATACTGAAGTTCCACCCTCCCCTCCCCTTCTTAAAAAAAAAAACAAAACAAAACCCAGCCCAAACTTTTACTTAATCCTTCCCACACCTCAAACTGTCATGCTATATTTCTTATCCCTTTCTAATCAATAATCAATCAACTAAAAATTGCAGCCAAACTCCTTAATAAAGCTATATATATTTACTGTCTTCATTTGGTCTCTTTTCACTCTGACATAGGATGATAGGATGATAGATTTAGCACTGGAAGGACCCTTTGAGACCATAGAATTCAACCCTTCATTAAAACAATTCTGAGGTTACACATCAGACTGACAAAGATGAAAAAAGAGGTGAATGACATGTTGAAGGGGCTTTCGGAAAACAGGCATGTTAATGCCCTATTGATGGAGCTTTGAATTGGTCCAGTCATTCTGAAAATCAGTTTGTAACTATACCCCCAAAGTCACTAAACTGTGCATATCCTTTGTCCTAGCAATAGCCTTACTATATTCATACCCCAGAAAGATCAAAGAAAGAGGACCAATGTGTATAAAAATATTGCTACTTCCTTTTTTGTAGTGGAAAAATTTTGAAAATTAAGGGAGTGCCCACATATTGGGGAATATCTAAGCAAGTTATGATATGTGAATTTAATAGTATGCTACTGTACCAGTTTCAGAAAAAAACTTGGAGAAATGAGGCAGAGTGGAGTGAGTGAAACTAGAACAATATCATATAGAAAAACAACTTTGAAAGATGTTAGATCTCTGATCAATGCAATGACAAATCACAATTCCAGGGGACCCAAGATGAAGCATGATACCTACCTCTTTTTTTAAATAGTATTTTATTTTCTTCCAATTTTATGTAAAGACAATTTTTAGCATTCATTTTTATAAGATTTTGTTTCTAAATTTTTCTCCCTTCCCTCCCTCCTCTCTTCCTAAGATGGTAAGCAATTTGATATGTTATATATGTGCAGTCATGTAAAACATATTTCCATATTAGTCACAGTTGTGAAAGAAGAAACAGACCAAAATTTAAAAAACACAAAAATAATAGAGTGAAAACAATATGCTTCAATCTATATTTGGAGTCCATCAGTTCTTTATCTGGATATGGATAGCATTTTCCTTCATGAATCCTTTGTAATTGTGTTGGACCATTGTGTTGCTGAGAAGAGTTGTCATTCATAGATGATCATCATACAATGTTGCTGTTACTATGTACAATGTTTTCTTTATTCTGCCCATTTCACTTTGCATTAGCTGGTATGTCTTTCCAGGTTTTTCTGAAATTTGCTTTCTCATTATTTCTTATTGTGCAATAGAATTCCATCACATTCATATACCACAACTTGTTCAGCCATTCCCCAGTTGATGGGATGCCACCCACTTTTTGCCAAAGTGATGATAGGCTTATAATATGGAATGAGATAATCATTTTTTGGACATGCTCAATCTAGGAATTTGTTTTAACTAGTTATGTATATTTATTATTAGGGTTTTCCCCTTTTAATTGTTTATTTTAGGAGGAGGGAATGAGAAGGGGAAAAACTAATGCAATTATATTTTTTAAAAGAAAAGTCAGAAACAAAAAAGTCAAAATTGTTAGCTCGGGAGTCAGTCTAGGCAGGAAGAGTTCTAGTAGTCAAGAGGAAATCATCTCTGGCAGTTGAGAAGAGTTAGTTCATCAGGAGGAGCAGTATGTTTTGCCTTCCCTCACCTTCCCTTGCCTTCGCTTCCCAATCCTCCTTTCTTTTCTTTTTCTTCCCTTTCTTTCATTCTTCTCCTCTCCTCTTCTTTACTCTCCTTTCCTTTCCCTGTCACTATCACTATCCATTCATTCATCTCCCCAGTTCTCTTACCTGTTCCACTGTATCCCTTCCCCTACAAAAAAAATATTTTGTTTTTCCCTAAGCAAAATAAATTCATACATCGGAATGTCTACATCTCACCTCTCACCTCTAATTCATTACTTCTCCTTCATCAGTCTTTTGTAGTTGTTACTGGTCATTACATTGACCAGAGTTCTTAACTCCTTTGAAGCTTTTTTCCCCCATATACATCCCCATATACTGTATAAATAGTTCTCTTGGTTCTACTTATTTCACTTTGTATCAAGTCTTCCAAAACTTCTCCAAATATATCCCTTTCATTATTATCAAGAACTTATTTTCATAACTGCTTATATGAGTTTAATGTAAAAAAAATATGAAGAATGCTGGCATTGGAGTTGGAAGACCTGGCTTTGAAGCCTTGATTACGTGACCTGTGTGAATTTCACAAATTTCACCTGTAGAAAGGAGACGGTACTTCCTACCTCACTGGGCTGGTGGGAGAAAAGCACTTTGTAAACCTTCAAATGAAATCTTAATATTAATGAATATTATCTATTGTTAACCTTTTTTACTCAACATTTTCAGGAAATGGTATTTTTGTTGTTACCGTTCAGTTGTGTCCAACTCTTTGGGACCTCATTTTGGGAGAAATTGTATATGCCCATACACAAAAAGAGTAAACTCTTAAATAAATCCATAAATATTAAATACCTACCATATATTAGGCACTGGGCTCAGTTCTGAGTACACAAGGAAAAAGTCAACAAAGGAATCAACCTATGCTCAGCCCACTCAGTGTCTTCCTGACCAACAATGGAAACTCACTCCCAGGCCACAGAAGTGTAAAGTTTTTTCATTTTTTCTTACCCAAAATCACCACATAGTTTCTACTCTGACTGTCCCTCTAAGTCACAATAATTATGCCTTTCTTCTGAGATGGCCATTTTTCACTAGCTTTAAGAGCTAACACTTGGGGTGGATTTGGTGGTAGGGCCCATGAATTTGAATTCCAGGTCTGCTACTTATTACCTGTATGACCTTGAGCAAACACTTGGCTTCTCCGGGTCTCAGTTTACTCATCTTTAAAATGAGGTTATTGGATTAAATGACCTCTAAGTTCCCTTCCAGCTCTAGCATGCATGATCCTATGCCCATGAAGGGACATGAGAAACGAATGAATAAATCCAGCCTGCATACTCTTGAACAAATTGCTTGGTAAGATTATGGAGCTGCATATGTGTATGATATTTTCTCAGGACACATGGTGGTTGTTAACGTGAATTTTCTTAGTTGGAAGAAGAAAGAAACCTTTCCCAGTTCTGTAGTTGGTAATAGAAAGGCAGGAAGGTGAAGAGTTCACAAATTGAAGAAACTGGGGGCAAATCTATGGTTCTTTTCCAATTTGTTGTTTTTGTCTTTTTCTTTAGAAGCTACTTAGCCAAAGTGTGAAAGATGAAAGACCACACAATATCACTGGACTGCGGCCTCTGCGGCAATATGCTGTGTCCATGCAATGCCGTGTGGACGATTCGGAGCTCTGGAGCAGCTGGAGCGAAGAGAGAATAGGGACAACGGAGGGGCTAGGCAAGCCGATCTTTTATTAACTACCATGTGTTTCAGTGACAAGAATGCAATACTAAGAGGCTGAAGACCAGGCTCTGAATCGCAGCTCTCTCACTTACCTCTGTGGCCTTGGATGTCTCTTCCTTTCTCTGATTCTACAAGTGTTTTATTTGGTTTATACCTTTATCTGGTTCTCAAGGAACTTTGATCAGACTTAATATATATATATATACAGTTGTTAGGTAGGTGAGGACACAAGATGACACAGATTTGGACGTGTGCATCTATATGAATGTTTTTTTAAAATTTTAAGCATTTAAAATGTATTTATTTATTTTTAGCTTTTGACATTCACTTTTATAAGATTTTGAGTTCTAAATTTTTTTCCCCTCACCTCTATCCTCCCCAAGACTGTGTGCAAGCTGGTATAGGCTATCCCTGTACAATCATATTAAACATATTTCCACATTAGTTATATTGTGAAAGAAGAAGCAGGAACAAAGGGAAAAACCATGAGAAAGAAGAAAACAAAAAAGAGAGAAAATTGTATGTTTCCATCTGCATTCAAACTCCATAGTACTTTCTCTGGATATGGGAAAGCATTTTCCATCATGAGTCTTTTGGAGTTGTTTTAGATCCTTGCATTGCTGAGAAGAGCTAAGTCTATCAAAGCTGGTCTTTGCAGTGTTGTTCTTACTGCGTACAATGTCCTCCTGGTTCTGTTCCCCTCATCCAGCATCAGTTGATGTAAGTCTTTCTAGGTTCTTCTGAAATCCTCTTGCTCATCATTTCTTGTAGAATACATTCATCTACCACAAGTTGTTCAACCATTCATCCCCCAGTTGATAGGCATCTTCTCAATTTCTAATTCTTTGCTACCACAAGAAGAGCTGTTATTGTGTGAAGTTTTTGAAAAGCTCATTTAGTAGGATAGAATTTAGTAGGTATATCAGTCTTAAATTTAAGCACAATTTTTTTTGTTTTACATGGAAGCATGGTATGATAAGTCTTGAGTCAGAAGACTTGGGTTCAAATCCAACTTTATTTGTATTCCCTGGGTGAAATAAGTCACAACCTCTTTAGGTCTCAGCTTCCTCAGCAATGAAATATAGACTTTGGACTAGTTGTCGCTAAAGTGTCTTTCACCTTTGAATCTATGATCCTATGATGTTATGATCCTAAAAATTAGATGGTGAAAGCATGGGTATGCTGCCATTCATCTGAAACATTTCTGAATGTTTTAGCAGACTGAAAGTTCAATAGGAATCAATAGTATTAGGCCTTATTATAAGAGGAACTGTAGCCTCCTCTTATTCTGTCTTGGTCTCAGCCTGTTTAAATCCATGGAATGGCTGTTAGTGTAGATGGCAGTGTAAAGATGGTTGTCTAAGAACTAAACGATCCATAACCAATCATGAAAATGGCACAAAAAATGGCATCCAGAAACCTAGGTCACAGAGATTCGAATCTTTCGGAAAGGGTTGACCCCAGCTTTCTGAGAAACATTTGCTTTGCCAAGAAACACAGAAGGGGCACATGAAGATTCAGACTAACAATGCCAAAACTGTCAAGGCCCAAGAAGAGGCCATCAAGGCCTTGAACACCAAGGCCTCTGAGGCCAAACTCCTCAGGCCTAAGATCCCCAAGGCACCTAGCATTCTGGCCCCAAGATGGCCACCAGCACCAAAAGCCTAGGCCCCAGGATTATGAAGCCTAACTCTAAGGTTGTCGGAACCACTGACTCTAAGTCTGCCAAGCCCACCAACCCCCAGGGTTACCAAGTCTGGCACCAAGGGCACCAAATCTGATCTTGAGGCCACCAAATCTCATCCTAAGGCAACCATGTCTGAAACAAAGGTCATCAAGTCTGATCCCAAGGTTACCAAGATTCTAAGGTCACAAAGCCCAGTGATTGAAAGGTTCCCAAGCCAACTGATCTCGTCTTTCAAGGCCACTGAGCCAATGAAGCTGGGTCTAAGGCTACCAGTCCCAAGCCTTCAAAATAGATGCTTCAAGACAGAAGGACTTGTTTAAACCCTAAACTACCACTTTTTCCTTGCAAGAGTATGATTTTTCACTATTTTGTAGAAATAAAGGAAATATGAGTCATAAGAAAAAAAAGAGAGGCATAATATTAAGGAGCGATCCTATTTTGTGCTACGCAAGGCAGATCACATCTGGAGTATTTTGTTCAATTCTGGGAACCACATTTAAGGAGGGACGATCATTTGTTGGAGTGCATTCAGGTAGGGTAACCAGGATCTTCAGGGCTCTTGAGTTCATGCCATTATGAGCACTGGTTGAAGGAAATGAGACTCTTGTCTGGAGAAGATTTAGGGAGAATATAGTAGAGATTTGAAGGATTATCACATGACAGGAGGGTTTGAACTCTCCTTGACACCAAAGGGTGGAAGTTGCAGAGAGGCAACTTTAGGCTTCATCTGAGGAAAAAATTCCTAGCAGTTAGTGCTGTCAAAAAATGGAAGGGGCTGCTCCTCCTCATCGGGGAATCCCATCTGGAAGCAATGTAGAGGGGATTCTCGTTCACATGCATGGAGAACTAGCTGGCCACTAACTTCTTTCCCTGACAGACTGAAGTCACTCTCATCTCTGCTCCTACGCTTCTGACTTTAGTCCCCTCAAATGCACAGACACAATGAAAAGCTTCCAAATGGCTTCCTCCTAGCAGCAGCCTGGTGCATTCTTTCTAGTCTTTCTCATGTACTGTAATTTCCTGCCCGACTTAATAGTTGATGAGGCAAGGGTATGTTTGGGAAGGCCATTCATCTCATACTTAGTTCATTTTTCACAGCTCCAAATTCCAGTTTGGACCTCTGGAGAGTCCTTGGACCAGCCCAGCCTGATGGAAGGAGGACAGTGCAACTGTTGTGGAAGGTAATGCTGCTCATATTCCATTCTGGGTTCCCCTAGAGTATTGGAACTTCATAATCTTTTTCATGTTCCCTTGCCCAAAAGGCTCCTGAAATCCTCCAAAGCTCACAATTGTTCTTCTAGCCAGAAGGAATTCTATCTACCCCTACACAGTACCCATGGGCACTGTGGGCAGTACCCATGATGTTGAAGAACCCATTTCATTCCATTCAACAGTGTAGCCCACAATTTATCTACCATAAACAAAGTCCTTGTTACAGTTTAGTGGTTCGCTAGTCACAGCCTCCTTGGGACCTCCCTCTACCTTTTAGTTTGAGAAGCACTGGTTTAGGAACACATGAATTGGTTGATCATTGGGAGTATTGGAAATATCACTCAGCTCTGTCTCTAAAAAGAACAATTCAAAACAAGTCATTCTTCTAGGGAAAGACCATGAGATAAGAGAGAAAAAATGTAACATCAGTGGAATAGAGGTGATAGAGAAAACTGATGAGGAGAAAGGACATGGTAGAGAGGTTACAAGAGAGAGAAGAGACAGGAAAGAGAGGAGACAGTGAAAAGAGGAGGCAGGAGAAAGGAAGAATGAGATAGAATAAACAAGAAGGAAGAGAGAAGACAGAGTAAGTGAGATGGGAGATGAAGACTTACTACTTATAGTCAGTAACGGAAAGTGAAGGGTAATGACAACTTTAACGGCTTCCCTGTACCACCCATGCTGTTGGGATGAGTAAAGGTCATCATTCAGTGGATGCTGCCACTTACTTTGATGAGTATAAAAATCTAATCCATGACGAGCATTCAGCATGATAGGAATATCATGGAGTCATGTATTGTAGAATTGGTCTATTGGGACCCTGGGATTTATGTGCACCGGCACAGAAGCAGCATTGTTGGGAAACCTCTAACTATTGAACAGCCCTGCTATTTCCTGTAAATTCGTGCTAACATGTGTGCCTATTTCAGGACAACATAAGGCTGAGAAAGAGCAAAGAAGGGCCAGACCCAGGTTGTGATGTAGATGATGTCCTTCTTTTTGTGTTTCCCTCTTTGTTTCTGCTTTAGTTTTGCCCTGGTGATTGCCTTCCTGTGTGGTATCCCTTGTTTGTCAAAACTGGCTTTTGTTTTCCATCACTGAAGGAACTTGATAGTGTGACAAATTGATCCTGGCTAATGAATTCATGTTATCCTTCCCAGGTGACATTGGTGCTTTTGAAATGTGGGGAGGAGGTCCTCTGATGACAGTGACTTAATGGCAAGGAGATTCTAATGTTGAGAATTTCAGATTTGTGTCAGGATGACCTGGGGGGAGAAAAAAATATCTCTAGGCAAGTGGGACTTCATGAGCCCTTCATTTATTTATAAATTTTTTTTAAAAAAATTCTGTACTTAACAAATGCCTCTATATACAAAATATAATAGAAAAAGTTGATTGTATATGAAACCATGAATTTCTCTTATGTACAACACAATTTGACTTTTTAAAAGCATGGGATAAATTCAGTGTGTAATTTCAAAACTGCCCTGCTTGTCTGTATTGTCTTCTGACCTTTCTTTATTCTTTTCTGTGCACTTTCTTTTAAATGTTTTAACGTCTTTACCTCTATTTGGCAATACTCTTAGCATCTGCCCTTCTCTAATTTCCTCCTCCCTCTACACACTGAAAAAAAGAAAAAGAATAGCCTTGAAATGAATAAGCATTGTTAAGCAAGGCAAATATACATTTTGGACATATGTATGTCCAAAACAATGTATATCTGATTCTATACCCTTCTATATTGCTTCAAGATGGGATTCCCCCATGAGGAGGGACAGCTCCTTCCATTTTTTGACAGCACTAAGTGCTAGGAATTTTTTCCTCACATCAAGCCTAAATTTGCCTCTCTGCAACTTCCATCCTTTGGTGTCAAGGAGAGCTCAAACCCTCCTGTCATGTGATAATTTTTCAAATCTCTACTACCTTCTCCCTAAATCTTCTCTAGACAAAATTTCCTTCAACCAGTGCTCATAATGGCATGAACTCAAGAGCCCTGAAGATCCTGGTTACCGTACTCTGAATGCACTCCAACATATAATTGTCCCTTCTTAAATGTGATGCCCTGAATTGAACAGAATACTCCAGATGTGATCTGACTTGGGTAGCACAAAATAGGACCACTCCTTGATAGTATGCCTCTCTTTTTTTGCGTGGATTAGCTCTGAAATCAATCTGTGCTTGGGACCTTCTGTAATATGGCTGGCCTAGGTCATCTTTAAGGTTATACAAGACTGAGGTAGTCCAGGGCCTCAACAGCATGCATTCCCATACCTTTGTGATTATGCCAACCTTTTGTGGGATCATTCAACCATTGGTGGGGGTAAAGCAGTGGGTGAAAGGAGGCTAGAGAGAAGGTGCTGTTAACATTGACCTAAGACTTATTAATTACTTTGGTTTCATGGTGGGTACCTTTAGATGTGGGGACTAAGACCCCTATAGCACTCACACGAATGGGGATACCCTCAAAGTGTCTTACAACCCTAAAAGGAATTGTGCTATATTTATTAACTAACACATTATGTTAATTAGTCTCAAAGGGTAGTTTCTTGATTATGGAATCATTCTCATAAATCCTTCATCATTCTCACCTCCCCTTTCACAGACTATCTATTTGTCACTGTTTTCAATGCCATTGGGCTCGATTTCTGGTAGTAGTTTCAGTATTATTTGTGCCTAGGAGGCAGAAGTGGAACCAAACGTAAGGAAAACACATGGCTACAACATCTGGTACTTTCCAGAAAATGATGCTACTGCTAAAAAAAAAGAGACCACAGCCAATCAACAGTTCAGATTCCATCTAGGAAGTGGTGCCTACCTGGTGTCTGTGGCGTACTACACATCTGATGGCTTATCTCCAGAGGCGACACTCAGAATACCAGCTGTTCATGAAAAACGTATGTTATTTATATGTAGAATAAAAAATACTTTCCTGACTCTTGAACCATCAAAATAGCCACAGCAGAGGGAATTTATACTTAAATGTATAAAAATTTATCTATTCCCCAGAAAAAAATGGGAATGAAAAGTCTTGGGGGCATTAAGGATGGGGAAGAGAAGAGTTATAATTGCTGTTCAGTCATTTCAGTTGTGTCCAACTCTTCATGACCCCATTTGGAGTTTTCTTGGCAAAGATATTGGAGTGGTTTGCCATTTTCTTCTCTAGCTTATTTTGTAGATGAGGAAACTGAGGCAAATAGAGTTAAGTGACTTGCCTAGAGCCACACAGCTAGTAAGAGTCTGAGGCCAGGTTTGAACTTGGGAAGATGAGTTTTCCTGACTCCAGGCTCAGCACTATCCACAGCATCATCTAGTTGCTAAGAGTTATGATTGGTGAGGGCTAATTTCTAAGTACAGTGACATCTGGATGACTGCCTAGATGGAGGAGCCGATTGGTACACACCCTCAAAAGATACTGAAAATGACTTCATGATGGGGAGACTTCTGATTACAAAGCTAGCAAGAAGGATATACAGAATTGGCTAGAAATTAGCAACCATTTCCATTAATCTAATTCAGGTTTTTCTGATCCATCCCCCACACTCCTGCAGTCTAGTACTCTGCTAATCAAAAGCAGCAAGTTAGACATTGACCTAGTGCTGAGCTGATCAGAGCTAGGAACAGAGATCTGAGGATTTAGGGAGCAGCTAGGTGGTGCAGTGGATAAAGCACTGGGCCTGGAGTCAGGAAGACCTGAGTTAAAATCTGACCTTAGGTACTTATTAGCTGTGGGACCCTGGGCAAGTCACTTAACCTTGTTGGCCTCAGTTTCCTCATCTGTAAAGTGAGCTAGGGAAGGAAATGGCAAACCATTCTAGCGTCTTTGTCAAGAAAACCCCAAATGGGGTCATGAAGAGTGAGACATGACTGAACAGAGAAAAATAGGATATAGGCCTCTAGAGATGATTTATGAACTAGGAATCTGATAGACAGCTATCTTTTAGACTTTTGGAATGAAGATCCAATTTATCAAAATATATTATATTAAAATACATGTATAAATTATATATAATGATATATTGAAATATACAAATGTTTTATAATAATAATAGTAATGTAGCTAACAATTATTTAGTGCTTACTATGTGCCAGTTACTGTGTGAAGCTCTTTATAATTATTATCTCCTTTTATCCTCACAAAACCATGGGAGTTTGGTGCTATTATTACCCCAATTTTACAGATGAAGAAACTGAGGCAAGCAGAGGTTAAGTGACTTGCCTAAGGTCATACAGCTAGTAAGAATTTGTCCAGATATTTGACCCTTTTCAATTATAAGGGTCCAGTAGTATTGGCAGTCCTATCCTTTCTCTGGCTACTGTATTATTCACCCAATACCAGGGAGTGAGTGCAATGGGTCAACACCAATCTCTAGGATTCTCAAATAGCTTTAACCTCTATTCCCCGATTCTACTCTTTTGAAGATGGTAGCTGTTGGCCTCTAGAGTGATGTTTATCCAGTGAGAATCTTGACTCAAGCTACTACCCACTGGGAAAACACTTTCTTCCTTTTCTTACTGTATTTTCATTCAATAGATCCCTTATTAATGGTACACTGGGGATGTCCATATGCATGACTTAACTATATAGTTTTTTAAAAATTCATGACTGCTGTGTAACCTTGGACAAGTCACTTAACTCTGATTGTCTCGCCAAAAAAAGAGAAAAAAAGAAAAAAGATTTAACTCTTAAAAAAATAAAATTCATGACTAATGAAGTAGAAGAAATGTAATCAAAATGTAATCTGTAATGGAGGACTGGCCAATGAGAGCCCCAGCCCTTATGAGAATGAGCATTATTCTTGACTTAATGCAGTTCCCTACATAGACTTTGGAACATGAATTTTGTAACATGAACTTTGTAACATGGATAGGCATTACAACATGACTGTTTCTAATCCGCTTACCAAAAATGGAGGAAAGGTTTTTCAAAAGGCTTCTGAAATGGCTTGACCTTATTCTTTTTCTGTTTCCTGGCTGTGTTTAAGTAGTGTGAACTAATATAGACCTCCAAGAGGTAGAGGTATGACCCTCTCTCACTCAGAGATAGTATGAAGCTGCAAACATGTGACTCTACTGTTTCTGACAGAAATGAAATATTGAAGATGATTGAAATCTCATGAGCTTCAAAAGGGTGAAAGTCCACACTAGAGTTTGTCATCATCTGAGCCCCGAGGACCAACCAGAACTTTGAGGGAGAGAGAACCTCATTTGTCAGGACAAGTAGAAGTTGTGTTAAAGTCCCTCATGAAGTCCCTCTAGTTCATTATTAAATGAGTTAGAAATGGACTCTCATCTGGGACAAATATCAGGCCCTTCACATTTGCAAGAACCCAATGGAGAGAATCTCCATATGGGACTCTCTTTATTGGATTTTCTAGCTTTCAGGACCCCTTGGTAGCTCTAATGCTGTTTTCTGGATACTCCATTCGATTATGTTCTCCCTAATATCAATAGCAATTTATAGTTAACATTTTCTTTATATCATCAATACTCTTCAATGATTACTATCCCAATCAATTAATCAATCAGTAAACATTTATTAAGCTCCTACTATGTACCAGGCACTGTGTTAAGCACTGATGATACAAAAAGAGGCAAAAGCCATCTCTCTGCTCAAGGAGTTTATAATCTAATAAGGAAAACAACATGCAAACAGATATGTACAAAGCAAACTATATAAAGGAAAAATGGAATAGTTAATGGAGGGAAGGCACTAGAATTAAGAAGGGTTGGGGAAAGCTTTCAGTAAAAGAAGGGATTTTAGTTGGGAATTAAAGGAAGCTATAGAGGTATGTTTTAAACAATTAAATCAAATTAATTTTATCAAGGGATTTTACTGAGATGTTATAACAAGAATAGAAGTATAAACTCTTTTCTCAGACTACGATACATTCTCCTGATACCACGTTGGTGTCTGGGTCCAATATTAAAGTGTTTACTACAAAACATTTACTTCACCATTTTTTTCCTTCCTGATTGTGGCATAGATGATAAATGAAATCCCTTCAAATAATGATATGTCAGCAGCTTGGTCCAATTCACTGCTGAGTTGGATCATGTGGATCATGTAGGGCATGGATCAACCACCTAGAGATTGTGAGGATGACAAACTCTAGGTTGGACTTCTGATATTTCAAAGTTCACAAAGTCACATCTATCTTCAATATTCTTTTACCCTTCTCAGCAACTGTAGGGTCATATGTTTGTGGCTTTGTACAGGTGCTTCATTTCAGCCAAGAAACACCGCTGAACACATCTCAGGACCCAGTGTTATTACCTTGGGACAGACATGAGGTTTGGTCAAGACCCAAATGGGGAAGAATTTCCCAAGTTGCCAAAGTAATGACCAGGTTCCCTGAAACACTAGAGCCCTGATGACCTTTAACTGAGCCAAGTAGAATCTACCCACTCAATGCATGAGGTTCTTTCACATGATTTGTGGATGTAGTACCTGCTTTCCACCATCCCTTGGTCACGATGTGGAACTTGGCATCTTAGATCTTCTACCTCTTTTATAGAGGTTCAAAACTAGTACTTGTGTAGACAAATGAATGGGTGAGGTCAGGACCTGGCAGAGCAAGGAGTACAGGAGCATATTTAGGGGTTGGCAGCGCCATAGTGGTGTTCTATAAACAGGACTCTCAGCTTCCTCTATAATGGAGTGTGTTTATCATCCTGAAAGAACCTGTGTATTCACATCTAGATCCCTCTTTCTCTTATAGGATAAACATGGGTTAGTGAGTAAGTCTAAGTCTAAGGCTTCCTCTGGATGTGGTTGGTGGAACATGTATAGCTTTAGCAGGAAGTCAAGTTGGATGTTTTCTAGTGGAGGGTCCTCAGAGTCCATGGTGGGGACAGGGTTGTTTGGAGGAGGGACTTTGATTCCAGGGGCCAGTGAGTGCTTCTAGTCTCTTCTTTCTGCCCTCGTGGAATGTTTTCAATAGAAAATCATTCTTACTGTTCAGAGCACAGCTTGAATGTGAGGCCATACGTACATATTCTCTCCTAAAGAGGCACACAAAGTCTGACTCTAGAACTGGCTTACTGCTGAACCAGCAAACAACATGTGCATTTACAGGATGGATATGTAGCTTTTGTGGTGAGTAGCTGGTTAGCAGAGCCAGGCCTCTGCCTTATCTAAATAAGATCCTGATTTATCCGAGGACAGGAAACCATGTGGTTCTTTATGTAGGACTGGCCTTAGGTGGCTACCCAAATACCTACCTGATGATTTTAGCGTCACCTAGAAGTTCCCTTTGGATTTCAGCTTTCCTCCTCTTCATGATGCCTGGAATCCTAACATTAGAAATTTGATGCTTTCACTTAGGGCTTCCCCCCACTTATCCATTAAAATAAGGTGGGATTCGAGAGGCTTTAAAGGACTTTCATTCCAAACATCTTCATACCCACCCTCCCAGGAGGGCAACACATTAAACTTTATAAGACATTTCTACTTTAATGTGAATGGAGCATTAGATACTTTCCTAAGACCTAGTTCTACTAGGAGGATGGGGAGAAGGCATGAGAAAAAGAGAGCTGGGGAGAGACAGGTTAGGGTAGAGAATACGAGTGGTGCCTTTTAGGGGGTAAAGAGGGAACAAAGAAGGGAGATTGGGATGCTTGAATACCTGTTTTAACTATTTAATAGTTTTTCTGCCTGCATTTGGACTTTCCTCCTTCCCTGATGTCTCATGTCTTCTGGTTTGTGCAAAGCATGCTTTGGGGTGTGCTATTTGATGCTGAACAAGTGATGCTTTAGAAGGCTGACACTGTTTGAGTTTTCTTGTGTTTAGCTCTCCAGTGCATTGAAGCCATGAAGGTGAACCAATCTCAGGATCATCTGGAGATGGAGTGGCAGACCTCAGATGCAGACATTGACAGATGGGTAATTGAGTGGTACCCAGATTTAGAGATGGAGAATTTGAAGAGATCCTGGGAATTTGTCTCACAGACCAGGAATTGGACAATAAGGGCAGGTAACCAAAGCCTCACTCTTCAGTTCCTTGTGCAGGTTGTTACTTAATTGTAAAAATTAAAAAAAGACTTGAACTTTGTCTGCAAAAAATTTAAATGTTGTTATCTGTGCAACAGCAAAGAGTTGTGAATGCGGTCTGTTTTTACTTCTTGAAGGCTAAGCCAATAGAGATCTGGGGAGAGTTCATTTGTACTATGTCTGCTGATGAAAAGGGTTTGAAGCAAATTTTATTTCACCTTCACTTGGAGGTTCTGCCCTCCCTATGCCAGAAATGGGAGGAAGGGTAGGGAGTAAGTAAGTACCTGTTACGTGCAAGGCACTATGCTAAGCATTTTACAAATATTGTCTCCTTCGATCCTCACAACAACCCTTCATGAAAGGTGCTATTATTATCCCCCATTTTACAATTGAGGAAACTGAGGCAAATAGAGGTTAATGACTTGTCTATGGTTACACAGCTAGTAAATATCTGATTTGCACCTTTATCTTCTGGACTCCAGGCCTGGTGCTCCATCCACTGTGCTACCTAGCTGCCAATGGAGAGGGAAGAGCCTCCAGGAACCAGGACAGTATTTGCTGGGAACAGGGCTGCTAATCTGGAGCTCATCAGACATTTGCATTAAACCTGACTGTCCAACTAAAGCCAATGAAATCACTGATCTTGTCTAGGAGGGAGGAAGATGAAGATAGGACCTCATCCGCCTATCCCATGGTTACTACGTTGTTAATCAAAGGATTAGTTTTGAGGCTGTGAGAGCTATTATCTGATGTTAGAATTGTAGGAGTTGAAGTAGCTTAGAAATGATTTAATTTGACAACCCCTCCAATTTAGAGGTGAATAAACTGAGACCTTAAAACCAAATCCATGATTAAATGGGTCATTCTTGTTCTGAGTGGGTTCTTTCGGTCTGAGAACTCTTAGCTTTCCCTTCTTAAATGGAGAACATTTTTAATCACTGAAGAAATAAGAAGTCTCTTTGCCAGGTACAAGGTTTCATCCATTTCCATTAGTAAAACAGTTTATCAGAAAATCAGCCATGGGACAGAGCGTTTCCAGAAAGAGCTAGAAAAGACCTCAGAACCCATCTTTAAAGCAAACAAACTGTCTGTTTAGAAGTGTGTATGTGTGTGTGTGTGTGTGTGTGTGTGTATAGGCATATAGATAGATATGTATATATCTATATACATATATATGTATGCACATGTATTCATGTATAATAAGGGATAGGGACAAGATCTGTGATTTAATTGGTGTAAGGAACCTTAGATGGTTACCAGTGCAGGTTACCATTTTCTCTGTAAATTATAATCTGAGAGAGTTCCCTGGCTTCCTCACTGTGAGGTTAAGTGATCTGTCCATGGTCAGGGATACCACCTAGTATACATCAGAAGCAAACTTGACTTCGTTATTTCTTGATTCCAAGGCAGTCTCTCCATCTACTATGCCATGTTTCCTTTCCTATTAAATCTAGTAAACATAAACACAAACAAATAGTCAAATGAACAGAAGTAAGAAGTGGGATCTTTTATAAAACCCTTATCATTTATTGGGAATACAACCAAATGAATTAATTGACAACACCAAGCAATAGATGCATCAGGCTCAACCTGAAGATCTTCTACCCTAGGCAGCCAGGTAGTGTGTTGGATATGGAGTTGTGATGATCTGAGTTCAAACTTTTACTAGCTGAGTGACTTTGGGCAAGTCACTTAAATTCTGTCTGCCTCAGTTTCTTCAAGTGTAAATAATGGCAACTATCTCCCAGTGTTGTTGTAAGGATAAAATGAGATAATATTTGTAAAGTGTTTTGTAATCCTATATATAAATGTAACACTATAAAAATGCCATAATAATATACAAAGGTAATTGACATAATATGCATTATATAATTATTATAATATAATTCATGTAATGATTCATATAATTTGTTATTATTATTAGTACTGCTACCCTTAAAATGCATCAAGTCCAATCCCCATAGTCAGCCCAGGAGGAAAATGAAGGTCAGGAAGGTTTAGATGATTTTGCCCAAGGTCATTAACATCAGTAGCACAACTACTCTGTCTCCTGACTTCTGGTAAAGGATACTCTCTGTTCAGCCACACTGTGGGCTTACATGTGTGTTTTTCTTTTTGCAGACAATTTTGAACCTTTCCAGTGTTACAACATCTCGGTGTATCCGGTGGTGGGAGTTGATGTTGGAGTTCCCCATTCCATCCAGGCTTACTTCAAAGAAGGGAGTATGTATGAACAGTACAGCACCTCTGGCATTTGTAGGGGTCAAAGTGTATCCTAGACCCTTTCAAGAAGGGATCAAGGAAGGCACCCTCCATAGTTCAGTCATTACTTCTTCTCTGCTTGGCCTTCCACACTGTGAGCATGGATTGAACAATCCATGTCAGATAAAACAATGTGGTCAGTCCTATGCTTTAGGATGGTTAATTTGGCCTCTGTGTGGAGGATGGGCTGGAGATGAAGGAGATAGTCTCAGGATGGATTTTTACAGGAGAGATGCTCTCAGAGGTAGAAGGAACAGAATGAGATGAGGATCAGAGGAAAGAAAACATAGGATATTGTTGTGGAGCTGTGAAGGGTTTATTTTGGCTAAGCACTTCTGTGGAGGAGAAGTAGGAGATGAGACTGGAAAGGTTGTTTGGGACCATATTATGAAGGGTCTTGAATATCAGATTGGGTTTCAATTTTAGCAGGTAAAGACGAGCCTTTGAAACTTTTTGAGTAGGGGAGTGGCATGATTGGGTCTATTTTTTAAAGTGAAACTTAAAACATTAGTTGTTTTGGAACCAGAGCATTATTATAGACAAAACTATACACATATTCTCCCAAATATAACACTGATCTTTGAATTTAAGAACAATCTTTTTAAAATAGCCGTAGCTATACAAAACAGTCAACCTTCAAATGACACGAAATGAAAAGCTATAAAAATATAAAGAATATATATGTATGTATATATACATAATACATACATACACACGCACATATATGAAATTAAAACCACATGGGCTCAAGAAGTACCTTTCATTCCCATCATCCCATTTACTCTAAGGTTTTCAATGATCCTACAGAAGACAAGTTTGCATCCTCAAACTCTTATTTAATTATGAAAAGCACTCATTTTATCTATCTGCATAATTATCCATATACAACTAAATATAAAAGAATAGTAGCAGGTTAATAACCTGTCTCCAGACCATTTCTATCTGCACTTCATTGAACAGGATGAGAAGAATGAGATGATGGTCATTGATGATGATGATGTAGATAATTAGGAAAGGCCAACACTAAGTATATGCCACTAGTCTTATTGAGTGTAACCAATCTGGTTATCTCTGGATGGAGCCTATGAAATGACCAAGGTCCAAGAGTGGAACCCAAAGACCTTCCATGGGTAACATCCACATTAATTCGAATGATAATATATCAACAAAGAAGAGTCAAAAAATGACCAAGTCTTGTGAGTCTGTTTATAGAAGCAGAAATTGACCAGGTCATTGCTACTAGAAATTATATTTTTATATATTATATCTTTATTAGAAGCCCAGACTTACACATCAGTGTTATGTCAGTGCATCTTATGTGGTAACAGGATGAAGCATAATGTCATCCTTATTATCCTGTCTTCTACTGATGTTGTCTCAAAGATGCTTTGAATGAGCCTATAACCCAACATGCTTATTTAGTTGTTTTTTTTAAACAAAGCAGTCATTGTATCCTTCTGCACGAAAATCTGCTGAACATTAAGCCTAAAATAACAGTAGTAGGACACAAGCATTTACATAGCATCTACTATGTGTCAGGCACCGTGTTAATCACTTTACAAATATTTGATCGTATTCATTTCATCTTCACAATAACCCCTGGAAAGTAAGTGCTATTATTATGAGCATTTTACAGATAAGGAAACTGAGGCAGACAGAGGTTAAGTGACTTAGCTAGTAAGTGTCTGAGGTCAGATTTGAACTCAGGTCTCCCTGACTCCAGGCCTGGCCCTCTATTCATTGTGCCACCTCACTGCCAGGACCATTTCTATATGAACTATGCCAACTAGAAGATAAGAAGGATGGCCATCATGATTATTATTTTAACAACTGTAATGATAGAAATTCTGCAACATATCATCACAGGACACTAAAAACAGCACTTTACATACATCTAGAAAGACACTGTCAAGTAGCCAGAATTATGTGCCATAAGCTCATTATTCTTCATAAATGAATACAGGACAAATCCTCTATTACAAACATTCTCCCTCCTTTTCAGTATCCTTGAGAGCTGAACTGTCTTGAAACTAGAGCATTATTAACATACTAGCAGTACCCTATAATTGCCTAGATAAGACTTTGACTCACAGGAACTTGAAAACGACATTTTTAATAGCTATCAGCATACTGAACATTTAAACTTGAAACTATGGGAAGCAAAATGTTTTCAAAACATAGAGATCTAGCAGAAGAAACTGAAACCATGTGAGAATACGAAGAAGCCTATGTAATCTTTGTCACCCTGTCTACTACAGGAATCATGCCAGTTGCTTTTGGTGAGTCTACAGAAGATGATGATCTAGCATCCCAATACTTTCATTCAATTACCAAAAAAACCCAAAACAAAACAAAACATTTTATTGACCTGCACAATTGTCTGGTGAACAGTGTCCCAGGACCATTTCCATCTCAATTACACCAAACATTAAGATAAGAATGAAATAATAACAGAAGAATTATAAGAATTTATTGTCAATTCATTCACTATGGAATGAGATGCCCCAAATTAATGGTGTCAAACTGATGGAAATGGGGCCACTAAACCATACACAAGGGTCCTGGCTGGCTGCATATTGGCTTAGAAAGCCACACATTAACATTTGCTGTGTTCTATTGTATTTTTATTTATTTTGTTCAATATTTCTCAGTTACATTTCAGTCTAGTTAAAACAGCATTTGGGAATGTTACAGGCCTGTGACCAGTGTGTTTGACACTTTTTCCCCTAAACACTATAGCATTTATATTGCCTTTGCTGTTACAAAGCTTTTGACTCAGTTCCACAGTCATGTTTTATTCATGTATTGCAAATATATAAAATAGAACCAACTATATCAAGGATGCTAGAATACTTGATGGCCACATGGAAAATTGTTCTCATAAAATATACCACCAACGCAATAATGCCAAGAACAATTGATATCAACCATGGAATTCTCAGGGAAAGAGTTTAAGTTCACTATGTTTCTGCCTAGCTTTAAACCCATTATGATCTTCATTAAATGAAACTGAATATGGTTTCCAGATTAAAGAATGAATCAATCAAAAATACCTTGTTGATTATGAATGATATTAACTTAATATAGCTCCACCAAAAACCATATTGAACACCTTATACATCTTGTAGAATCTTTCTCCAATATTGTTGAAATGTCATTTAGACTCAATAAATGTAAAATTGTTTTTATATATACCAAAGAAAAATAGAGACTACAGGCTTTAACTTCAATATGAAGATCATATTGAATACATAGATGAAGGCAATACTTCCAAATCCCTTGGTCTCCTCCACATAAAACACTTTGAACATAAAAGGTACCAAGGAGAAGGGCATGGCTGAATATGTGAAGGGACTGACTGGTGTCAACCTGAAAGTTTGGTTACAAAAAGGCAAACAAGCTAAATGCATACTGTTTATTCCCTTAAAGCTAGCAGTTACTTGATCATGGAGCCAGAATAAAATTCTGGCTGACTAATACAAGAATGACCAGGCTTAAAATCTGTTTATGACAACCCAAGGGGGTCTGTGTCCTTCAGATTTATGGTCTCCATGAGTGATTAACTAGACCATGAGAAAGGAATTTCTTAATTGCATAGGTTGTAAATACAATAAGATAACAGAACTGACAAAGTCTCAATTGAAATTATGACCCAAGGTATCTGTGTTTTCTTTACCATTAACATGCCATAACATAGTATATGTCCACAAAATATTAAGATATGGAAAATGTCCCATTATTCAAGATAGTGTCTTGGGCTAAGGGTCTCGTAAGGAATGCTAAGTCAGCCCCATCTGGCTTTGTTGACATAGAAAGAGATATTCTCTGAGTTTACTTCAGAGAACAAAGACACTGTTGGGTCCAGGTTCTTCTTAATTCAAGCTCTGGCCCTTACTAAAGTCCAAAATTTACATTAAATGATTATCACTGGTATCCTGAAATTTAAGCTGGACGAGAACATAATTAAAACAATTGCCATTAACACAGAACCAAGCTTAATGTGTACTTATGGAACTGTCAAATAGACCAAAACAGATTTGGAAAGTATTACTAAAATAACTCATATAAATTTTTGATTTATTTATTATTATTTATTTGTTTTCATTTTTCTGCAATCACTTACATAAGTTTTAGATTGTCTCCCCTTCCCTCTTCCTCCCTCCCCTTTCTCCCCAAGACATCATGCAATCTTATATGTAACCCATATAATTTTAACAAAAAGCACAGTCCATTTCTTTAAGGCATCTAAAGAAAGAATAACACGTTCTCAAGATGATAAACACTCAGAGTCCATTAGAGACCTTTTCTCTTTGAACTTCATTAAAGATGAGAAGAAATATAAGAACAATAATAGAAACTGTGCAACATAACACTCCTAAAGGCCATAAAGGTTTGCTTGTTTTTCAGTCATCTCTGACTCGTTATGACCCCCTTTTGAGATTTTCTTGGCAAAGATACTGTAGTTGTTTGCTATTTCTTTCCCCAGTTCATTTTACAGATGAGAAAACTGAAAACAATAGGGTTAAGTGACTTGCCCAGGATCACACTGCTAGTAAGTGACAGAGGCTGGATTTAAACTCAGGAAGATGAATCATCCTGACTCCAGGCCTGGCATTTTATCCATTGTGCCACCTAGCTGGTCATAAAAGTTTAGCATTTAACAAATGCCTTGGAAAGACATGATCAAGTAGTCAAAATTATAGATCAAGAAGATATCGGGCCCCAAATCTACAGAAATACTTTGGAATAGACATTACCTCACCGCACAGGTAAAGATTGCACATTATGGGATTTGTCAAATGCAATTGAAAATAGGACCTTATGAAATAGAATCTAAGATCCCAAATTTGGATTCTAAAGATTCTCCATGGACAACATCTGCACAAACTCAGCCAGCAAAATACTGATGAAGAAAAGCCAGAAAAAATGGAAGAATCATATGGATTTGTTGTGGAAATGAAGAAATTTGTCTTGGCAATTCAGGACAAGGTCATTGCCATCAGAACTTACAGAAAAAATTTCCATAGGGAGCACAACACTTACCCAATAGCTAGCAAGATTTGACCCAGTGGCTAGAATTATAGATGAGAAGCTTACTATCTCTCATGGGCTGCCAAATAGCAAATCACCATGTTGAACATATATACCTGAAAATATCACAGACTGAGCTGTTGCCCACAATTGACCAGACATAATTTTGATCCATAAAACCTTAACAACATTTTAAATAGATGTTGCCATACTGCATACTCATAATCTCCAAGCTGCATGGAATAAAAAAAAAAATCTTTCAAACTATAGAGACATAGCTGAGGCTAAGAGGGGATGAATGACTGTCCCATGGTCATGTAGCTACTAGACATGAACCTGAGTGATGGAACCAAGGCTTCCTGACTACAGCTCTGGCACCATTGTCATACAGCTTTAATCCAATCTAAGTTGAGTGTTCATCACAAGTTGTTTTTTTTTTTTTTCGCTTGAGAGTGGGGCTGCAGATATGGTAGAAAGTCTGATGGTAAATGAGTACTCACTGTTTATCTTCCTGTCTTTTTAAAAGTCCCATTAGAAGGTCCACTGGCTAAGGCTCAAAACATCAACACTCAGAGAGCTACAATAAAATGGGAAGAGATCCCCAAGATCCAGAGAAGGGGCTTCATCAGGAACTACACAGTGTTTTATAAATCTGATCATGGAGAAGAATTTGGTAAGTGTACATATGGCTCAACTGAAAAAAAATCTTTTTTTAAAATCTCAATCAACTAGTATGACTAAGTCAACCACAGTAGCCACATTGATCTCTGTCCTTGGCAATGGGCTTTCTTAGTGGAGGTCTGTTTCCTGGAAGACATACAAACCTCCTCCTTCAGCTAATTCATTTCAGTTTAAGCTCAGTGAATATTGAGCGATGTGCCGGGTGCTGTGCTAGGTAGGCACTGTAGGGAACAGAAAGTTCCCTACACTGATCTTGCCCATAGGTCCTTGTATTAGAGTAGATAGGCTATGACATTGACAAGATTAAGTAAAATCTGAGATAGAATACAAGATTCCTTTGAAGACAACTGAAAAGGAATTTTTTTTTTTTGGATGAACAGACTTAAAGCTGAATTGGGTTAAGGGAGTGGGACTTGGGTACATGGAGCAGAAATATTGATCATTTTCTTCTTTCCACATTCTATCCACCTGAACTCTCTAGTTGCCTCCTTTTCTTTTCAGGAATTCTCTTTTCTTGTCTCCACTCTAATCTCCCTCTACTCCAAAATCTCTAAGGCCGAGTTGGAAATCTGGGAAATTGGGGAATATAGAAGAAAGATGAGGTGACCTGGTTTAGAATCTAGAGTGCCCATGTTCCTGATTTAGTCATCAAAACATTCCATTATCAGGATCCCTGGAAGAGTGTCAGATGAGACTTTAAAATCCTTGGGCCTAACTTAAAAAATTATCATATCTTTTCTTACAGCAAGGACAGTCAATGCTAATATCTTGCAATGTGAACTGGAGCCCCTGGAAAGAAACACTCAGTACACCGTCAAGGTCATGGCCAACACCTTGGCCGGAGGCAAGAATGGAACAAGTTTCAATTTCAGGACGTTATCTATGGGTGAGTAACGGTCAAAGACTGTGCTACTGGATGGTGACTGTGTTTCTTCCCAACAATATTTGCTTAGTCTGGGATTTCTTTAAGTTGATCCTATGATAATTACCTTTGAACAAGACAAGAAAAAAAGAAAACAAAGGATAAGGGCTGTTTTTTTTTTTTTAATATGGAAAGCACTGTAGTGCATCCTATATGCTGAATGGGTTGCAGAAAAATGGCATACTGTTATGGAGACAATTATTATTAAGAGAGAACTGGAAAATTTAGAATTCACTTGGGAGTTAACAGTCATTCTGATATGTCCTGAGCTCAAAGGCTAGATTCTCTTTATGCCCCAAATCAGACTGAGCGAGAGTGGCCATTCTTAATATCAGTCTTAATAACAAATCAGACCTCAAGATTATCACCAAGTCACAAACACAGATTCTAACATCTAAAAGAACCCTTTGCTTATCATAGAATCAAGAGCTAATAAGACCCTTAGAGGTCATCTAGTTTGACTCCCTCATTTTACAAATGAGATAACTGACAGCCTAGGAAGGACAAAGTGATTTGCTTACAATTAGAGCTAGGAAGTAATGGAGACAGGCCTTCAATCCTGATCCCCTAACTCCAATTCCTGACATCATACAACCTGAGTCACAAAATGCACCTAATTTAAGTCATGGTTGATTTTTTTTTGATAAAACCATACAAAATGGTCCATCAGTTCTACAAATAAGAATGGAGAATGTAAAACTCTATCCAATAAAAATAGTAAATCATTCAGAACAAATATACTTCATTTTCATCTTCTTGCTGACAACAAGGAGACAGAACTGAAAGAGAAGAAAGGATAAAAGGGAGGGGTCAGGCAACATCACTGTATGCCATTTCTTAAGAGACCAAGTTCTAATTCATTTATTAACATTAGACCTTAAAGATGCAACTACCTAGATGAAAAGAAATGGGTAAATATTGCTGGCCTTTATTGCTTAAAAATGTTTTTAATTCCTGCCCAAAGCTTGGGAATACTAAAACTCTCATTTTCTCATTTTCATTGGAGAAAACCTTTTTAATCTACTCTGTAAATAAGGAGGTTACATCTGTTTTTACTGGGGGAAAATGTTTCTTGTTTTCATGCAGCAACATGCCCTGTCTTGTGGCAATTTAGGGAATTTCTGTATTGTTGTTTATACCGGTTTTTAAAAAATTGTGATCCTAACAGACATCACCATACATGATCATTTCCATAAACAAAGCAGAAACAGAAAAAGAGAGCTGTATGCATTTCAATTATTTATAGCCAGCATTTAGAAAAAAGAATATAATACATTGAATATCGTCCTACTTGTCTGTTTGCTAAAGACAGTTACAGACAATTTTGTATTTGCTCAATTGTAGGCAAACATGGGATCCATTTTTGGTGTTTCTACTGAGTGCCAGATGAAATTAAGCTGAAGAACTACTCCAGTTCAGGCCTCGATTTGACTAATTTAGCTAGGCTTGGTTGACAATGTTACATATCATGAAAGATGGTTAACAAGTGACATATATTAGTTTAACTAATGGGATCACCCCTACAGACCAGCCCTCCTGGGAGGACGGGCTTTACTAAAGAAGCAAAGAAACTGTCTTTGTGATTAAATAATTGTTCTCCTTTTCTTACAGGTATAATTGAGATTGTGTTTTTAGCCTCTGTCGTTGGAAGTAGTCTTGTTTTCCTTTGTATCTTGGTGATGGTGTGTAATCTTGCCAAACCCAAGTAAGTATTTATGTGTGTTTGGCAAATGGAGAAGAGGGAGTGGTGTAAGGAAATCATTTGTCATCATTTTAATTAGAAAATTTCACCAGAAGCTTAACTAGACAAGAAGAAATTGGTTCAGCCACAGGCCTTTTTTTTTTTGGATGTGCTATAACAATTTCTGTTTTTTAAAAAACTATTTTGCACTTGAAAGCACCAATAGACATGAATATTTCAGTGAATAAGCATCTGTTTTCTCTCCTTACCTCTCTCCTCCATTAACAAAAGAAGAACAAATACGCAGAGCTCTACCAAATTTTTAAACAAATATACATAGTAAAACCAAACAAATTCCTGCATTGGCTGTGTGGAAATATCAGTGTCTCATTCTGCATCCTGAGTGTATCACTTCTCAGTCAGGAACAAACTTCATCACTGAAAGTTATTAAGCTGTGCATACCCTCTGACTCAGAGCTCTGATCAAAGACAGTGGGAAATGACTAATAGGTACAAAAGTATTTATCGCTGCTCTTTTTGTGGTGACAAAGAACTCGAAACTAAGAGGTGCCCAAAGAGAAAATGGCTGAACACATGATGGTATATTAATGGAATGGAACATGAACATTTCTGTATACCAAGAATAAGAGGAAGAAGGATGCATATGAAATGGCAACATTTTATTATGTACAGCTTGGTTTTTTTTGGAGGTACATAACAAATTCAGCACATTAGTTTTAGAGCTGTCCTGCTGCCTAACACAGCCCTCTCTAAGGGTCAAGGAAGCCCTTGGGGGTTCACCCTTTGCTGTTCTGACCACCTGGGTGATGAAGAAAAGGCCACGGATGCCCTCAGATCTCTAGAGATGAGTATTTCACAGGGACCACAGAAGCATTGACCCCTTTCCTAAATTACTAATGTGAATTAACGTGGGGTACAGAGACAAGAAAGGGTAGGATGTTTTCAAGAGTGAGGCAGGACACTGACAAGTCCAGGCTGAGACTTGAAAAATTCATTTACTTGAAAATATTTATAGATTATAATTTTAATTCCTCTATGCAACATGACTAATGTGAAAATATGCTTAATAAGAATGTTATGTATAGAAACCATGTAAGATTGCATGTCCTCTCAGGGAGGGAAGGAGAAAGGAGGGGGAGAAAAATCTAAGTCTTATGGAAGTGATTGTAGAAAAAAGAAAACAAATAAATTAATAAAAAAAGAAAATATTCATAGATTATAGAGTTAATCTGTGACCCACATTAGATTGGAGGGTTATGTGCTTTGCCTTTCCTCAAATCATATCACCTACATCCCTGTTGTTTGACTTGGCCTGCTCTGAAGACCCAGTTCTGTTTAGCTGGATCCACATGGTAACTAACCCAGGGCAACAAATGATGACATACTAATGAATGAGAGTTCCCTTTTCTACAGTTATCGTAGGCAGCCTGCCTGCTTTGGTTGAGTGCCTTAAATATTGCATAATTAAATATTCCAAGTAATAATTAATAATAATAAAATAATTAAATATTCCAAGTGCATAAAGTTGCACAAGTTTCTAATTTCTCCATTTCTCATGTTTTCCTATCTCCAGTGGGGATAGTGAATCAAATAATCAGTCATATCTATGAACCTCATCTTGCAAGATCTGCCTGTAGAACAAATATTTGCTAGGGAAACTAGGTGTAGTTGGTTGGAAATAGAGTGCTGGCCAGTATCTTAAATCACAACAAATTCCAAATAGATTAATAGTATGTATGTTTAAAAAAGCACATGACAAAAAAGAGAGTAAAGGGTTGGTACTTGCTTAATTGTGGAGAGGGGAAAATGCTTAACCAGCTATGACTTAGAGGAAAGTATTAAGGACAAAATAAATGATTTTGATTATATAACATTAAAAAAACCTTGTAAAGAAAAAACAATGCATCCAGAATAAGAAGAAAAAAATCCAGATTGGGTAAGAATATCTTTGCCTTAAATATTTCTGATAAAAATCTAATATCTATAATTTAATGAATCTAAGACACATTTGTAGGAACCTCTGCCCAGTGATAAGTGGTCAAAGAAACAGGTAGTTTTTACAAGAAGAAACTCTCAACAACTACTCTAAAGGGTGTTCAAATTCTCTAATTATCAGATAAATGAAAACTAAAGGAACTCTGAGGTGCTATTGGCAAAGATAGAAAAGGATGATAAAATTCACTGCTGGCATAGTTGTGGGGAAACTGGCATACTGAGTTGTTTGGGGAAAGCAGTGTATATATATATATATATATATATATATATATATATATAGATATATCTATATATCTATATCTATATCTATATATATATAAGATTATACAATAAGAATAGTAAAAATGTTTATACCTTTTGATCCAGATCTCAACACAAGACTTATACTCTAAACTTGGCATGGGCAAGGGGAAGAACGCAAAACCTCACCTATTTTTCTTTCTTAATGGCAGATTGAAACGACTGGTTTGTCCAGAAATCCCCAATCCTGCAAAGAGCAAAGTAGTCCTGTGGCACGGTGACAGTTTCAAAGTAAGAGGTCATATGCTTATTCTTAAAGTCACTCCAGCAGCCTGGATTTCAGGGGAGGAGAGGCTGAGCAAGGCAGGTTGGGACAGTAGCTGAGATTTGAGCAGCGTTTATATGATGAGGAGCAAAGTGGGAACCTCCTTGTAAGAAGTCAGGTAGAATCAGCTTTTCACAGAGCTACATCCAGACTCTAAGTTTAGAGAAAAGGGATGACATTTACTGAGCATCTATGGTATGCCTGAACATAAACTTGGTGTTTTCAGGAATATGATACAATCAAAGACACAGTTTTGTCCTTATGGTCCTGCTTTCTAAAGAAAGAGAGAATGCTAACATTGGAAACAAGTGTGAGAACCCATTGAGAGCAGTTTGTAACCAAGGGCAAACTTGGTTTATCAGTACTGAGCAAGTACACAGTCTTCACAAGGAGGAACCTGGGGTCTGGAGTTTACAAGTGGCACCACAGACTGACCCCAAACCATGGCATACAAGGATAGGTTGGAAGAACTTAGAGTGTGTGACCTCAGGAAGACAAGTCTTAGATTGGGGGTGGAGGGGGTAAGAATGGACTGAGAGACTGGCTAAGAGAGTGCCATGGAAGGGAAAATTGGGTTTTGAATTCAAGTGTCTGAGCTCATAATCTAGTTTTGTGATTTACTGTCTGTGTCTCCTCTGGTCTCAGTTTTCACATCTATTAAATGATAGGATTGGATTAGATAATCTCTAAATTCCCTTTCAGTTCAAAGTTACATTAGCTTCTGATGTACTTTAAGAGCTGTTCTGTGAAAGAATTAGAGGTTGGATGACCACTTGTCAGGGAGTATTTTCCAGGGATTTCTGTTCAGGTGAAGATTGGATGAGATGACTTCCAAGTTCCCCTCTAGTTCTGAGAGTCTGTGATTCCAGGACTCTGATTTAGCCCATGTGACAACTAGAGGGCAGAATTAGGATCATTAGGTTGAAGTCTTGGACAGGCAGACAGAGCTCAACATAACAAAGAAACTCTTAATAACCAGCATTGCCCAACAAAGGTGTGGGCTTTCTTGGGGGGTGGGGGTAGGGACGTGGATAGCTTGTTTCTGGGGTTTATGTCTTCTAAAAGTTGGGAGAAAAAACCTGAAACCTTAAAAGAACATCTGGTCCACCTTCCTCATTTTGTGGATGAGATAGCTAAAGCTCAGAGTTACTTGCCCAAGATCACATAGTAAGCAGCAGTAAGATTTGAATGCGGGCTCCCTGATATTTCCATCTGATCACACTGTTGTTCAGGGAAGAAGCTGGATGACCACTGGGTGAGGGATATTGTAAATGGAGTTCCTATACTAGGAAAAAAGACTGGACTAGAAGACTTCTGACATCCTTCCTAGTCTTAAAATTCTAATCTACAGCAACAATAGCTAACATTTGCAAATTGTTTTAAGGTTTGCCAGGGCAGCTAGGGAGCGCCCTAGTACATAGAGTGCTGGGACTGGAATCAGGAATTCTTATCTTCCTGGGTTCAAATCTGGCCACAGACACTTACCAGTTGTGTGATCCTGGGCACGTCACTTATCCCTGTTCACCTCAGTTTCCTTATCTGTAAAATGAGCTGAAGAAGGAAATGGAAAACCATTCCAAGTATCTTTGCCAAGAAAACCCCAAATGGGGTCATAAAGAGTCATCTAAAACTGGACAATAACAAATTTAAGTTTGCAAAATAATTTACGTGTATTATTTAATCTTTATAACAAACCTTTGAGGTAACACCCATTATTTTATAGATGAGGAAACTGAGACTAGGAGGTTAAGTGGCTTGCCCAAGTCACACTACTAAGAACCATTTGAAGTAGGATTTAAACTCAGATCCTCTTGATTCCAAATCTGGCACTCTATCTACTACTACCACCTAGTAACCTGGAATTTTTTTTCTTGTTGATCAGGATTATAGTAAAATCTCAAGTAGGAATGGAACTTTCTGCTTAACTGAACACTATGCAGAAAACCCTTTTTTGTCTCAAGACTGTTATCAAAAATTTGTTAGTCTAGTTTCTTGTCAAAGGAAACACAGGGTACTAATAGCTCTTCTGGCTTAGTGGAAGCAATTAACTTTTGTACTTCATTAGAAAGAATAATTAGTTAAAATTAGGAAGCTACCAAATGTGCTTTCTCCCCTCAGTGACCTTTCCCCAAGAGAACTTGTATGGGAAAACTCTGTTTTTTTCCCCTTTGCCAGCGGTGGACTACTCAAGGGTGCCTTGGAATGAACCAGGCTTTGGGGCCTTGTGTCCTGCAGTCCCTGTCCCTCCCTGAGGTTTGCCCTCCACTGAATTTATCTCAAGAAGGCATCCTTATTGCTGCTTGCCCATGAGCACATTTTGTGGTATCTGACCTAGGTTCTGGATGAGATGTCCTTTATTATGAGAACTGGACTCTCTTGTCTGCTTTCCCCCTTCTTAAGTGTTGTAATTTCCTTTTTAGTTGGTACCTTTTTAATATCAAAAGATGATATCTATTATACTCGGTATTTTACTCAGTATTATACTCAGATTGGTCACAAAGGATCTATGAAGGAAGATGCTATCTACCTCTAGAGAAAGGACTGATGAACAGAAATATGCATAGTATGGTTTTACATATCTATCTATCTATCTATAAATGTGTCTTTATGTACATATATATATAGCTAGTGGCCTTCTCTAGTGCAGGGTGGGGTGGGAGAGAGATAGTTCAGAACTTAAAATGTAACCAAAAAGACCAAATTAAAAAAGAGTTGATGTGAGCAAAGAGGCACCATGACTTGACGATTAAAGGGTTGGATGGACAGTCAGGATATCTGGACTCCAGGCAAATTTTCATCCCTGGTTTGCTAGGTAACATCAGACAAATCTTAGGACAGTGAAAAGTGTGCTAGAGTTGGAAGTCAGAGGATCTGAGTTCAAATTCTGGCTATTCTGCTTAGTAGCTGTAAGACCTTACACAAATCACTTAATTTCTCTGAACCTCAGCTCCTCATCTGTAAAAGGAAAGAATTAGCCTGGATAGTTTCTAAGGGCCCTTTCAAGTTAAATCTATGATCCCTAAGTAACTTTGGTGGTCTGTGTTTTCATTTTCTACCTGTAAGACAGGGCTCAAGGAATTTTGTGAAGATAATTCCCAGAATCTTTTTGAGGTTTCTAGAAGAAATGACCTATAGATACACAATGCATAACTTAGTGGAATAATATGTACCACATGCACCTACTTGTTTACTATGGTAGATGCATTTAGAGTGGACCAGGAGTAGTTGAGGGGCAGAGGGAGGGGTGGGATGAGAAAGGAGACTAGGGTCTTTTCATGTGAGAGTATTTTAGAATCTATTATTACTAAGCTCTTTGTCTCATGAGCATCCAAATGATCCTTGGTGGTGGTGGGGTGTTCTTTCTTTTGACAGTCCAAACTGCATCTCGGAGAGGTCCAATTCCATGACAAGATGAAGGCAGAGGATGAGAGGATTCTGAAACCATACTTGTTGTCCTCTGGTGATTTGATCGACAAGTTAGTGGTAGACTTTGAGAACTTCCTGGACAAAACTGAGGTTCACAGAGTAGAAATGATGAAGATGCAGGAAAACATTTTGAGTGGGGAAAAGAAGTATGTGAATTCTACATGTAATTTTTACAGTCCCTCAGGACAGGTTTTCCAAGGCCTTCCACCTTCAACCTTGATTTCACTCGAAGGGACACAAGAGCAATGTTCAGAAAGTTCTGATGAGGAAGCCAAGAACAGACCTTCCCAGAGGCCAAGTGGAATTCTGGAGCCAGAGCAGCAACCCTGGGAAGAAGCTGGATTGAATCCATATTTGAAAAATTCAGTCACAACAAGGGAATTCCTCACTTCTGATCCAACCAAGAAGACTGAAGTGCAACCATAATCTGGGTTTGTTTTCATTTTTTTTTTTTTTTGTGGGGGAGTAACAGGGCAGAATGACCCTTAGTTAGAAGGAATGTTGTTTGAATGGGCAGCTAGGCGTTAAAGTAGATAGAGTGTCAGGCTTGGAGTCAGGAAGACTCATTTTCTTGAGTTCAAATCTGACCTTAGACACTTACTAGCTGTGCAACCCTGGGCAAGTAATTTAACTCTGTTTGCCTCAGTTTCCTCATGTGTAAAATGAGCTGGAGAAGGAAATAGCAAACCTCTCCAGTATCTTTGCCAAGAAAACCTCAAATGGGGTCATAAAGAGTCAGACACAACTTAAAACAACAAAGTTAGAATTTATCCACTCTTTATTAGCCACAGACTTCAGGAGAGGAGTATTTGCTAGTTTCTCTCCCAGTTCAGCTTGTTTATAAGTTCAAAAACTAATTGCCTTCCAGTATGTCTGTATACATAGTTGTATACTCAGCTGGTACTGACATATATAGTATAGTGGGTTCAGGAAGGTAGAAGAACCAGAAAACTTAGATTTTTCTTTTTCCCCTGCTATGGAACAATTCATTCCTTTGGTTTCCAGGCACTAGACTCCTGCTTTCTCTTTAGCTGCAATCCACTAAGAATATTGGCTTTTTGCATTTACTGTCATCAGCTTTGAATTTGATACCAGACCTGGCTAATTTCCCATCAGGAATAGTGATGATGACAGCTCACGTTTATATAGTGCTTTGAGATTTACAAAGCACTTTAAATATTATTTTACTCCATCTTCCCAACAATTCTGGGAGACAAATGATACTTTTCTCCCCATTTTACAGATGAGGAAAGTGAGGAAGAGGGAGTTCAGTGACTTGCCCAAAATTACACAGTTACCAAGTGTCTAAGCCTATTTTTCAACTTTTTTCTTCCTAATTCCAGGTCCAGCGCTCTATCCACTGTACCATCCCAGCTGTCTTTGTGGTGATTTGGAAGCACAGGGTCTGGCCAACATCAGCTTTCACTGGGTTTCCTAGGGTGCCATTTGTTTCTCCTTGTCTCTAGAGATCCCTTAGAATATCGCCTATCCTTTTTCCCCATGGGAGTGCCTATCCCCGATAGTACCTGGGGACCAGTCATTCTCTGGGAGTTGGGTTTTTTTTTTGGATCAGATGAAAGCTGTAATTTTATTGGTGTTGGGAATTCCTGGTGAGGAAATGCCCTTTACCAACATAAATCAGCAACCATTCTGTAACTTAGAGTCTTAGAGAGTCTCCCAAGGCTTCTGCAGTCTAAATGACTTGCTCAGAGTCACCCAGCCAGGATGTGTTAGAGGCAGGGGTCCTGGTTTTCTTGACTCTTGAGGCCACTGATCTGGCCTCTGAACCAACATGGAGAGGAGTTGCTATCTTTCTCCTGAAGGGCAGGGAGTACTGTGACTCTGGAAGGGGGCTGGACTTTGCTAACTGCTTCTTGTCTTCCATTCTTGTTGGTTTTGCTATTATTGAGTGGTTTCATTTGTGTCTGACTCTTCATGACCCCATTTGGGGTTTTCTTGGCAAAGATACTGGAGTGGTTTGCCCTTTCCTTCTCCAGCTCATTTTATACATGAGGAAACTGAGGCAAACAGGGGTAAGTGACTTGCCCAGAGTCATACAACTGGTAAGTGTCTGAGACCCGTCAGGTCTTCCTGACCCCAGGCTCAGTGCTCTATCTACTCTGCCATCCAGCTGCCCATGCTTGTTAACAGATTAAGGATAACACGGTTCAGGGACTTTCCTTTTAGGGAATGTGGTTCCTCATTCTGATTCAGAGCCTGGGATACATGGCTAGAAAGGTATCTTTAGAGTGCCTGCTTCCCAGGAATAGCCTAGCAGTTCACATCTTCTTTGCTGAGAAAAAGATGCCTTTTTTTTTTAAACTGCTGTAAATATTAGCTTCCCTAGCTCCAGCAGAAGAGGAAGATGAGTCAGCCTGGCTCTAAATTTGTGAAAATACCCCCAAACAGCCTATTTGGAATTCCACTGTAGGGGTGGATAACTTGTTTGGTCTGGTCTTAACCCTGTACAATGTTGAAATAGCTTGTGGACTTGGATAGAAACTTTGGGTGGGGGTGACAGGATTTTGATTCTGTTTAGCCCTTGACTGACTCAGGAGAAGCTCAGGACAGGAAAGGGAAGAGATTCCCTTCTTTGGAAGGGAATGAGGAGTCAGCAAGGCGGATGGCTTCTTTTCTAGGAAATATTTGCAAACTCAATCCTGATGTCAAGGATGGATAGGAAATATGGGAAATGTCTCTGACTTACAGATCTGGTACTTTGTAACTTGAGACAGAAAGGAATGGGGCGGTGGTTAAGAAGTCCCCTTTCATGGCCTGAGGGGAAGGAAAGTGATTCTAACCGGACCCATTTTTTAGCTATTAAGGATTTGATTCATTTCAACTGAGAAATATACTAACACTTTAAATACAAGCAGCTAGGTGGCCAATGGGTCAGGAATCAGTTAGACCTGAGTTCAGATTCAGTCTTAGACACTTAGTAGCTGTGTGACCCTGAGTAAATTGCATAAATTCTGTGTGTCTCAGTTTCTTCCACTGTAAAATGAAGATAATCACAGCATCTTCCTTAACAGGGTTGTTTTGAGGATTAAAAGAGATAATATATGTTAAGTACTTAGCACAGTCTAAGATAGGTGCCTAATAAATGCCTACCCTTTCCTTCCCAAGCACCCATCTTTCTTACTTGTCCTCCTTTCTCCTTCTTCTCATCTTCTTAGACTTCCTCTTCCTTCCTGTACTTTTTCTGTCTTTTCATTATTACTATTTTTTCTTTTTATTATTTTCATTTCTTTATTATTTCAGTGTTAACTTTTTTTTTTTTAATAGTTTCGTAGGAGACTCAGGGCTCCAGCTTGACATTTGCCCTGGACTGGGGTCCAAGACAGCTTCTTTGGAGTGCCTGTTTCCTCCCCATTGAGAGACCTTAAGTGTCTAAACTTTGGAATTCCCAGAAGTCTCTGTATGAAACAAAATGCACCTCTCCGCAGGGACAGCCTGGGTGGGTGAGCTGGGAGATCCATAGACTTGCTGCCCCCACGCTGACAATGGTCACATGATCAAATGGCTAGCTAGAATGTAAGGTTCTGTTGTAGGCTATTTGACATCTTTGGCTTTCGAGGAGCTGTGGCTTTTGAGTGGCTGAACTACCAGAGGCCAAGAGGCTCAGTGGAATGGAGTTGATCCTTCAATGCACTTTATCAGTTAGGTGTTTAAAATACAGTTATTACTTATAGGTCATTATACAGAAGTTGATATAAATAATTTTCAATAATATAAGCACATGTATTGCTTATCAGTATAAATAGCAGCTAATTGAGAAGCATTTATCAAGCTCTTATGTGCCAGTTACTGTGGTAATCTTTGCGTATTCTAACAAGGACGCAATATATTTCCAACATATATCTCTATCTATCTCTACAGCTACCATCTAGAGCTATACAAATGAATGTATACAAATACAAATATACATAAATATGTGCAGACAAAATGCATGGAAAGTATGGCATCCTTAGAAGGGTAGGCTGTAAGTACCAGGAAAAGAGGAAAGGTTTCCCCTGAGCTATGAAAGCCAGGGTACAGGTGCAAAGACCCAAAGAGGAGACATGGAGAAAGTAGGTCAATGTGGTTGAATCAGAGAGTGAATAGAAGAGGGCAAAGCACGGGGAAGACTGGAAAGGTAGGGAGAGACTAAGTTCTAAAGAACTTTAAATGCTAAATAAAGGACTTTGGTCACCCTAGAGGTAATAAAAAGAACTTAGAGTTTATTGAATAGATAAGGTGACATAATCAGACCTACACTTTGGCTGCTGTATGGAGGATAGTTTAGAGTAGAGAAAGACTTGAGGCAGGGACACCAATTGAGAGGCCATTGCAATAATCTAGGCAGGAAGTGATGAGGACTTGGAATATGGTGATGGCCTTGGGAGTAGAGACAGGGGGATGGAAGATGTTGTGGTGAGCAGAAATGCCAAGATTTGTCAACTGATCTACGATGACTGACTCATATGAGTGACTGGAAAGATAGCAGTATCCTCAACAGGAATAAGGAATTTGGGGAGAGGTGTGAACTGTGGGAAAAGATAGAGTTCAGTTTTGGAAACAATGAGTGTGTAAGATGCCAACGGGACTTCCAGGCAGAAGTATTCAATAGACTGTTGGTGATATGGTCCTCAGGAGAGACACATGAGATGGATGTATAGATCTGGAAACCACTCCATGGAAATGCTAATTGAACCCATGATGACATGGTCAAAGTGACAGAGTGCACAGAGGAAAAAAAGATAGCCAGGAAAGAGAAATATCCTATAAGTGCAGAAACAATTTGGCATAATGGAAAGAGTGTTTGACTAGGAGTGATAATCATTGGGCTTTAGACCTGGTCCAGACCAACTTGTTCTATGTATCCTTGGCAGGGGCATGCTAAAGCAAGTTCTTACCAGCTCTTTAGGGTCAATTGTTAAAATTGGAGTGTTTACACCTTAGAAATTGATAAATGCTACAAACTAGGGTTTGATTTATTGTTTTGTTAATTGTCTAGGCTTAAGAAAGTGATGGAGAAAATATTAATAATGAAGATTAAACTTAAAAGTATGTTGTTCATACATCTCCCCTGTTCCTCAGAGAGCTGGTTGTTAAATATTTACCAGAATGTTGGTGGATCTTCAGCAGGTCACTTCACTTATTTTCTACCTCCATTTCTTCATCTGTAAAGTAAGAAACTTACATTTCCTTAAAGTTCCTTTCTCTAATAGTTTCTGATTCCAAGTTAGCTACAGCTAACTTCCTGGTATGTCTACCCTTTAGTTCCTAGGAGTTCAAAGACAAAATGTTATAAAAAGGGAATCAAACTTAACAGAGTCACTATTTTGTATTTATTAGAATTTTGCTAAGGCCTTTGATTCGCATTGGGAATTGTAGAGACACTCCCTGAAGCAGAAGTTTTAAGTTTGGGTTTAGGACCGAGTACAGAGTGAATGAGACTCCTAAATTTTTTGTTCCAGTAATCCAGGTCACCTAAAGGGAAGAGGGCAGGAAGGAACTGCCAGAACTAAAATGAACCCTAGTCAGAATTCAACAAAGGAAAATTGTTATTCAAGTAGATAAACTTAGTATTTTCAAGCATTTGGGGCCATTGCTTGTTGCAAACTCCTAATTAATCATAAATTGTCACCTTTGTCCAGGCTTCCTTCTAGAATGTTGGGAAATTGAGCTTTAATGGAATCACAGTTATGATGCATAACGAAAATGGACTGGATTACTGACTTCTGAACTTTTTACTAAGAGTACTCTTTGTCAACCTAATGCTTATGCAAATACAGACACATTCTATATCAAGTGTGCTGCTAAATGTTATTGTAATGGAAGTATTCATGAAGGCATTTATTTAGCCTTTGAGTTATGGCTTCTTTAATACAATAAAATCATTATAGATTTTAACATGACTATTTTCTTTTTATTATTTCCAACATCTGGATGGGGCAGCCAGGTGGCAAGTGGATAGAGTGCTGGATCTGGAGTCAGAAAGACTCATCTTCATGAGTTCAGATCTGGTCTCTGACTCTTACTAGCTGTGTGACCCTGGGCAAGTCACTTAACTCTGTTTGCCTCAGTTTTTGCATCTATAAAATAAGCTGGAGAAGGAAATTGCAAACTTCTCCAGTAGCTCTGGCAAGAAAACACTAAATGGGGCCATGAAAAATTGAACGACCGAACTGCTTGGTTGTACTGATAAAAGAAATATCAGTGGGTGGTTATGAGCTCTGATTTTAGTGAAAGCTGACTGAAAACATGCCTTGAACCTGGGTTAGCTTTTCAGAAGGGTCCCTTGGTTGCAATCAGAGGAATGGAAGTATAGAAATATCGATATTCTTGCAGTAAATGACATCAGAGGAATTCACAGCTTAGTGGAAGGATGGCTCACAGGTTCTCCTTGGAGAGGCAAAAAAAAAGAGTGGGTAGAGGGTTTCATCATGTTCCATCTTCTAGGAGGGATGACTGTTTCATGTAAGTTAGATTGGTTTCGTTTGATGGGGTTAGGAGGGCATCCTTGGGATTCAGTTGGTCCTGAGGACCAGAGCTTAAATTATTGACTTGTCTTTGTTGCATGAGACTTTAAAAACCCGGCCTCTGGGGAGATGATGTGCTGAAGGTTTACTGAAATTTCTGTTATACTGCAGGTTGTTTTTATAATCCAATTTGATCAGGGAAGGGGTTGGGAAGAGTGCCTCTCCCTTCTTTGATGTTTTCTCCCTCCCACTTTGCAAAGGCATGCATGCTTCATTTGAATTGCCAATTTGTAATTCAATCTTCTAAGTCAATATATTTTTATTAAATTTTATGGTTCTCAAGTGTTTCATTATATTTAGATCCCAAATATGATTCACTAGACTAGCCTGGCCAAGAATATGCCCAAAGGTAAACTGAAGCACTATTTATGGGAAATTTTGATACCTTGCATTGCACTGATTATGACGAATATAAGCAAAAGGTGCAATTGATGTACTAATATCTGCTACAAAGGATGAAAAGGGAGAGACTTTTTACAAAGGAATGGCTACGTGGTTCCCAAACTAGTAAATGTATATTTTTATCCTTGGTAACTTCAATGGGAAGGTGGGTATAGTGAAAGCCAAAGAAAAACAGTGGAAACTATGATCTGAGATTGAGAAAGAGGCCAAAGTTTTATGGATTACTCAGAAACCTCAGGACTCTATGTCATGGATAGTAGAGTTATGAGGCATTGGCCAGGCCAAACTTTACTAGTACCGTGGGATTTTTATCAGTTACGTCAAAATCAGCTGTCTGTGCAGTTAGACGACCAAGGGCTAAGGTCAAAGGCAGCATCCAATTAAGAAGGAAGCATAATGATGAACAGAAGACACTTCATACAATCTCTTTAATTTCCAACATTATTTATTCAAACAAGTTGCCAATGCCAAAAAAGGAGACTTTTTTTTAAAAGGGAGATATTGACCTGTGGGTTTCTGTGAATTGGAGGAATTTTACTTTTGACTCTCCTAGAGGCCCAAACTAAAAAGAGATTTATGAGGAGGATATTCCCAGACCTCTCTACCAGAAAAGGTAATGTGGTGGTGTTAATTCCCTATGCAATAGAGAATATTATAAAAAGAGTGGATAGCCAGACATGAACTTTGCAGCCTCTTTTGCGTGCCACCTGGTGGCCAAAAGAAATATTGCATGATGAGTTACTCGAAACCTCAAAGAACAACCGTTGAGTTCTCTTTATACGCTATTTACTATTTAAAAGGCTTAAGTGAGAGTTAAGTGAGTCAGGATGCTCATCTAGGAATAATTTTGTTCGAAGTTTCTGCAAGTTTAATCAAAGTGAACTTCCATTTCAGCTGAGTCGAGATGAAAGGGCACTGAAAAATTCTTCCAATTTTTATTTTGAGAATGTTTAAAAAATCCTCATTTAGAAATTTTTATTTATTTGTATTATTTATTATTTAACTTAAATTTTAAAAATTGTTTCTTTATTAGAGTGATTTCATTATAGATTCTGATATTGCCCTCTGAAAATCCGTATGGGATTTTCCTTTGTTGTCATGGTTAACCCACTGTATAGTGCAGACTTTCAGATGCATGGGACTTTCAGCTGTCAGGACATTGTTGCTACTGGTAATAATGCTGGAGAGCTATTGCCTACAGTAGTACTGCACTGGTGCTAATCACTGCGACTTGTACCTAGCGGTAGTACATACTGTGTTATTGATTACATCATTATCAATATGGATTGGATTTAGGTAGTGTCATTTTGATTTTTCATGGCTATGGTTTATGTTATTGTATGTTGTATTGTTTGAGTATGCTTAGGTGCATTCTTTATTACTTGTTATCTTCACTCCAGTTCGTTCAAATGGAATATTTGTAGCTGATGTGTAGTAGAGCCTTCTGAGCTCGTATTGGACTGATCAGCCACAGCTGGACACACTCTACCTTGACCCCAACATCGTGATGGTATTGGTTATCTTTGAGTACAAAGGATGAACAACAGTAACATGAATTGCTTATTATCCTGTTACATTTGTATGCTTGCATCGACATATTATAGTGTTGCCAAATACTATTTTTAACTTAAATTTGAGCTTGAAGGTGAAACTCTGGAAAAGTCAGATAGAGCAACAGTTCTCAAACTCTTGAGTTTCAGAACTTCTTTTCCTTTTGATATTTACCATACTAGAACATGAAATATATTAGCACTATTATGAAAATAGCTTTGACCTCATAGACCCTCAGGGACTCCTAGTGCTCCCCAAACCACTCTCTGAGAACTGCTGATGTAGAGAGAGCAATGAATATTGAAATTTGAAGAGAACATTTTTATTACGGGAATAGACTCTGAATGCAAAAATGAAAACATTGAAAGGAGGCATAAGCAACCTGGGGAAATGCGGAGTGATTACTAACCAGTACAGAGGAAAAACTCCACTCTGTCTGGTTTTTGTGAGTTGTTTTGTGAGCTAGATGGTTCAGTGGATAGAGCGCCAGGTCTGAAGTCAGGAAGACTCATCCTCATGAGTTCAAATATGAATTCAGACACTTACTAGCTATGTGATCCTGGACAAGTCATTTTACCCTGTTTGTCTCAGTTTCCTGATCTGTAAAATGACCTGGAGAAGAAAACAGCAAACCACTACGGTATCCTTACCAAGAAAACCCCATGGAGGAAACTCCCAAGGGATAGACCCCATGGAGAGTTGGACACAACTGAAATGACTCAACAACAACCACAACAGACAGTTTGTGACTCAAAAATCCTGATATGGACAGGGTAGGAAATGATAACTGGAAACTTATCATCTTCAGAAGAGGATAATTATTACAATATTCTGCAAAAATTTTAACTATTGTAAAGCAGTCACCACAACAAGAACACTAAAAGGGCCCAGAAAGAACTAGGAAATACTTGATTTTTTTATCAAGCAGCAAGACAGGGCAACCAGGGGCAACACTAGTTTTTAATACCAGCTTATTTATAAAACACAAGACAGGTAGGAAATTATGAGCAACATTGCTTCTGAAAATAGCAACAATGAGTGAGGATCCAGCTAAGCCACATCATCTCAGGGGCATTCATAAATGAAGCTGGTGGGAGAATAACAGATAGATGGTAAACAAAATAGACATGCCAATGTTTCTAGAATGGTGCATTTCATAGTCAATAAAGGACAGGGGAAGGGAAGAACCTTTTATGAAATACTTACTATGTGCCTGGCACTGTGTTTCACAAACATTATCTCATTTGATCCTCACAAGAACCCTGTGAGGTAGGTGCTATTATAATTTCCATTTTACAGTTGAGGAAACAGAGTCAAACAGAAGTTAAGTGACTTTATCAGGGTCACACAGCTAGTAAATGTCTTAAGTTGGATTTGAATTCAGGTCTTCCTACCTTTAGGCTCACAGCACTATAATGCCTCAGTTTTCAATGTGCAAGTAATATGAGGAATTAGAAATGACATTTAAGAAGACAAAGCCAGGAGAAATGTCTGAACCAATTTAAATATATACCAAGGAAGGTCATTCTGAAGGCAGTAACTTGGAGATTGCCCTGAAGTCAGCAGAGAGCCAGCCACATGCGGAAGCAAACAGGTCAGAACATATTTCCAATGATGACCTACCAAAGTAATTAATATAAAGGGTATCATTCAAAATTGTATGATTGGGAAAGAAAGTGGACCATTCGTTTGGGGAAAGCCAGAGATAATGGATGGGCAGCCCAAGTCATACAGAATGCAACAGACAGGAATGCAACCCTGTATCAGCAAGCACCCCAGACATACATAACCCCAAAGTAAAACCTCACCTCAGAGTCTTTATACACTTTTTAGAGCCAAAGGGCATCACAGCCCTTGAGAACCAGTGCCTCATTAACAAAAAGGCCTTCCAACAAATCTTCCCTGACACATTAATGGGTGGGGAAGATCTTCTTTAATCACATTATTCAATCAAAGGCACTTGATTATACTAAAACAAAAACAGCAAAAGATCCTACTTTGCCCTTCCTTACAAATCCACAGAATGTAATAGGCCTAAAGAAAGACTTCCACCATGACAACATCCACTGGGTAGAATCTATGGGGGAATATGGACAAGGATCATAGTTGCAATTGGCGCCAATGGAGGGAACACTCATAAACAAGAGGATGGAAGGACAGAAACATTTAAGTTCTAGAGGGGAATCTGCCCATGCTGGAAGCATCCTTTAGGTCATCAACAGTAGAAAGTCAAGGGCTGTTCTCCCACTGCATCCTGGGCCATCTCCAGTCATCCTGATCAAAGGACCCAGATGACTCTGGAGGAGAAAGTGAGGTTGGTGACTTTGCATAGCCCTTCCTCACTTAAATCAAAGTCAATTGCAAGTCATGTCATCATCTCCCTGATGTCATGGTCCTCTTTGAGAATGAAGGACAGAGGGGGCGGAGCCAAGATGGCGGAGTAGAAAGACACACATACACATAGCTCCGAACCCACAACCCACAGAACGGCTAGAGGGGACCAACTCACGGTGAATTCTGCACCCAGAGGCCACGGAATATTGGAGCGAGGGAGATTTCTGTTCCGGAGAGACCTGCAAACCTCTCGCGGGGGGTCCTTCGCGCTGCGGACTGGGTGCCGGGACTGGGAGCTGAGTGCAGTCCTGCAGCGGCCGTGACACTGTGAGAAAAAGATCTGAGCGGGCTACGGGGACGGGATCTCCAGCGGCCACGCAGGTCCCTCCACCCACAGAGGGACCTGCAAACCTCTCGCAAAAGGTCCATAGCGCTGCAGACGCGGAGCCCAGCCCAGACCTGCGGCGGCCGCGGCTCCGAGAGGTACAGATCTGAGCAGGCTTCAGGGAGGGGATCTCCAGCGGCCGCACAAGCCCCTCCACCCACAGGTGACGGGGGTCGGTGAGAGAGTCTCTTTGGCGGGTCGAGAGGGGAGTGGGGTGCCCCCATGGCTCGGGCCCCCCCAGGAGATAGAAGCTGAGAGGCGGTTGCAGACAGGGGCTCCCCAAGCGGGCGGGAGCCTGGATCCATTGTGGAAGGTCTGTACATAAACCCCCTGAGGGAACTGAGCCTGAGAAGCGGCCCTGCCCCAACCTGACCATCTGAACTTAATTCTCACACTGAATAGCAGCCCTGCCCCCGCCAAAATCCCTAAGGCGGGAAGCAGCATTTGAATCCCAGTCCCCAAACGCTGGCTGGGAGGACCAGGAGGCGAGGTGGGTGTGAGGAGAATATTCAGAGGTCAAGTCACTGGCTGGGGAGAATGCCCAGAAAAGGGAAAAGAAATAAAACTATTGATGGCTACTTTCTTGGAGAACAGACATTTCCTCCCTTCCTTTCTGATGAGGAAGAACAATGCTTACCATCAGACAAAGACACAGAAATCAAAGCTTCTGTGTCCCAGCCCACCCAATGGGCTCAGGCCATGGAAGAGCTCAAAAAGAATTTTGAAAATCAAGTTAGAGAGGTGGAGGAAAAACTGGGAAGAGAAATGAGAGGGATGAAAGAGAAGCATGAAAAGCAGATCAGCTCCCTGCTAAAGGAGAACCAAAAAAATGTTGAAGAAATTAACACCTTGAAAACTAGCCTAACTCAATTGGCAAAAGAGGTTCAAAAAGCCAATGAGGAGAAGAATGCTTTCAAAAGCAGAATTAGCCAAATGGAAAAGCAGATTCAAAAGCTCACTGAAGAAAATAGTTCTTTCAAAACTAGAATGGCACAGATGGACGCTAAGGACTTTATGAGAAAGACAGATATCACAGAACATAGCGAGAAGATTGGAAAAATGGAAGATAATGTGAAATATCTTATTGGAAAAACAACTGACCTGGAAAATAGATTCAGGAGAGAATGAAGGACAAACCACACACAAGTAGAATGTAATCTCTTGAAGGGAAAGGACTACTTTTTCCATTTTTCTTCGCTCTTATGTTTAAGAATATCACCCTCTCACCATTCCCACTCTGCATTTTTAAATCTCCTAGAAGCCCCAGGTGTTCAGATTCATGCTGGGAATCTGAACCAATTGTTGGTACCACCACATTGGGAAGGCCCCAACACTCTGATCTATTCTTTTTGGTCCTGGGTGAGTACAAATCACTTTAATCAAGAGCTAATCTTTCTGTAATCCTTACAAAGCACTTTCTTCACAATAAACCTGGGAAGGAGATAGGGCAAGTGCTACTATATGCCCATTTTGCAGAGGAGAAGGAAGAAAAGAAGGAAGGAAACATTTATTTAGCACCAGTTAAGTATTTTACACATATTATTTCATTTGATCTTCCAACAAACCTGGGAGACAGATGCTATTGTTATGCTCATTTTACAGTCAAGGAGACTGAGGCAGACAGAAGTAAAGTGACTTTGCCCACAGTTATGGAATTACTAAGTGTCTGAAGTCAGATTTGTACGCAGGTCTTCCTGACTCCAGGCCCAGCGCTCTTCACTGTGCTTCCCCAGCTCACCCCTCCTACCCCGCAGCTGTCTTGATGAGAGAGATAAAGTGACTTGCTCATGGTCAAACAGCTAATGTTAGTGTTGTGTGTACAGGGTTCAGTGATCTTCCTACTAGCCCATGCTGCCTCTCCCAGTATACCCCATTCTTCTTAATTTCAGCTGAGACAAGGCTGGGATTTTCCAAAAGGGACTTTTCAATGCATCTAAAAAGAAAATAAAACACACACCCCAATTCCAGGACTCTAGAAATGGGAGAATGACCGCACATATCTCTTCTCATTTTCAGTAAAGTCTAGTCATGGTGTATGGGGCACATTAACCCCTTCTCTGTGCCTTGCTTCAACCTTATGTAACAACAGATCCCCCTGAGCCAAGAGGGCTGGGAGTAGGGTGCTCTGGACTCAAACAAAGGCCAGGCTCAGTTCTGAGGGAGCCCGGCCTCTGAAGAGAGGGGTTGTGCTCTAGTTCTCATACTTTATGACTCTATATATCCTCCCTCTGGAGCACCATGGAAAATCACCTTAAAGTTTAGGTTTGGCTCATATCTGGGGTCTCCTCATGAAGGGATCAGAAAAATATTCAGTTATAAGATAGAATAGGTATAGGAAAGCTATTTATTTCCTCCACTGAAAGAATTGCTGAGAGACCAACAGACAGATGCTGGATGCTGAGGCAGGGAAAGAATGAGTAAGAAAATGAACTCAGGAGCTCCCTATGCATTTGAAATGTGGACCAGGGCCCAGGGCTCCAGTAGGGTGGGAGGGTATTGGAGAGAGCAGCAGCTCAAGGAGATGGAGCCTCAGAGGGCAGAATCAGTCTGAGGATGAGGGGTGAGGGGAGAGAGGAGAAGGCAGCAGGGGCAGAGAGCCTAGGCCTCACTATAGCTCACTAGATTCCCAACCAAGTGGCAGAAATACTGGATTGCAAGCTATAATTATAATACATCCCAAGATGTGGGGGTATCTTTGCATGCTGGAGATGTGTGAAGGTTGATTCAGAGGCTAAATGTGACAAAATTAGTAAAAAATGAAGTTTTTCCCTGAAATTTATAATTTGAAACAGGCAATGGTGGAACTTGAGGGTAATATGAGACTGTGATGCTATAATGGTAAGGGAATTTGAAGATCTTCCCTGCCCCTTAATAGGTCCATGTGCCCTGGTTTGAGTTTTGACCCAGCCTACAACCAGAGTCCCATGAAGCCCTTGGTGGGAGAAGCTTGTCGAATGGGTGGAGCGGGAAGGTGCAGCTGGGAGAGAGGGAGGTAGAGGTGAGAGAGAGGAGGCACAGCACAGTAGAGCAGAGCAGAGCAGCTTGTCTGAGTGAGAGGGAGTGATTTTCCCTAAGGGAGCTTTTTTGTGAGGAGGCTCTACAGAGGGAAGGCTTAGGGATGTCCGTGCTCTCTTTATTGCTTATGTGTCCAAACTTTGTTGTTACCATGGTAGAATTGGCTTTCTGGTATCTGAATATTTTGTTTCATCTTTGAGGAGGAGAGTTTATATTTTGTGAATTTACCTTGGAAATATGTATGCACATCCACAGTGGCTGCTGTATCACATTGGTGTTACAGATGCCCAGTGAGATAACCTTAATATAGCAGCTCATGTCCAACCTATGAGAATGATTGTGCTCATCTGGCATAAACTCTACTTGGTGAATTTCCACTGAGTCCTGGAGTAACACTGATGGTTTCTATACACCCTCTTTGTTGTTCAGTTGTATCCAACTCTTTGTGATCCCACCTGGGGTTTTCTTAGCAAAGATACAGGAGTGGTTTGCTATTTCCTTCTCCAGTTCATTTTACAGATGAGGAAACTGAGGCAAACAGGGCTAAGTGACTTGCCCAGGGTCATACAGCTTGTAAGAGGTTGAGGCCACATTTGAACTCAGGTCTTCCTGACTCTAGGCCCAGCATTTTAACCACTGTATGTAGTTGCTCCCTCTCTTAGACTTTCAGTTATGATGGAGGGCAGACTCTTCTCAGTGGCCTTCATTGGCACTTCATTATTAAATTAAGACAAGTAATACATGGATCATCCCAAGACTTTTAAATGTAGTGAAGGCAGGAAGAGACTCTCATTTTTGTCTTTGGATCTCCAGTGTCTAGCACAGTACTTGGGACACAGTAGGTGTTTAAATATTTGTTGTTGAGTTAAAAAAAACCCAAAACTTAAAATGAAACAGACTCACAAGTGTGTATTTACAGGAACTTAAGAATATGAAACAGTAACCCATAGATCCTACTATACTGTCCTGGGAAGGTGATACTTAAAAAATATCCAGACATGAGACATTGAGTGAATAGCTGTTCCCTCCATTTCTGGATTGTCTGAACAAATTCCCTCAAAGTGCTTGTCTATATATCTTACCATACAAAAGTTAATAAGTGAATCATGGGGCAGATAAAGTATGGTGTGTCTTGCTTAAGAATAAACAGCAAAAAAAAAAATTATAAATTCTTAGGAGTCCTTAGATCAGTGCCAGGTTTATGTATATATAAGGAGAATTGTTGGTCATCTCTGGAATCATCAAATATTTTTCCTATCTGCTGGCCCCAGCTTTCAAATTCAATTGCCTTCTTAAAAAAACCCCACATTAGATACTGTAATAAATAAAAAAATGCAGATGTGACCAGAATAATTAAAGATTATACCATAAAAAAATTAGTAGAGAAGCAGATCATATACCTTTCATAGTTAGTGGGGAGGAGATCTATTCTTAACCAAAAGTGATTAAAAAACAGATAAAATAGATAATTATGATTACATGAAATTGAAAAGCTTCTGTACAAGCAAAACTAATGCATCTCAGATAAGAAAGAAAGTAGCTGAATGGGAAAAAAATCTTTGCATTATATTTTTCAAGTAAGCATTTGGTATCTAAGCTAAATAGACAATGAACAGGTATGCAGATAAGATGAAAAGTCATTCTTCAAAAGATAAGTGGTCAAAGGCACATGAACAAACAATTCTTAATAGAATTTCAAATGAGTAACAACCATATTAAAGGATTGTCTAAATATCTAATAAAAGAAATGTAAATCAAAACAACCCTGAGATTTCACTTCATCCCTATTAAATTGACAAAGATAACAAAAGGCAGTAATAGTTAATGTTGAAAGGGTAATGGGAAGATAGGCCTAACTGGTGCATTGTTGGTAGATTTGGAATCAATTCAACCATTTTGGAAAACAATTTAGAATTATGCAAATAAAGTGACTAAAATGTCGGTGTACTTTGCCCCAGAAATTCTACTACTGTGATTTATACCTCAGGAAGGTCATTGGTAAAAAGAAGGCCCCATATATACCAAAATATGCATAGCAGACCTTTTTTATGGTAGCTAAGACCTGGACATTAAGTCAATGTTTATCAATTAGAGAATGGCTGAAATTGTTCTCTAGATCCTATATAAAAGCATTGAGTTAGCTATAATCAGGGAATTCTAGAAAATGGAGCAAGTGTGGCCTTCTAATAAAACCTTGGTAGAGGCATCATTTGATGGCAGTTAGGGGATGGGTTAGCTCTTTGCCACATGTGTTCTTTAAGCTTGAGGCCACTTTCCTCTGGACTATTTATGTATTTGTGGGAGAGTGTCACAGATTTTTTTCCCCAACTGTGCCAACTGTTTTTTTCCCCCTGACTGTTGAACTCAGGCAGTACTGGGCCTGAAGTCAGGAACTCACCTTCCTGAGTACAAATCTGGCCTCAGACACTTACTAGCTGGGTGACCCTGGGCCAGTCACTTAACTTTGCCTCAGTTTCCTCATCTGTAAAAGGAGCTGGAGAAAGAAACAACAAACCACTTCTTTGCCAAGAAAACCCCAAAGGAGGTCATGAATTGTCGAACGCAACTGAAATGCCTAAACAACAAAAAACCTCTTCACTCCAAGGCTGGCTCTCTATCACTGCACCAGCTAGCTGTCCTCAGCAGGTGCTTAATAATTGCTTGCTGATGGATTGACAAATCCTAGTCTCTCAATAAGTTTTAAAATACATCCATTTCTAAATGAAGGTAATCATTATTAAGACTTCTAGAAGGTCTGAGACCTAAAGGCCATGTGATTTAGGAATTTTTTATCCCTATGGATCCCAATGTGATCCTGCAGCTCCAGCCCCAGAGACTGTGTCTGGTGACCAGTCCCAGAACAAGACTAAGTCTCCAGTTCCTGTGCTTATCATCAAGGTCAATAACAACTACTTATGGAAATTGGTATGTGTCACAGGCTCACAGATTTAGAACTGGAAACAACTCCTGAGATTAATGGTCTTGTCCAACACCCTTAATGTTCCATGGAAAAAGACTGAGAGGTGGGGAAAGCCAACAGTATCAGCTAAGAACAGAGCTTAGCTTTGTTTTCTTGTGTCTCTGGTCTTGGGGTGTTTTATTTAGGGCAATTTCAAGGTACCATATTCATCTCTTGCTTCTGAGATTGTCTTTTGTTGGGCAAAAGATCCCTAAGCAATGCTGACTATGTTTGTTCTAGGACAAAGGGCCATCAGTGCAAAACAGAAACCAACAGTTGAGGGGTAGAAGCCTTGGCCTTTTCCTTTCCAAAAGGGAATGTAAAGAAATCCATCTTTTTTTTTAATTTAACTTTCAACATTCATTTTCACAAAATTTTGGGTTACAAATTTTCTCCCCTTTTATCCCCTCCCCCCCCCAAACACCAAGCATTCTAATTGCCCCTATGACCGATCTGCTCTCTCTTCTATCATCCCTCTCTGCCCTTGTCTCTGTCTTCTCTTTTGTCCTGTAGGGCCAGATAGCTTTCTATACCCCTTTACCTGTATTTCTTATTTCCTAGTGGCAAGAACATTACTCGACAGTTGATCCTAACACTTTGAGTTCCAACTTCTTTACCTCCCTCCCTCTCCACCCCTTCCCTTTGGAAGGCAAGCAATTCAATATAGGCCAAATCTGTGTAGTTTTGCAAATGACTTCCATAATAGTTGTGTTGTATAGGACTAACTATATTTCCCTCCATCCTATCCTGTCCCCCATTACTTCTATTCTCTTTTGATCCTATCCCTCCCCATGAGTATCGACCTCAAATTGCACTCTCCTCCCCATGCCCTCCCTTCTATCATCCCCCCCACCCTGCTTATCCCCTTATCCCCCACTTTCCTGTATTGTAAGATAGGTTTTCATACCAAAATGAGTGTGCATTTTATTCTTTCCTTTAGTGGAATATGATGAGAGTAAACTTCATGTTTTTTCTCTCACCTCCCCTCTTTATCCCTCCACTAATAAGTCTTTTGCTTGCCTCTTTTATGAGAGATAATTTGCCCCATTCCATTTCTCCCTTTCTCCTCCCAATATATTTCTCTCTCACTGCTTGATTTCATTTTTTTAAGATATGATCCCATCCTCTTCAATTCACTCTGTGCACTCTGTCTCTATGTGTGTGTGCGTGTGCATGTGTGTGTGTAATCCCACCCAGTACCCAGATACTGAAAAGTTTCAAGAGTTACAAATATTGTCTTTCCATGTAGGAATGCAAACAGTTCAACTCTAGTAAGTCCCTTATGACTTCTCCTTGCTGTTCACCTTTTCATGGTTCTCTTCATTCTTGTGTTTGGAAGTCAAATTTTCTTATCAGCTCTGGTCTTTTCATCAAGAATGCTTGAAAATCCTCTATTTCATTGAAAGACCAATTTTTCCCCTGAAGTATTATACTCAGTTTTGCTGGGTAGGTGATTCTTGGTTTTAGTCCTAGTTCCTTTGACTTCTGGAATATCCTATTCCATGCCCTTCGATCCCTTAATGTAGAAGCTGCTAGATCTTGTGTTATCCTGATTGTATTTCCACAATACTTGAATTGTTTCTTTCTAGCTGCTTACAATATTTTCTCCTTGACCTGGGAACTCTGGAATTTGGCCACAATGTTCCTAGGAGTTTCTCTTTTTGGATCTCTTTCAGGTGGTGTTCTGTGGATTCCTTGAATATTTATTTTGCCCTCTGGTTCTAGAATCTCAGAGCAGTTTTCCTTGATAATTTCATGAAAGATGATGTCTAGGCTCTTCTTTTGATCATGGCTTTCAGGTAGGCCCATAATTTTTAAATTGTCTCTCCTGGATCTATTTTCCAGGTCAGTTGTTTTTCCAATGAGATATTTCACATTATCTTCCATTTTTCCATTCTTCTGGCTTTGTTCTGTGATTTCTTGCTTTCTCATAAAGTCCTTAGCCTCCATCTGTGCCATTCTAATTTTGAAAGAACTATTTTCTTCAGTGAGCTTTTGAATCTCCTTTTCCATTTGGCTAATTCTGCTTTTGAAAGCATTCTTCTCCTCATTGGCTTTTTGAACCTCTTTTGCCAATTGAGTTAGGCTAGTTTTCAAGGTGTTATTTTCTTCAACATTTTTTTGGGTCTCCTTTAGCAGGGAGCTGATTTGCTGTTCATGCTTTGACTTCATGTCTCTCATTTCTCTTCCCAGCTTTTCCTCCACCTCTCTAACTTGATTTTCAAAATTCTTTTTGAGCTCTTCCATGGCCTGAGCCCATTGGGTGGGCTGGGACACAGAAGCCTTGATTTCTGTGTCTTTGCCTGATGGTAAGCATTGTTCTTCCTCATCAGAAAGGAAGGGAGGAAATGCCTGTTCACCAAGAAAGTAACCTTCTATAATCTTATTTCTTTTCCCTTTTCTGGGCATTTTCCCAGCCAGTGACTTGACCTCTGAATATTTTCCTCACACCCACCTTGCCTCCTGATCCTCCCAGCCAGCGTTTGGGGTCTGAGATTCAAATGCTGCTTCCAGCCTCAGGGCTTTGGGCGGGGGCAGGGCTGCTATTCAGTGTGAGATTAAGTTCAGATGCTCAGGTCGAGGCAGGGCTGCCAGGCAGGGCTCAGTTCCCTCAGGGAGTTTATGCACAGACCTTCAACAATGGATCCAGGCTCCTGCCTGCTTGGGGAGCCCCGGTCTGCTGCCGCCCCTCAGCTTCTGTCTCCCGAGGGGGCCCGAGCCATGGGGGCACCCCACTCCCCCCTCGACCCGCCAAAGAGACTCTCTCACCGACCCCCTTCACCTGTGGGTTGAGGGACTAGTGTGGCCGCTGGAGATCCCGTCCCTGAAGCCTGCTCGGATCTTTGCCTCTCGGTGCCGCGGCCACGGCAGGGTTGTACTCAGCTCCCAGTCCCGGCGCCCAGTCCGCAGCGTGAAGGACCTTTTGCGAGAGGTTTGCAGGTCTCTCCAGAACAGAAATCTCCCTTGCTCCAATGTTCTGTAGCCTCTGGGTGCAGAATTCACCGTGAGTTACTTCTTTGTATTTGTTCTATGGGTTGTGGATTCGGAGCTATGTGTATGTGCGTCTTTCTACTCCGCCATCTTGGCTCCGCCCCCCGAAACCCATCTTTAAAATGCTGAATCCCAGAACTGGGATTTCTATCATCAGACTTCACTTGACATTGCACTGGCTTTAAGAGTTTCCACATATGTATTCCCTCCCTAGGGCTTTCACTTGACCTAGGGTTTTCTTACCACTGTGCCAATTCCAGAAATTCAAAGGAGCAATTTAAATTGACTTAAAAGCTTTCAACAGATTTCTTCTGTTTGTGGCCAAAATTTCTGGAAATAATCTCAAGCAGTCAGCTTCGAGTAAAGTCACCCAGCTGCCTGGGCCAATGTCTACTGGATCATAGGACTCTGAGTTGGAAGGGATCTACTCTGTCTTCCTCATTTTACAAAAGGAGAAACCGGGGTCAAGAGAGGCTGTCACTTGCCCAAGGATGCACAGAAGTAGCAGGGCTGGAATTCTTGTTAGCTATTCCCTGAAGCTGATATCACAGAATCATAGAAATAGATTTTAAAAAGACCTCTGGGACATCTAGTATAGCCTAAAACTGAACCTAAATCCTTCTCTACTAGATCCTGGACCAGTGATCTTCTAGCCTCCTCTTGAAGACCTCCAGTGATGGAGAGCTTACTACCACCTGAGTCAAAGGATTCTATTTTTGGCCTAATTGTTAGGAAGTTTGTCTTCACTTCGAGCTCAAATCTGTCTCTATAACTTTTCCCCTTTGTTCTTGCCTCCACTACCTAGGTCTAAGAAGGAAAAAAAAATCTAATCCATTTCTCCATTGAGCCCATAGCATTAGTGAAAAATACTCTCAACACCTCAGGACTATCCTAGAACCCCAAGGGGAAATGTAGCCAGATTACTCCGTTGTTGGCACTGGAGATACAAAGACAAAAATAAAACAGTTCTTGCTCTCAAGAATGCTTACATTCTATGGGGGGAGACATATTTATTTATTGAATTTATGTATATTTAAAATATTATATACATATAATTTTATATATGAATTCATTCCATGAATATATATGTACATATGAATATATGTATATTTACATATATGCATGAAATAAATTCAAGGTAAAAATGTTAAGGGATAGAGTGTAGCAGGCTCGGGTAGGGGCAGGGCAGGGAGTACAGGGGGAGCAAAGGCTTCAAGCAGATATCTGTGAGCAGAGTTTTGAAGTAAACGTGATTCTATAATGCAGGGCAAAGATGCAGAGATAAGTGATAGATTATCATGTGTGAGCAGCAGTGAAAAGGGTTATATTCCTTAGAGTGTGGAAAGGAAAGGAATGTGTATTAATTAAGCCTGGGAAGGTAGCTGGGGCCAGGTTGTAAGGACTTTAAGAGCTCCAGGGAGGGGATTATACTTGTTCCTAGAAGCAACAGGGAACCTTCAGAATCTATTCAGGAGAGGGGTGATATGGTCAGACTTGTACTTTAGGTAAATCACTTTGGCAACTGTGTGGAGAAGGGATTGGAGATGGCAGGGACTGGAAGCGGCTAGCTTCCAATTACGAGGCTATGTCACACCATCTCTCACCTCATATAATTCCTATCTAGTTTCTTCTATTATAATGAAAAGGCAATTAAAGCATTAATAAGATTATAGTACCAAATTGCAGTAACAAAACAATATACTGATGCACTGATAAAGTGAAATTATAAAAGTCAGGACTGGCATGTTTGCCAAAAAGCAGCATAATTTTACTTATAGAACAAAACATAAATAGCAGGACTGATTGTAACATTAAAAGATGTACAGAAGAGCAGAAAAAATTTCAGGAGGCTCTGATAAACAAGACAGTTTTGAAGGCAATATGTAAGATTTATTATATATATATTATATACACACACATATATTTACATATACACATATACATTCCTACCTCTCTCTGTCTCTGTGTATGTCTCTATTTCTCTCTGTCTCTGTCTTTCTTTGTCCCTGTCTCTCCCTCTCCAAAGAGCTCCAAATCAGCCATATATCAGATAAAAGAATTTCAGAGTTCATGAATATGGAAGTGGTGAAGGGTGATGAAAAGATCATCACTTTGTGTAGATGAGGTGTGGGGGAGGAGGAAGTCCTGGGAAATAAGTAAATTTGAAGAAGTGTGAGTTTAGCATGTTTGAGGCTATATCAACGAAGGTATGTTGGAAATCCCTAGTATAGCGCAGGGGTTGGGGAGGAGGAGAAGATAGTGAGCCAGGCACTGAACTCACTGTGAAAAGGACAGGTGTCCTGGAGGTTGGTAGACGCCAGTTATCAGAATTTTGATATGAATTAAGTGTATCTCAAAGGAGGAAAGGTTATTGAGTGATGGTGATAGAGGGAGAGCCTGGAAGTGATAACAGGGAGCAAGGAATATTTCAACTCCCTTCATCTCAACCAGGGAGGCAGGGAGAACGAGTAAAAGGGTAATCACTTCTGAATAGGGAGGCCAGATCATCAGGAGGGAGCCAGTTCTCAGGGACAGCTAGGAGTTGGGAAGAATGGGGAAGGAAAGATCTTTTTTTTTTTTTCAGATATAGGACAGATATTTATTTCCTTCAGACAAAAGAAATGCAAAAAATACAAAAACTCACAACATAGCTTGACAAAGACTTAATACAGAATACAGTAACATAATTATCATTATATTCTCCATGAGAGTTTGAGACTTGAATGTCTAAACATCTTTAGCATCTAATCTGCTTGTCTTCTGAATTCTCTCTTATTCTCCTCTGTGCATTAAAAAATACTTGGCAAGTCTTCCTTCCTTCCTTCCTTTCTTTCGCTTTCTCCCCTTCTTTTTTTCCCTCTTCCTTCCTTCCTTCCTTCCTTCCTTCCTTCCTTCCTTCCTTCCTTCCTTCCCTTCCCTTCCTTCATCACTCTTACTACCTGTCGCCCAATTCTCCATATCCTCCTCCTCATGATTTAAAAAAACTATTTTAATTTATGGAATAAAACAAGCATTTCCAAAACATAGTACAATAAAAAGACGATTATGCATGAAACTGCAAATCTACCATGCACAACTTGCTATTCCTTTCAAATATACAGCAAAATCATCATGTAAATTTCTTCCTTTCTTCTTTCTTTCATCCCATCTCCACCAGATGGCGTATTAGACCCAAATAGATATTTACATGTAAAATTATTCTATCCTACTTCCATCAGTTCTTTTTCTGGATGCAGATGGCATCTTTCTTTATATGTCCTTTTACAGTTAATTTGGTTAATTTACAGTAGACAAAGTAACTTCTTTGCTCAAAGTTGTTCTGGAAATAATGTTGCTCTGACTATATACAGTGTTCTCTTGGTTTTTCTCATTTCACTCCATTATTTCATGCAAGTCTTTCCATGTTTCTCTAAAATCTTTGAGTTCAACATTTCTTGGTGCACAGGGAAGGAAAAAATTTAAGACAAAAGGAAGTTTGTTGCCTAGAAGCAGGCATTCAAGGGAGCACAGTGAAAAGGGTGGACAGCTTTGGGGTGGAACAGTGGGTGTGTATGTGTTTTGACAGGAATTTGGAGATGTTAATGCTCTATTAAAATTGCCAAAGGGTTACTTTATAGAATTAGACAAAGTAATAAAAATTCATTTGGAGGAACTAAATGTTTAGAATCTCAAGGGATATTACGGGGAAAAAATAGGAAGGAATGAATAATAGCTTTACTAGGTTTCCAGGATCACATTTCTGGGTATCTACAAGAAACAAGTGACCCAAAACTGGGAAAGGAAGAAGGAAGTCCCCCCGGGGGGGGGGGGGTTCCTCTCTTCTCTCTCTCTCTCTCTCTCTCTCTCTCTCTCTTTCTCAGGAGAAAAGGCCGCTGGATGCCACTACCCGCCTCCCCTTGGTAGGCGGGGTTCCCACCACCAAAGCTCTGAGGAGCCCAGAGGTGGGAGGGCATCAGGGCTGTGAAGGACAAACACAATCTGGGTATCTACTCCCAAGAAAGTCAGAGGTCAATTTCCACAAGCAGCACTTTTTATGGTAGAAAAGATAAATGGAAATAATGTATCCACACATTAAAGAATACATTTCTGAACAAATCTGGTTATGTGAATATCATTGTACCATAAGAAATAAAGAATTCAGAGAAGTGGGTGATATAGGAAGAGAAACAATATGAAGTGGAACAATGAACATAATGATTATAGTAATACAAACACAAGTGTTAAAAGGTAGTAAAATTGATGACTGATCTTGGTTGCAGAGAACTGATAAAATGAAACACCGTTCCCTCCCCTCAGCAGAAAGGTGTCAGGCTATGGATATGGGATGTGCAATGCGGTATGTGTTGTCAGATGGAGTCACTGTCTTGGTTGCTTTGCTTAAATGTCTTTCTTTCTTAAGAGGGAGGACTCAGTGAGAAATGATGTGGGGTCAGGGAGGAGGTTGAAGGTGAGAGAAATGATTATTAATAACACAATGATTTTGGGAGAACTAGAGTTCCCCCCTTTTTCTAAAGTCCTCATTTTAAAGCTCAGTCTCTGAAAGTTGAATTAACTTTCTCCTCAATTTCTCCACCTAACCTTACACGGAATTTAAAGTGGGGAAGCCCAACGGGCTCTCTCCAGGTTTGGGTGGGAACAAATTCTTTGATTAGATTGTCCCAGGCTGGGGTTGTGTTTGTCCTTCATTTTCAAAGAGGACCATGACTTCAGGGAAATCATGACATGACTTTGTTTTGAGTGAGGGAGGGCTGTGCAAAGTCACCAGCCTCACTTTCTCCTCCAGTGCCATCTTGGTCCAGTGACTGATATTCATTGGGATGACTGGAGAGGGCCCAGGATACAATAGGAGACCCTGGCCCTTTTAGATTAAGGCCTTTTCAGGTACTTACTTAGAGGGAGGTAATGCCCATTCAGTGAATAGGCCTCTTTAAGAAGTAGTCAAGGAATGGCCCCTTTAATTAGAAAAAGAAAAAAAAATCAAGCAGGGAGGGCAAGGCCCTCAGGGTTGCTGTTCCAAAGGAAAGTTACTACTGATACTCACTCTAAGCCAGGAGGGTCCAAAAAACAGTCATTAAGTAGAGCTTGGGCAGGGACCTATTGTGGTCCAATCTATGAACTTCAGAGTGAACTGCGTTTAAGGTTTTAGGAAGTTATAACAGTCAGTAGTCAAGTTTGCCAACAGGTCTTAACAAGCAAGTGTTGGCAGATGAGTGAGTTGTGTGTATTGTTGGAAAGTCCAGCATGCATAGGCAGGAATATGATTTGTTTACAATATGGTTACATCATGTAATACTGCATCATCAAAATTTCAATGCAGGAAAAAGCCCACAAATTTATAATAAATTATTAAATTTAAGATGTCATTTAAAATTTTATATTTTAAAAAAGCTTATATATTTTTTTAAATGTTGCAAATTAAAAAAAAACATTAAAGGGTTAAATAAAGTAGATTTCCAAGGAGGGTGCTGAGTAAATTCTTTTTTTAAAGGGGGTGGTAGGCCAAATAAGTTTGGGAACCTGTGCTCTAAATACTAGAGTGCAGAAGTGAGGACTAAAGTTTAATTTCTGCCTCTTTTTCCTATTACTGTCTGAGAATAACTGGATATCTGTGAGAGATGAATTGAATTTATATTTTCACAGAAAATATGTAATATCTGTAATACTTGTGACAATCATTTAATATCATTTTTGAACCCTCAATAAGGGCCAGACCCTAAACTAATCAACAAGAAGAAGAGCTTGGACCTAACAGCTTCTTTGTTCTCTAAGTAAACTAAGAAAATAACTCTTCCTACGTCAACAAGGCCAGATGGAGTTGACTCAAAGGCATCCTTTCTGTTTATGACCATTAAAGATAAAAACCTTAACTTGAGACACTAGCTTGAATAATGGGCCTTTTTCTTAATATTTTATAGACATAACCATGTTACGGCATGTTAATGGTAAAGAAAACAGATATCCTGGGCCATAATTTCAATGACCACTTTGTTAACTCTCATCTTATTGTATTTACTACCTATTCAATTAAGATATCTTAGTCTGTTTGCCTGTTTAACTAAACTTTCAGGTTGGCACCAGAAAGACTGTACATCAATTAAGAGAATTTCTTTCAAAGAATTTATGTCATGTCATTCTATAAAGAAAATGAGGAATGTGGCAACAGAGTAGATCCACATGGGATGGAGTTTACTGAAGCCTGGAATGCTGGCCAATGGGAGGCAGGCATGATATTCAAATTGGAAACGGGACGTAAAAAGGCTTGCATTGATCTAAACAAATGTAGCAGCCCATTAGGAACTACCTGTTCATTCAAGGGCAATGAACGTAAAAATTAATAAAGCTTTCCTTCGCTTACTTCTGTGTAAGATTCTGCTTTTGGAATTTTCCAACAATCTTTACTTTATTCTCCCTGTCTGTTGCATCTGGTCTGTTTTCTCCCTTCTCCCTGCCCCCTAACTCAATTTAAAGCATTCTTTTGTTCTGAATCTGAAGATCTCAATTTTCTTATCTTAATTTTAATGACTTGCTTATAGCTCTTGCATCCAAAGTAATCTGGGACAAAAAAAGTATTATAGTTATCAAAAGCAACATTATTGCAATCCTTCCCTGGCATATCTGAACATAATAGGATCTATCTTCAGCCATTTCTAATGACCTGCTGACATTTAAGCTCAGTAAACTTCCATTTCAGACGATTTTGTGATGAGAGTAAAGGTTGTCTCCTTTGATGGCAATGTCTATACAATTTTCCCCTGAAGTCAATTCTGGAGAGGCACAGTTTCTAGTCAGTGTTTGCAGCTGCCTTGGGGAGAAAATGATTTTTGCTGTGGAATGTCACAAAGTCTTTCATAGATTATGGGAAACTTCTGTTGGAGAATCAGAAATGTGGCAAAACTATCCATCAAATTATATTCTGCACTGATGTCTGGGGCAAAGAAACGTCAATTTCTCTCTGATGAATACTACTATCATGCTGTTTTGTACTTTGAAATACTCAAAACACTTAGTTCATACTTCCTGAACCTTGCTTTTTTTCTTCTTGCTTTATCTAACACCAAGTTATGTTTTCCCTTTGTATTTTAGCCTTAAATGGTAGCAATCACCCAAGCATATGAAGAAAGGTTTATTATAAAACATATGGATATTACACAATACTATGCATGTATTTTATGCATTTCAGAGTTTTTAAACTTTTTGTGTCATCTGCTGGCCTTGATGTGTTGTCTGCAGCTTTCACAAAATTTCCATATAATTTCTTATCCCAACTTGCAATATATCAAAACCACAATGGGGAAAGCTGTGATGTGGAACGGATAATTATATAAATCTTATGTTCTTATGAAGCTCACAGAGAAAGGATACAAGGGCTTCATCAAATGGCCTTTATTATAATTTTTAAATGACTTTTATAATAGTTATAATAGATTAAGCCATACAGTATGCTGCTTAGTAATAGAACTGTCTTTGGATTTCCCACGATTGAAAAAAGCTTTTATTATTCTAGGATTTAATGTAGTATTAGAAAGGGTTTATGTTGACCCCTCCCTTTTCATTTTAATTAAAATCAAATTCTTTGTACTATGGAATTTTACCAATATAGAATAATTTTAAAATCATCTACATTTAGCTTTAGTAAGGACTTCTGTACTTGTGTGTGTGTGTGTGTGTGTGTATGTGTGTATGTGTGTGTACGGGTACTCATGGGAATGTGCTGACACTTCAATGCTGTTCTGGTTTTTCTGTCATAAAGTTTGTCTTCTTAGCCAGCAAGTATCTAATTCTTGACTTGCAGAAAGTTAAATCCCTATGCTGCCTCTCTCACTGCTCCCCATTCACCTGAATAGTTTTGTGTAGCATATTAATAACTTTCAAACAGTTAACCCATCCCAATGGAATAAAATATTTTATTGAAATGGGAAGCAATTAATGCAACTTTAAAGACAAAACAAGGATAGTTTTAAAATTAGATACTCAGAGAATACATCATTGAGCAAAACATAGCAATATAGATAATAAAATGACGAAACATGAAATGGTAGATGGAGTAAGACCCCTTCTTGACTTGATTATATCAACTAGTCAGCTGGTTAAAGTTCTGAAGTTCTCTTTCTACAACTGTGATTTTGGTTGGCTTCAGTGTGTATGCATGTGCGGATGAAGTAGTGAAGGGAAAAGTTATGTACTTGTACTTCAGCTCAATTTAATCCAAATGTCTCAAACTAATTTTTTCAGGTTTTCAGATTTTAATAGTACAAATGAAAATATATGGAATGTAAATTTGCATGCCAGACTTGTGCGGGGTTGGGGTGCAAGTTAGTAGTGTTCACTGTTATCATTCCAGTTTTAATGTGAGTGCTGGCAAAGCAAACGCTGCCCAAAACTGTGAGATTCCACCTAAATGAATCCTCTGGTTAATGAAAACTTGTTACAATTTTATATATATATATATATATATATATATATATATATATATATATACACACACACACACACACACATATATATGTATATATGTATATATATACACACACACACATATATATGTATATATATACATATACATCTTATTTTCATAATGTTGTCTTTTCAGTAGGAATCAAGCTTATTGGTTCTTGTAACATCCTTAATAAAGTCTTTGCAAATAATATGAAAACAAGCATATACAAATGCGCAAGTAATGATTTTTCTAATGATTTTCATGTTATATTACTAAACTCCCAATTCTCTATCATATACACAATTCAGCTTATTTGGCATAAAAGTTGGGCATCTTCCTAGGTTAACCTAGATTAATATTTCTAAAAAAAGACAAAACCAGTTATTTTTTTACATTTTAATGAGTAAAAATTTCTTAAAACTTTTATCCTTAAAATGGCTAAATAACAATAGGGTTAGAGCTTGGACACTAGTAGTAACTACTAGTTAAAATTTAACAGTTCTAAATAGAATCAACTAGTTTGTGGCCAACAAAATATTTTTCTACAGATGGGCAAAACGTACCTCTTGAACTACTGAATTCACCTTTCACCATAAAGAGGTTGTTTTCACCATAAAGATAAAGTGTCATTATTTTAATGTAGAATAAAGTCATCTTGACCCCAAATATTTAAAGACAATAATAAATCAGCGGTTTACAAGTATAATCATTTTTCAGTAAACAAACCAGCTTTGTTAAATTTCTCATACATATTCAAAGCAAGTGAAAGACAGGCAACTTCTTTAAATATCTCCCAGGGTAGTCATTTGACATTAAAAACAAGATTGTGGCTTTTTTTCTTTTGGGATAAAATGCAAGTAAAATATTAATGCCCAAATGCATTTTTATCTTTTGGATGTCCGTTCTGTAAGTATGTGAAAACCTGGTAAGGAAAGTGAATCTCTGCACAAAAAGCAAGTCTCTATCTAGATTCTAGCATGTCTTACAGAGTTTGGCTAATTGGATTCATTCTACTATACTAAACACGTAGAGAGATATATATACAAAACGTATGTGTGTGTGTACGCATGTGTGTCTCATTGTACATCTTGCTCACAAGATGCTCTCTTAAATGACTCATACTTCCTAAAACATCTAAAGACTACAAAGAAGCAAAGGAGAGAAGGAAAAGAAGCGTGGACAGACAGACTATTTCAGGCCGAAGGCTTCACACTATGGCTGTGCCTACATGGTCACCTGAATTGAGTAACCTCAAATTGGATAACTAGTTATCAGTATTTTCTTAGTATCCTATTGATTATTTTGGTACCATGGAGACATAGATCGTATGCTATGCTGACATGACAAATTTTCATGCAGGTCTTAATGCTCAATGCCTCATGTGACAGCCTTTAAATACTGAGATACATAAACTAGTGACGCTATCAACTTCAGTTTGAACATTCTGCTTAGAAAGACAAGAACCAGACTGTCAGTTCAGAAGAAATACATCAGACATGTTAAGTGAGACTGAAAGTGAGACTTTTCCCTGAGTTTTTTAAGGAAGATTAAACAGCGCCCCAAGTTTCTTATAAACCCAAGTTTAGTCATCCAAGTCATCCCCCTTTTGCATGAGACACTTTAAGATTATGCCTCTCAACTGCACTGAGTTAGATCTGAATGCATTAAATGCATTCTTAAATCAACTATTAGAATGAGAAACTAGTTAAAAAAATTTTCATACCTTTTCTACCTACCCAAATCTAGCTAGTCATAATAAGTAAGGTCTCATCTTCATGGGTGGAACATTTTTTTGGGGAGAGGAAATAAGGGATAAGAATCAGTAAGCTAAGTACTTTATATAACTTGAAAAGCAACTGGTAGAGGAAAACCTGGCATTTAAATTCGGTCAATCCCTAATAATGTAAATTTGGGCTAAGAGTAATGAAGCTGGTTTGATATTGCAAATAATCATCAAAGCAAGTGGATAATTCTCATTTTGTTTCCATTATCATAACTGTCAGAAGGGAATATAAGTAGTAAGAAAACCAGTTTTTAATAGAGTAGTGGTAATAGTTATAGTAGTGCAAGATTATGACATTTACACAAAACTATTTTCAGTCTATTTACAAAGCCTCAGGGAATATATGTTAGGTTACTGAAATATACTGGCTGTACCAGTTTCATTACAGTCCCTTGCAAATTCCCTATTTGTTTCTCCCTCCATTTTCTTCCTTTGAGGAATGCCATGCTCTGCCAGCTCTCCTCAAGGGAAATCCTATACTTCTTTCAAGATCCAGTTCAAGAAGTACCTACTCTGTGAACATACCTACAGAACTTTTTCCTTATACTGAAATTCCATGGCACTGTCATCTTTATCATAATACCCTGCATTTCTTTACATTCCAACTTAAAAATTTTCTAGTGTTTTCTGTAAGTCATCTCAACTGGATTGATTATATTCAGCATGGTGCCTAGTCCGGCTATGAACATATTTTAGGCACTTAATGGTTGCCAAGAAGTATTTATTCATCCTAAGATTGTTTAGTTTAAAAAAATTAAATTCTTTGTTTATATATAGGGAACAGTACACTTGTATATAAGATCAACATACAAGGAAGGATCCATTTGTGAAATTATTATATGGTACTCTACTGACTTATTAGAAGAAACATCTTACAGTTTTAAATAAAATAAAACTTTATGAATTTCACCTGTTTAAAAAAAATTTGCAAAAGTATTAAGTTAAGCACAGAAGTAGTAGGAGTAGAAGCTAAGTGAAATTCGAAAGTAAAGGAAATAATCAGCATCTATTAGTTTACCTGGGATTGTTAAGAAACCAAACAAAATAACCCTACCCCCGCAAATACTTTATCTCCAAATTAAATGTGTTTTACCAAAATGCAATTACTAACAGAAGCACTATTCATAGTAAATCTGATAAGTATTATTTGAAAAAAGGAATATTATGGTTAAAGATAAAACATCAGCACTCAATTCAGCACCTATTTTGTTAAAGGCACTGTGCTTGGGGACATATACAAGGGACACAGAGAATAACAAGAGCTCCTGTGTCTCCTCAAGGATCTTAGAATCTAACGCAAGGCACCTAACACATTTCAGTACGTACAAAAGATAGAATGTGATAAAGACAAGAGTGTCATACTCAAGTAGAAGCTGGAGACACTAAACTGTATAAAAGGACCCCTGTGAACTGCATATTGCCTTAGTTTTATAATATAATAATATCTATTTTTTATTATATGTTCATTTATTTTGTTAAATATTTCCAAATTATAGTCTAATTTGGTTCAGGTCACATTTGGGAGCTGTATGCCACTTCTGCTGTAGGAGATAAAGGGAGAGATCATGTTAAAAGAAAAGAAAATTTGGACAGACGGTTATGTATCATAACTTGGTACTTTGTAGGGTATGTATCTAAATTCCACTTTAAAAGGCAGTTATGCCATTGAATTTTTTAAATGGAGACAAGTCATTGCTACTTGAGTTTCAAGTTTTATAGAATCACTGAATTTTTCCTGGGATGGGGAACCTGTGGCCTTTCTAGCCTGTACTAGAAAAAGGAATACTGCTTAACCTCCAAAAAATTAGACTGGCATAGATCAAGGTTCCTAACCTGGAGTCTGTGGACTTGTTTTTAAAAAAAAAATTTAATAACTGTATTCAATATAATTGGTTTTCTCTATATTTTACTTTGTACATTTAAAAACATTATTTTGAGAAGGGGTCCATAGACTTCACTAAAAGGTGTCATGATACCAAGAAGATGAAAACTAGTGGCCTAGCTGATTCTATTTATGTGAAATGATGTCTTTTCCAGGTCTACAGTTCTATGACTCTAATAGTCTTTTGTCAAAGGAAGAAAACTGGATGTCTCAGCATATGGAAAGTTAGGATTGCCTATTAAATGAAATCATAAACGTGAAAACATTTTGAAAAGGAACTTTTAAAAAAACTAGGCCTGTGATTTTATTACTCTACTACTAAAGTAGCCCAGCAGTACCTCTTCTAAAACTCATAGTCTCTTCAAAGGTGTCCTGGGGCACTGAGAGAATAAGTGACTGATCCAGGGTCCCACAGACAGAATGATATCAGAGTGAGACTTGAACCCAGGTCTTCTTGTCTTGGAGGCCAGTACTACTTCACTAGGCCAGACAACCTCTTCGGTAAGTATACAGCATTAAAATGTAGGGATAACATACTTACAAAAACAAAGTGGAAGTCTAGTGTGAACAATTAAGATGTTGAAAATAGAATTTTATTTCACCTTGAAATAAACACCACATCACTTTAGCTTTCTAGTCATAACAGACTAGTAACCTCTAGGCCCAGCCACATCTGAAATCTGATTTCTGTAACTCAAATCTTATATAAAAAACAACAGCCTCTCCCTTCCTTGGATAGCAGGAGTCTACTTTGCTGCTGGCGAGTTTTTTCTCATGTTAATGTCTAAAAAGTATTTTATCCAATGTCTGACTATATCTACCTTGTTAAAATATGGCTGGTAGAGAATGAACTTTTAGGGGATGATACAAATGAATATGTGAACCACTTGGTTAAGCCAGCAATAATGAAAAGGAGGAGCTAGTCCCTGAAAAGTAAGATAGTATATTAAAAAGGCTTTAAAACAAATCCTTAACCATAAGATGGAATTAATGAGGCTGGGCAAACTTACTTCCCATTCTACCTTTGGACTAGTATTTAGTATCTTGTTAAAAACACTCACTTTAGTAAATAAGTAGGTAGAATTCTGGTGATGAAAATGATTACAATTCTAGGAAAATCAATATGTAGGGGTTTTTTGTTTGCCTGGTGAACACTGACAACTAGCGTCAAATGACTCAAGTGCTAAAAAAACCCAGTAATTTTTCAATGTTGCCTACTTAACTGAAAAGAAAAACACAAAACATATTAAAATGATAAAAATGTTAAACACAGAAGTTTAGATAAAGTGCTTCTCTAACCACATTTTCTGAAGCCTGATAAAAGTCTATAATTTCAAAATCCACCAACAGAGAAGAGAAACGCTACAAATTTGAACCTCTGCAGACTACAAGTGGCTTACGAAAATGCCTGCAGCAGTTTGCAGCATTTGATCTTTCCACTGAACACTAGACAAAAATGAGCTTGCCTCAGTGAGGCTCATCATGACAGCAGCAGCAGAGTGCTTTCCTCTCCCTTGCCCCATGCACTTTAGTGAAGATTATGTTCAGCATATGATATAGCAAATGAAAATCAAAGCTTTTTAATCTGCTGAGCTAGAGGATCCACAATTTGAGTTCTGTGGTAACAATCTGTGGCATCATCATAATTGAAAAGGAGTCAACTTAGGCCTAATTTATGGCTGCAGCACGTAATAATGAGACTGACCATTTTTGTGGCACGTCGAAACCAATCTTGTTACTTATGGTACCCTCATTTGTTAAGTACTTTATAAACCAAAACATGAAAACCAAACACACGATTCTTCACTTAAAAAAAATCTTCCTAAGCTCCAGTATCTACACTTTGACCGTTCTTAGAATGGCTGACCATCTTAACAAGGTCAATAAATTTGTGTCAGTATGACCATGCCGACTGCTTAAAGGATTCCCTCTGTCTTTTCAATAACAGAACAGAAATGAAAAGTTTCTCTTAAAGAATTTTAGACAAGTCTTTTCTTTTTAAAATGCAAACATCCTGAAGCAGCACAAAATTAACTATTCAGACAGGATGCGAAATAGTCCATGTAGTGCTTGACGTAGAATCCCAGTTATTCTGGAAGAGAAATAGCCCATTTAAGTAAGAGCATGCTTTTGGCCAGGAGGTCAAATAACCACCTCTGATAAGTGATGCTTTTATCTGAAGTCACAGATAAAAAGTATACTTAGCTTTACTTTACAGGAAACAGTCACTGCTTAAGTCTTAAGAGAAAAGAGTCTCCCTCACTGAGGCACGTAGCCACCTTGTCTTACAGTCTGAGGTAAATAGCTTTTAGGCATTCCTTCATCAGCCTCTAACCCAATTGTTTCAAATCTCTGAATTCCCTCGGTACTTGCACCAAAATGATCTGCTGCAGAAACATCTTCCAAATCTTTCATTCGTCCAGATCCAGAGGCCTGTGATCTTGGATCTGACATCTGTTGCTGTTTAAGTCTAAGAAAATCTTCCTCATTCACTGAAGAAACTTGCTTTGATCTTTCAAAATGTGATAAATCTGGACTGATTTCATCTTGATTACAGTTTTGCTTGAAATATTGCTGCCTGGGTGATGCACCATCACCACTTCCTCCATTCTCTATTATCTGTAGGTCTTCTGGCCGTTCCTCTGAGTCTAACAAAGGCTGGGTGGACTCAGACCTTGAGAAGACCTGGACAGACGGAACCTGGTGCCTGTAGCCACTATGTACCACAGTAGAATACTGCACGGTGCTTGAAGTGTTTTGTCCGGATTCACTTTCATCATTGCTAGAAATGCTTGGCCTAGAAGATGACATACACGAAGAACCCCCAATGCCACTGCTGTGCCCCTCAGTAGTTATCTTTTCCTTTTTGAAGAGATCTAATGACTTTAGATCTTCTGGAAGAGGCTTTTTCTCATTTGCTTCTATTTCCACAACACTGACATCAGTGTCAGTGAAATTGCCTTCTGGGTACATCTGATCTTTGGGATGCAAATTGTGCTGAGAAAGAGAGAAGACAATCTATCTTTCATGGGGTACATTCATGCTACTTTTTCAGAATTAAATAATAAAATGTATCCTATGAAAATATGTTCAATTTATAAATCTTAAGAGTACATCTGAAAACCTTCCAGCTTTCATCAGGTAGACAGAAAATTCACTAAATGCAAAGTGAGTTAGATGAGTCTGTGGACAGTGAATTCATTCTGGTTCAAGAGTATGAATCACTTAAAGCTCCCTGAAGGCAGGGACTGAATAGCAAATGTTTCTGTATCCCTAGAATCTAGCATAGTGACTTAAAAATAGCGAGTGCTTAACAAATGTACATGGAATTGAATAAGGCCATAAAAGGTGCCCAAACCTTTCCTTCCATTTTATTTACAGTTATATTTCATAAACCAAAAAGTCCTACAAATTAGATTCTATAAATATCAGAAAATGTTCTATCTGAACAGAAACTGAGAAATCTGTAGATAACAAAGCCAGGCTTTTACTTGGATGTACTTTTGAGTACATACTGCAAAACACGTATATATGCAGACACGTGTATTTTATGCATGGGGGCATATGTACGTAAATACCTTCTAGTCTGTGAAATGTTACAGGATAGTTGGGAATGACTAGAAAATTTATTCAAGAAAAAAATTATTGCAAAATTATTAAGGCATTAATACAAAGGGGACTTGCTACTAAAAAACCAGAAAACCCAACACAATGAACCCCTAACCTGTCAGATTGTTCTGTTAGAAAACAGGACTTTTCCTGCTTAGCAATATGATAATAAAACATGCTATATAGTATCAACCTCAAGTCTATGAGAATTTTTTCAACTTTTATCAAACCTTTTACTTTTGTTCAGTGAAATTTCTCTTAAGCTCAACTCAGCTTCTTTTAGGTTTAGCTTTGATTGGAATGTGTGCTCTTAATAAAACCCAGATCATTTCTATCTTACCCGAGTTGGTGTGTGAGGTGACCACTGAGCAATATGACTCTTTGAAGGATCTGGAACATTAGGCCAAATATGTTTTTTGATCCTAGAAAAATGACACATTTAAAGAAACATGTATTAATTTTTTAAAAGCTTAATGTTTCCAAAGTAGGAATACTTAGTGAGTAGCAAACAAGAATCTCCAATTATTCCCACTGCAACAAGTAGGGAAACATTATTAAATAAACTTAAAAGTTTTACTTTATCCATTAGGACACAACTGATGACACAGGTAGGCATAAAAAACTAACGTGTTGCTCCTAAATGCACTAAAGTTCATTCTACAAGGTAATTAACAATTTTTAAAAGCTTCACAGTCCACAAAGTGGTAGGGGATTTTTAAAACAGCTTATTTACCTTTTCATAAAACATACTCAGATAGTAATATGAAACAATTAAAAAAATTATGGTTTACTTATCCAGGATTTTCAAACTTCTTTTGTCTGGAATTTTAAATAACTGTTTTTTGAACCCCAAAGTTACAGAACTGTCCTTTAAAATGCAAGTATTATGATACTGCTAGATGTAACCAGTTCAAAGAGAACTTTTACTGCTTAAGAAACCTATTTCTGAGTTTATGCTTATGAATTAACTTTGAATAAGTCAACAATTTCTAAATATAACAAAATGAACAACGAAGGTACTTACAGGTCTAGTTTGTTAAAACAGAGCAACACTCCCAGAAGAGTGGTCAACAAGAACGCAAGGCAAACAGGCACAACTATGGCTTCAATTTCTCCTTGAGCTAAGAAAAGAAAAGTGAAGAGAAATATAATACTGAAAAGGAAAGAGTCTGTGTGTGGGGGTGTGTGTGGGTGTGTGGGTGTGTGTCTACATGTATGCCTGTGCATGTGTCTCTTCCACAAAGGTCCTCTGATGACGCCATGGTGTTGGTCAACAAGGATTTATTAAGTGCCAGACCTCATGCTAAGTGCTGGGGAGACAAAGAAAGGCAGAAAATAGTCCCTGACCTCAAGGAGCCTCCAAGTCTAGTGCAATAACATTGTGAAGTAGAGATAACTCAGAGTTTTTGAACTCTTTGTCAGCAGAGTGTGAATGCTGGCAAGGGTTCAAGTACAGTCTTGATAAGAGAACCATGCTTGCTAGCCACACACAGAGCCACTTTTCATTGGGTTAACTAAGGGGCAATGAATCTTTGGCCCTGGTTATCAAAACAATATGAAACAACAAAAAAACTATAAAATGGTTTTCAGTCCCTTGTAGGGCTCTTCCCTCCCCCAAAACAGTGCAAGGGCAAAGTGGTAGAAAAGGAAGAGAGGGTGTTAAAACCTCTAGTTTTTATTTATTTATTTTTAAAAATTTATTTAAGTTTTCAACATTCATTTCCACAAAATTTTGAGTTTCAAATTTTCTCCCCATCTCACCCCTCCCCACACTTCAAAATGCCTTGCATTCCTTCCACCAATGTGCCCTCCCTTTTAACACCCCTCCCTTTCCCTTATCTCCATCTTCTCTCTTGTCCTGTAGGGCAACATACATTTCTATACCCCATTACCTATATTTCTTATTTCCCAGTTGTCTGCAAAAACAATTCTCAACATCTGGTCCTAAAACTTTGAATTCCAACTTCTCCTCCCTCCCTCCCTCCCCACCCAACCTTACTGAGAAGGCAAGGAATTCAATATAGGCTATATATGTGTAGTTTTGTAAATGACTTCCATAATAGTCATGTTGTATAAGACTAACCATATTTCCCTCCACCCTTTCCATTTATTCTATTCTCTCTTTTGACCTTGTCCTTCCCCAAAAATGTTTACTTCTAGCTACTCCCTGCTCCCATCTGCCCTCCCTTCTATCATCCGCCCCCCATTTATCCCCTTCTCCCCTACTTTCCTGTAGTGTAAGATAGATTTTCCTACCAAACTGAGTTATTCCCTCCTTAAGCAAAATGTGATGACAGTAAGCTTTATTTTTCTCCTCTTACCTCCCCCCTTTTCCCCTCCATTGAAAAAGCTTTTTCTTCCCTCTTTTATGAGAGATAATTTGCCCCATTCTCCTCCCAATATATTCCTCTCTCACCCTTTAATTTTATTTTTTTTAGATATGATACCTTCCTATTCAACTCTTACCCTGTGCTCCCTGTCTTGGTCTCTTTCTACGTGTGTGCATGTGTGTGTGTAATTCCTCCAACTACCCAGATACTGGTAAAAGTTTCAAGAGTTACAAATATTATCTTTCCATGTAGGAATGTACACAGTTCAACTTTAGTTAAGTCCCTTGTGATTTCTCTTTCTTGTTCACCTTTTCATGCTTCTCTTGATTCTTGTGTGTGAAAGTCAAATTTTCTTTTCAGCTCTGCTCTTTTCATCAAGAATGCTTGAAAGTCCTCTATTTCATTGAAAGATAATTTTTCCCCCTGAAGTATTATACTCAGTTTTGCTGGGTAGTTGATTCTTGGTTTTAATCCTAGTTCCTTTGACTTCTGGAATATCATATTCCAAGCCCTATGATCCCTTAATATAAAAACTGCTAGATCATGTGTTATCCTGATTGTATTTCCACAATATTCGAATTGTTTCTAGCTGCTTGCAGTATTTTCTCCTTTAACTGGGAACTCTGGAATTCAGCTACAGTATTCCTAGGAGTTTCTCTTTTTGAATCTCTTTCAGGAGGTGATCGATGGATTCTTTCAATATTTATTTTGCCCTCTGGTTCTAGAATCTCAGGGCAGTTTTCCTTGATAATTTCATGAAAGATGATGTCTAGGCTCTTTTTCTGACCATGGCTTTCAGGTAGGCCCATAATTTTTAAATTGTCTCTCCTCGATCTATTTTCCAGGTCAGTTGTTTTTCCAATGAGAATTATCTTCCATTTTTTCATTCTTTTGGTTCTGTTTTGTGATTTCTTGGTTTCTCATAAAGTCATTAGCCTCCATCTGTTCCATTCTAATTTTGAAAGAACTATTTTCTTCAGTGAGCTTTTGAACCTCCTTTTCCACTTGGCTAGTTCTGCTTTTTAAAGTATTCTTCTCCTCACTGGTTTTTTGGACCTCTTTTGCCAGTTGAGTTAGCCTATTTTTAAAGATGTTATTTTCTTCAGCATTTTTTTGGGGTCTCCTTTAACTAGCTGTTGACTTTCTTTTCATGATTTTCTTGCATCGCTCTTATTTCTCTTCCCAGTTTTTCCTCCACCTCTCTTACTTGATTTTCAAAATCCTTTTTGAGCTCTTCCATGACCTGGGACCATTGCAAATTTATTTTGGAAGTTTTGGATGCAGAAGCCTTAACTTTTATGTCTTCCCCTGATGGTAAGCATTGTTCTTCCTCATCTGACAGGATGGGAGAGAACACCTGCTCACCAAGAGAGTAACCTTCTACAGTCTTATTTTTTTTCCGTTTTTTGGGCATTTTCCCAACCAGTTACTTGACTTTTTGGTCCTTTGTCAAAAGTAGGGTATATTCTGGGGACCTGTAAGATCACAGTTCCTCCAAGGTGTCACAATCATGGGAGAGGAGTTTCCTCTCTGGCCTGGCTCCTGGCTTCTGCCATGGCCACCAGAAGCTACTGCTGCTCTCTGCTGCTGCCCCCTTGTGCTGGGGCTAGGGGAGGACCCTGTTCCTTTCTTGTTCTAGCTGAAAAAGTCCTCTCACTGACCTTTGGTGCCTGTGGATTGAGGGATCTGTGAAGTGCCACTGCAGCGGGGGATTTCATCCTGAAGTCTATTCCGGTCCTGCTCCTCCAGGTGCCATGAGGCCCAGGCTGGGCTGGACTCTAGAGCATCTGGTGTGACAGACCTTTCCTGTTGGCCTTCCAGGTCACCCTGGGCTGGAAATCTCTTCCATGCAGTTGTTCTATGGCTTCTGTTGCTTTAGAATTTGTTGAGAGTCTTTCTTTACAGGTATTTTATGGGCTGTGGGGGAAGAACTAAAGTATGTGTGTCTTTCTACTCTGCCATCTTGACCTAAAACTCCAAGGTGATGATCACAGAAGGAACCAAATCTCATTCATGTGGGCACTGCCAAAAAACCAGATGCTGTGAAAAGACCCTCAGTGAAATGGGAGAATGGCTCCAAAATTCTCAGAGAAACAAATCAAGGAGTCAATGGAATGTGTTCAGTTCTATACTTCAATGCTGTCTCATGGAACGCTCAGTTATTTCACCTTGAAGTGTTCCCAGGTAGTAAACAAATGACAAACAATGAAACAACAGCAACAGTGGTCTATGAGTTAACAGTTGTCATGAAGAAAATGAAGTAGAGAAACCCCACAAAGAACTCACAGGGAAACTATGTTGGCAAGTGCACTGCAGCATTAGGAAGTTAGAAGAGGCTTTGATCAAATGAGCTGTGAAGTCAGAAAGAAAGTTGCATCTGACATTTACTGTTTGTCAAGTCACTTTGCCTAGATTTCCATTTCCTCTGAAAAAATAGAGAAAATGCCTGTAGCCCACCTCACAGAGCTGACTTGATGATCAAATGTGGGACTGAAACTATAACATTTTGTAAGCCTTCAAGTCACACATAAATGTCAACTAGTGTTGGTATGCACAGGTACCATTAGCTTCATGGTGTGCTTTGTGCAAATATTTATCATAAGCGCTACAACACAAGGGAACTCCATGTCTTGTGAACTGATGTTTTTTTGTGTTCACTGGACCTTGTCATAAAACCTGCTATGTTCACTTCTTTATTTACCTCTGATGACAGCCTATTAGACATAACTTCTGTCTTCTGGTTGCATTTAAAGTTAGAATGTCAAGATTCATATAATTCAGTTCCTTCAACATTATGCTTACTTTGCTAGTCCACTGGACAAGACCTCACATCTGGAGTAGCAAGAGCTAAGTTAAAGTTTATAGACAGTCCAAAAACTTATCCTGAGCACTCTGAAACTATCACTTGCAGAAAGGGCTAAGGGCTATGTTGTAGGGGCCTTTCTAACCAGGTCCCCTTGCTTCCCCTCCAATACTCTGTGACCCAGTGACACTGGCCTCCCTGCTGCTCATCTAATTACTATCCATCTCTGAGCATTTTCACTGGGTGTCCCCATGCCTGGAATTCTCTCCCTCCTCATTTCTGCCTCGTGGCTTCTTTTAAGCCCCAGCTAAAATTTCACCTTCTATAATCAGCATGACTCAGTCCTTCATGTTAATGTCTTTCCTCTGTTGAAAGATATTGCCAACTTATCCTGTACATATTTTGTTTGTACATAGTTGGGTGCAAGTTCTTTTCCATTAGACTGAATTTCTTGAGAGCAAGGCCTGTCTTTTGCCCTTCTTGAAATTCCCAAAGCTTAAATGTAGTGGCTTGAAGATCAGGCACTTAATGCCTGCAGACAGACTAGCTAATTGTTTCAAATCCCTCTCAAATGACTTTGTATTTAACTACTTCGTATTTATTTTCTTTAAAATTATTTTGTATGTATACACACACACACACACACACACACACACACACACACACACACACACACACCCACCCACAATCTTCCTGTCTCTTTTGTTACAACGTAAACTCCTTATGAGTTATTTTGCTCACTGTATTTGTTCCCTCAGTGCCTAGCAGAGTGCTGACACATAGTATGTACTTAATAAATACTTGACAGTGAGATTCTCTCTTCACTGGAAGTGTTTCAGTAAAAGCTGGAGGGTTTTTGTAGAGGATCCTTTTTTAGGCATGAGATGAACTGGGAGGCTGCTGAAATCTCGTCAAACACTGACATTCTGTGAGTCAAGTTTAAAAGAAGAAACTGTAGCAAAAGCACTGCTTTCTACTAGGAGTTAACTTTACCTCAACAGTCATCTGAATAATCCTGTAGCCTTTGTTGAAAGGAAAAGTTATAACTGCCACCTATGAGCCCTGGAACTCTCTTATACTATACATCCCATGTGTAATAGCGGTGCCTATTTCTACAATACTTATGGTTTGTAAAGTGCTTTATATCTTATCTGATCCTCCCATTAAATCTGTCGTACCCTATTTTATAGACAGGGAAACAGGGTCAAAGATTTGAAGTGAGTGGCTCACCATCAGCCAGCAGGAGCTAGAACCGGAACCTAGAACCAGAACCAGAACCTAGAACCAGAACCCTCCAGTTCAGTGTTCTTTCTACTGCATTTCACCATTCTGCCTCTCCACAGATACCTAGTAGGGGCAGTGATATTATAATACTAATTTTCCCATCTGATAATGAATATTCATCTTCTCTTATTCAAAGTTTTTAAAATGTAAAATAAGTTTATTGTATAGATGTTTATTTTGTCACTGGTGTTATTTTATGCATACTCATTCAAGTAACAAATATTTGTGATTCTGCTATTTGTAGTGTGTTATACCAGATAAGCACAGCTAGAAAGATCTTGTCCAAAATATTACTGCAATAATACTCAGTATGTTGTTTGAGGCTCCATGCTCGGAACCCTGATCTCTTCCCTGACACGGTCTAAAATTCTTCCAAACCCAGGCAGACAAAGTGCTACATAAAAATAGAAATCACCCAGAAGCCAAACTGCTGGTGACATATGTGCCTTTCTAAACTTAGCTAGGTGGGTCTCTGGGTAATACATAAGTTCGAGTGCACCACTGGCATGGCCCTCAAAAATCTAGGATCCTCCACAATGAGGCATCACAGTAGGACTTGAGTGGAGGCTAAATATAAAAACTACACATTGACTATGATTTGCTTGTGAGAAGGAACAAATCTAAAAGGACATGTGTAAATACTAGTACAGGGTTCAGGATGATATAGTCAGTGAAGTCTTCCAGTATGCTAGATAGATTTGATTGGCTAAAAAAAACTGTAACATTACTTTTAATTCTTTCCTACAATTAAATACATATACAACTATGAACATCTAATGTCTATGTATCTAGAAATATACTTTCAGCAATAGGCAGGGTGTCCAATTTTACCTTGTTTTTTTTTAAAAAAGTATCAATTTATTATCTCTTACCAAACTTTGGAGTAGTAAAAGTGAATTCTGGACCATCCTGGCCCCCTTCATCTGTATATGCTGCCATCCGCACCATGTACAACGTGTCACTAGTCAAGGGGGCAAGTGTATATTCTGTGTGGGATGAGTTCACATGCACAGCTGGAAGAAAGAAATAAAAATGCTTAGCTACTAAACCCATCTTTCTCACCTAACACAATGCCAAATCAAAGGCTTTTATCACAAGAGAATAATCATCTTATTCTTTCTGTTGCTGAAAAGTGTTCCCTTTCTTTACTTTGGGCCACGAAATGATTACAAAATGCATTTTATACCAGAAGACCAGACACTATGCTTCCACACTGAATGTTAATATTAACTAGGTGAGACCTAGAATAACATTTTAAAAGGTTAGACCATTCCATATCTTACTAGTTGATGCTTTTACTTTCTTTACCTGTTTCATTTCCGCTGCTAGTTCTGTAAAATATGGTATAGTTTCTGATGAATCCATTCTGGTCATCGACAGGAAGGTGCTCCCACACTAAGACAGCTTCATTTTTCCCCACTTTCTTTGTTCGAACAAAAGGTCCTCTAGAAGGGCCTGTCACAGAAAATATTCATTTGCTTAGTTAGAAATATCCTTGTTATAAGAAACTGGTGAAAATGTCATATTTATAAGTGACAAATATTCCAAAATAATTCTTTAAAATATTCAGATAAATTGACTTTGAACTTACGAGCTTGTTTAAGATACGCCTTTACAGACTGGGGACTTCCTGGGCCATCATTATATACTGGGATAACTGTGATCAAATAACATTTGCTCTTCATTAAATTTCCTAGAATAAGAATGACAAATTATACATATTTTCTACAACGAAAGAATTCAATAAATGCTGATACTGGGTTATGAATGATACATTTTATGGGTTGTGAATTATGTATTTTATGATCATTCAACAATCTCTTTTTTAGAAAAACAAAATTTTTCCATCACTTTATTTTTAATTCACGCTGAATTGAAAGCCTATCAAAATTGCTTGTGACTCTAAAAGTTTACTTGTGCTTGCCAATTCAGTGAAATAAAAAACTCAAACCAATTTAATGAGTTACTTTGAGTAATAACATGTCTGCATGTACCAGACTGAGAAGTATCTAAAAACTGGCCTAAAACTGTGCTGAGTCTTAGTCTGGCAACTAGTTTCACACATTGGTGACTACAGCAGCTGCTTAAAGGGCAAGGTTTCCTGCCACTCTGGCATGTAACCAAATGAGGTTTCCTGAAAAGTAAGGGGAAGGTGGCAAACCTCTGGTATTACCCCAGGGAACATATTAAGCTACTGTGTTCTCTCACAATGGCTGGTTCCCTGGGGAAAAATAGAGATCAGTGCAATTTTTCTGGGAGCATTAAGACTTTTAAATAAAAATGTGTAAAAAAAAAAATTTAATTTCAAAACCTTAAGTTTAACACAATTATTGGTTCATGCAGAAGAAATAAGTGGCAACAGCAAATTGTTTTTCAGCAATTTAACGGCCACTTCAGCATAAAATATAAATTTTCTCAATTTGACAGTAACATCAACTGTTATTTCTCATCTGCAGTAGATTAACCAAGCTTGGAATAATCAGTAAACAAAGGAGGAGTTAGGCAACATGACCTCTGAGGTCTATTTCTAGCTCCAAAGTTATGCCCTTATGTATTAAAATAGGAAAACAGAAGGTTTTCAATGAAAATCTAAAAGGCCACATCAACCACTTTTCTACTAAGAGACAGTTTTTCACTTTCTCCTGGGGTCATGGATGTGTCCTAGTACCGTTGTACTTAATTAGAAAAGTCAATATATGGCTCAGATTCAGTCCAGCTCTGACTCTGTCTAGCTTGCCTGGCCCACTCGTCAACACAAGCGTTATAAATGCTTAGGCTCCTCAGGAGCTGACCCAGCACGGTGAGTCTTTAATAAACTCTGTTTTCCTTTGGTTAAAAAAAAGAAGTCAATATATGCTGAATAATTTTTGTTTTCCATTTAGAAATTTTATCATTCTGAAAATAATTACTAAGAATCACCAAAGGCGACACACTTAAAGCTCCATACTATTTTATTTTTATACAGTGCTTTTCATCTTTTCAAAATGCTTTTCCATTTATTGGTCATTTTCAGAAAGGTTTACATCTAATCTTGGCTCTTCCATTAACTAGCTATGTGACACTGGGGAAATCATTTCCTTTCCCTGGGTCTCAGTTTCCTTGTCTATAAAAGAAGAAAGACTGGTTTGACCCATCATTCCCAATCTGTGAACAACGAAGCAAAGGGTCTATGAATATATAACTAAGTAAACACATCTTTTTTGGAGATTGAATAGATTATGCTTTTAAAAATACGTAGATGTTGTTGGGATGAACAGAATTCAAATTCATTTAAAATAATGGATTTAGAATAGCTTGTCATGTATTTTCTCAATTAAGAAATACCAATAGGAGTCTGACTTTTTTATGTTAAAAAAGGGTTTTATAATTAGATCATTATATAAAGTTCCTCCTGGATTTAAATCATTCTTTAATTCCAAGTAGGAATGGCAGAACCATGATTTTACAAATCAGGATACTCAGGCATGGAGATCTGCTTGAAGTCTATAGCCAGTTGGTGGGAGTCAGACCAAAATTAAAATTTCCCAGGTCTTTATCCTGAGCTAATTTCTAGACTACAAGTAACCAAGTTTCTCTAATAGTGGGATATTCCCCCCACCTTCCCTCCTCCACACACACTCATGCAGACACCCATACTTTTCTCCCCATCTTGTTTCTGAATGAATCTGATTAATTATATTAAGTTTCAGCTACTAATGGATCGATCCAACCCTGCAAGCACAAAACACCCGGTGGTAATCAAGAACACGGTGGTAATGAAAGGCACGACCTAACCTACTAGATTTGTTCCTGTGTCTTAGCTAACTGAGTAACTGTTTCCCCCTAAGTATCTCCAGAAAGACACATCCCAGAAACCTGTGCCCTAGGGTGTTCTTCTGCTAACATTGTCTATGAAACACACAGGGTCATGTAATAGAGCGACCTGACCCCAGCGTGCAAAAGGAGGTTCACACAAAAACCACACTTCTCCCCAACCTTGGTTACCTCTTAAGTAGGTCAGCTTTGTGGTGTTGGTCTCTTGCTGCCATTCAGGCGTACACGGCAAATTGTCAGAAAACACACACCACTCCACGACATATTTATTGACAGGTTCATTTGGAGGTGTCCACTCTACCCAAAGTTCATTATCTTTAGGAAAGGCTCTAAGATTTGTGATAGGGTGAGCTGCTAAGGAAAGAAACACATATTTGAAGAAGACATTAACTGCTTGCTTTAAAAAAATATAGAACAGTCACTTGAGTTTTAGGAGATTTCACATAACTAAAACCATCGATTCTTTTGGCATCTTCATTTTTGCATCACTATAGTAAAAGTTGTTTCCATGAGTAAAATGGACATCTACTTTATGCATGAGGAAAACTTTCCTTCCTGTTATGACCAAAAACTTGAAAGTTTTACTATTTGTACTAACAGAAAATTATCCTTATTTGCAAGAGTACAAAATTATTAATGTCTCTCTGAAACATTTCAACTCATAAAAATCTCTAAAAAATCTTAAAGAATAGTGATAAAAATGCTACAAGAGTATAAAGCAGAAAAGTGAAGGACTTATATGATCCAGTTTATTGTTTAAAATAGTTATCACACAGACTTCTTGCTCACTAATATTTTTTTAAAATGTGGTCAGAAAACTGAGGGATCACTTATTTAATTAGGTACAGAACGTCATAAGCAGGTTCCCCACCCCTGTAGGGCATTAGGGTTGCTATCCCATATCATGAAAGGGATGAAGTAGCTAGCTACTCCTTGGCACCATGAAGATGGCTCTAGGGTTATTTCTGGAAGCTCGGAAAAAGGCCTAATTCCTGACTAGTCTATGGTTAGATATGTAAGAATCTCTGAGTACAATGAATTGAGTTAGTGGGATTGTCTGAACTAAAATTTATTTTGATGAACAGGTACAACCCCACAAGTAAACTTTGGTAGGCAGCAATGTTTGAAGGAACCATATTGTACAGCATTTTAAGTACTATTATCACTAGAGTCAACAAATGCAAGAGCAAAATGTATAGGGATTCCAAAATGTCCCATAGATCTGGTTATATTCACTCATGTCCTACTCTTCTTGACCCCATCTGGGGTTTTCTTAGCAAAGATCCTGGAGAAGTTTGCCATTTCCTTCTCTAGCTCATTTTACAGGTGAAGAAACTGAAGCAAAACAGGGTTAAGTGACTTGCCCAGGGTCACACAGTGCATAAGTGTCTGAGGCCATATTTGAACTCAGGTCTTCCTGCCTCTAGGCCTGGTGCTCTATCTACTGCAACACCGAGCTGTTTAACATACATTGTAGGAAAGAAAAAAGATGCTTTGTCATTAGTTTGATTTTGAGATGTGTCTGAACTATTAAAATACTTTAATCAGGTAGCTAAAAGAAAAGCTTAATTTTTATAAACCAGGTGCCAACTAATTTGATCATCAATAAGATATAAACTTGGGCATCTAAAAAAAAAGTAAAACGATCTTTAAAGATGACACAATTATTAACACAGTGCCTATGTTCTTTCAGAGACACAAACCTTTGAAGTCACGGCCAGGAACAGTTAAAGTAGATGGATCAGAGCTTCCAACTTTATTACGAGCTGTCAGACTTACAACATATAGATCATCTGTGATATTCAGAGTCAATTTTGTATCATTAGTGCATTCTGATAAATGGGATGTTTTCCCTTTCCTTAGAGTTACTTTGTAATCTAAGATTCTTCCATTGGCTTCAGATCGAGGCAAAGTCTGTAAAGAAAGTGCTTGCAGTTTATTTCATAAAGCACAGATGTGTTAACATTTTTCTTCACTTGCATTCTATTATTGATTTGCTGTACAATCATGTCAAGCGTCTGCAGGCTTGTACGCAGAGCTGGATACACAGTGATATGACACACATTAGCTTGATTGATTTGTAATGGATGTGAAGCAGGCACAACAATCCCCATTTTATAGATGAGGAAACTGAATGGTCACATAAATCCCTATCGTGACAAACTTAGCGAATGGAAGACGTAGAACTTAAATCCAGGTCTGATACCTAATACAGTCCTTGTTCACTATGTCACAATGTACAGTGTAAGAATACTTGAGCAGAATGATGAGGGCCTAGCATACAAGCAAAGAGTAGAAGCAGCGCCCCAGCTGGCATGGTGGGCACATCACCAGGGAAATTAGTACACTTTTTCACCCACGGTTCTACAAAGCCACAACAGTGATCTATTTCCACTGTGCTCTAAGGTTCACAAAGCCCTTCACACACATTCCATCATCTAATCTTGACGGCACCCTGTGAAGTCCGTGCTATTCTTATTCCCATTTTTACAGATGGTGAAACTGAGGCTGACAGGTAAAGTCACTTGCCCAGTGTCACACTGCCAGCAAGGATTTGAGGCAGAATTTGAACTTAGGTTTTCCTGACTTCAAGTCTGGCACTCTATCTACTATACCAAAATAAACATATGTATACGTGTCACACACACGTGCACACGCACACGCATGCGTGCACACATACACACATACACGCACGCAGCAGGACCAAAGGAAACAGAAAACCCTCCTGCATTCCTATCCCTGACATGGCCAAGAGGAAGACAGGTTCTCTCTGTCTGTAAATCAATGACACTGAGAACTAGGAGGGTTTGACCTTTAGTGGAAAAGACTTAAGAAAGTCCTTTACTGTCCTCATGTTTTTGAATGGATGTCACGTGAAAAGGGAATTGGCCTGAGAGTGCAGAAGTTGTAGATATAAGTTGAAGAGGCAGATTTTGGCTGGGTGTCAGGAAAATTCCCTTCAAAAAGAGCTGTCTAAAAATGGAATGGGATTTTTGGGTAGATGTTTCCCATTGCTAGAGTTCTTGAAGAAGAGCTGGTTGATCACCTGTCAGGGTTGTTAGAAAGGCAGCTTGGCATAGTAGACAGAAAGCTGAACTCAGATTCAAATCCTACCTCAGATACTTGGGAGTGAGTCGCACTCAACCAAAAGAATTCAGCTAAAAAGGACAAAAAACATCCAATACAAACATTATAAGTGAAACAAAATAAAGAGGATATTTTACCTTCCATTTCAGGTGTACAAGTCTATATCCATGACCTTGAGAAGGATCGATCGTATACCAGAAACTTGGTGCATTTGATGGTTCTAAAAAAGGGAGGTAAATCTTTTTAAAGTACAAAACAATAATAATTTAGAACCCTTTTTGCTTTGTTCTACCTCTACAGTTGTGCCCATTTCAGTCCCATATAGCTGGCACTCTCCAATTCCCACATTCTTTCCCTGAGCATTCCACACAGACACCTAAATGCTTTCAGATGAACGAAGATCCAGAATTCTGGGTAAAAATCTGGGGCTAGAAACAAATCCTTCTGGTTAAGTTGTCCATTCTTTAAGATGCTTTTTGTAGCCGTTTATTATACAAGTACCCAAAATATTACAGTAGACTGACTCCCAGATATTCTATGTATTGGGGAGTTATTTTGAATGAGGCTTCTTTTCTATTTCCTCTTGATTGCTTTTACTGTATAGAAATGCTATTGTTTTGGTAGCTTCATTTTGTAACTTTTTACCTTACTGAAGTCATTAACTATCTCCTTTAGTTATTTCAACAAAATTTTCATATCTAATTAAGGGCTGGAGAGCAGGAATAACATGGGCAAGAATGATATGAATGAAACCAATTGTTAATCTGCTTTCATTTTAGGCATTGCCCTATTTTCTAAAGTTAAAATAAATTGGTAATTTTAGCAATTCAATGGCAATGTTGATTTGTCTCTCAGTAGAGGAACAAACAGTAAAACGGTTGGTTAAAAGCAAAACAGGAAGAGGAAGAAGAGGGCAGCGAGGTGGTGCAGTGAATAGAGCACCAGCTGTGGAGTTAGGAGGACCTGAGTTCAAATCTGCCCTCAGACACTTGACACTTACTAGCTGTGTGACCTTGGGCAAGCCACCTAACCCCGATTATCTCGCTTCCCCCCTCCAAAAAAGAAAAAAAAAAAAAGGAAGAAATCCTTACTTGGTCCTACAATCTACTGTGAGAACTCTTCTTTTCCTTCTCTCTTAAATTCCCTGAAAAAGCTGTGCACACTGGGTGCTTTTACGTTCTCTCTTCTCCCTCTTTTATCTGGCTTCCAGTGCCAGCATTCAACTGAAACTTCTCTCTATCCGGTCACCCCATTATCTCTTAGTTGCAAATCTGATGGCTCTTTCTCAATCCTAATCCTTCTTGACTATTCTGCAGCACCTGACACTGCTGATTGCCTTTTCGTGGCTCTTCTCTCCTCTCTTGGTTTTTGTGATGTGTCCTCTGGTGATCTTCTTTCTGTCTGTCTATCAAGTTCTCTCTTCCTTTTCTTTTCAGAGCTGGGCTGAATAAGCATCTGTTGCTTGGAGGTGAGGGTGGGGGAAAGGGAGGGAAGGCAAGGAGAGCACCAAACCTATGTTCTGAGTGAGTTTCTGCAGTCTCAGGATTCCCTAACCCAGGCTGGGTTTTTTTCAGTCTACATTCTCCCCCACCTCAGGTAAGCACTGAATCTACCACTTGTAACAGGATTTTGAAGCAGACCTGAGGCTGGCTGGACAAGTAGAATCTCGACCGCAGAGGATCCTAATGAGCCCTAGGCACAGTCCTATAAGCCAGCTAGAGTTTCTTCTTTGGGAGTGTGGAGGTGTGCTGAATGACAGTTTTAAGGATCTGAGATCTCAGGCATTAATTCATAAGGATTTTACCCTGCTATGTTTTTTTTTTTTCTTTTCCCTGTAGATTCAGCTGCAATTGCTCCACACCCAAAGTACAGTATCTTTTTCGGGAGGGTCTATGAAAAGTGACTAAGTGACTGGTTTTCTTCCTGGTCACAGAACCAGGTCCAAAGTGGGACTTTTATGAAGCATCCTAAATTCATTTGACTTCTAAAATGAAGCGAATAATTTACACCAGGAATTCAGGTAGCTAAGTCAGTGTGAAAGACTTTTACTTACTAGCCTCATATGTGACTCCACTTGATTCTGCACTCCAGTTACTCCAGAATCCCCTGCCCTCTATGTTCATACAACGAATTGAAAACACATAGTCTGTAAAAGGTTTAAGATACTGAACAGTAAATGAATCCCGGGTTGAAGCTGTGTCTTCAGGAGGAATCTAAAAAGAAACAGTTATTTTAATAAGGATTTTAAAATTGTATAATACTACACAATTCAAGAGTACTGCAACAAGATGAATACAAAATGAGTCCCCTTAAAAATTATGGAGAATTAGGCTCCTTTAAGGCTACACAATGTAACACTACAAAGTAAGTATAAGGATTACTCTTTCTTGTTTACAGATGACAGCGCTGAGGTTAAGAGCTTGCTCAAGGTAATGCACCCACTGGATATCAGAGTCAGGACTAAAGCCCAGGGCTTTTTCTAAGTAAAAAATCAGAGTAACCTTCAGCATTTTAAAGTAAATCGAGTGATTTTAAAAACCCTCATTCTTTTACTTTGCTGTCCAATTAAAAAAAAAAGACACTCCAGTAGCAAAGTTTCAGAGTACACAGAGGAGAATAAAGACTATGACAGAGGTTTTGTCATTCTTCATTCATTTCTATTGCTCTGCACAGAACAAGCAGTCATCTTTCTGTTGCCTAATAAAGATTATCTATGAAATTTCAAAAAATACCAGAAGACTGTAAAGTTCTAGCTTGCAGGAAACCCTGAGGTCATCTCACCTAGGCCCATTGTTTTCACAGATACAGAAACTAAGGTTTAGATTAAATGACTTGTCTAAGGTAGCAAATGGTGGAGCCGAGAATTCAATTCTGGTGCTGGAAGCTCTGCACTCGTCACCACGGCACACAGCCTCTTAATCAACAGGTCAACGTTCTCTGAACATCAGGAAGCACTAATCCAATAAAATGTCACGACTTCTACACATTCTAGTGCATGAATAATGACAAAGTCATGGGTTTCAGTACTCCTTGGATCAGTTCATTACATACGGTATAAAAAAACAAAAACAAAACACAAACTACCAAATCCTGTGTTTCACAACCAGGCCACACAGTCTGCTGACCAAGGCAGCAATCTCACAGATGCACACTGTCTTCCACCTGTGGTGGGAGGGAGATAGCACTGTACCCGGAAGCTCGTGGGTGGCTGACAGCTGGCCTGTCACATTATTTTTGGCCACAAAAGGTAAACCAATGTCCTACATAGGATTCCCTTTATCCCCCTCATGGCTCTCCATCAATCCCTTCCACTACACTTGGATGCACTGTTTGCCTTTGTTCTTCTATCATTCCAGCTTCTCTTGTATTCAAAAGGTCCCTCTCCCCACATTACTTTTACTTCAAAGTTGTTCTATGTTTTGTTTGCTTCTTTTCATGTGCCTTCTAAATTTAAGATCCTGGGGGAAAACATGGGGCATAGCTTTTAGTCTTTAGCACAATCTGTACTGCCTGAAAAAAATGTACTTTTTAGAATGATTATGAATTCTCAGAGCAATGGATCTTTAGGGTAGAATACTGCAGCAAATAACTTTCAAGTTACCTACCAGTGTCCAATTTGAAGCGTCTCTGGCACGGTAGCGAATGTTATATTTCAGTCCCTCAAAAGGTTTATCAACAGGGTTGGCCCACGAGACTTTTAAGATACTTGACATTTCCTTAGAATTGCTGACTGTTACGTTATATGGAGGAAGGAGTTGCACTGAAGAGCAAAACAAAATCCCAGCAATCACTGTTTTTTTACTTTTATAACTTAAAACAATTGCACGTTTACAGAGCTTACTTTTTCCCAATTCATCTGTTTATTCTTCCCATGTTAATAATAATGACAGTAATGATGATGATAGCTAGGATTTATGTAAGGTTCTAAAGTCTGCAAAGCACTTTGTGAATGTCATCTCATTTTATCCTCACAACCGCTGAAGAGGTAGGTACTTATGATTATCCTCATTTTACAGATGAGGCAACTGAGGAAGCAGAAGTGAAGTGACTCGCCCAAGGTCATAAGTGGTAAGTGCCTAAGGTCAGATTTTGAATCTGGGCCTTCCAGACACCAGATCCAATGTTTTATTCACGGCACTACTCAGCTGCTTCTAACTAGCTTCAAATGGCCAATGAGAAAGGCCTCCAAAGTCATATGTCCAATTGGTTTACTTGATAAATTATGATATTTCCAGAGGAAATAAAAATCAGGACACTGTTTCCTAAGATTTAAGTTTATAATTACCAATATCGATGGGATCAAAATTGATCCGATCAGAGGAAACATTCCCAAGGGCATTGGTGGCTACTACCCAGACATCCATATTGACATAAACCACAACCATATCAACTGTGCATGAGTTATTTACATTAGGTGGTGGAATGCAATCTGCCAGCTGCCGGGTTGGCCTAAACATAAAACAAAGAAACATTAATTAGAAGCAAGTTTTTAAGACACAAGAACTGAAATACAAAAATACACCTGAAAACCAAAACAATTATAACAAACTAATCACTAAAAATCACAGCTAATAAAAAATTTACCTAGAAAGCCTCTCCAAAATTAACTTGCATTCCTTGCATTTGGAAATGGGAAAATACATACATATTATTTTCATTTTCTAAATAGTAGTTTACTCCTGTAAATCTTACTATATATTCACACTTTCTTCCCATTCTTCGTTTTTATAAAAATTAAGAGGGTTTTCCTACACACTTATACTATATTTTTCCTCTACTATGTTTTGAAACACAAATCATACTAAACAAGACTCCTCTAAGCAAAATGAAAGCACATGAGGAGTAGAAAGGATTGCTGAATTCATTTTGATCATTTTCTTTCTGTCCTTGGCTAAGGGGGACAAAAGGCTAAATGAAAGGAATATCTTAGATACTTCTCAAGCATAGGATGGATGGAAGGGAGAGGGGAAAAAAAAATCAGCCTTCTCTCCCCTATGCATTCCAAGTTACCTCTTACTTTGTCTATCCCTTCTACCTCCCCTGAGCTCTGGGGATTCTCCAATATACTTTCACAGGTCTTAATAACCCCAAATCAGAAATGTGGATGCATATGAAATCTTAACTATTAATGCCACTGCCACTATCCATCTATAATCAGAGATTTTTAACCTGGGATCTGTGACTTAAAACAAATTTGTGATAACTCTATTTCAATGTAATTTCAATTTGGTTTCTTTCATAATTCTATATGTGGTATCTCTGTGCATTTAAAAACATTATTCTGTGAAGAGATATAGGTTTTACTAGACTGTGAAAGGGGCCCATCATACAAAAAAAGTAAGTTAATAACCCCTGAAAGTGGTCTTGGAAATATCATTTAACTCTCTGGGTCTGTTTCCAATCTATAAAAAGAGGAAGCTGAAATAACTGTCACTAAGATCCCTCTTAAATGCTAAAATTGCATGATTTTTTTTTCAGTTGTTTTTAAAACATGTCCTCCTCCTTCTCCTTTGTACAAGGAAAACGACTTCATTTTGCATTGTTTATTTAACTGAAACAATTACTCAAGAAAATATTTGAAGACATCCAGAGTTGAATAGCTTTCCCACTGAAAAGTGTCACTGGTTCTTCAGCAATAGGGAGCGGGAATCTCAAAGGAAGATCTATATATTTTTTAATTCTTCCCTTTCAAAAATCTCTGGGTTGGACAGCTTTGCTGGTCCCTTCCATCTCTAAATCTATGAGCCATTTTATGAAACCTATTTAAAATGTCTTATTAGAAAAATTAGGAAGAAAGCAAATGAGTAAAAATAACATGAGCTGTGCTCTCGGCTAATTGGATTTTCGAAATGTATTAGAAAACAGACTCCATTGAGCACAGGATCTGAAAACATGTCCTTTCACCTTTTCTTCCTAAAATGGAACAACAACCAAAAAAAAAAAACAAAACCAGAAGCAAAAAATATTCTCAAGCATGAAATACAAAAAAGTTAAAAATTCAAGGAAAAAAGTCTATTTAAATTTTTATTCTGACATTACTGTTTCCTAACAAGAAAAAATAAAACTTCCTATCTAAGATTATTTTACAAAGCTAACATCTAAACCACTTCACAAAGCAACTTACCATTCTGACTTTAAAACATATGTTGTTTCCAAATGTGTTTCCTTTCCAGGGTCCCACTGACACTTCATGTTACTTTGACCATTCACAATGCAACGCAAATTTTTTGGTTTCTCTGGAGCCCCTACATAAAAAACAGCATTCATTAAGGCAAATGCTTCTTTCAACACTGAATTATATAGCGTCATTTTCACCTAAAGCCTAAAATAGGAAAACATATATACAACGCAAGGTTATGGCAAAAGGTACCAGCAAAGGAAGGATAAATTATTTTAAAGCTAATAATTGCTTTTCAATTTGAAAGCTCAGGCTTTCCCTGCTAGTAAGTCATCTTTCCTTTGAGCAAATTTCTAGTCTAACCATATTCCTAAATCTTTACTGACTGTAGTTTATTTCCTACTGTATTTCAACCTAACTTTCATTTCTAATTAAAGGCTGAAGAGCAGGAATAACATGGGCAAGAAGGATATGGATGAATGAAATCAACTATTAATCTCTGTATTTTATACATCAGTATCAGCTCTCTTCTCCATTTTTTACAGTTAAAATAAATTGTCAACATTTAGCAATTTAGTGCCAATGTTGACTTCTATCTCCAGTGGAGGAAAAAACCAAAGAGTAAAATAGTTAAAGGCAAAAACATCAAGAGGAAGAAGAAATAGCTGTAGGTGGGAAAATGTTAAAAGCCACTAGTCTGATCATCAAGTCCAGGGAAAGTGAGCTCAGTAATGTTTAGCTGAATGAACCTGAAGTACTTCTTCCAATGCTTATGGAAATTTATCTTTTCTGATTTTTGAAGATGCATTTTATAGCAATTAATATGGATTAGAATTTTCCTACTAAAGGTTCAGCAGCATGGATATTTTCTGTGGGAGCCTGATATCTAGACTTAGCTTCTCATAATCTGACCACCCTAATACATGCTGTTTTGGGCTTTCAGATTCAGAACGAAGTTCTTGCTGATGCCTTTTCCTCTCTCCTGTGTTTTTGGTGATTTGAGATCTTCCTCTATGTCTTTTAATTTTTCTATCTTCATTCCAAGGCTTATATAAGTAGGCTCAGTCTTAATAGTAGGCAGAGCATAGAGACAATTGAGAGACACTCTGGATGGCCTCTCCTGTCCAATAAATGGATCCTTCTTTAGCCTGATGAGAAAACATAAATTCCAGAGATTTAGTCTTCTGTATCTTGAAGTCTTTGCAATCACAGGATCATACATAAGGGGTTTTAGAAGTCATCTAATTATCTCATTTTATCTTCTAAGGAGACTGAGCCCCAGAGAGGATAAGTAACTTGCCTGATGTCACAGAGATAGGTAGTAACTGGAAGAGTTAGGATTTGAACTAAGGTCCTCTGACCTTATCTATCCTGAGGCTGTCTTCCTCCACTTGTGATATTGCTGTCCTCCTTGATACACTATTAAAAAGTAAATCTACCTGGGATCATAGTAGCATAACAGTTTGACTAATATCTTGCAGGTACTTGACAAAATAATTAAAAAGAAGCCAGTAAACGATGTGGTGTGATTTCCTGGTCCAGAAACAGCATCGTAATTGGAATTTTTAAGAAAATGTGAAGGTAAAACATGAGACCAAATTGGGGTAAAGATGTAAAGGGAAGAAACAAACTAGAATGCTCATCTGGAATGATTTGTGATGACAGAAACATGGTTGGCCTGTGCATCTGAGCAGGTGGTCTAGCATCAATCCTGCAGAGGTGTGCTAAGTATTTACATCTGTCTTCTGGGGGTGGGGTGAGGAATACATGCATGGCCTACTTAAGACTAATCTATACTAACATTTTGTCCATAACTTTTTAAAGTTTAGACAATCAAGAAAACAATTACTGAAGCCCTGACTTGTAGAATTTGCCAGTTTCTGAAAACTGAACAACTGGCTCCCCTGAACTGATCCAAGCTGGCTCCAGCAAATCACCGTGGTCATGCCACTTATTAGTTATGGATTCTTAAGCCACTTTCCCCTTGTGTCCCTATGTCTCAGTTACAAAACGAGAAGGCTGAACTATGAGATCTTTAAAGTCCCATACTTGAAGTTAGGAAATACCCGTAGTACAGCATAGCAATAATACCTCATTTTGGCAGGGAGATGACCATGGATTCTTAAAGTTTATGCCAGTAGAAGGCAGATACTGGCAGGTATTAATCAAGCTAGCAAGGCTTTTGATATGGTCCCACCTACAGGCTGCATGCCCATACTTTATAAAGATAGACTGTGACAGTGGTTCTTACAATCCAGATGAATGTATGGCCTGATACTAGGCCGGCACCTGCTGATGCCTGGAAACATCTACTAGGGACTATATTCTACCTGTATGGCTTTGAAAAACTCAAGTCATGTCTATATCATGAGGAGGATGAGGACTTTAGTAGTTAGTATTAACCAAAAAAAAAAGGAAAAAATTCAGCATCAATAAAATTCAAGTTAAATCCTAAAATATATAGACATACTTACAGCCCATTCTGATTTGGATTCCATAAATAGTCTGTTCAATCTGTCCATATAGTAAAATGTTGCATGTTAGTAGACCACCTAATGAGGATAAATTTTCCAAAGTAACACTGGCAGCTGTTCTGTTTAGTACAGTGTATTGTTCTTTAGGAACATAGGTGTCTTTTACTTTCCAGAAGATCTGATTAGCATTTAAGTGGGGATCACTCAAACACTCTTCACCTAAAACACAAACCGCTGTGAAGGTAGTATTAGGAGCTATAATTGGAGATTCTGGGACGATGTGACCACATGGTTTTAAAATTCCACCTTAAAAGGAAACAAAATATAATATATTATGAGTCAAACATGTCTTGTAGAAAATAATCATATATTTTCAGTTTTTGGAAAAACCTATCTATTTACCTGAAACAGGGCAGACTCGATGGTGATGACAAGTAACAGGCTAACTCGCTTTGACCATTAGATCCAAGATAATCCTATCATGACTATTCTTTGCTTTGTTGTCCTTAGCACCTTGTCCCGATTTTTCCTGGAGTCCTCTCAGGGAGAGAACCTTCCGTGTATTTCTTTCATAAAACAACTATTGTCCTATGCCAAACAAATGCCAATTATTCTTTCCCTCACACAGCTCCTACGTATTCAATCTCCTTTCCCTAGGTCTATACAAGATTTCTATTCAGCATCAGTGACAACCTGTAGAGGTCCAGGGTTCTGGCTGGACTGGGTGCAAAGCCAAGTACTCTCTGGGGTGAAAGCTACATTGATCTTAACCTAAACAGAAGGGCCCCTTTGTTGAGGACTAAGTTAGGGGGTGCTCTACAAGTATAGGATCTCCACTCCCCTTTCCCTTCACCAGTTTGTAATAAGCTTGCCAATTCAGAATTGAAAGAATGTTCAAAAGACCCAAGGGAGTTATGAGATCACTTGGCTGTGCTGCTCCTAAGAAAACCTCCCTACTCAAATCTTCCCTGGCTTCTTTAAGAGAAGGGGTCCCGTCAATCAATCAACAAGTAATGCCTGTGAAGTGCCAGGCACTGTGCTGGCAATTCCCATTAATAGTTGAGGACACATCATCATTAGACCTTACTTCCAACAGCCACTGCTACTCAAGGCATTCCCCACAAAGCTGGCTTTTATGTCTTGAGCTTTCTTATCATAAGCTAAGGTACATGAAAGCTGAAAACTCTGTCGTCCTTCAGGGCCTCAGTAGGAGGCACTCTGACGGAAAAAGAAATTTCCTGCTGCAGTCCTGTGGTCAGGCTCACCAGCCCTAGCTGTGCTCCTTTTAACCATTCTTGTCATCAAGAAATGTTTTAAAAAATGCTGATGAAGACAAGTATGACTGAAAAAGGTGATGGGTCAGTCACACAGAAGGATGAGACACCCACACAACCTGTGTGGTACAAGGGTAACTTCAGTTTATAAGAACAAGAGGAAGTTCTTCCTTTATGGAAGGTCTTTGAGAAGCGGGGGTTGCAAACTGCATAAGTGGATGGGAACATGGATGACATAACATATTTAACATTTCTAAGTACTCAAGTATCCTTATTCAACGAGATAACATTTGAAAAGCTTTTAGCACAGACTATGAGCTGTATAAGTGGTAGCTATTGTTATGGGGGCAGTCACATGACACAATGGATGGAACACAGGACTTGGAGTCAGGAAGACCTGAATTCAAGTCCTACCTTAGACACCTGGCTGTGTGGCCATGAACATGTCTCTGTTTGCTTCAGTTTCATCTGTAAAATGGGGATAATAATAGCACCCACTTTTCTCAAGTTAATATTTGTAAAAGCACTTAGCACAGTGCCTAGACACAGCAGGTGCTATACAAATGTTAACTGTCATTACAGTCATTTGTTTCATCCAGTTTCATGGAAGATGAGTGCCCCTGGACTCCTTCCGGCCTCATTCCTCTAAGTACATATGGATTACTTTTTGGGGAAGCAAATATCCCCAAATGGACTGAAATCCTTTTCTTTATGTACCAGCTCTATGCCAAGTCCACGAAAATGTCTTTTCCAGCGTCACTGGAGTTCATCTTTAGTTTGATTACAGTCAAAATCTTGTCCCCAACTCTATGTCTTAAAGTACCTACCCCAGTAAGGCCTGCAGTACCCAGGACACATCTAGTCTCATCACTGGTCTTGGCTCTTTGTTAGTTGTGCACATAACCCCATAGCTCTGAGACTTTCTCCTGAGAGCTCTCCACTGTTCTTCCCCCTGCTTAGGCAGCTACAGACCAGCAGATGTAGAGCTACTAGAGGCTTTTCTTTTTCTTTTTCAATTACCCTTGCCACAGTCTCCTTCAAGGTTCACTTTTCAAAGCCCAGAGTGTCAATCTCTCACTATTAGCCCCAAACTGCATGCTGTTATCATTATTACTGCTCTAGATAGTGACCAATTCGCTCACAGGTGTGTGATGTGATAACTCAAGATGAATGGTTCCAGCAGCAAATATAAGCCACAGCCTCAGAATGTTAGAGCTGAAATGCTTCTTCTCAAAATGTGGCACACTAGAAGCAGAACACACTAAAATGACAGCTGATATCAGGAGCTGAGAGAAACAAAAAACAGAACTACAAAAACACAAAGGTCTCAGACCATTTGGTATAAGGACAATAGCCATTCAGGGAATTGTTTTATACAATACAGCTGTTGTTTGTGATGACCTTAAGTCTCCCTCACTCAAAACAAAGTCAAGTGCAAGTCCTGTCATCATTTCTCTGATGGTATGGTCTTCTGATAGCATGGCAAAGAAGGACAAGCACAAGTCATCAAAAAATTTTAAACTATAATTGATGAAGGGAAGGAAGTATATATTTTATAAATATATCCACTGAAATGATCACAATTTTAAAAATTTGGAATTTAAAGGAATAGGCTTCAGTTATCTGAAAATTCATTTATGTGGAATACCTCGTTTTGAGAAAAGACTCTTCTTCCTCTTACGTCAATTTTAAATTCACTTTTTTTCCCCTTGAATCTCTTCCCCATCCTTATTAAGCTAGAGTATCTGAGACCTCATACAGCTATGAGCCCTTCTACCATTAGCGACCACCCCCTTTGGCCTAGTCAATCTATTAGCCACACATCTTAGGATATATTAACTACAGCTGTTTCTAGGGGAGGCACACTGTTATCACAATGGTACCAATCAGAAGCCCCCAAACCACAGAAAAAGCTGTGTATGTTTTCCTTTTCTAACTCCTTCCTTTCTTTTACTCCTAACCTTTCCTCCTCTCCACTCCTTCCTTTTTTTCCCTATTTTTTCAACTTTCCTTCTTTTTTCCTTTATTTAGGGTCACCACAAACTGCTGATTGCTTTTAGGTCTATGGAGATGGTTGATTCCTGCTCTGCAAGGCCAATGTGACTACTGACAGAAAAGCATTCTTTCCTCTTTCTTCAGCAACACTTTTAGCTCTTCCTACATGGAGACATAAGAATAAGGTGAGAACTCTTCTACTGATACTCAGTAAAACAATTATTAAATTTAAGATTACTTCCCAGTAATGCATGTGGACAATGATTAGTTTTCCTGATGTGAACCCACCAAGCAGATTTATTAAAATATGTAACAGACTGTCAAAGAATTTCTTTTTTATTGGTAATTGCCTACTAATGGCCATTAATAACTATTTTATTAATATCTGAACTTGGCTAAGCTCAAGCACTACCTACTACATGAAATACTTCCTGATCCCTCTCTGATAGGGTCCTTTCCTTCCTGAATTTTAAATTTATTCCTATTTACTGTAACACTCCTGGTAGCGTCAGCTTCTTGTGGGCAGAGACTATTCCGTTCATCTATGTAACCCCAGTGCCCAGGACAGTGCTTTGCATATAACAAGTACTTAATTTTGTAAATAAAGTTATATTCAAATGGCATCATAACAGCCTGAAGAACAGCCAGGACAATTAACTGTATACTGTCTTTATACTATGACTCTTACCTCCTACTGAATCAATGGTGAGGCAAATAAACAAAGTTTGCACTATCCAAGTCCATAAAGCCAACATCTTGTATAGATTCCTGTAAGAAACATGTAGATTACTATGTTAAAATTTTACTTCTATAAGCAATCACAGTCATTTTAAATACAAAATTTAAAATTCTAAAATTCCATTTTTCTGCTGATAACTATTAACTAAAAGTAAAACAAAAAACCCCCTACAAATGAAAAACATAAAGCAGAGCTTTAAGTCTTGCAGAATGTTTCTGTCCACTCCATCCCTACCAAAGTTATGGCTATTTCATATTCAGGCCACTAGGTGGCCCAAGTGGATAGAGTACTGGCCTTGGAGTCTGGAAGGCCAGAGTTCAAATGGGGCAAATGACTTAACCACCTTTGCCTCAGTTTCCTCATTTGTGAAATGAGGATAATGATGGTAGCTACCTTGCAGTGTTGTGGAGAGGATCAAATAAGAGAAAATGTACACCCCACTGATAGCAGGTATGAAGGAATATTTCATATCCCTTGAATAAAGTAAGTTCACTCTGTCCTTTTGGTGACCTCTCAAGGAACATAACATGCGCGAGTTGGCCATGTATTAATGTTTTGGGAACTAGCCACTCCCGGAACACATAGATAATACTTGGAGGATCTGGCTAGTCCTCCCAGTATATGATTAATTAACTTATATCTTGTGGCCCCCGTATGATATCTCCTTGATGGACAAAACCTGTATTCCCATGGCCATGTGCCTGACCAGCTTGGATGGCAAAAAGCCTTCTTTGTCTAGGTCCCTATAAAGTACCCCTGCCTAGTGTAAGTCCTCGGAATCTCAGCCATGGAGAGGACACTCTGTGTTCCCAATCCGGACCCTGAATGCTGTATCCGGGATTCCCCAGCTGATGAACTTCAGGTGTTGGTGCTCCCCGAATTGGTGATGTTTTCTTTCTCTTTTTCCGCTATACTGATTATTATTATACTCATTACTCTGTGCTTATTGTGTCTTATCTGTTGTATTGGATGTGATTATAGACAGTTTATAATTAAACTACCTTCATTTTTAAAGCAGTGTGGGAGTGTTATTTACAGGAACGAATCCGAACCCCCAAAAATCACAAAACAAGGTACTATGAAAAGCTGGGCGCCTACTGCTGCCGCCGCCATTGTTTCTGTACTAGACTTACAGAACGGAAATGCTGAGGCGAAGGAACATGGGGGAGATCAAGGTATATGTACATACTCGTGCACTATATAGAGTACATAAACTTAAGAAAAAACCACTAAGAAATTCGGCATGTATGGGAACTAGCCACATAAAGGTATGCATTCAACACGGAAACATCCTGCTGTCTAATTATCAAACATGAGACTCAGTTGGACTAGGTGTTATTACTAGCTCAATCTATTCAACACTATTATTTATGAATCTTAAAACAATGAAAAAATACAATCACAGAAGGTGTATTTGATTTGTGGCCAGTTTACTAACTGCCTTCTCTCTTTGTTGCCCAACCTAGGGTACAGCTCATTCTGTTCTATTGCTTTAAGGCGAGAACGGGGGAGAAGGGCTGGAAAATGTTCAACATGTCTACAAAAAAAGACAGGATGGGTTTATCAGGTTACCACACATTAAACATTATGGTCCTTGATTAGCATCTATTTATCTGTCTATCCATTTATCTAACATTAACTTAACAGCTTGTTTAATTTATGCTTATTAAGTGGACCACAAAATAAATTTAATTGTGAACTGATCTTACAAAGTAAAAAAGGAATGCAGTCAATATTTTGCTAAAGATTACACACAGATTCTACACTATCTCTGATGCAGGATTTATATCAATGAAGATTCACAGGTCTCTTATGCAAATAAAGAATGCATTCCAGAAAAACGCTCTCCACTCCCAGATAAAGAATTGATGAAGTCCGAATACAGATCGAAACATATTTCTTTACTTTATCTTTCTTGGGTTTTTTGCGCAGGAGGTCTATTTTTTCTTTTATAACATGACTAATATGGAATATGTTTTGCACGATTGCACATGTATAACCTGTATCAAATTGCTTGCCTTCTCATTGAGGGGGGTGGGATGGGAAGGAGAGAATTTGAAATTCAAATTTTGAAGGCAAATGTTGAAAACTGTTTTGACATGTAACTGGGGAAAAATAACATACAAAAAGTATTTCAGTGCTACAGAATTATTTCATTTTTTCAGTGAAAAATTGGTAAGAAATAAAATTGCATTACAATGAAGCATTTTATGTCATAAGACTGTTTCTCTATCTTGATGCACATAACTTGCTTTTGTGGGTAATAACTTTTATTTAGCAAAGAACTAATCTTATTGCCAAAAGATAATTTTCAGTCCTCTACCTTTCTTTTTTTGATACTTGTTCCCTCTAGGAATTCACTCAGTCTCTGTATTTCACCTTCAATAATCTCCACTTCCTCTTTTCTCAACCTTACAAACTGCATTTTAACCACTATTCGACTAGAAGTTATCAATGAACCCTTCATTGACAAATTCAACAAGTTTTTTTCAGTCCTCAGCCTTCCTTTCTGCAATTTCTGACACTATTGAGCACCCTGTCTTCCTGATGTAGTCGTCTCCTTGGGTTTCCTGCCTGTTTTCTCTGGATTTTCCCCTCTACTTGTCTAGCTATTCCTCTCTGTGTCTCATCCTCTGTGGGTGTACCAAGAGGCTGTGTCCTGGGCCCTCTTCTCTTCTCTATGTGACTTCATCAGCTCCCTATAGGCTCAGTGAGCCTTTTTATGTAGATGACTCAAATCTATGTATCACAATTCAGCCTCTCCTGAGCCCTGCTTCTTTATCACCAACTGCCTATTAGGCATTTCCAATTACAAATCTGGTAGTTATCTTAAACTGACCATGGTCAAAAGAGAAGCTTTCTTCCAAAATCTATCCTCCCAGGGGATATGATCATCATTCCCATATCTCAGGTTCTCAACCTTAACGTTCTCTTTGACTCCTGCCTCTCCATCACATGTTCAATCATTTGTCAAGTCTTGTTGATTTTATCTTCATAAAATCTCTTGCATCCATCCCTTTCTCTCTACTTACAGGAACACAATCTTGGTTCAAGTCCTTTATCACCTCTCCTATGGACAACCGGCTGCCTGTGTCCAATCCCTCCCTCTATAATCCAACTCTAATACGGCTACCAAAGTGGTATTACCAGAGCAAATATCTAACCATACCAATCCATGCTAAAAAAAAAAAAGTTCCAGTAGCTTCCTCTTGCCTTTAGGATAAAATAAAAACTCCTCTGGCATTCAAAGCCTTCAAATAATACAGCTCAATCCCACCTTTTGTGTCTTATTATTCTAGTACTACACTCCACCCTAATTGTCAGCAAACTAGACTTGTTGTTTTCTGTATACAACATGGCATCTCATCTCTACATCTTTTCATCTCTCTACGTCTATGTCTGAAATGCCCTCCCCTCCTTCTTTAGCTCTGATTTAAAATCCCTATCTTCCTTTAGAGCTCAGTTCAAATGTCATCTCTGACAAGAGGCCTTGCTTGGTTCTTCCTGCTATTAGTATCTTCTCCTCTCTCTAAAAGTACCTTCAGATTTTGAGAGCAAGGACTTGTTTTTGTCTTTGTGGTTCTAGTACCTACAATACAGAACTATACATGGCTTAAGGCAGGCACCTAATAAGTGTTTGTGTGTGGATTAATAAAATCTCTTTACAATGATGACCCTGAAATGTACTTTTGACCTTAGCCAAGAAAAGTTCCAAACCCTTTCCCGCCAGTGCTAAGGAATTCCCACAACAAATCCCCCTCTAGCTTTTCCTTGTCTTTTCTGGTGTTTAAAAGCATCATCATTTTTGTGTGTCCCAGTTACTTATAGGAGTCATTGGAGAATGAAAAGAAATTTTTCATATACCAATTGTCAAACTACCATAAAGAGACGATAAAATAAAGAAAAATAAGGTGTCATAGGATTAGATTTCAGCCCAGAATTATCTCAATACGTGCCACTCTAGATTCTGTGTTAATTTTTGTTCCTGTGTAACTTTCTTCCTCCTCCTTCAGTTTTTTAAAGCCCTGGATAATACCTGGGTAAGCCAAGTGGAGAGAATTTAATGATCTAATACTGTGTTGCAGACACTGTGCCAGTTTTTAACACATTTACCCACTGGAATCTGCTATAAGGTGCCTGCTTATAAAACTCGTGTCAATTTTGAATTTGCAATGACACGGGAAAACACAAAAGCATTTTAGCTAACAACAAAAAAATATCAGCTATTAATCATACGGGAAGAATGAAAGATAAAGGGAAAAGTGCATTGACACTACAGTAGGAGGACTTGGGTTCAAGTCCTTCCTCTAAGATATTAGGCAAGTTACTTAACCTCTGTGGATCTCAGTTTTTTATCTATAAATTGGGAAGACTGGAGTAGAAGCCTCCACAGTCCCTCCATTTCTAAATATATGATCCTATGATTATCCAGACTTGGCTTATTTTGTTTTCTAGTTGGTAATACCCATAGTATTTCACTTAAATACTTGCCTTCTTAATCTCTCTTTCTATTAATGGTACACAAAGCTTAATTATTTTTGATTTCCTTTTGTCCTTTCTGTTTTAAACTTATATATTGCCTGGTATTATCGATTTTAATATGGAAGAATGACTCAACTCTGAAATATCACCATTTGACAATTCCTCTGTGAGTGGGGAAAAGACAGTTAGGAGCTTTCCAGTTGAGATGGAGAAACATGATAGAGTCCAGCTTTCTACATATACCACAATAATCTAATCCAAGAGAGCAATGATCAAGAGCTCTTCACTGAGCTGAGGACAGTGCAACAAGGCAGCGTGAGGCCTGCAGGCATGGGGAGAGGGTGGTGCTGGAGCCCAGGAGAATGGAGACAAAAGGCCTGTGGGGCTTCTAAAGAGGGATGCTGGGGTGGGGGAAGAAAGATAGCACTGGTTCTGGTGAACGGGGCCTAAAGCCATGGGAATCTTGGCTCTGGTCTGTCAGAGCAGAAAGAAAGGACAGAACCAGTTCTGACAGGTCCCTATGGAGTGAAACTGAGCCTGGCCATATTCCTTGGACAGCGGAGAGCCACCACAGACAGGACCAACTCAAGACCTGGGCCCATGCTGGAAGGCCTGGCAATAAGATATTCAACTTGGGCTTGTCAGAGTCATAGCAGAGGTGGAAGCAAGGGCATGAGTGGGGCCAACACTTATACTGACCACTCCATCTCCTGCAGAGACTGAGGCAGAGGAGCCTATTATTACCCACTTTATCCTGAACAGCATCAGCATTTGGAGAGAGACAGTATACCAAATGGGGCCTGGTCAATGCCTCCTAGAGTGCTAGACTGTACAGAGATTGGCCATGGCACATATTTCAATCAAGAGACTAGGACTGGAAATATAAGTAAGCAGAAATAAACACTGAAGAAAATGAAGAAATATCATGGGTTAAGAGAAGCCAAAGAATAGATTCAAACTGAGGGTAAATGCCTCAATAAGTACAAGAGAAAAAAACCTGCTTAGCCACAAACCCTGTAAGAGTGGCTGGAAGAAATGATTCAAGGAAAAAAATGCAATTGGACTTGAGCTTTTGAGGGAAGGAGACTAAATGGTTTAGAACAGTAGGTAAAACGCCTTACACAACAGATTGGATAAAACAGAACTCAACAATTCTATGAGATAACTAGAAATAGAGCAAAGCCAAAAATTGAAAAAAATTTTTTAAAAACAATTATGGGTTGATGTAAGGTATCATAAAAACAATGGACATAGGAAACAAGCTGAGGATACATAATTTAGGAATCACTGGACTTGCCATTCTGGAAGGCAATTTGGAGTATGTCATCAAAGTCACTAAATTGTGTATATACATCAATATTAGGCCTATATCCCAAAGAAGCAAAAGAAAGAAGAAAAGAAGTTGAATATGTGTATAAAGATATCAATAGCAGTTTTCTTTTTTGATAATACCCTCAAAATGGAAACTGGAGGGGGAGGTGAGGGTGGAGGTGACCATGTATTGTGAAACAGCTAAATAAATTATGGTGTATAACTGTAATGATTATGCTATAAGAAATTATGAAATATATAGTTTTCCAGGAAAACTGGGTAGACCTTTATAAACTGATGCTGGATGAAGTGAATGGAACTAGGGGAATAATTTATACAATACCAACAACATTATAAAGAAAAACTTCAAAGGACTTTAAAATTCTGTGATAATGAGGATAAAGAGTGAGTCCAGAGAACTGTTAGCAAAATACATCATTCACCTCCTTCCAGAGAAGTGACAGACTTAATACCGAATGAGACATATTTGTGCATATGGCCAAAGTGGGAATTCATTTTGCTGGACTATGAATATTTAAGATTTTCTTTTCTTTTTCTTTCTTTGTTCAAATGGGAAGGGAGAAGTAGACAGGAAAGATAGTAAATATCTATAAAAATTAATCAATAAATAATTTTTGAAAAATCACTGAATTGCCTGAAATCATGACCAAAAAAAACCCTGGATAATACATATTAAGAAATCTTAAGGGAAAACTGCCCAGATCTTTTACAGTCAGAGGACAAAGTGAAAATAGAAAGAATTCACCTCCTGAAAGACATCCTAAGCTGAAAACATGCAGAAATACATAGCCAAATATAGCAAATACATAGCAAAATACAAGGAAAAAATATTGCAAGCAGTCAGAAAGAAAGAGTTCAAGTACCAAAAACTTGATTTCCTGGCTAAGCAGGGAGTGAGAGTAGCCAAGGACAGCTCTGGTTTTGAGTATAAACTCATTTGTAAACATTATGGAGAAGAGTGGAAGATTATTAAGTAGTATCACCTTACAAAAGACTAGAACGCAGGAGAAAAAGTTTACAGAAAGTTTGTTTTAAGAGCCACCTTAAGATTATCTTAAAAGCATTTATAGATGAAAATGGAATAAGCAGGGAGAAAAAAGGAGAATATACATGCTAGCATTTCTGTAGCCATCCAGTTTCATCACTAATGAGAATGGAACATATCTAGACTTTAACAACTCAGATGATGAGTTTTATAAAATGGAAATTTAAGATTGGCTGAACCAAAGCCAAGTATACCCAGAAGAGATCCTTGCTGAAGGCAAATGGATCTATAAAGCATTGATGGGACAGATTTTTAAAACATATGAAAAATGGGAAGATACATACAATAGGAAAAGATCATGGATAAGATTATTAACACAAAAAATGGGATAATTCAAGGTGACAATTATTTTCTCATATCTACATAATTTTGGAGAATGCTCTCTGGCGAGATAGAGAAATAAAAGGATCCAGCCAAACCTAGCACTCTATACTAGCCACTCAAAAATTTTAAGAAACATGCCATATGAGCAAAAGAACAAAAATATAAAAATAATTTTTAAAATTCCTGTAAGGTCATTCCCTCAGCCTTCATTATAAACTAAGGGGTTCTGGGACAAGGGTTATAATTATGAGTTTACATCCTCAAAGGAGAAGGAGGAAATATTTATTGTGACTTTTAAATATCTTAAAATTTTAAGGGTCAGTAAGGGCACACAGTGTAAGAGAAGCTCAGCCTCAGATTTCCACCACCACCTGTCCCCAAAAAGAAAAAGAATATCCTAGAAATGGGGAGGAAGGAACACAGAGGAGAAAAGTATTCCAACAAGAGATGGGGGGAGTGGGTATCCCAGGGACTTTATATTTTTCTGACTAAGGCAAGGGAAGATTAAAAAAAAAAGCATACTTAGTTGAAGTAATAAAATAAACAGGGGACAAGGCCAGGACAGACAGAGAGGACATACCACTATGGAAGGCTGATCATGAAAGTAAGGGAGAAAAGAGGAAGGGGGAAGAGGAAGAACATTTCAAGAGCCAGTGATCTGGACTGGTATTAGATTCTCCTGAACAATATACATTACAGACCCTGTGCTGATTATACTTCTCACTGCTGTCCAAACCTTTTTCCTTCTAAATAATGGAGTGGAGTATGAAGGAAAAAAAAATTAACAGGACAAGGAAAGCAAAGCATATCTAATGATCATAACTCTGAATGGGATGAACTCACCCATGAATAAAAGAGGGTCAGAGAATCCTGACTTCTGAGCTGGAAACGGAGGTGCACAGAAGTTACGTCTTGTCCAAGACCATGCAGTAAGTGGTAGAGCCAGAACTTAAACCAGTTTCTTTGACTCCAAATCCTGGACCCTTTCTGCTGCACCACAATATCTAGCAAAAAGGACCAGAAAGCAAATTCAATAATTTGTTTATGTGAAATATACTTAAAATCAGATTCATATTGAGCTAAAATGAAGAGGTAGAGTAGAACTTGTACCTCAACTACATTTATTTATTTATTTTTTTAATGTTCTACAATCACTACCATAAAACTTAGATTTCCTCCTCCCCCACCTGTCCCCCACCACCCCCCTCCCTCCCCAAGACAGCACACAATTCTATATAGGATCTACAATTGAATACGTTTTCACTATAGTCATGCTGTGTAGACGAACTAAAATAAATGGAAGAAATCACATAACAAATCAAAACATAATACACACATACATACACAGACACACACACACAGACACACACAGACACACACACACAAACATGATCTGCCACATCCTGCGAATGAATTCCGTAGTTTTTTCTCTGAGTGTTTCTGCCTTAGAAAACCATTGGAAATTTTTTTTTTTAAGTTCTTGCGTTGTTACGAAGTTCCAAGTCTACCAGAAAAAACTCTAGCACACTGTGGTTGTTGCTGTGCACAAAGTTCTCCTGGTTCTGCTCCTTTCGCTCAGCATCAGATCATATAAGTCCTTCCAGGCCTCCCTGAAGTCTTCATGTTCATCATCTCTTATGGCGCAATAGTACTCCATTACATTCATATACCATAACCTACTCAGCCATTCCCCAACTGAATGGCATCCCCTTGATTTCCAGTTCTTGGCAACTACAAAGAGTGCTGCTATAAACACTTCTGTACATGTGGGACCCTTTCCCATTTTTATGATCTCTTGGGGATACAGTCCTAGTACTGATATTGCTGGGTCAAAGGGCATGCACATCCCCGTAGCCCCTTGGGCATAGTTCCAACCCACTCTCCAGAATGCTCAACTAAATTTTTTAAAGAAGGGAGTAAGTAAAAAACATTTCAGAGAAGAGAAAAGTAGTTATGATCAAAAGGAATAAGCAAGAGGTTTACATAATGTTTAAAGGTACCACAGATAAAAAACCCCATCAATATTAAACATATACATGCAATGAACAGCATAGCATCTAAGCATTTAAAAGAAAAACTCATCAAACTACAGGCAGGTCAAGACAACAGAACAATTGTTTAAGCTTTCAACATAGCCTCCACCAGGTGCAGAAAAATATAACAGATAAGAGAGAAATTAAGATCTAGATAGAATATTAGAAAAATTAAATGACAGAACTTAAATGAGAATCTTCAGGAATACATATTTTTCAGTATTGAAATACTTTTCAAAAACTGACCATGTACTTGAGTACAAAGCATTTGTAAACAAATACAGAAATAACCGCATTCCTTATAAATCAATAAAAATCATATATAATAACACATATATGAAGAAAGGATTCAGAATTAAATGAAGATTAAATAATGCAAACCTAAAGAATAACTTGTTTTAAAGAACAAATAATAGAATATATATTACTACGTTAAAGAAACAACATAAACTTTGTAGGGTGTACATGAAATAGCGAAGATTTATATCTTTAAGCACATCATCAAAACAGAGAATAAGCTCAATGAATTAAACATGTAAGCAAAGAGACTAAGAAACTAACAAATCAATAACTCTCAAACAAGCATAAAAGTAGAAATTCTGAAAATCAGAGGCAAAGTAGAAAACAGAAAGATTATATGATGATAAAAGCTATTTAAAAAGTATATAACAGAAAACCAATTAAAGTTAGATTTTTTTAAAAAGTTATCAAAATAAAAAATAAGGGGGAGTTCACAATGTAAATAAAGGAAATACAGTAAATTGTCAGAAACTATTATAGTCAATTACATGCTTTGCAAAAAACAAAAAACCCTAGTCACTCTAATTGCCTCGTGCAGAACTGCCAAAGTGGGCAATTCATTTTGATGTACCAGCATTACTTCAAATTCAACATATTTGTAACTGAAGTTACCATAGAATCTGAGGTTGGAAAAATCCTTAATCATTTAGTCCAACCCTGATCTGGGAACAAGCATCTCTGTACCTGCACCTCACCCCTTTCCCTCTACAGGTTAACATCTAGATCTTACTTGAACACCTCCATTGAGAAGTTCCACTGGGGAACACCTTAATTGTTAAACTATTCTTTATATCAATACATGATTTGCCTTTCTGTAACTTCCACCTACTGGTTCTAGCTCTGCCCTCTGGGCCAAATGAAATGAATCTCTCTTCCACTACATGAAATTCCATTAAATATGGAAATATTATTATCACTTTTACCATTCCTTCAAGCCTTCTCTTATTCAAGATATAAAATTCTAATATCTTTAATGATTTTTCAACATATCATGGTTTCATGTCTCTTTTACCATCCTGATTGCTGTTTTCTGAACCTGCTCAGCTTGGCAATAATGCATCAAATCAGTTTAGAACACGTATAGTCTAATCAGGGCAGGGAACTATACAATTATGACTATCCACATTCAAGACATTATTTTCCTATTAATGCACTTACTTTAAGGGCATGATTATGAGGATAGATCTTGATTATGAGAACAGATCACCCTGTCAGAGTAGAGAGGCTTTGAGTGACACAGCTTTCTGCTCCACACTTTGCTTTGTTTAGCTGCTGAGACCAAAATTTGAGCTTGGTTTTCAGATCTGAGTACAGGTTGGGGATATTTGTAGGAGCAGAATCAGGGACTTGTTTAATCCTTGCTAACTGAGTTTTGGGACACTTGGGTATATTAATTTCTACTGCTATAAATTTTTCATCTAATGGTTTATAGGATCTCAGCCAAGTACATGGTCACTTAGGAATATAATGTAGGAGTTTATCTCTTTGTCATTAACTCCTCTGAAAAAGGCAATAAACATAATGTATCCTTTCTAAGCGATGTATTAGAAATACTAATTTAGACAAAATTTTCAGTATGTGATTTGTGACAACTGGATGACAGTGGACTAGATAGGCCTCTAAATGGTTAAGTGGTAAACACCTTGAGAGCTGGGTCTATCTTATCATCCCTGTATTTCCAGAACCTACTTGTATACAACAAATACTTTTTGACTATCTCATCTAGTTTTACAATTTGAGAATTCCTAACAATGCTGGTAATTTCTAAATATCAACTTTCTGAAAGAAGATATCTAAAATAATTGCTGAAATGTGAATTAATTTCAAATTTTCTTTTAGAATCAGATCTTAAAAATGTGAAGTATTAGTAGCCATTAGCTTCATTTATAAGTTTTACCTAACAAACTTAACAGATCTAAATTATGTATATTCAATGTCCTTAATGCTATTGTGAGGAAGGGAGCTAAGTCTGGAGTCAGAGACTCATCTTCCTGAGTTCAAATCAGGCCTCAGACACTTTACTAGCTGTGTGACTCTGGGTAACCCTGTTTGCCTTAGTTTCCTCATCTATAAAATGAGTTGGAGAAGGACATGGCAAACCACTCTGGTATCTTTGCCAAGAAAATCCTAAACAGGGTCACAAAGAGTTGGACATGACTAAAACAACCAAACAACGCAACCGTGAGGAAACAGAGAATTCTTTAAGAACTTTAAGGGATCTTGGAGATCATTCATTTTCAAGATAAAGACTGAGTCCAGAAAGATAAAAGCCTTGACCAAGTTCCCATGGCTAGTTAGCAGCAGAGGCAGGGATGGAAGAAATATTTCTTGACCTTCAATCCAGTCAGTTCTCTTTTATATCAATATAACAAAAATGTTTATTCAGTATTCATTGTGGCAAATATTTTAAAATAAACATAAAATATCGCAATTCAAGATCAGTATATCAAGTAAGCCATGACAAAACTGCAGTTCTGCTCAGGAATGCTGCTTCTAAATTAGCTTTTGATAGTGTTTCTTAAAATCATAGGTTTAGAGTGGGAAGGGACCTAACAGATCTTGGAGGCTAATTCCCTCACATTAAAGAAACCAAGGTTCAGAAAGGTTAAGTGTCTAGTACTCTACTATGTAACCCTGCCTCTTAAAACTCAACTTTAAATTCTTCTAAGAAAACTCAATCAATATAACATAGCAATGACAATAATATAGTTGAGCCGAGGGGGGATAAAACCTACCCCCCAAATGGGTGTTTTCCCATTCCCCTGCTAGTACAGTCAATCAACAAGCATCTCCTAAACATCTACAATGCATCAGGCACTGTGCTAATTGCTGGACATACAAAGAAAGGTTAAAAACAATCCCTGCTGTCAAGGAGCTAATAATCTAATGAGACCACGTGCAAAGATCTATGTATGAACAAAACAAAGATAAATTGGAAATGAACAGCAGAGGGAAGGCACTTAGTAGTATTAAGGGGCCTGGGAAAAGCTTCTTGCAGAAGCCAGGAGGCAGAGGTGAGGAGGGAGAGCTTTCCAGACACCAGGGATAGCCAGGAAAAGGGCAGAGCTGGGAATCAGAGTGTGCTTTGTGAGGAACAGCACAGGAGTAGTGTCAAAGGATCACAAAAGACAAGGTAGGAGGTGAATTGTAAGAAGACTAGGAAGGTAGGAAGGGGAAGGTCATGCAAGGCTTTATAAGCCAAACAAAAGACTTTATATTTGATCTGAGGGGCAACAGGAGGCCCCTGGAGTTGACTCAAAAGGGAAGGGTATGTGTGATACGGTCAGACTTGGGCTTTAGTAAGATCAATTTGACAGGACAATGAAAGACAGACCAGAAGAGGGAGAGACTTGAGGCTAAGAGACCAATCAGCAGACTACGCTGCAAGAGTCCAGGTGTGAGGTGATTAGGACCTGCACCAGGTTAGTGTCGGAGGAGAGGCGTGTACAGAAGAGATCATATGCACACATAATAATTAATATATATAGATCAATCTTCAAGCAAATTTTTAAGGATCCACAAAACTTTTAGCACCAAAGGTTTCCTTTGTGAAGAGGTTGTACTAGATGGTTACTGAGGTCCTTTCAAACTCTATAATTCTTTAATTCTTTGTACTACCCATAAAAAAATGACTCCTCTGAGTCTTGTTCTTTTCACCACAAGCTCCTGATCTCCTTTTATCCACTGAGAACTTCATCACAGAGGTTGCAGGTACGGGAGGGGTAGTTATGGTCAAGAATTAAGATTTGAAATATTTTAGATTGGGAAATACTGCTATACAGTTCATTTTCCTTTGTCACTTCTAACACTTCCTTTGGGATAAAAACATAATTCAGAATTATCCCACAGGAACTGGAAGACTCAAAATGAACAATTATGGGTTTTAATTCAGTGATCAAGTTGCTTCTGTTAGTTTTGCAGTTTGCAATTAAAATAAGAAGTACTACAAATTTATTGAACTAGAATAACTGTGACCATCTCATATACTGATCTTAGCCAGTAAGTTTCTCACACGTGTTGGTACAGCTTCAAATTGTCGGTCACATCAAACTATATAAAAACCCCAAATCTGCTCTATAAGATTTATCCTGACCTAATAATCAGGCACTACAAAATGGGGTAATTTAAAAGGCCCAATGTTACAAAATACACTTCTGTGACTGAAATCCATTTCTACTCCTTAAAGGAAAAGGGCAGAGCCCAAGAGAAAGAGTACTAAAAAACTGCAATATTTATTTTCAGACCCTAATATTTCTAGATGAAAAAGCTCCACAAGAAGAATAAAATGCAGTTTTCGAAGTCTCATGGAGGGGTTAAAATAGAAATCCCCTTTCCCTCTTAATAAAAGTGACTTAATGGCTTATAATAAATAATCTTTAAATTTTAGGTCTCTCACCATTAAGAAACCCATATTTAATGCTGAACAGTGGAGCCTGCTGCTTTTGGAGTGGAAGATGAGATTAGTGGCAAAGTATGTAGGTGAACTTTGAAGTAGGAGAGAGGATGAACTGAATGTAATGCTAAGTGTGAACTTGGCTGCTTCGAGCTGCGGAGGGAGGAGATAAAGAAGGAAACCTACCCATGTCTAGATAAGAGGGCTGGAGGGTAAGTGGACTGGAGGATAAGTGGACTAGAAAAGCCAGAGCAAGAGCTAACCCCGCCTGAGGAGGAGAGCTGATAGAAATTGACAAGGAGAAACAGACAAGGAAGGCTTGGGGGGGGAGGGGAAGGGAGGACGAGAGGAGGGGGCTCGGCTCGGCTCAGGTCAGGGGGCGCCGATCCGGGCTTCTGCGGAGGATACGAATTTGGGGAAGTAGAATAAAGAGGTGGAGATTTGGAAGGAAAAGGATGAAGGGGATTTCCAGGCCAGGAATTCAGATTTTTTTTAAGTGAGAAGGCAGAGTCACTGACAGCCCCGGAGTGCAGCCCCTATCCTCCCCCGCCCCTCAGAAGGCCCATTCGGGGCCCCCACCTCCCTTCGCCCTCCCACGTCCCTTAGGCAACCAGCAAAACCCCGCATGGCCCGCTGCTCCCCGCAAGTCCTCCACAGTGACCGGTCCAAGTCTCCTCCCCCGTCTGTGGCCCCTATTTCCTCAGGTTATCCCCCATCACCTCCGCGGGGTTGCCCCTCCCCCCAGGATCTCCCTTGGGTCCCCCGCTCCAGCCCCCCTCCCTCCTTCTTTGAGTTCCCTCTCCCCCTCGTGTCCTTCCCTCCCCGGAGGGTGCCCCGCTCCCGGCCCCGCGGGCCCCGTCCTCACCAGCGGCCTCGGCGCGGTGCTCCGACTCCGAGCTGCCGCCTCCACCCACCAGCTCCAATGCCGCGGCAGGCCCCGGGCCTGCCCTAGCTCAGGCGGGTAGCGGCGGTCCCCGCGGCGATCCGGGGCTTCGCGGCCTCCCGGCCTGTCGGCTCCGCTCCCCCCCACCGTCCCCGGGGCTGGCAGGCGCGCAGCCGCCCTCCCTTTTCCAGCTCAGGCCCACTGAAGGTCCCCTTCTCACTCACTCGAGCCCCTAACCCTAGGCCCGGAACTGAGCGGCCTCTGATTGGCTCCGGCGCCACCGGACGGGCGCAGGCATTGGCCCGGAGGCCGAGGAGGCGGGGCGCTGAGGGGAGCCTATTCCCGTAACGCCGCTCCAGTAGTCCGGGATCCCAGCGGCGCTCCTGGAGTGACAGCCTCTCCCACACGGTTGGGGGACCGGCCCCGCCTCCGGGAGCTGGGAGATCGGAATGTTCCATTTTTTATGGAATAACAGGGGTAGCGAGGGTGAAGCGGAGCCTGGGAATTCCCTGTGGCGCCGCCCCCACCCCCCGCTCCGTTCTTTTCTTGGCTTTTCCCTTCTCAGCTCCCGGGAGGAACACGTGTGCCAGAGTGGGGGCAAATTGAAAGGCTGGGCACGAACCTCGGGGAAAGTAAGGGCTTGGGGGAAGGGGCGCCTCCCGGAGAGAGACCTTATCTACCAGTGAAGCCTTATTTTCTTAAGTAGTGAACCCACAACCCACGTTAACAAGTGAGTCTAGGAAGAGTGATTCATCGAACCCTGAAGCCTAGCTGACGAGGGCGTGGGGCTCCCAACCCTGGACCAAATGCCAGAGAAAGCTTCGTTTCCTAATGAGTCAAATCCCAAGTCTTTGCTTTTTTTAATTTTTAAATTGAATTAAATTCTTTTCATTTTAAGGCCCCAATAGACTTGTCCCACAGAGCTCCAGATCTACAGAACAGTCCTTGGCCTGCCTTGGAAAGTGGCTTTGTTGAAATGTTGGCATAGCAAAGAAATAAGGTCTCCGAAACCTCTGGGCAGTCCAGCTGCGAATTGGGGGCAGTGTCCAGGGAGGGTGGAGGAAGTCTCGTCCATAAACTAGGCCTCAAGGCTGCCCTTGCCCTGGACTGCCCAAGTCAAGTGCAAGTCATGTCAAGCCAAAGTCAAGTCAAGTCAAAGTCAAGTCATGTCAAGTCATGTCAAGTCAAAGTCAAGTCAAGTCACTTGTCTGATGGCATGGTCTTCTTGGCAACGAAGGACCAACACACAACCTCAAGGCTGAAAGATTGGCACACCCCAGTTCTGTATTCATTACAGGATGGGCTCAATAGATACATGATTTTTCATTCTGGAGAGATAGAGAAGTGGGAAAAGGTGTGAAATGTTACTTGGACCCAGAGCGTATTGGTGATTTATTTTTGAAGAATGGGTTGAGTGTTAATACTCTCATGGAGTCATGGGCTGAGTACTGTGTGCTGCTGATGAAACAGTTTCACAGTGGGACGTTGGAATTGAGTAGTAGGTTTAACAGTTGGCAAAGAGTTGGAAAGCTTAAAAGGAAACCGTTTCTGAGAGCCAGGTACCATGGAGAGCAAAAGTTTGGTTCTGGCGATTTAAAACGTCTTAGCCATTAAGGGTCAGAGGTGGGACTGGAACTCAGGTCTTTCTGACTTCGACCCTGGCATTTTAAAATGAAGATGGGCTTCACCTAAGGAAAGCATCCACTTTTTATATAGTTAGGGTGCATGCTAGGCTACCCGTTGGATGTAGAGATAGATCAGGAGCAAGAGAAAAGCTATGCAGTTAAGTTCTGACTTGATTCACTGAAAAATTGAAGAATGCTTTTAATTGATAATATTATGCTCTTACTTCTTATCTTGTTAAAGTACGAACTTTCACTAGCTCTCTGTTGCCTACCAAATAAAATGAAAACTTCTATTTAGCTCAGGCATTCAAGAATCTCAGTGATTTACCCCTAGCTTGCTTTTCCTGCCCTGTTTCATGATACTTCCGTTCATATTTCCTCTATTCTTGCCAAACTGGACAACTCTCAGTCTCATATTTTTCTGCTTGCTCTCATCTCTTGATCCTTTCAAGGCCCCATTCAATGGTCACTTCCACCACGTCTTCCCTGTGTCTCTGGGTGAAAGTGAACTTTGCCTTCTCAGATTTCTCATAACACTTTCCCAGAATTCTTCTTTTGGGCTTAATTCACTCTACTCTTATATTATCATTATTTGTGTATTTGTTTTTATCTATATTAGGTTATAAGCTCTGTTGAGACAACAAATGTCCATCTTTGGAGCCATAGCATAAGGCTTTGTACTTCTACATTCCAAAGTGTTACAGTCAAAATAAGGTAAACTGAGGCACAAAGTTCCACACATGATCAATTTAAGGCCCAAATGTATCACTAAATAATATCTCTGCTTCCTCAGCAAAGCTAAGACCCCAAGTGAGGGGGATAGTTCTTTTTTATAGTTTTAGGGAGTACAGAAGAAAGAACAGGACTTTGTAGGCAAGGAACAAATGATAATTGATTAAAGAGCTTCATATCATGAATGCCAAGATCAATATCATTGATTACAGATCTGAGACATGGGGAATGATAGGATGGGTTTGAAACTGAGAATAAGGGACTTGAAAACAACCCCTTCTTTCCCTCCTGTGACTAAAAATGTTCATTATTTGTGTTCTTCACCTGCAAGGTGAGAGACAGTGGACAAGACTTCTTTGGATGGCAAACCAGACATCCTTGAAGGATAACTTGATGGTGTAAAGATACAAGACCAGACTCCCTAGTGTCCACCCATATCCGACAAGATAACAGATTTCTGTGAGGCGAGAAAAGAACAGTGATTAGCAGGAGAACTGGATTTCTAAACTTAACTAATTACTGACCAACTGAATTTCTGAATCTAAGTTCAAAGACCAAGAACCAAGATTTAGGCAGTTACCAGACAAAATCACTTGACTAAATCAGATCAATTAAAAAAAAGACACAGAGTTAATCTGATCATTTCAAATGGTTCTGTGATTTCGTAGATGCTCTGGATTCCTTGAGATCTGTGAACATTTTGGAGATTCAAGCACTGGCTAAACCCTGGGTTAAATATTTGTTAGCCTGAGGCAGTTTACGAACTCCTTTGTCTCCCTTGTATGGAGATGAGCTGTTCTGCAATAAAATATGCTAGAGCTTCCCTTCTTCATAGGGGAGCAGGACAATGGAGTTACACAACAACCAGTCAATTAGCAGGACTTCTGAGACTCAGAACGGCTTGACATACCAGTGATCCTTTGTGAAGTGAACTTTAGGTGAACTTGGAGATGCCTGCAGAGACCAGACCAGCCTTGAATGGCTCAAGGGCAGTCTTGGGCAGCAGCTGCAGACTCAGGGCCTTCCAAACACTTTACTCCCTGGCTTATATTTACAGATGCCTTCTACTTTAATGCCTCCCCCAATCCCCCCACCCCCTTAGAAATGCTTTTATCTCACCCCCTTTTCTCTTCCCTTTGAGTAGCTGAAGAACTCTTTCTCCCTCTCTGCTCCACTGCAGGATCTTCTTTCTTCTATAAGCCTTTTCTCAGACAATAAATGCACTCAGTTGGTGTACTGGACTCTGTTTCATTTCAGTTTCCTTTATGGGCCTGGGAGTCATTTATTAACAGTTTTATGGCAATTTTTTTCCTATCAATTAAACTTTTATTGGAAACTATAGCCCATTTTGCTGTCTTTTTTTTTTTTTTTTAGTGACTTCCCACTTTTGCCATCAGTAGGTTGTTTGAATAGGTTAGGCTGAAACTGCTGTACTCGAATGTTTTCTTCTCGTCTTTATCCTTTCTTGTAAGTTGTGTGTAGATTTTGACCCATGCTCTAACAAATCAGTGGCGTAGCTACACACAGACAACTGATTCAGGAAAGACACAAACACTGATGATCACTTTTTCCTGCCTGTTAAGATGTAGTCAACAACTTTTAGAAAAAGTTGTTCAGTACTTTCTACGTCTGGTACCTTCTGACACTACTTTAGAAAACTTTTTTTAAAATTCTGAATTTAATAGAGACTAGAAGAAATTATTTTCCCCTGTGCAAAGTAGAGCAAAAAAGAGGATATGTGAAAAGGTGAATCTCTCATATACAGCTTGCAATTTTAAAAATAAACAGAATAAATTCAACATGTTACTTTCAAAGCTGTCCTGCTTATATATGTTTCCTTCTGAACTTTTTTCTGTTTTTTTCTGTGCATCTAAAAATGGTTTCAACGACTCTCTTTTCTTTCTTTTTCTTCCTTTTTTGGGTAACACTATCACTAGCTCTCCTCTCCTCAAATCCACTGAACTTAAATTAAAAAAAGTAAAAAAACACAGTCCTTGTAACAAATAAACATCAAGCAGAACAAATTCACACATGAGTATGTCTAAAAATATATACTTCATTTGGCACCTTGAATCCATTACCTCTTGTAAGGTTAATGTTGGGAGGGGAAGAGTTAAAGATCTTCTCTCCCCCCCATAATAGGTCTCAGATACCTTTTGGCACAGGGTCATGAGGGTCATGCCCTCCTGAAAAGAGTATATATACTGTGAGGTGAGGTTTTTCTTTGGGGCTTAGTTTTTGCAAGAAGTTTCCAGATGAAACTCTGGGCAGCCGTTTTAAGAAGCGCTACCCCCCCACCCCACTTGAAAACCCAAATATTGGTGCTTCTCTCTCTGGTAATGATGTACGTATTGTCTATGGTCAGATGGTTGGAAGCCCTGTCTGTTGGTCTTTCTGTTTGTTTTTTCTACTTGTAATTTCTGTTTGTATTTTCTCTGAAGTTCAGGGTGCTGACTTTTCCCCTTGAACTAAGTGAATGATATGTGCTTGATAAAAATAGATTGTTGACCCTTCAAAAGCTGTTTTCCTATCAGAAAAGCAGATCTAAGAACCTGTACAGCAGGTCGTCCTGTGTATGCCAGGGTCCTTGGTGATACACTTCTCTGTCAGGAGGTGGAGAGAATACTTTCTCACTAGTCATCAAGAGGTGACCTCCTGATCCTCTTCTTGAAGAAAATATTGAGGATAAATTAGCGTGAGACTTCTGAGTGGTTTGCAAGTCTTTGGTCTCTTGTTTTGTAACATGGAATATTTGTTTCCTTTTTCCCCCCTTCTATCTTTCCCAAGAGCAACTTATCTTAAATCACCAAGTGTCAATGTATATTTTGAATTTGCTTGGAGGATCCTCTTGAGTTACTCCTATAATTTCTTCACCTTTTCATCCTCTGCAAGAGAAGCTATGACTCTTTTCATGGCAGCTTTATTGCTTATGCCTATCAGTAGCCCTGCACGGAGAGATATCAAAGTGTCTCCTGAAATTATGTTTATTGTCATTCTGGAGTACACAATGAAAATAACTACTCCTTTATGTGCCTCCTCAAAGAGAATTTGTCTTCCATTTAGCTGCATCTTTCTTTTGTTTTCATTTTTAGCAAGAAAAGCAATATTTTAGTTGGTTTCATCCAGCCTTGTGTCTATTAGTTGTTTGTTGGTCAATAATCTCATAGTTTTATTAGTGTGTTAATAGTCTAAGACTGAAATTCTTTGGACTTTCTATGCCCCCTTCTTTCTTCTCTCCTATTATCACTGAGGAAGAGCAGGGATGCTGCATGAGACTAATGGCTATTTTGTAATTTTCTTTGTTTCATCAGTTGCCATAGTCAAAGAATTCACCCCCTATAGCCAACTAACTGGTGATGAGAGCCTCTGCACTTAGCTGGATGGTCTTTGGACAGCAAATATGGTCTGTCTTTGATATCATACTTGAAATCTGCCCAGTTTGGTAGAGCTTGGTAGAAGTCACTATTCATTGCCTTTGAGAACTCTGGATCACCTCTGTCACAATGAGGCATCGAAATAACTTTTGTGGAATTTGTTGAATTCTACTTTCTCTTTTAATTCCTTAGTAACATTTTTAATAGCAACTGCATCTCAGTTCACGTTGAGGAAGTTGAGTTGTTAATTGAAGCCTAACCCATAGAGCAAGGAAGGAAATTCAAATTTCCCTGATAGTGAAGTTTAATAAGAGAATTGAAGTTATCCTTTGGGCAGGAATTGTGAACTTCAGAGGTGGATCCAATCACCTCCAGGAAAGCAAAGGGGTTTGAAAAGTATCCTTAAACCAATAGCAAGGTAGAAGGGGAAATTGATGTCTTAGGAGTCATCCAGACAGAGAGAACTGTTGGTGGGCAAAGAACTCTTAGATCTAGATATTTCATCCAGAATAATCTGGGATGAGAGAAAAGGAATTCAGTTCAATTTAGTTCAGTTCAATCCACAAGATATTTCTTTAAAAGTGAAATGCTTTAAAGATGCCTACCACTTAAAATGGTGGAGGCTCTGCATAGGGTTGGGAGAATTAAGAGGTCTCTGAAATCTCCTTAGCTTTGTGTTTATGTTTCATCCTTCCTTAGTGTTTATATTGTTTTGTATTTCTATTTCCTTCAAGGAAATATTCTGGGCAGGATCTTAATTAAGAGTTTCCTGCCCTTTCTGAGGCCTCCTGGTGAATCCTTGGGTTTGCCAGGAACACTGAGAAACAGCTTGAGACAATGAATGAATTAAATAGTTATGAGTTACAAAAGGAAGTTATACTTTCCCTCTTGTGAATTTGGAGGAGAGAATTGTAATGGAAAAAAAATACTCTTGTTTTATTCTGGGTAAAAATTGTGGTTTTTATCAGTGTTTCCAATATGTGTGACATTATAAATGTCAATATATAACATTTAAGACTGGGCATTGGCTGACAAGTTAAGATAAAAAAGTAGGAAAATGAGTGGAATTTACAAATTGTCAGTTATGGTAGTTCTAATAATAGGATAAAAAGTGTGTGTGTGTGTGTGTGTGTGTGTGTGTGTGTGTGTGTGTGTGTGTGTGTGCGAAACTTGATGAGAGGTGCATTCCAGATAGATCTGAAGCTTCAAATTGGGAAAGAAAGGTCCTGAGCGAAAAGAATAAAGTAAAAATGAACCCCACCTTCCTCCATTCTCTAATTCCCAAACAACCCCATATTTAATTACGTTTTATATATTTGCACTAACTTTATATTTATGCTACATGCATTTTATATTTACTTGTTATCTCTCCCATTAGAATGTAAATTCATTGTGAGTAGGGGTTGCTTCATCTCCCAACATCTAGCACAGTGCCTACACATAGTAGGTGCTTAGTAAATCATTGTTAATTCATGGTTCATTGACAAATGGATCAGCTGAAGAAGGGCAGGGGTCCTTCTGCCCATATTAGTATTCTGCCTATACTAGTGTGAGAGACCGCCAAAAGTTAAGTTTCCACAGAATTGGTGAAGTCATTGAGAATAAGTCACGTAATCAGAAAGATAGTAGACTGCAGGTGGGCTCAACCAATTAAGAGACAGACAATGGTTTTCAGAAAGTCACAAAATGTTTGATAAGAAGGTCCAGGCCTGAAACCAGCCTGCACCAATTGGGGAATATGACTGGGAATAACCTGGAGAAAGCTTTTCTTCATTGTGCTTGCATAATGAACCTCATGTATATAAGCAGACACACCCACATATAATTATCCCTCCATTTTCTGATCATGGGTCCTATCTTAAAACATGTTTGGGAGGGGGAATTACATCAGGGGTGGTTACATAACAGGAATGTAGAGAAGATGATGATGTAATGGAGAATGGACTAATCTGTCTCCTGATGGGAAGATCTATCCTGAATTAACAGTATAAAGCCAATCTCACTTCTGTATCTAACACTCCCTCCTCTTGAAAAGAGAGTGGTACCCTCTTTGGCTTCAAATTCAAAGAAATTCAAATTCATATTCAAAGAATTTGGTTCAATTCCTCTGAACTCTGCTGCAATAAATTTTCCTTGATACCTTTTAGTGTCAAGCATGTTTCTAACACTAGACATTATAAAAACATTTACCAAATTGAATTGAATTGACCTGCTCCCCATCATCTACATGGCAAATTAAAACATTTAAAGATATTGTAGAATTCTATTCTACAAAACTAGTAATCTATAAGACTAATATAGAGTTAACTGTAGTGATTTGGTTCTAAGAAAGCCTCTTGATTCTTGTTAATAGCCTATGGAAAGCAGTTTTCTTTCCGGATGACCACTTCATATGTGTGTGTACTTAGGGAGGTGATAGCAATAGCTTGTTCAGTTGCAGTATGAGTTCCACTCAGCAGGAAGTGAATTTGATCATCTCTTTGTCAAACCAGTTTCCTTTGAATGCTATGCATAATCACGTTATAACTGAATTTGCATAGATGAGAGCAGGAAATAATTTTCTCAAGTGCTATAAACCAGAACAGAGTCATGATTGTTCGACTAAACCTGAACATTTCTTAGAAACTAGTTAATAATGATTATTTCATAACTTCACAAATATATATTGTATGTATATGAGAACTGAAACAGAACAAGTGCTTTTTTGACTGAGGTAATTAAATGTAAGTGGAAGAGTGAGTACTGATTATCTGCTCCTGGCTTCAACAAATGTCCAGGTGGTCCTAATCTAAAACATGAGACATAGGATAGCATTTTCTTACCCTCAAGCATAGCAATGTTTAACTCCAGGTGGGAGGACTACCACAGAGTTGTGGGGAAACAATCAGGAGTAGGCTGATACCTGACTCACACACATAGGATGAGGAAGCAAGTTACTTGGAATCATATCTTTGGAATGTCATAATAGACTGATTTCAGAGATTTTATCATTAAAAATCTTGATTAAAATAGCATTTAGGTGAGGAAATAATTCTTTTTTTTTTTTTTTTACCATATTGATAACCAATTATTAAATTGGGATTGAGGTTTTTCCTTTCTATTTCCTCATTCAGGGAGCAGCCCTTGCAGGTCATTCAGCCAGTCTCTGAGGGACATTGCTGATAGATAAGACTGCCCAAATCCTTAGGGTACATACTCCTCCATGTTGGGCAGGACTCTACCCAAGTAGAAAACCTTAATTCTGTTTGAAGTGTAAACAGAATCCAGTTTACGTGAGTTTTTGCTCTCAAGGAAATGAACCGTTTTCTTTGGGACTGTCCATTAAATTTAGGGTGACCCAGCTTATGAAGGAGAAAATCAACCAGGAGTAGGGATGGATCTCTTTGTCCAGATTGCTGGAGGCAGCAGCCGCTGTTGCTGTTTGTCCTTTGTTCTCCAAAAGGACCATGATATCAGGGAGGTGATGCCATGACATGCAAATGAATTGGATTTAAGTGGGGGAGGGCTGTGCAAAGTCACCAGCCTCAATTTCTCTTCCAGAGCCATCTGGGTCTAGTGGCCAGATATGGATCAGGACAACTGGAAAAGACCCAGGATGTAGTGGGGGACCTTGGCCTTTTCAAGCTAAGGTCTTTAAGAGTTATCAGTTTGACGGAGGCATCGCCCCTTCAATGATTAAGGCTTAATCAAAAATGAGGCAAAGAGTGGCCTCTTAAGAAAAAGGGGAAGGGGAAAGGGAAGACCCTCAGGGTTTCTGGCAGCTGAGTCTTATGATCAAGTCACCTTCTCAGCAGAAGAAGGTGAAGACTTTAAGTCCATCTCCTCATTAATGTCCATCTCCTCATTAAGTGTTTACTAGTCACTGTTGATTTTCATCTGTCAGGGGCACCTTCTTTTCCAAAGGTATTTAGGTATTCAGGGATCTCCAAGGTTTTATCTTTGGTTACCAAGAGAGACCACCAAATATAATTTATTGTCAGCTAGCCTAATTAATAAATTGACTATTAACTACTCAGAAGCTCTCTCTCTTGGGCTTTGCATTCATCTCAAAGAGGGAGTTTGGGTCAGTCTAGTATTTGTTTATCTTTTGATATAACTAATGAAGGAACCAGTTCTGAAACTTATCTCAGGTTTTATCATACCCACAAGATGCTTGATGGTCTCCATGGAGAGAGCATTCTTTAGTCAAGATTGTGGCATCTAAGTGATGAAACTCTTTGTCAGAAAAAGATGCTGAATATACATTTCTTGATTTCATTTTATGAGCTGGTAGGCTAAAATCATGGTAGTCTCCTCTGTGTATATAATACTGATTTAGTTAAGCAGAGATTTAGCTAGTACCCATCCTGAACAGATGTCAGAGCTTGATGAAAAGCTAAATTAGAATTAATATACTTTTTTGAGAATCCCTCAGCAATCCTTCTAAGTTCTGCACAGATAATTGTACTCTGAACAATAAATTATGAAAATGGAGTTCAGCCTCAAGAAGTCGAATTGTTGGTTCCTTGAGAAAAGGCACTGTTTTATTAATGAAAAAGGGGAGATTTTGGTTCCTGCTCCCTCCCTCCCTAGTTCAGTTGATTTAGTCATAGGATGTAATCATATATGGATAGAAAATAGAGACTGAACCTATGATTTTGTTGACAGAAGGAACTCCCAGGTGAGGAAACTCCCTCTGACAACGCAATTAGGCATCTTCTCTGAAACTTGGTTTTAGAGAGTTGCCTAGAGCACTGAAAGTTAGGTGACTTGCTCAGGGTCATCTCACAGCAGTATGTGTCAGAAGTGGAAGTAGAACAAAGGTCTTCTAGGCTTTAAGATCAGCTCTCTATCTACTACCCCAGCTGGTTTCTCATAATCACAGATGGCAAGATATAAATATATTAATAAAGTATTAAACCTTAGAGAAAGGTGTTTATTACTTTGTGAAAGGCACACTGAGTCAGAAAGGAATAACACTATTGGATGAACCATGCATGGTGGAATGACTTTTAAAAGGCCCCAAATGACAGAACTGGAGAGTTGGAAGGGATCTTAGCAGCTTTATAGTCCACCTTATGAACAAAAGGAGTCCTCATTCTAACATATCTAAGAAAGGGGTCATCCAGCCTTTTTCTGAAGACATCGAGGTGGGAGGGAACCCACTGTCTCTCTAGGTGTTCATTTTCTTTTGGGACAGCTCAAATTGTTAGGAAGTTTTTCCTGACATCAAGCCTAAACTGCCCTCCTTGAAACTTTCCTTCATGCCACTGATTCTTCCTTCTAATAGAACACATCTAATCTTTCCTGTAACTGACAAGTCTTCATGTACTTGAAAACAATTATGATGTGTCCTCAGAATTTGCTTTTCTCCAGACTAAACATACCTAGTTCCTTCAAATTATCATCATTTGACATGGACTCAAGGTCCTTCACTCTCCTGAGGGTTCTCTTCAGGACACTTTCCAGTTATCCAGTATCCCTCTTAAACTGTTGTGCTCAAAACTGAACCCAACGGTGCATATGAGATCTTAAGAGAGCAGAGTACAGTGGGATTATCACTTCCTCTTCCTGGAAGCCAAGCTCTTCTTAATGCAACCCAAGATCACATTAACTTTTTTAGGCTTCTACATTACAATGCTGACCTATATTGAGCTTGCAGCCCATTAAAGCCCTTAGAGCCTTTGCAGAAAGACTGTCTACCCATGTCTCTCCCATCTCATATTTGAGAAATTGATTTTTTGTACCTTAAGTGCAAGACTTTATATTTATCCCAACTGAATTTTAAATGGTTAGACTCAGCTCAATGCTTTTGCATTTCAAAATTGTTTTGGATCCTGACTCTGTCTTCCATATTAGGTATCCTAGCCATCTTTGTGCTATCTGTAAATTTGATGAGAATATTATCTAAGCCATTTATCTAAGCCATTGATAAAAATCTTAAATGACACATGGCCAACCACAGTTCTCTGGGCTAATTCACTAGAGACTTCCTGCCATGTTGACACTGAATTATTAATTATTAGTCTTTGAGTTTGGTCATTTAACCAGGCCCCAAATCCATCTGAATCTAGTCCATTTGAGTAAGTTGAAAAGAGAGTCAGAAGTTGGGGGAAAATCTAGCTCTTCACCTCTTGGGAGGAAGGAATTTTCTTTCCTCACCATCCTCTATCCCATTAACTACTGTATTTAGCAGTGGAGCTGCTCAATCTAGCAAATGAGGAATCAATTCAAGAAAGTCTGAGGCACATTTGAGGGAGCAGAGGTGAATCCCTTATAGACAGACATGAATACAAAGAGGCAATCAATGAAAGCCAGAAATAGCTTCAAGCAAGCAGAGAAGAGAGCTGGCTGAAAACTTTTGAGGATTGTGCCTTGTGATGAGCAGACCTTTTGAAAGCAACTGAGCAACTTGCCTAGCAGAGACATTGAACCTAGGGAGAATCTGTGAGGACTCCGCAGGAAAGAAAGGACTTCAAGGTCCATCAATACTGGGATAGCCTTGGCCACATGATTTCTCTATACGACTGCCTCAATATCTTTGTACCCAAGGTATAAGTCTACTCTTCCCACAAAAACTACATTTGTGAGAAAGTACACCCAGGTTTTTGGAGGATAGTTTTTGTAGCAGCTATTTTTATTCTACCATCTTAGTAAATGTCTTTGCTAAGAGCCAATTGGGTCTATTGGCTGATTGGTAAAGGTAATTGTACTGGTTGGGGCACATGAGCTGACATTTTAGTAGTGGGTATAAATAGGATATTCCTAGAATTTGAAAGAGTAGTCATACTCCTGGGCACCCTATCTACAAATCTGTGAATGCTTTGTTTGGGGAGTGGTTGCACTTGTTTTTTTGTGTTAATATTATAATCAAATAAAATTTAACATAAAGCTAGTCTTACATGTTTGATGTTTTACATAATAATTATTATCCTGATTGGTAATGAGGTACACATATCAAATAATTCACATTAATGAACATAATTAATATTAGTTGGAAAGCAAGGCAGATCTTGGAATATGCTTGAATGAGAGTCAGAAAGCTTGTTTTGTTATTGAACTGTGTGACTTTGGGAAAGTTTCTTCACTTCTGTGGGACACAGCTTTCTCATCAGTAAGAAGAGCTTTACACAAAACCTATGAAAAGATATCTCCCTTCTCTAGGAGGGAAAGCTGGGGGGTAAAAACCATAATGTTGGGATTGGAAGCTCAATTCCGTGTGGACAGTCTCAGGCGGGTAAAGGTGGGAGCTTCTAAATCTTAGAGCTCTCACGAGACCCCCCCAGGAAACGGCTGGGAATCGAGGTGAACCGAGCTATCTCGAGTAATTCCGCCTCTTCCCGTGAGAAACGTGATGGGAGAGAGATCTCCCCGCCCTCGAGATTGTCCCGGATCTGGGCACACTATTGTTATCTAACAGCACGGCATTCAGATGCAAACTGTGCGGCTGAAGGTTAAGTAGGATTGAGGAAGCCTGAAAGCTCTCTTAGCACGTGAGGAGCCAAGAGGACAGTAGGCTCCACTTCTCTTCTTTCCTCTCTCCCCTCCCCCTCTCTCCCCGCTTGTACTTCTACTTCCAATCCCTTAAGATCTTAGCCTCCTTAGGAAATCTCCCCCTCTTCCTCCTAAGGAAGACCTCCCTGCACTTGTAACCGAGACCCTGAAATAAAGCTCAACCCTTGTTCGACTCTGGAACGTCCTTTCTCTCATATGAGCATCCGGTTTTGGCCAACCGAAGACCTCGGAGGTGAGGTAAGAAGACTCGGGTAGCCCACACAGGCCTCTAGGCCTGGCACCATAAACTCTCTTTTCTTGCTTTTCCTCCCCTATTTAAGTCAGTCAAACTAAAGGACTGACTAAGCTATGTGATTTTAATTATTAAGACTGTCTATCTGAGCTTCTTCATCCCCCTTTATCCTCACTGCAAAACCCTCCCACATCATAGCTTATCTTCTCCTTCTTTACTCCAGTCTCTGAGGAAGAAATAGCTTTTCTTTCCAAAACTAACCTATCTACTTACATCTCCAATGTCATCTTCTCTTAACTCCCCATCAATCATTTCCTTCCTTTGCTTTATTTTTATTCTTTCCCTATCTACTGATACAACCCCACATTCTACAAATAAGATCAGGTCTACCTCATGCTTAAAAAATCTTTGTCTTGATTCTGCCATGTCCTCAAGCTACTGTTTTATATTTTCTTCCCTTTAATTGTGAAATTCCTGGAAAGAATTTTCTATAATTGCTGCATCTACTTTTTCTCCACCTGCTCATGTCTTTACTCCTTGCCATCTGGCTTCAGAGTCTACCCACTCTTCCCTTTCTCCAAGGTTACCAAAGATCTCTTAATTGCCAGATCTGATTGCCTTCTCTCTGTCTTCATTACCTTTCATCTTGAGAGAAGTTATTATATTCATAGCCAATTATTAAATTGAGATCCAGGCTTTTCTCTTTATTATTTCTTCATTAATGCCTAGCTCTTGTTAAAGTCAGTCTCTGAAGGACCTGACTGATTGATGAGGTTACTCCTAGCCCTCAAGGACTAGCTCTTCAATCTTGGGCAAATTCCTTGGCCTACTAGGAGACCTAAGTTCTGTTTGAAGTATCAACAGAATCCAGTCTGGGTGAGTCCTTACCCCTGGGGAAAGGAGCCCCTGTCTTTGTACCCCTTCGTTAGAGTTTAGGGTAATCAAACTCTTGAAGGAGAAGACCAACAAGAGAGGTCTGGATTCTCCTGTTCAGATTTCTGGAGGTCTCTGAGTCTCATGATTAAGTCACATTCTCAGCAGGAGGAACTGAAGACTTCTAGCCCACCTCCTCATTAAATGCCCACCAATCAGGATTGACTTTCACTTTCCAGGGACATTCCCTTTTCAAGATATTTAAGGCTCTCAGGGTCTCCAACGGGGGGGGGGGGGGGGGGTTTGTTATCAAGAAAAAAACCACTGACCATCAATTTATTGATTTTTGGCTAGCCTAAATAATAAATTGATTATTAATTCATTCATAACAACCTCTCTGCAGCTTTTGACAATACAGACCTTTTGGACACTTTTTTCTCTCTTGGCTTCTATAACATAATCCCTCTTCCCACCTGCCATTCCTTTCTAGACTCCTTTGTGGAATCATAATCCATCTCCCGCCTACTAAGCATGGATGTCCTGAAGGCACTATCTTGGGCTCCTTTCTCTTCTCTCTACATTCTTTTTCTTGATTAGCTCATCTACTTCCAAGAGTTCAGGGAGCATATCTATGCTAATGATTTCCAACTCTGTTGGACAAATTAATCCCTCTCAGTTCAGCTATAAGTCAACCTTTTAGAGTCACCTGCAATAAAAATCATTAGTATGTGGCAGGCATTGTGCTAAGCTCTGGCAAAGACAGTCTGTGACCTCAAAGAGCTTACAGTCTAATGGGGGAGAAAATCTGGACACAAGCAAGCTATATACAGGATAAATAGGAAATAATTAACAAAAGGAAAGCATTGGAGTTAAGAGGAGTTGGTAGACTTCCAGTAGAAAAGGGAATTTTTAGTTGGGACTTAAAGGAAGCCAGGGAGTTCAGTAGTCAGAGCCAAGGAGGGAGAGTGTTCCAGGGGTACAGGCAGCCAGAGGAAGTGCCTGGAGCTGAGAGAATGGATTGTCTTGTTCATGGAACACCCAGGAGACAAGTGCCACAGGACAAAGGGTAAGTCATAAAAAGAATGGAAAGTTAGGAGGGGGCTAGGTCTTAAAGAGCTTTGAATGCCAAATAGAGCATTTTGTATTTGCTCCTGGGGGCAATAGGAAGCCGCTGGAGCTTACTGAGTTGGTCAGACCTATGTTTTAGGAAAATCATTTAATAGCTGAATGGAGGATGAATTAGAGTGGGGAGAGACTTGAGGCAGATGGACATACCAGCAGACTATTGAAATAGTCCAGGTGTGAGATGATGACGACCTGTATTAGAATGGTATCAGTGTCAGAGAAGAGAAAGGTGTGTGTATTATAGAAATATTGAGAAGGTGAAATTACCAGGTGTTGGCAATAGCTTTGAAATGAGGTATGTATGCATGTGTATGTGTGTGTGGGGGTAATAAGAGATAGTGAGGACTCTAGGATGACTTCTAGGATTTGAACCTAAGGGACTGGGAGGATGGTATTACCCTCTACAACAATAGAAAAGGTGTTGGGGGGAAAGAGTTTAGGGGGAAAGAGAATGAGTTCTGTTTTGACACAATGAGTTTAAGATGTCTACCTGAACTAATTTTCTGATTGGCAGTTGGATGTGGAAGATTGAAGGTCAGTAGAGATTAGGGCAGGAAAGGCAGATTTAAAAATCATCAGCCTAGAGATGATAATTAAATCCCTAGGAGCTGATGAGGTCACTAAGTGAACTAATATAGAGGGAAAAGAGAAGAGGGTCCAAGATAGAACCCTGAGGGACACCTATGGTTAGAGGGCATGATCTGGAGGAAGATCCAGCAAAGGAGACAGAGGAGTGGCCAGATAGGTAGAACAAAGAGAGTGGCATCCTGAAAACCAAGAGAGAAGAGAATATTAAGGAGAGAGTGATTAATTGTATTAAAGACTGCAGAGAAGTCAAGGAGAATGAGGACTGAGAAAAGGTCTTTGGTTTTGGCAACTAAGAGATCATTAGTAATTTTGGAGAGAGTAGTTTTTGTGGAATGATAAGGTCAGAAGCCAGATCTTAAGGGGTTAAGAAGAGAGGGAAAAGAGGGAAAAATGAAGGTTTCTATTGTAGAGGAGATAGAGGATAATAGTTATCATGGATAAAATAATCAAGTGAGGGCTTTTTCAGGATAGGGAAGACATGGGCATATTTGTAGTCAATAGGAAATAACTGTTAGGAATCCTCCAAAATTCTGTCCTTGTCAAGAAGATCCATTGCTGGTTATTATATCCCCTCCATTGCTTGGCCTACTGGATTTTAATTATCCAATCTGCTTCCCAGATGCTAATCATGTACTTTTCTGTTTTGTATACTTATTCCAAAAGTTATGTAGTCTCTCACTTAAAGGAACTTAAAGATTTCCCCGGCCCCCCAATTTGACCTCCTCTTCATGGATGGGTTTTTAAAATCAAGTTTCAAATTTCTTTCCTAGATTATAATCATTTTCATCTGCTCTTTAAAACTCAGATAACATGTTGGTGATACCCCTGATGGCAGTAAGGGTATGACATTTCTGAAACTTGCTATAGTTATATTGAGAATCACAGGATTCAGAGCAAGAAAGTACCTTCGAAATCATTTAATGCAATACCTGTATTTCATGCATGAGACTATTGGTTCCCAGAAAGGTAGAGGGTTTTGCAGTCACACAAATATAAATGTATTGGAATATTATTGTGTCAAATAAAACAGTGAATACGAAGAATTCAGAGAAGCTTGGGAAAGACTTGTATCAACTGATGCAGAAAAAAGGGAACAAGAAGAAGAGAACAATTTACAGGATGATCATGGTAATGTAAAGGAAAGAAAATGAAAGACTTTATAACTCTGAACAATATGGTGGCCAAGCATGGCTTCAGAGGACTCATGATAAAGCATGTCTCCCACCTCTCAGCAGAGAAGTACTAGACTAGAAGGAAGGAATAGCCATACATTTTCAGCCATGGTCCATATATCAAGTTGTTTTGCTTAATTGTACCTAGTTGTTGGAACAGTTATGTGGCTCAGCAAATAGAGCCCCAGGTTTGGAGTTAGGGAAGACTTGAGTTTAAATCTAACCTCAGACACTTACTAGCTGTGTGACCCTGGGAAAGTTATTTAACTCTGTTTTGTCTCAGTTTCTTCATCTGCAAAAATGAGGTGGAGAAGGAAAGCAAACCTCTCCCCAAATGGGGTCATGAGGAATTGGACATGGCCGAACAAAAACCTAGTTGTTACAAGGGACAGTTCTGGTGGTGGTGGTGGTAGGGGTGGGGAAAGGATGGTGGTGGTGGAGTCAATTGGGAAATAAAAGTGATGTTTAAAAAGAAATCAAAAGCATCACTAAAACATAAATTTTTAAAAGGTCACAGAATAGTAAATGGTTATGGTAGGAGTGCCATCAATATAGGGTCTCTGCCATGTAGATTGAATTAATTTTCTCCTAAAAGTTAGGGAAGCTGTTCCAGAGACCTTAGGGTTCATGGTACTGAAGTGATAAAGTGAAGCTCATGAGGAGTCAGTGCCCTTTAGACTTGAGAAACAACTTATTGTAATGTGAGTCAATATAAACTTCTAATCCAACACCCTTGCCTGCCTAGATATATTTTTGTACAAATATGAGGGGAAGCTGTGTCTACCTGGACTAGTGCTGTATCCTTGTTGAGTATACTTTTCCATACTATGGGGGCAGCTAGGTGGTGCAGTGGATAGAGCACCAGTGCATGAGTCAAGAGGACCTGAGTTCAAATCTCACTTCAGACACTTGACACTCACTAGCTTGTGACCTTGGGCAAGTCACTTAACCCCAGTTGCCTCATCCTAGGTTATCTCTAGTTATCCTGATGAATATCTGGTCACTGGATTCAGATGGCTCTGAAGGAGAAGTGAGGTTGGTGACCTGCACAGCCCTCTTTCACTCAAAACAAAGTCAAGTGCAAGTCATGCCATCATTTCTCTGATGGCATGGTCTTCTTAGGCAATGAGGGACAAACACACACACTTTTCCATGCTATTGGTTTGCATGTATATGTATGTGTATATATATCTATACATTATATAATCTATCAATATCCTTTTTTTTTTTGGTCAAGTATTGGACGTTCTATGAGTTTCTCATTTTGTTATAATCCTGAGCTGAACTATTGAATTAGCCTGAATCGGCCTGGCCTAGGATAGTTCATAAGTGAGAATCTGAATTCAGATTGCTTAGTTCACAATCCATTTCTACTTCTATTACACCATACTGCCTCGTGACTGGAGAGGGGTATACATCAGTCATGGCTGCTGCCTTCACTAACCTTACTATTTCTATAGATTCTACTCTTAAGTGCTAGGCATGATATCAGAGAGAAAAGCAATAATGGAGGGATATAGTAGTAATAGTAAAGGGTGGGGTAATTTTGTTGTTACTCAGTTGTGACCAATTCTGTGAGCTCATTTGGGATTTCCTTGGAAAAGATACTAGAGTGGTTTGCCATTTCCTTCCCTAGCTCATTTTACAATTGAGGAAACTGAGACAAATAGGGTCAAGTGACTTGCCCAGGGTTACAGAGCTGGTTAGTGTCTGAGGTCAGATTTGAACTCAGGTCCTCCTGACTCCAGGCCCAGTGCTCTAGCCACTTCACCATCCAGCTTCCATAGTAGTAGTAGTAGCAGCAGCAGCAGCAGCAGCAGCAGCAGCAGCAGCAGCAGCAGCAGCAGCAGCAGCAGCAGCAGTAGTAGCAGCAGCAGCAGTAGTCATTATTGTCTTTAAGGAAGCATTGTAGCTTCTGCACCATCTTTCCCCTCATTCCTATCCCACCCAGGTTAGCTTTCTCCCCTATACCCTCCCTCCTTATTATGAGATAACTTATAGATAGAGAGAAGAGGAAGGTGGGGAAAAATCTATTCAGCCCTGTGGAAGATCCAAGAGGGCAGAAGATAACATATCATAGTCTTGTAAATCTCTTCTGCAAAACCTGGCAGAAATACAAGCTGCTTCCATGGGTTATGTCTTAATTGGTTTAATTTAACCAATTCTTTAACAATTAAAGGGTTAAAGAAAGTAGATTTCCAGGGGCCACTGAGTAATTTTGTTTGAAAAAGGGGAGGTAGGCCAAATAAGTTTGGCAACCTCTGAACTAGAGGATGTCTATGCTCCCTTCTTCTGGGGAGGGCAGTGCCAGAATAGTAGTAACTAGCTGGGCAATAAATACCTGAATAAGTGCCTTTCATACACATTTACTATTTTGAAAGATCTATGATTTCATTGGTGTGATCATTCCTTCCACCAACACAGATCACTGCCCCTTCATGCCTCCTCACAAGGAGTCCTTACACTTCTTGTCCTTATATCCCCCTAGCGGAGCTACCCAGTGCACAAGAGGCCTCTCTTTTGTCCTTTAGTTTCTTGAGGGGTCCCTGGGTAGCACTGAGCTGTCCATCTGCGAAGTCTCATTCTTACCATAAGGCTATGCCCTATTTTCTGTTACATCCCTAATAATGTCTTTCCGTCACTTCTTGCATAAGAGTAATGTTGATAACATATTGCATTAGAAAGACACACACACAGACATAGACAGACACAGGGAGACAGAGAAACTAAACAAGACTGATGGAATTTTCCTATATTATTCAGTACATGAAACTAGTTGTTTTCTAGCATTGTTTAGATTTGTTATAATAAAATAATCATTTTTGATGTCTTATCTTTTTTTCTTTGATTGGTGTGACTATTTAATATTCCAAGTGTGTTTGTTTTGTTGATTTACATACTTTTCAGTCCCTGGGGGAGCTAAAGAAAAAAACTGTGATGAAAGAATTTACAATCTGTCTGTCATTTATGGGCTCACTCAGAGACAAATTGCCTGCCAAATGCAATTTGCATGAATTAATTCTCCACAAAGAGGAGTGTGAGACATTAGATTGTTTTCTTTCCTCCCTTACCACATGGACATTTGGGCCCTGGCTGCTTTTTCATTTTCTACCTTTTCCCTTTCTTGTTTTGCAAATGTCACACATGCTTTGGAACAGCTCTCTCAAACACCAATTTGAACCAACAGTCTGGGTTCCCTGTGTATTGCTCTTTTGTCTCCCTTTAGGGTTCTAGGGGACCCAAGGGGGAAGGGGGTGGCTTTCTAGTACTATAGGTCAGGTATTCCCACTGTTGTGCTCCCCCATAACTCTAATTTGATATTTGATCCTTTAACAAGTCATACTAAATTAGCTTTTATTAAAGTGGTAGTATGGTAACAATAGTTGGAACAAAACAGCAACCTTCCTCCCCAACAATAATCCAATCCAACCAACCAACCAACTAGAGGCATTCTCCCTCACAAAAACACACAGAGTGTAGGAGAAAGTGAGCCTCTGCACAGAATAAATGTGGTAAGGATGGGGTGATTCACAACTCTGGAAATCTTTTTTTGCTGGAAGTCCTTTTCTTTCTTTTCAGGGGAACCTCGTGATTTTCCTTTTAGGCATGGTGTATTTTTCTGCTTGGTTCTGACCAGAAACTCTGAGGGCCTTCCCTCTCAGATTGATTCTTTTGTGAAGGCAAAGTAGGCCATCTTTTGCCTAGCCTTTGGCTGCTGAATGGGTGTTGTCTCAGGCAAACTGAGACCTGAGAAGGACCTTGACTTAAGAAGGTCAACCTCTCCCACTGCATTTGGGGCCATCACCCCTTGTCCTGACTTATGTCTCACCACTGGATGCTGGTGACACTGGAGGAGAGAGTGAGGCTGACGACTGCATAGCTCTGTCTCACTTAAATTCAAGTCACTTGGCAAGTCAAGACATCACCCTGTTGACGTCATTGGTCCTCTTTGAGAATGAAGAATGAGCAACAATAATTTTTCTGCTTACAGAGTCTTGAAGCTGCTTTTCCTAAATCTGACTAGTATGTAGACACCACTGCCAGCTATTCAAGAAACCCTGCTGGGGCTCTGATGAGAAAATCAAATTCTCCAGTCCTTCTAAGTTCACAAGGTTGCCCTCTGATCAAGAGGTTTGGGAGGAGGCAGAGTCTCTACTTCTTCCTTACCTTTCCTGTCTCTCCTTCCCCACCCCCAACCCCCAATAATTACCTCAGGAGTTTGGCTAGAACAGTTGTATCCTCTAAGCTGCTAAAGCTCTGGGTTCTCAACTCAATTGTAATTTTCTAGACAGATGTGTCAGGGCATATATTAATTAGTTTAATGCCTTTGACTTTAGATTAATTGAGTCAATAAGATATGTTCTCATCTGATTAAAATAAAAGGGCAGCTAGGTGGCACAGTGGATACAGCACCAGCCCTGGAGGACCTGTGTTCAAATCCATATAGGTATACACACACACATACATATGGGTATGTATGTATATATTTTATATACATATATAGTTTGTATATATAATATGTATTTTATATAAGTATATACATAAATGCACACATTTGTCTACTAAGGTAATTTGTTAGTTACTTTAAGTAGGGAATGAGGTAATTTATTGACTGATTGATTCAATCAATCCCCACCCTCACCTAGATTCTGTTTGAACTGCTTCAGTTCTTGGAATGAAGGAAAGAGAAGAAACAACTATATAGTGAACAGAGAGGTGAAAGGCAACATGGGGATAGCATTTTCTTGTTGTTTTCTACAGTTATTCCTTTCATATGACGGGGGCAGGGGTGAGGCTCCTCTGTGATCTGGACAATCCCTATAAAATTTTTTGGCTCTCCCTTCATACCAGGGAAGAAGTCTGAATTTTTTCTTTTTCTTTTATGGGGTGTTTACAGTAACTTATTATAAAATTTGGGTTAAGTATTTGATGATAGGCTATATTATGTAATACTATACGTATATTTTATGCATTTCTGAGTTTCTAAGCTTTTCCTGTTTTGTCTGTTGGCTTTCATATGTCTTCTGTGGCTTCTGCAAAAGTCCCCCCAAATTCCCACTTAATTTCTTATGCTGACCTGTGATATGTTGAAGCTGCAATGGAGAAAATAGAAATGTGGAAGGGATAACTATAGATCCTAATGGCTGGTCACTGAATCTTCTTGAAACCAATGAAGACCTGAGTTCAAGTAATGGCACACAATGGGCTCTAAAAGCCTAGGTAAGAGAATTAACTTCTCAGTGCCCCATGCCATTCAACAAGACTATAAACTGCAGAACAAATTCCTCAATGAGCGGTCCTTACATTGATGAAATAATAGGAACCAAACAAAATTGGTGAGGAGGCGGGAGATATAGTATTGTTTTTCTACCTAAACCCTCCCCTTTTCCAAACCTCCTTGTTCCTATCAAAGACAACACTGTTCTTCCAGGGGCAGGGGTTCATAAGTCCAGCATTCTCCTCAATCTTCTCACCTCACTTTCCGTTCACTTGCTCAAATCTTGTCACTTCTCCAGTTACAATGTCTTTCATATTTTCATTCTCTTCACTCATAGAGCTACCTCGTTATTTCAGGCCTCCATATCTTGGGCCTAGAATGTTGCCACAGCCTTCTCACTGATTTCCTGCTTCAACACATTGCTGCCAAAGATATTTTCTTTAAGTGCAGCCATGACCATGTGACTCTCCTACTCAGCTAACTCACTGGTTTCCTATTACCTTTTAGATCAAATATAAATTCCTCTGTTTGACTTTTAAAGCCCTTCACAACTTGGCCCCAACCAAGCTTTCCATAGTCACTGGATATCCTTCTCCCTCTCTCTCTCCCAGCAGCCAAACTGGCCTTTTTTTTTCTTTTGGTCTTATCTTCTGTTTCTATACTTTTCCATTGGCCATCTCTCATACCTGGAGTCCCAACCCTCCTTGCATCCACCTTCCTTTACTATGTAGTTCGGGCACCATCTTCTGATAAAGCTTTTCCTGATTCTCCCAATACTAGCGTCCTCCCTCCCAAATAACTTTGTATTAACTATTTTGTATACATTTGTATTTACTTAATTTTGTATTTGTGTTGTATATTTTTATATATGTTTTTCTTGTCTCTCCATTAGAATGTAAGTTCCTTGTCATTAGGGATTATTTTTAAAAAATTAATTTATTTGTTATCAATTTTCAACAATCACTTCTATAAGTCTTAAATTTTCTCTCTTAATTTTATTTACTTAATTTAATATTAATTAAATGAATTTAATTTAAATTCTCCCTCTCCCCTCTGTCTCTCTCTTCTCCCTCCCCAAGAGGGTATGCAATCTTGTTTGAGTTCTACACATACATTCCTTTTCACCTTTTCACATTAGTCATGTTGCATAGAAGAATGAAAACGAATGGAAGAAACATTAGGGATTATTTTATTCTTTATATTTGTATCCTCAGAACCTAGCACAGTGTCTGGGACATAGGAGAGATGCTTAATAAAGATTTGTTGGATTGATTGATTATGAGGTGACCCAAATTTGAGCAGAAATGAGAAATCTAGAGAGATTGAAAGAGGGTCTGATTAGCTAAAAACCTGTTTAAGTTCAGATCATCTTTCCTTTCTTTCGGGAAATATAGCTATGCATGTATGTTTGCATATACATTCTATGTAGGGATTGTTAAACAAAAGAGGGGCGTAAAGTTTTTCACTATAAATTCCGTCCTTGGACTGGAAAGTGTTTAAACACTTAACTGAAACTTTTGGTGCCTTTGGCAAACTTCATAAAATGTGCCTCGGGCAAAGAACATGAAACATTCCCTCAAAACAACTTTTTAAGACCATTTCAGTTGAGGAGCTTTAAGGACACAGGAACAATGCGTCTTGGATGGAGGAGCATCTGAAACCTTGGAAAGTGCTTTCTGTTGTCAGAGACCCTGGGACACTGAGGCTTCTGTGAGGAGGATACTGCCAGTTGGAAGGAGGGTAAGAAGGGATATTGGAGAGCATGTAGAAAGGTGCCAGACTAGGGAGGAGTTCGCCTCAGCCACTGGGGAAGAAACTGGTCATCTTGTAGACTCCTATTTTAATGAATCCTTCTTAAGTAACGAAGCACTCTTGTTTCCAGCTGCTGGAAGGTGAATGCTGTGAGTGCCCTTGACATTTTGATTCTTCAGGGCAAAGTTCCAGTGGTTCTACTGTGCACAGTGAGCTTACATTATTTTTTTTTTTCAGAAAAATTGCAGTTATACAAGATTCTAGCTGAGGGTATAGAGGTGAGGTGACTTAAATGGTGAGGTCATAGAATGATAGAATTAAAACAGGAAAATACCTTAAAGCTAATCTATTCTATCTTCCTCATTTTATAGATGGAGAATGGAGGTCCAGAGCAGCACCACGATTTCTTTGCCCAGAGTCCCACCATATCAGCCACAATTTGAAGCCATATCCTCTAAATCTAACAAGATACTACCCTGAAGTAGAAGATATGATTCCTGCCCTCGAGGAGCTTACCATTTCACTGAGCTGCATGAAAATGTCTTTTAGACTGGGAAAGTGTTTGGCTAAGGAGTAGAAAGGTGAGAGTCTTCACTATGTTTAAGGCTTTTACTGTAAGATACCAAGTAGCGGTTGCAGGATGGATTTGGATGGAGTCATTCTGTAGAGATGACTAAAGACATTACTACACTTAGATGAGACTGAAAACCAGGGCAAAGCACATTCTCTGTACCTACATTTTTTATGCATAAATTCTGGTCAATGTAGGTGATAGGGATAGTGGTGAGTCACACCTTTTTCTTCTGCAGCAGCTGGAGAGAGAGGTCAGGGCTTAGAATGAGCAGGTGTTGCTCTGCCCACAACCTGGATTATTTGAGGACCCAGTATAGCAGACGCACCATGAATCTCAGATGAGATAATGGGTGTAAAGCAATTTGTGATCCATTAAGCACTATATAAATGCCAGTTATCATCATCATCCTCATCATCATCTGATTGCCAGGTCTCCAGTGATGATTTCATTCTTACAGACTTCTAGTACATTCCTTCTGAGCTCAAGCAATGTTTATAGAACAACACAGATGTGTGCTGGTCAATGTTTAACAACAAGGCTCTCCAGAAAAAAAAAGAAATGTATTGCACACTTTAAATCTGCATTATTATCACTTTAATAGAATTTATCTGCATCATCATTACTTTCTTAACTTTAGAAAATCAACAAAATAATAATCAAGCCCTGATTTGTGGCACTTGCCAATTTCTGAGGTGTAAATGCTCATACTGAAAATGGAACAAATTTAAAATGTTCTTTCTTATCTTTTTTTTTTTTTGGACATCACTAATATGGGAGGTAGGTAGCACAGTGGCTAGAGTATTCGGCCTGGAGTCAGGAAGACCTGAGTTCAAATCTGTACTCAGATATTTACTAGCTGTGTGACCCTGGGCAAGTCACTTAACCCTGTTTGCCTCAGTTTCTTCATCTGTAAAATGAATTGGAGAAGGAAATGTCAAACTACTCCAGTATCTTTGCCAAGGTAATCCCAAATGGGGTCATGAAGAGGAAGACATGACTGAACAGCAACAAAATATGGGAATTTGTTTTGCATGACTATACATATTTGTAATGGGTTTTGTTTTTCTGATTTTCTCTTTGTGTGGGGAAGGAGAAAAAGGGAAGAAGAGAATTCAGAATTAAAAATAAAATAAAATTGAATTTAAAAATTAAAAAAAAAGAAAATTTAGCAGTTCCCTTACAAGCCAATTAGAACTGGTACCAGCAGACCCTTGAAGCTTGGCATTATGGAGCTGGTAGCACAAGGACCAAGCAGAAGCCCTTTTACACATAGCTTCAGTAGTTACTTTTTCTCTCATCCTCCCATCCCCTTCTTTGCAATTTTACTTCTTTCAGATACATCTCCCATCTTTGCAGCCACCTGGTTAGTGGCAACATGATGGAGGTGAGGGATGGTTTGATGGTGAGGTAGCCACTGATGGGCACAATGTTCCTCTGAGACTACTCCCACTTACCCTCTTCCATGCATTTCTGGAATGTCATGGAATAACAAGAACATAATCTGGAGCAAGGTCTCATTACCTGGACTGGTAACAGACTTCAGGGTGTCTGTTAACTTGGATGGGAAAAATTATATATTACATCTTTGTTTTCACTGACATCCTATGTGCTTCATTTTATTCCTTTAAAAACATTATTCTGAGAAAGGGTCCATAGGCTTCACCAAATTGTCAAAGAAACAAAAAAAAAGTTAAGAATCTCTGATTCAGGTCCAGAAGGGACCATCTAGTTCAACACCTTTATTTTACAAATAAGGAAACTCAGGCAGAGAGGTTACACATATGTGTTAAATGAGAGAGGTAGAATTTGCATGTAGGTCCTCTGCCTCTTGAACCTCTGGTACCACATTGGCTCCCAAGTGAGATATACAGGGTGTGTCAGAAGTGGGATATGAACCCATATCTCTGTGTGGAGACCAGAACCCTCATGCAGGCAAGGATGGGCAAGCTTGAGTCTAGTTCCTTAGATCATTTGGCCATCAGGACAATCAAGAACATAATTGGATGTTTGACCTATAGTAACCCTCAGTAACTGTATTTTTAAAGCTCTGTACTTTCAATCCCTAACTGACAAGTTTTAGAGTCATAAACCACTCCTCATCCATCATAACCATGTCCTAACATTTCTCATGCTATGATTAATTTTACTGAAGTCATACATTGAGTCTAATGCATTCTGTTTACATGGTTATAATATCTTAAGATATCAAGATACCTTAAGATATCAAGACAACTTGTAACAATACTTTTTGCTTATACTTTTAAATTTGATGATACTTTAAAATTTTTAATTAAAATGAAATGACTTTAAAATTTTGAATGAAAAATATTTTAACCTAACAAATAATGTTTGATTGCCCAGTATTTCTGGCTTAGTCAGAACTAAAAGTTTTTACTTAAAATTAACCACATCTGGCAAACAAAATAAGAAACTGTAGTTTCTGGCAAAGAAGGGGGGAAAGAAAAAACTCCTGTGTTTCTTCCTTAATCCAAATTATTTTTCTTGGCGTTGTCCGCTTTAAAAAGCTACACAGAGACACATTCTTTGAAAATGATCTTACCTGCTAATTACCTCCAATGTTACTCTCTCCTACCCCTTGTACTCCATACACTTATCTTCCTCCAGACTTAGTGTCTTTCTGTCTCTTAAGGATTTCTGATTTAGGAAGCATTTTGGAACCAATTCAAGAATTTACTTACAAAAAAAATTAAGCAATAATCCAGATGGGGGAGAGGGCTCTTTGCAAAAACAGGAATTCTGGGGAAACTCCAGTTAAACCAAAATTATTTGAACTTTGTTTATCAAAATTTCTCTTTTACTGGAATTCCCTTGTGAAAGCCAAAATAACCACATTATGACCCCCCTTGTTGTTGGATAAGGAAAAATTGGCCACAAATCCAGCATAGTATCAGCATTTTCTTTAAGATTGTAATTGGAGATAATCTGAGATTGCAAAATAGCAGGAATTGGGTATATTTAAGGAGACTGCACACAGACGCTGTCACACAAACCTAGAATCTTTTAGAAGCTCCAGATAAGACATTTCTGCTTATGTGTTTTGATTAAAAGAGTAATTATTTATAAAAGCTCTATCTCAAATGCATCAACCTTTAGAACAATGTTTTCTTACAGTGTGATTTTTTCAAACCTCTGTGGCTTACTTTGGACAGTAATAGCAACAATGTAGCCAGTCCTGCTACAGCTACATCTGACAACAGTGGTCAGTGCCTCTCATACCTGGAATGTGATTAACATTAGAAGGGCCAGGTGCATCAATGGATGTGAAAAATCAGAATTTTATTTAAAATAAACATTTTTATCCTATCTCTATTTTCTTTACCTTATGGATAAGAGACAAATGTACTATGTTAATTGACATGGCTTGGTCCTTTGAGGTATTCTTAAATTTTGGTCCTTCTAGCTTAAAAATGTAAAATGAGCCACATATATGTGATATCTCAAATACCAAATTTTGTTTAAAAAGAACTGTGTCACTTTTTGTAGTAGCAGAGTTGGGAAAAAAAGTAAAGGCCAATCAATTGGGGCCTGACTAAAGAAGTGCTGGTCCGTGAATGTAACAGGCTATTACTGTGCTATAAGAAAGAGTGAAAATGAAGAATACAGAAAAGCATAGAAGATTTATATTAATTGATGCAAAATGAAGTCATCAGGACCAAGAAAATACCATAAATGATGGCTAACAATGTAAATGGAAATGACAACAACAGTACAATTGAAACTAAATGCTATGATATTATAATGGGCAAGGTTGGCTCCAGAGAAAAGGTAGGAGAAAGTACTTCTTCCACTTCTTAGTAGAGGTGGGGGATTATGGGTGTGGAATAATGTCAGAATTTTTTGATGTGTTGGTTTTCTGAAATAGTTCCCCCCCACTCTTATTTTCTGTGTTATAAAGGATGACTTTCTAGGAAGGAGAATCCAGAGAGGGAAATATTGGAAAATGTCAGTGATATAAGAACAAGATATCAAAACAATTTACAAAAAGAGAATTGACCTTAGTATGATGTAGCTACTTTAGCTTTGGAAATAGTGGTCATTGAATAATAATAATGTGATTTCATTTATTTTATTAGTGATGCATCTAATTTTTCCCCAAAGATTTTTAATTAATGAAAACAAGCCCCTAGTTCTTAAGAGAAAGAAAATACTCACCTTTAAAACTTCTACTTCAAACTTAGCTGTCTTGATTAATGAGAGCGTGAGCACAAATGCACCTTGTTCACTATATCTAGCTCATAGACTAGACCTTGGTCGTAAAATATTTACAACCCATTTGACTGTCCACTCAATCTAGTTTGTCACTTGTCTTTTGCTGCCTGTTTAACATTCCTCACTCTCCCACCTTCTTTTCTCTAGAAAGAATATATCCCTTGAGTGTAGTCCAGTCTTTTTATCAACTGGTCATTCTTTCTGTGACTATCCAGAACAAAATTCTCTTCCCTGAACACCACTCCTGGATATATGCTCTCTCCCCTATAGCAGAATATGAGCTCCTTGAAGACACTCTCAATTTTGTCTTGCTTTATATGTCCAGTGTGTAGCATAGTGTCTGACACATAGTAAGTACTTAATAAAGGCTTATTATCTGTCTTTTATTTTTATATTCCTAATACTTAACACAGTGTTTGATCTGTAGTAAAGGCTTGGTAAATGCCATTCATTCATTTATTCATTCATGAGAGGTAATGTGGCATAGTGGAAAACACAGTATTTAGATCAGAAGACCTTGGTTTGGATCCCAGCTCTAATGTTTCTTGGTTCTATAACTGTAGGTAAGATTAATTAACTTCTCTGCCTTCTCAGTTTCTTGATCCATAGAATAGATCATTGAAATTACAGTCGGGAGATACTTTGGAGATCACCTAGTTTAAGTCCAATATTTCACAGATGAGTTCATTGAAGCCTAAGGAGATTAAGTGATGAGACCAAGGCCACACAAGGCATTAGCAAGTCTCTCTGTGCTTCTCTTTCCTCATCTCTGAAAGGGGTGGGGTGGGAGGTGGACTATGTGAACCTTTAAAATCCCTTCTAGCTTTAATTTGTGATCTAAAGCAGAGGTGTCAAATGTGTAGTCCACAGCATTGCCCAGTGCTAAGTGGGGGGGAAAGATTAAAATGTAAATGGGAAATATTTAACAAAATAAACAAAGATCTAATATACCATAAATGGTATTACATTTTAAAATGAGAAGATAAGAATGGATCCTGTGTCATTTTCTTGTTGATCCTATTTGAAATTAATTGATTTTGTCCTATAACTATTTTTGTCTTGTAATTGCTTAAATCATGGATCTCAAGGGGGTGGAGTCCAAGTGGCAGAGAAAAAGGCAGAGACTCATTTGAGCTTTCCTGAATTCTCCTCCAAAGAGCTTTAAATAATATTCCAAAATAAGTACTGGAGAGGCAGAACCAGTGAAAGGTTGGGGTGAAACAATTTTCCAGTCCAAGACAACTTAAAAGGTTGCCAGGGAAGTTCTATCACACTGGGATGAGAATGGAGTGTAGTCAGTACAGGCTGTTCCAGGACAGACTTCACCTTAGCAAACCAGCAACAGACCCTGGGGGTGATTGAATCAGCAGTAGTAGTGGCTACTTCTGGAGCTCTTACTCTGCAGATGGGAAGGGCATCAGATAACTAATCAGGAGATTCCTTTGCTGGCACTGGATGCAGAATCTGGTTGCATTAGCCATACTGGGATCTGGGTCACAGTCTCAAGGCAAAGAGAAGCACTAGTACACCAGAGCTTGTGGCCACAAGGGAGTGGTCACAGTTCCAGGGCAGAAAAGAGTGCTTGTGGTCACTCACAGACCAGAACACAGGCCAGGAGAGTAGTAAACACACTTCTCTTTAAATCATACCACCTTGGAAGAACTAAAAGCTTACAAACTCATAAAACTAACTCTGAGAACAGCTACATAAAACCTCTGAAGTTTGGGATAGTGCCCCCTCCATCCTAGGAGCATAGCCCAGCTTCCATGTAGAGGTAAAAGTAAAGAAATAGGCTGACAAAAGAGCAAAGGACAAAAAAAGATCCTGACTAGAGAAGTTTGCCATAGTCACAGAGAAGATCAAAACACAAAGTCAGAAGTTGACAACAAAGGTCTTAGGTCCAAAAAAATTCCTGGGAGAGCTCAAAAAATATTTAAAAAATCAAATAAGAGGTAGAGAAAAAATGGGAAAAGAAATGATAGTGATACAGGAAAATCATGAAAAAAAATATCAGTTTGGTAAAAGAGGCACAAAAAATATGGAAGAAAATAACACCCTAAAAACCAGAATAGGCCAAATGGTAAAAGGGGTGCAAAAATCTAATGAAGAGAAGAACACCTTAAAAAACAGAATTGGCCAAATGAGAAAAAGGATATACAAAAATTTATCAAAGAAAAGAACTCATTAAAATGTAGAATTGACCAAATGGAAAAGGAGGTACAAAAGCTCAATGAAGAAAACAAGGAGAATGCTCTCCGAAAAACCTGGAAAGACTTACATTAACTGATGCAAAGTGAAGTGAGCAGAACATGGAGAACAGTATACACAGTAACAGTAATATTGTTGATATCAACTGTGAATGACTCAGCTGTTCTCAGCAATACAATGCCAAAACTGAAGGGCTTATGATGAAAAATACTATCCATCTCCTGAGAAACTGATAGTATCTGAATGCAGATCACTTTTTAAAAACTTTCTTAATTTTTTCTTTTTCTTTTGGTCTGTGTCTTCTTTCGCAACATAACTAATATGGGAATATGTTTTGCATGACTGTACATGCTTGGAGAAAATGGATGCAAACCATTGATCCTTTATTATCAGATAGCATGACTGTTAATAAATGATATCTTGCTCAGAGAAACTTGCCTTTTTAAAACCTTTTTGTTAAATTTTGATTGTGACAAAAACAAAATAATAGTTGACTTGCTAGATCCTTATGTATGGAATAAGTGCCTCTTATTTCTATCAAAGTTTGACACCACTGATGTAAAGAACTCACACAGGTAGTAAATACCAGAGCCAGGAAGTGAACCCAGGTCTTCTGACTCCAAAGCTAGTGCTTCTTCCATTTCAGTTGGAATGTTAAAGTTTGCATTACTTATCTTATAGATTTATTGTGGTTAAAGTCTTTTTAAAGTTTAAAAGTGAATATGGAAGGATCTAAGATTTTTTTCAGTGTGAAGAGGTCTTTCTATCCATGAAAGACCCTTCTATAACTGAATAAATAAGTCTTAGGAAGTTGCTTGAAATTTTTCCAGAGACTGGTCTTTCAGTCAATGAGTACTTACTAAACACTTACTATATACAAAGTCCAGTCCCTGTTCTCAAAGAACTCACATTCTAATGGAGAAGACAATATGTCAACAATGATATACAACTATGAACAACTTGCACAAACAAGTTATATATAGGACTAATTGGAGGAGGGGAGATGTGGAGGATAACCCTGGCATGTAAGGCACTTCTGGTGAGGATAAGTTTAGATGAGGTTGTTGCTGTTTGTCCTTCATTTTCTTTCTTTTTTTCTTTTTTTAATTTTTTTTAAGGTTTTTTTTTTTATTTAAAGCAAGAAGGTAGGGTTTATAATTTCAAGCAGATGAAATCTACTTGTTACTAAAAGAACACCATTTGCTGGTGGAATAATTCTTGTTTGCAGGGCCCACATGGAGAGGGGGTCGTCATTCTGTACTCCTTCCAGCTGGGCAGGAAGTAAAGTCCAGAAAACTAGGAGTTACTAAATTAAGCTGAGATCTGACAGCAATATTCAGTGGTTGACTCAGATCTTGGAAGCATAGGTCAGGTAGAGTTGGAGGCATCATGTGACTGTCATCTGGACACTGGGCAGCACTAGCCAGAACTTCAAAATGGAGCGTGGAGGGGATAATCTTTGTGAGAAGCAGTAATGGCCAAGGCACAGGCTCTCCAGTTGTGGTTGAAGCTGAGTATAGTAGACATTTCCTCGTCAGTCAACTCAAAATCAAACACCTGAAAGTTCTCGGCAATTCAAGACAGGGTGATCGACTTAGGGATCACAACCACTTTTCTCTGGATATGGAATCTGATCAGAACCTGCGCTGTAGCTTTTTTGTGCTTTGCAGCAATGGCTTGGATCCTGGGGTCATTCAAGAGAGAAGGATCCTCTGGCTTGGCCCATGGCCGATCTGGAGAACCAAGAGGACTGTAGGTAGTCACCATAATGCCCTTGGACAGGCAATATTCTATCAGCTTCTCCTGGGTGAGATAAGGGTGACACTCGATCTGGTTAACTGCCGGCTCCTACATCAGCCCCGGTTTGGTCAAGAGCTTCTCAATCTGGTCATGGTTAAAGCTGGAGATTCCAATGGCTTTTACTAGTCCTGCATCCACCAACTCTCCCATGGCCATCCATGTATCCAAAAAGCTTGTATTACTGGGAATTACATTGCCCTTATCATCCAATGGAAACAAATCCTTTCCAGCCTTAAATCCTGTAGGCCAATGATTAAGGTAGATATCCAAGTAATTCAGCTTCAAGTCACTCAGAGTTTTTTGGAAGGCTGTCTTGACCAAGCTTTTCTCATGGTATGTGCACGAAAGCTTGCTGACAATGAAGAGGTCTTCTCGTTTCACAACATTCACCTTGATTTTCTCTTGGATGGCCTCACCTACTTAATTCTCATTCTGGTAGACATGGGCACAGTCAACGTCGTGGTATCCAACATCAATTGCAGCCTTCACTACATCAGCCACTTTGCCTGGAGGGGACTTCCAAATGCCCAGGCCCAGAATGGGCAACTTCGCCTGATTCCTCAGCAAGAGGAATGTAGCCATGATGCCCTGGCCTCTCAGGAGATGGTCACTACCACACACATAAGCGCTGGCCCTCACAACCTGACCCCACCTTGTCCTTCATTCTCAAAGAGGACATGACATCAGGAAGGTGATGTCATGACTTGCAAGTGAATTGGATTTAAGTGAGGGAGGGCTGTGCAAGGTTACTAGTGTCACTTTCTCCTCCTGAGCCATCTGAGTCCAGGGGCCAGATATAGATCAGGACAACTGGAGATGGCCCTGCTTCAATGGGGTAATGCAAAAAGGTCAGTGAGTAATGAGAGGGTGGCACATTGAACCTGGGGTGGGTAACACAGATATGTTAGGTGAGAAGGAAAATGAAGACATTGTATCACCTTCACAATTTTGTCCAAGGTCAAACATTGTTAGACTGTTGACCTCAGACTGAAGGTTTCAGTTCCAATTTTAGCATTCCCATATGACCTAGGACAGGACATTTAACTTACTGGAACCACAAGTATCTATAAAACAAGGAAGATTACTACTAAGTTATCACTTTCATGGTATTATTATGTGCTCCACCCTCCAAACTTCCAGTTAGAGGGGGTAAAGCAACTGAGGGTATGGATGAGTGTGAGTACCAAAGCTAGAACAAGTGATGAGGAGTTTCCTGGTGATGAGTTTATCTCCAAGCTGACTCTTCTTCACTTTTTGTTCATATTTCCTTTTTTCTGTTAGGCAGTTTGTGGATAGAGGATGTCAAATTTCTGTAACTGTATTTGCTTTAGTTTGCAAGAGCTTATCTGTTTCTTCTCTATTATCCGTAAATACATTGACTCCACATCAGTGGCAAAACCTTAGTTAGTAATGATAATAGCTAGTGAGTTACTTATTTTAAATCTGATATATATATACACTATAAGTGCATATGTATATTATATTCACATATACATACATACATACATTTTCTCATTGGAGGACTAGAGGGGAGTATAATCATCCTCCTAAAACCTCTGTTTAAAGAACCTTAGAAGCCTAGCCAACTCTTTTTTTCCCACCACTTAGTCTAGAATCCACCAGCATTATGCCCTTCTCTTTGATACTATGCAAGACTTCCTGAGGACCGAGGATATGGAGGATGCACATGCTTGGACACACTTCACTGCCACAAATGTCCTTATGTTGGTCCTTAATCCAAGACAGGAAGCAACTCATAGGAAAGCTGCCCAGAACTTTATAGACTGACTCTGAGTGACCCAAGGTAGTTAGTGTCTGTGGGGTTTTCTACTGGGGTATACAGTGAAAGCTGAAAACTTTTCTTTTTCTTTTCTCTCCAAATGACCAGAAGCATTTTATTTTGACATCTGAGTAAGTGTTGAATCTTCAGGACACCATATTTGGCATCTTTTCCAACTGATTCCTCAGCTTGTTGTACTGTGCCTTTCTCAGAAATATGGATGCCATTCCCAAATTTCTTGCTCTCATTTGTTTTGCTGTGGTGGTGTGTTGGATCATGGTAGCTGAGTCTGACACAAATTTAATATAATTTCCTTCAAGAATTAGCTCATTTTTCAGGTATAGTGTTGATGGGGAAGTGAACCCATGCAGACCTCATCTTGTACCCAAAACCCAGGGTAATACCTTTGTTCATATTTTGATATGATTACAGTTTGTCCAGACTATCATAAATTCTTTTCTATTTCCCATAAATTTTTCCTTTCCAAGGAGACTGAGCTCAACATTGATATGGTTGAAATCCTTCATAGGATCCCTTCACGGTAATTGACCCTTCAGAGAGATGTCACCATTTTCTGGGATGTTGACAGTTTGGTTGCTTAGAATGGTCTTAATTCTGGTCACAAATTGTCCAAAAAGCATTGGAGCCTTTTCAAATGCATGAGTTTAGGGTAAGCAGGTCTGGGTACCTTCAAATATGTTAATCACAAAATAGGTGAATTAAAGAGAAACCCAAGGGTTTTAGACTTCCTTTGGGCCAGGGACTGCCCTTTCTGTTTACATGTCTTCTCTTGTCTCTTTGGAGGGAAGGTACCTACCTGATCTAACCAGTTAACATTGCTCTAAGAATCCTACACTATAGGCACTCACCTTAAATCAGCATCAGGCAGACCCTTACATTCAGAAGAGTGTATAGAAGGCTAGGAAATCCTAGTAACACCATCGTGAGAAACAGGAGTGAAGGACTCTCTGTAGAGTTACATGCTAGTCCTTTCTTATGGTAATACTTATGAAATATGGCATATTAGAAAGAACATGGCATAAAGAGTCAGAAGGAAGACCAGAGCAGGGGGAGGGTTCAGATCTGAGATCTGCCTCTTGTTTACTATTCCTACCTGACACATGGCATTTCAAGCTTTGCAAAGTACTTTTACATACATGATCTCATTTCATTCTGCTACTCCTAGTTTGTGGTCATGGTCAAATCACTTTATGTGTCTGGAATTCCATTTGTTTCTCAGGAAGATGGTGGTAGAGGTTAGAATGGAATCTAGCATCTTCCAGCTCTACATTTTATGGTGCAGTGGATGGAGCGTGGGACCTGGAGTTGGGAAGATCAAAGTTCAAATCTGGCCTCTGACAGTAGCTGTGTGACCCTGGACAAGTCACCTAAAGCTGTTTGCCTCAGTTTCCTCATCTGTAAAATGAGCTGGAGAAGGAAATGGCAAACCATTCCAATATCTCTGCCAAGAAAACCTCAAATGGGATCATGAAAAGTAGAACATGACTGAAATGAATGAAGAATAAAATCCAAACCATAATGATATGCAGGGATGGAAGCTAGTGAGTTGAATTTTCTAGTTAGTACTTCCAGGAGCATTCCACCTTCTGCAAGAAACCCTTTCTGATCTCCTTTAATGCAGCGCCTTCCCTATGTTGGTTATCTCCAGTTTATCCAGCAAATACCTTGTTTGTACATTGTTATTTTTATGTTATCCCCTCTATGAGACTGTGAGTTCCTTGAGAGCAGGGACTGTCTTTTGCCTTTCTTTATATCTTCAGTGCTTAGCACATTGCCTAGAATGCAGTAGGTGCTTCATAAATGCTTATTAATTCATAATACCTTTATGTGAACTTTTTTAAGGTAGAGTTTATCTTTTGTATATTTGGTTGTTCTTTGTCTATGCCTCTATGATGTTGTCAGTTAGAATGAATTGATAAGAATGATGATGATTAGTTGAAGAATGAGTCCATTTAGTGTTGTGGGAATAGCTGTTTGCTGGTCAGATAGATGGTATAGTAGAATGCTGGACTTGGAGTCAGGAAGACTTGAATTTGAATCCAGCCACAGACGCTTGCTGCTCATTCCTGGAAAAGTCACTTAACCTGTATCCACTTCAATTTCCTCTTCTGTAAAATGGATATACTACTGGCATCAACTTCCCAGGGTTATTGTGAGGATACACACAGTGGGTTAATATTTATAAAGCATTTTGCAAACCTTAAAGTGCTACATAAATATTAGCCTGAGAATCAAGTCAGATTTATTTTGGCCCGCCTGTCTCACATAGCTTCTAAAAGGCGAAAGAGTCATAGTAAATCACTGGTCCTGGGAACCAGAGTTTGCTTAAAGTCAGAACTGGATGGCAATGATTCAGTCTGAGATTTCAAAGCAACCCACAGGAACTAAGAATGCAAGTGCTGCTCCCAATGTGAACAAAGAAATGTAATCTCAATCCATTTGACTTCCTCAAATCACCAAGTTACTCAAGACAGCCCATTTGTTTCCTCAGCTTAGTTGGATTACTTTTATGACAATTATGATACGATTAACTTTCTGGGAGTCCCTAGTATCTCTTTCATGGGAAATCCATGGGCAAAACAAAGTCAGTTCAGTGTTTAGAACTGAGTTTCTGGAAATTTGCTATAATGGAACCAGGAGGCAGAATTCTAAACACAGTGCAAACATGGAGTGAGTCAGATAGGCTAGTACTAATGACGTCTCCACAAGCTTATCTAACTCATACTAGTCAGTGCCTATCTCTGAGGTATTCACTAGAGGCAAAATCTGCTCCAAAAAGTTGCTGTTGAGCCAAACATTTTCAAATCACATGTAACATGACTTCTCTGGCCCCTATTGCCTAAAGGCTAGGTATGTTACATTTCATACCTCTCCCAGTATTCTGCGGTACACATAAGAGGGTTTTGAGGTGTTTAGGCTCTCTGCCACTGTCTCTAGATTCTACCAATGATGTTCCCTCAGTTGTAGGGGCTAGGTCCCGTACATTCCAGTTCTTTCTAACTACTAACAATTGGATTACCTTATACAAAGAAAGATGTAATCATAAATACACACACTTACTATATAACACATGGGAGGCATAATCTTCCCATCTTTCATGCCACCTCATACTCTGGGGAGGGGAAAGGGATTAGATTCATAACTTAGTTCAATTCCTATAGATCACAATCCCAGTTTCAAGTTCAAAACTTCCCTTGGGCTTGAGTTCCAGGTACCCTGGCTTCTTTGGACTTTCCTGCCAGGCTGGTTGTAGGCATTATTCTTTCTGCAAGCCTGATTCCACGATCACCATGGCTCAAACTCATGGGTTCAGTAGGTCCAGTGGGGGGATAAATGATAAGAGCTGAATCTGAGGACAAATGATAGAACAGAAACTGAAATCGTGGGCCACGTGAAACCTTAGAGGCAAGGGGTAAGAAGGAGAGCAGGGGAAGCAGTTCAGCTCATGCTTTACACTTTGGAAAGAGTTTGAAGGAAAAGAGAGAGACTTGCTCCTTTTGATCAGTTTTAAAGACGCAGTCTATTCTGGATATGCAGTAAATCAAAGGAGATGACACTCACTTGGTAGGAAAATGCAGGGTGCCTTTGTGTTGGGTCATCTGGGCATGTTCTGACAAACCTTCTTACACAATAATTCATTGATTTTTATGGACTGTTCGGAAAGTTGGAAAATTTTGTCTTTATTGTATCTGAGTAGACAATTTCTTTTCACAATATATTTCTCGTTTAATATTTTTGTAAAACCCTCAAATTTTTGGGGGGAGTGGTCTTTTTATTTTTTGGATGCCAGTATATCTGTGTGAAATTCTATAAAAGAACTACTTTTTGTTTATATGTGAGTATGTTCAGCCACACATGTAAAGACACAGTGATTCAGTGTGTCAAAATACAATAGTATTTTATGTATGTTTTGCCAGTAAGCGTACCAAAAATAAACTGTGCTAACAATAAAAAAAAAAGGGGAGCACTGTGGACTGAGGAAAATGCCTTTGGTAGAAGTCAGACAAGAAGGCTAGAGGGAGGATTTTGATTGAACTTCATCCAAAAACTGGTCCAACAAAAGAAGCTTGGGACAGGAGTTTGGTTCAAAGGCCAAGAAGACCCTAACAGGCAAAATCTAGTTGAGTCACAGAATCATAAAATTCTTAGAGCCAGAATAGAACTCAGAGATCATTTAGTCCCTTAATTTATAGCTAAAGAAGCTAAAGCTCAATGGAATAAAGTTATGTGCTCAAGGTCATGCAGCAAATTTATAGCTGACATAGAGCTAGTTCAATTAATCAATCAAAGAGTGTTTTAAGCATCTATTATGTGACCATGTGGCCATGGGGACACAAAGACAAAAATGAAATTGTCCTTGTCCTCAAGGAGCTTAAGTTCCATTGAGGGAGACAACATAAATACAGGTATATAAAATACATATAAGATCAAACCAAATTGGATGTTGGGTGGTCTGGCAGAATCCAGTATTCTTGTCAGTTTATGAAGTTTCTCCAACTTTCTATTGTTAATTAGGAAAATTGCTCCCAATCAGCTACTTTTAATAAGATTAAAATGATTTTAAAAAGATTTTTTATGGTTGTTATTTACTGATCTCCAAGACATGTTCTTTCTTTTATCAATGAGCCTGGCTTACAGTCTAAGCAAAAATACTGATATTCCCTCAAGCATTCTAACCTCCTTGTTTCTCCACTGACTCATTTCCTGTGACCTACTTTTCCAACTCACCTCAGTTATATTCATAGATGGTTGTACCCTCGCTTGACCATAATTATCACTTCCCTCCTCAGAAAACTCTCACTTGACCCAACCAAACTCATTAACTATGGCCCCTTCTCTCTCCTACCTTTAGTGACTACCCTCCTGAAGGTCCTCTATTGTAGGTACCTTCATAATAATACTGATAATCATAAAGGAAATTGGGTGGCACTTGGTGGTGCTCTTGGCCTGAAGTCAGGAAGACTAGAGTTCAAATCCTGTCTCAGACACTTCTTAGCTGTATGACCCTGCGTGACTTAATCTCTATTTGAATCACTTTTCTAATAAGTAAAATGAGGTTGACAGTAATAATACTATCTACTTTCCAGGGTTGTTTGGATGATCAAATGAGACAACAACTGTAAAGAGTTTGGTACCTATGTGCTATATAAACATTAGCTATTGTCTTGCATTCACCACTTTCATTTTCACAAATTCTGAAATTTCCTTATCTGATCACAATCTGTTGTCATTCCACTTCTGCCTCTTCCTTGCAATGCCCAAACCTTTCCTTCAACTTCACCAAGACCTCCAGTCCCCCAATCCCTTGCCTCCTTAGTTCTTTGTCAGGCCACTCTCTTTGCACTACCTACATTCTCCTTTCTTCCCCATCCTAATTCTTTGGTGAACTAGTCCAACTCTACCCTATTGCTGGTCTTGTCCTACCAAGCCTCAGCCTTGTATTATTCCTACTATATGCCGCTTTCTTTTGGACTTGTTGCTGAATGAAGATGGAGAAAATCAGAAAACCATGCTTATTGGGTCCACTACAAATTTATGTTATATAATCACCACTGGACCCTCACTGCAGCAAGGCAATCCTTTTACACCCTCCAACTGACTCATTATGATACCCATCAAAGTGGCATTTCCAAACCTTGTCATCCTTAAACTTCCCATAGCTCCCCTCCCTCATCCTCTCAGCTGAGAGCCTTGCATCATATTTCATTGAAAAGATCAAAGTCTTTTGCTGAGAGCTCCCTCTTCTCTCCTTCTCTTCTCATGTCACTAGGATGCTTTCCATTACTTTCCCCACTTTCCCCGGTGTCTCACATGAGGAGAGGTCCTTCTCCTGGCCAAGGCAAATCCTTATATGTCACAAGTGATTCCATCCCATCTTTTCCAGCAGATTGTCTCCTCTACTACCCTTTCTCTCTTTTCTTCAATCTCTTTCTCTCTACTGGCTGTTTCCTTACTGCCTACAAACAGACCCATATTTTCCTCATCCCCCCCAATTCCACACTTGATCTATTCATCCCTACTAGCTCTCATTCTACATCTCTTTTTCCTTTCATGGCTAAATTTCTTGAGAAGACTATCTAAGTTGATGTCCCCACTTCTTTTCTTCTCATTCTTTTTTTAATTCACTGATCTCTGACTTCCCACTTCTTCATTTGACAGAAATTACTCTTTCCAAAGTTACTATCGATTCCTTAATGGCCAAATCAAATGACTTTTTATTGTTATCTTTTAGATCAATTTTGTGTAGCCTTTGACACTGTTGAGCAACCTCTTTTTGATACAATCTTCTCTCTAGGCTTTTGTGACATTCCTGGTTCTCCTCCTATCTATCAGACCACCCCTTTTCAGTCTCCTTTAGTAGATCTTCATCCAGGTCATACCTGTCAATCTGAGTGTCCCCTAAGACTCTGTCCTTTTCTTCAACCTCTATTTTACTTGGTAGTCTCATCTACTCTCATGTATTCAGCTACTATCTCTATACAAATGATTCTTAGCTTTATTTGTTTATCCATAGTCTCTTTTATGACCTCTGACCATGCATCTCCAGTTGCCTATTGGCCATCTTGAACTGACTGTCTCATACATAGCCTAATCTCAACATGCCCAAAACTGAACTCATTTTTACCTTCAAACACTCTGCTTTTCCTAACTTTTCCATTATTATTGAGGATACCATCATCCTTCTGGTCATTTGAGCTTGCAACATAGGTGTAATTCTCTAGTCTTCATTCTCCTCAGGCCTATTGAATTTATCTTTGTAGCATTTTTTTTTGTATATGCCCCTTCTCTCCTCTGACACTACCCCTATATTGGTGCAGGCCCTCATCACCTCATGCCTGCTGATTGCCCTCCCTGTCTCAAGTCTGTCCCTACCCTAGGCCATTCTTTACTTAGTTGTCAAACTGATTCTCCCAAAGCACAAGTCTGACTATGTCACCTGCCCCTTCCCTTGTTCAATCATCTTCAGTAACTCCTTATTGCCTCAAAGACCAAATATAAAATCCTCTGTTTGGTGTATAAGCCTTTTATAACCTGGTGCCTTTCTACCTTTCCAGTCTTCTTACACCTTACACCCTTCCATGTATTCTGAGATCCACTAACTGCTTCTTAAACAAAATATTCTATTTTCTGATTTTGTGCATTCTCACTGACTGCCCTGTTATGCCTGGAACTCTCTCCTGCCTCCTCTCCTCCTCCTGGCTCCCCTGGATTCCTTCCAAGTCTCAACTAGAGTCCTACCTTCTTCAATAAGTCATTGTCAATCCCTTTCGGGTGAATCTCTCCTCTCTGTTGCTTACCTCCAATTTATCCTGAATATAGTTGGTTTGCACATAGTTGTTTCCTTGTTGTCTCCCCTATTCACTGGGAGCTCTTTAAAATCATATCTTTTTGCCTTTCTCTGTATCCCCAGCACTTAGAACCGTTCTTGTTACATGGTAGGCACTTGGCTAACTGACAGAGAGCGACTGATTTTTAGACTGAAGAACCAAATAAGAATGTGCAAGGAAAGCAATTCACTCTGGAGAACTGGTAGGAACTGTCTCCATTTCTTTGTGCTGGGTCTTCTGAAGATTAGAGGTTCTGCATTCAATAGGAATTTATCCAAAGGGCTAAATGTTGCCCATTCAAGCACCAATATGGCCATCAGTGATTTTTTGTTAATTTGCCACCCTAAAGAGGTGTAGGTAAGAATGTACTGCTTTGGAAGTGACTTTGAAATTTATTGTTCAGCAGCATGAAAAAGGCACCAGATTTCTAAGTCAAAATATTTGAATGATGGAGCAAAAAAATCTACATGAAACCATGTACTCACTATATGAAGCTTTTCTAACAGGGTTGAGTGTTTACAAAGTGATATAATATGCCTATGGTCTGGGAAGTGGTAGTGTCTCTTGGGATTTATCGTCTTAGTTCCCAGATACAGTCTTTCTGCAGTTGCTGCTGCTGCTTCTTCCAGGTGCACCCTTTCCTTATACTTACATTTCCCTATGCTGGGTGAGATCAGGGAACATGATTTCTCTGGGCCCTTGAAAAGAGAGGCAGACAAGAAATTAAAAAAAAAATCTAGCAGGTATTTAAGAGTTTCATCTTGGTTCATTCGCTGATTTAACAAATATTTATTAATTGCCTATAAAGTGAAAACAACCCCTGTCCTCAAGGAACTTTCTGTTCTACTGAAGCTATCCAAAGTATTCAGATTTAAGAAATGTTTGGTTCTGAGATGTTTGGTTGCAGGAAAGCTTACTGGAATGAGAGACTTTTGACATAGCCTATAGTTAAAAGAAAATGTTCATTTAGTTTGCCTTACCTGTGAGTAGCAAAAATATGTGATGCTATATGATGTGATTGGAGATTATCTGTTAAAATAAGTAAAGTCACTTGAACTGATATTCCAATTATTCTTAACAGACAAGTGCAAATAGGAAGGGCATGGCTCAGCCAGGATAACAAAAGAGTACGCTTAATTTTTACTCATGTGAAAGTTTCTTTTAAAATCATGTGACAGGAAAGTGGATTCTTTTGGCACTGAATTTGGAAGCTTCCCTGATAGATTACTGCACTGAGCACTTAGGCTATAAAGGTCAAAGTTATGGGTGTATCTCTGATATCACAACTCATAATCTGGAATACACAAGAGCTAAGGAAGAAGGATGGGGTATTTTGTGTAGCTGAATTCCCTGGTTAATTAAAGGGTATCAAGAAAACTTCTTTTTGGTTCAGCCCTTATTGCCAAAAATCTTTCTAAGTTATATCAAGCAACTAAAAATAAGTATTATTATTACAACACACTGAATAACTGACATTTGGAGTATTGAGGTTTGTGCGGTATCTCAGCATCACGAATCTGAGCATGATTTCTCTTTATGTTGGACTGTGGATGTAGTAAATTGGAAGGAACCTGTACCAGTCTTAAAATCTGTGGTTGGTGCATAATGAATGCTGTACTTGTCCAAATATAAACCCTAACATGGGTCACATTTCTAAGAGGAGTGCTCTTTGAAAAGAAATACTTAAATCTACATAGAAAAAATTACACAATATCTTGAATCTATTTATTGTGAAAGCTTTAAAAAAATCTTTCCATTTTAATTGGAGATATTTTATTCATTTTTTATCATTACTACTTTCTTCATCTTTGTTATTTTTGTTATTTTCCTCTCATATTTCTTCTCCATCTTTTCTCTCAGCCTTTGTGATTAAAAGGCAGTGGTTTGTTCTTGTTTTTGAATCCATACCTGATGGATTCAGATGCTCTCCCCAAATTTGCACAAATAATTGAAATATGCTGAAGATGGACACAGTTACTGAGGTTTGATCTTAAAGCTCAGCCTCTCTGACAAAGTATAAGCTGTATAAGCTTGGCTAAATCACTTCAGCTTTCTGCTTTCTGTTTTTTCATCATTAGAATAAGGTAAGACCAAGCAGCTGTGTGGTGGAGAGGACAAAGCATTGACTCTAGAGTCAGAAAATCTAATCTTGACCCCTGCTTCTGCTGCTTACTACCTGGCACATAGTAAGTGCTTAATAAATTCTGTTTTACATGACTTTGGACAACTCACTTTTTTTCTATTGGCCTTGCTTTTCTTATCTATAAAATGAGGGACTGGACCAGATAACTTCTAACTAAGTTTTCTTCATTTGGAATCTTTTGACCTTCCCTAGGGTACCTAGGGTATGGATAGAGTTCCAGGCCTGGAGTCAGGGAGACCTGAGTTCAAATCCTGCCTCAGTCACTTACTAGCTGTGTGACCTTGGGCAAGTCACTCAGCCCTGTTTGCCTCAATTTCTTCAATTGTAAAATGAGCTGGAGAAGGAAATGGCAAAGCACTTCAGTATCTTTGCCAAGAAAACCTCCCCAAAGGAGTCACAAAGAATCAGACATGACTGAAAAATGACTAAACGAAAACAGGGCACTAGGAAGGCGATAGAGACCTCGTTCAAGTTTTATAAAAGCTAGAGTAGTTGGAAATCTCCCATTTATATTGGGATCAATGTGGTAGTTGTTGATTAACTGATTATTTGTCACTGTCTCCTAAGAGGAGAGTAGGGAGAAAATGTGTCTTGTAAAGGATGGTAGCTAGTCGAGGTCTGAATAACTGTGATTTTACTTTACAAGTAAGACGTAGCCAACTACAGTATGATTACAAAGTGAGAAATTGGCTTTTCTGGTGATCCATTAATTGCACATTAACCTTGTGGGTTATACACGCAAGAATACAGTCGGATATCAGAGTCCTGGCATTTCTGTCCTGACCATTGTGTATGTTGGGTGCTGTTAGCATTTCCAAAAGATGACTTTCAAATCTGGAAAAGTGCTGAAGTATGTCAGCGGCGGCAGCAACAGCAAGAACAACAGCAGCAGCAACAACAGCAGCAACAACAGCAACAACAGCAGCAGCAGCAGCAGCAGCAACAACAGCAGCAACAACAGCAGCAACAACAGCAGCAACAACAGCAGCAGCAGCAGCAGCAGCAACAGCAGCAGCAACAACAGCAGCAACAACAGCAGCAACAACAGCAGCAGCAACAGCAGCAGCAGCAGCAGCAACAACAGCAGCAACAACAGCAGCAACAACAGCAGCAGCAACAGCAGCAGCAGCAGCAGCAACAACAGCAAGAACGACAGCAGCAGCAACAACAGCAAGAACGACAGCAGCAGCAACAACAGCAGCAGCAACAACAGCAACAGCAGCAGCAACAACAGCAACAGCAGCAGCAGCAACAGCAGCAACAACAGCAGCAACAACAGCAGCAGCAGCAGCAGCAGCACCAGCAGCAGCAGCAGCAGCAGCAGCACCAGCAGCAGCAGCAGCAGCGGTTCAGTTTCCCTACCTACAAACAGTGCTGCGGATGCTCCTGTGGTCCAGAGCCTTCCAAAGGAGCCTGGGATAGGTCATCGTGTGGAGGATCGGATGGACCCTGCTCCTGATGAAGTCTCTGTTTATTCAGAGGCTTATGGGTAAACGATTCAACTGAAAATGTATTAAGAACCTATTTCCTGTAGAGTACTGCACTGGGATATGGGAGAGAGAAAAAAAAAGTTCAATAAGCAGTTCAGGGATATAAGATTAAAAAAAAGGAATTCTAACAAATTGCAAAGGCAAGCAAAAAACATTGAAAATTTCCTATGGAGCTTTTTTTGTTTTTGTCTAGTTTAAATAATGCCCCCAGAATGGCTTTTAGGCAGGTTCTTTTGGTGAAAAGGCAGGAGAGTGTTTGCTTGCGGGAATTACACCTTTGCCTTGATACATTTCCGGTAATCAATGTTTAATTATTCGCTAGGATAGAACTTGTAGTTTCGAAAGTCCTCCAACAGTCGTATCCTTATTTACTTTATGAAGAAGGGCACTTCAGCAGTCACAGGTTTTTCTTGATCCCAAGACAACATGACACATATAGAAATAACTATAATTATGAAACAGTACATAATATATTCATAAGAGAAATATAGCAAAGTGCTGTAAATTCAAGGTTGGGGATGGGTTGGAAGGGAAGCCACTTTCAACTGAGAGGAATAAGAAAGTCTCCATGGGGCCATTTGTCTTGGGGAGAAATTTGAAGAGCCAGATCAGGAGGGGAAAATTCCAGGCTTCCCTTGCTGATATATAGGGCACCTAGGGAGACTTTAGTGCCCTGTGTGGATAGAAGAGGACATAAATGAAAAAAGAGAAGCAAAAAGTAGTTTAGCTCACTATACTAAAATCCCTGTTGTGGCTGTGAGAGCTGTGAGAATTGGACTATAAGAAAAGCTGAGCAAATTGCAGTGCTGAAGAAGGCTTTTAAGAGTCTCCTGGAAAGCCAGGACATCAAATCAGTGAATACTTAAAGGAATTAATTCAGACTACTCATTGCAAGGACAAACACTGAAGCTGAAGCTTCAACACTTTGGCCACATGATGAGAAGATAGAACTTAATGGAAAAGACCCTGATGTTGGGAAAGATTGAAGGCAAAAGGACAAGGCGATGGCAGAAGATGAGATGGATACTGTCATGGAAGCAATCAAGATGAGCTTGTACAGACTTTGGGAGATAGTGGGATAAAGGGGCCTGGCATGCTTTGGTCCGTGGGTCATGAAGAGTCAGGCATGAATGAACAATTGGACAACTAATGATCAGAGGAGAACGAACCATATACCACACAGAAACAAAACACAGCGTAGCAAACTTAGGATCATAAGGCATAGAACTGGAATGGACCTTACAGGTCATTGAATCCAGCTTCCTGATTTTGCATTATAGTAGCTAAGGCTCATAGAAATAATAGGTGACAGAGCTGGGATTCAAACCCAGGTCTTCTGATTTCAAACTGAGTGTGCTTTCCACCACACCACCATTTCACTCAAGGAGAAGTAATTCACAGAGACCCTGGTTATCATAAGTGATATTGGGAAATGTTTGTGGGGCATTGAGAGACTGTGGTATGTTGTAAGACTTTAGGTTACTGTGAATTGTCTGTTGCAAATGGTATCACATTGATTTATTTTTTCTTCTAATAAAACTTCCTTCTGATGTTGGGAAAAAATAGGGAAGTTGGTGCCATCTTGTTGGTCTACTCAGTGAAGAAATCTTTTCAAGATTTTTTTTGGGGGGGGGGTGTGAGTGATTGAATCAGGCACATATCCCATAAGGTTCTGGACATTTTTGACATATGTGTGACATATATATTTCAAAAGATTAAAAATAATTTGTGTTCACCACTAAAACAACATCTCTAAATTTGAAAGAGGATGAAAGGAAGCTTGGCATACCAGAAGGATCACAAAACAGGAGATTATTAGGTCAGTTAGAGTCTAGAGACTGCCACTAACTACCACTAACTAGACCTTGGACAAGTCCCTTAAACTTTCTGGGATTGTTTTCTCCTTTGTAAAAGGATCACTAAGATTCCTTATAGTTCTAACATCTCACAGGTATTTTTTTTACAATTCTCCACTGTCCTTTTTTAATTTTAATTTTGCTGGCAAAGGAAGAAAAGTGACAAATATTTATTAAGCAGATACTATGTGCTAGGTGCTGTGCTAAATGCTTTACAAACATTTTCTCATTTGATCCTCACAACCGTGGCAGGCAGGTGAAATGATTATCCCCCCAAAACCAAAAAAAAAGATGAACATCTCCATATAGCAAGAACACAAGATGAGCAACATATGCAAAACTGCGAATCCTTATTATATACAGGTTGTAATTTTCGAAATATACAGTACATTGAATATATTAGGTGCAAAGCTGTCCTATTTATCTATGTCACCCTCTGAAATTCCAAATACCAACAAAGATGAATACTTCCATATGCAAAGAACAGAGAGGAAAATATATGAAACTACAGATCTATATTATGTGCACTTTGGATTTTTGAAAGTATATATAATAAATTGAACACACGAGTAGAAAGGCTGCCCAGCTTGTCTGTATCCCTCTAAAATATATTCTTTTCTGGGCATTTAAAAAATGTTTTAATGACACTTTTCACAGGACCGTAGAGCTAGAGCTGGGGGGAAACTTGGAGGTCATCTGGTTGAGGTTTCTCATTTGACAGATGAAATTGAGGACTTGCTATGTGACTTCCTAAGATTACACAGGTTTAAGTGTCAAAGGAGGACATGAACCTAGGTCTTCTCATTCTAGAGCAAGGGCTTTCCCCATTGTGCTACACTGTCTCCTCTCTTTTCCTTCCTTCCTTCCTTCCTTCCTTCCTTCCTTCCTTCCTTCCTTCCTTCCTTCCTTCCTCTCTTTTTTTCTTTTCTTTCTTACATATCAGTAGTTCTAGATAGTTCTCGTCTCCCTACCCCCTCCAAATCTCACCCTCAAGTGAAAAAAATTATCTTTTGTAACAAATAATAATAGTCAAGAAAGACAAAGCCTATATCTGAACATTTATGTCCTGTTTATGCACCTGAACTACATCATCGCACTGTTAGGCAATGGATAGCATTAATCATCATGATTCCCCTGGAGTTGTGGCAGTTCATTACATTGACCAGAGTCAAGTCTTTCAAAGTTGGTTTTCTTTTCATCATTGTAGTAGTTATATAAATTGTTCTCCTGGTTCTTCTTATGTTACTCTGCATCAGTTCATGTTTTCCCAGAATCCATCCCTTTGGGGGGATTCTTGGTGAATTCTTATAGCACAATAATATTTCATTACATTTACAAGCTGGAAATTATTTAGCCATTCCCCCACTGATAAGCATCTCCTTCTTTTCTTATTCTTTGCTGCAACAAAAAGTGTTGCTATGAATAGTTTTGCATATATGGATTCATTTTTTCTTTCTTTCCTCGATTTCTTTGGAAGTATTTGCCTAGTAGTGGTGTCAGTGGGTCAAAGTATATGCTCCGCTTAATGTTTCTTGGGTATAATTCCAAATTACTTTCCAGAATGGCTGGACTAATTCACAGCTACGCTAACAGAGTGTTGAAGTTATTCTTCTCCCACTTCCTTTCCAAAAACTGTCATTTTTAATTTTTGTCATCTTTGAAAAATCTGAGAGTATGAGGTGGAATCTCAGAATTATTTAATTTGCATTTCTCATCTTAGTAATTTGTAGTATTTTTGTCATTGTTTATTGCTTGGATTTCTTCCCTTGAGATATGTAACATCATACCTTTTAACCAGTTACCATTATACCAGATACCATTACGGAATGGTTCTTGTTTTTGTATAGTTGAATCAGTTTCCTATTTATTTTATGTATTGGACTTATCCCAGAAGAACATGCTGCAAAGATATTTTCTCCCAGTTAGCTATTTCTCTTCTAATTTTAGCTGCATTGATTTAGTTTGTACAGAACCTTTTCAATTTTTATGGAATCAAAACTGTTCATTTTGTCTTCTGTTAACCTCTTAATTCCTTCTTTTGGTCAAGAACTCTTCCTTAATCCAGAGGTGTGAAAGGTGGTTCCATTCCTGTTCTTCTAATTTGCTTTTGACAAATTCCCTTTATGTCTAGGTCCCCTAACAATTTGGTACTTATTGTGGTACATGGTGTGTTATGCTGGTATAAAACTAATTTCTACTATATCATTTTTTCAGTTTTCCCAAAGATTTTGTCAAAATAGGTTCTCATTATAGTTACTGAAGTTTGTTGAATGTTATATTCATTTGTTTTAGTATGCTGTGTATTTAATATATTCCACTTATCAACTTAATTTTAAACCAGTACCAAATAGTTATAATGATTACTTCTTTGTCAAATAGTTTGAGGGCTGATACTATAAAAATCTCTTCTTCTTTGCAAGTTCTTGGATCACCTTCAGACCATACAGATGTGCAACTCCTACTTCTGTGAGACAGGGACCAGAAATTATCTGTCTGGATTTTCTGAGAAAAGTGCATATGAGAAAGAGCTAGAGTTCTGAAGATACAACAGACTATCCCTTAAGGAAACTCTATGCCCCATGTTTGATTTCAGACAGATAGCTATCCCTTCAAAATCCCATTTTCCTCAGATTCATTTGATGCTCTTGGCACAATTTTTAACAATAAAAGTTATGTTGTGATCTCAAACATTTATTAAACACCTAGTATGTGTAAAGCATTATGCGAGGTGCTGAGAATAAAAAGAAAACAAGCTACAGTCCCTGTTTGTGCACATCTGTGATCTCTATTACTGAGGAGGTTAATGGTGGTGGATCTCTTGCATGTGGGAATTCTGAGTGGCAATGAACTGAATTGATGGACCAGTGGTGTACTGATGAATATTTAGCAACGTGATTTCTAGAAAAAAAAGTACACATGATAAACTTTTTAGTTTAATCTATAATATTAACATTTTCTCTATCACCCTTTAAAGTATAGACAATCAACAAAACACCAAGTCAAGCCCTGACTTGCAGTGATCTCCAATTCCTGAGGGTTAAACGTTCACACCAAAATTTTAACAATCAGCTCAAGAGCTAGTTTGAGCTGGCTCCATCACATTCCTGTGATCCAGTGTTCATAGTTTGTAAAGAACTAATAAGATGAGCACTACAAAGTTGGGGGCCATGAGGGTGCCTAAGGAAGGTCCTAGTTCAGAAAACAGAGCAAGTCAAAAGTTCCCGAGCTGATTAGCAGTGGGATCAAGCTTATTACTAGTTGGTGTGCTTCCAACCTGGGAGAGATAGGGTCTACCAAAAAAAAGTTACATTCCACAATAGGTACCCCAAATAAGTACAGCACAAGAAAGAGATGGAAAGATTGGAAGTTATATATACAGTCCTTTCCTCGGTGTCAGAAAGAGCTGAGTTCAATTCCTGTCTTAAGTATTTGCTAGTTTTGTGACCCTGGTGAACTCACTTAACCTCTGTCTGCCTCCATTTCTCCTTCTATAATTTTGGAATAATAATATCACCTACCTCCCAAGTTTGTTCTGGGGATAAAATGAGATATTTGTAAAGAGCATTTCAAACTTTAGCGTACTACATAAATGTTTGTTGTTGTTCCATCGCGACCTACTCTTCAGAACCCCATCTGGGGTTTCCATGGCAAAGATACTGGAGTGGTTTGTCATTTCCTTCTGCAGCTCATTTTACAGATGAGGAAACAAATTGAGGCAGATAGGGTTAAGTGACTTGCCTAGTGTCGCACAGCTTATAAGGGTCTGAGGTCATTTTTGAACTCAGATCTTCCTGACTCCAGGGATTCACTGTGCCATCCAGCTGCCTTTTTTGACACATAGTCAGTGTTTAATAAATAGATGCTCTATCCATCTTTCTAGTTAAGAAGTAGTATATTCATTCTTTTTCCCAGCTTGTAATCCCTGATCAAGTTAAGGGGTGCCAACATATTATGATAATGATTCTTCATCTGAAATCTGAAATCTGAAAGAAATTGATTAATGATAATTTTCTACTCAATAATCTTATGAGAACCACTGAATTTTCAGGAATAGCAGAGAGTCATTCAGTGAGTTTTTACTAAATCTGCCAAGAGCTTATGATTTGATGAGATAGATAAGACAGATAAGCCTACTTTCAACAGAAATGTATATTGCTCATAGAAACTTATGGTTATAGATTTAGGGTTGTAAGGGAACAGAAGTTATTTTGTTCAACCCCCTATTTTACAGATCAAAGAGATTGTGACTTGCTCAAGGTCAAATAGGAAGTAAGAATGAGAAGTGGAATTTGAAACCAGATCCTCTAATATTATAGCCAGCACTCGTTTTGCTGTATAAAACAATGACAAGAGCGAATTAAGGATGAAGAGTGGCTTCTATTGATGGAGTGGGGTAGGGACTTTCTGGAGGGTATAACTATAATGATCTATATGCTATAGTGATCAAGGCAGAGCTTCCAGTACAGAAATAGCCAGTCTTCTGTAATGGAAGGAGCAAATTGTGGTCCACCATGCTTTTGTAATCTTATTTTTAAAAAAAATTGTGGTCTTTCCTGGAACTCTGATAAGCAAAGTTCCATTTGACAGGTCAATAGAAGTTCAGCTGGGAAAGTATCTGCCTAGCACTAGCATCCCTTGGATGAAAAGAAGGCAGGAGGTTTTGGACTGCAATGTTTCTCTTCTGTATACTCTATGGCAGAAATGTACAAATGACCTGTATCCTTGCTGGGCAAAGATTGGTACACAAAGCAGGTGTTATCCATAATCTATATCACGATCTAGATAAATTTATTTTATTGTAGAGTACAGGAAAATGAATAATTACTTGTTAATTATTTATACCTTGGAGATTATCTTTTCATTTCCTATTATAATGAACCTTTGTGTTCATACCTTCTGACAAATGACTATATTTCCAACATAGTGTTAGAAATGCCCTAGGCAGCCAATCTTCTCAGAAAAGGACCCTGCAGATACAGTTGGTCAATAATTTAGGATAGAGGTTCATAACCTCTCATCTTAAGCCTGAGTTGTGTTAAATACAACTTTCAGTATTCATCCATATGAGGATTTCTTTATTGTAATTTTCAATTCATGAGGTATGAAAATGGAGGACTGACCTTGGAGTGAGGTGACCTGGCTTCAAGTCCTATGTCCAATGTGTATATGTAGTGTGTATTGTCTCCCCCTTTAGAATGTAAACTCTTTGAGGAGAGAGACTATTTCATTTATGTTTGTCTCCCTAGTGACAATATCTATATATTATGTATGTCTTATATACATATTGAGAGAAAGGATTACTAATAACCAGTGATTTGGGGATATCCAGAGTTCCCCCTTTTTCTGTAGTCCTCCTTTCAAAGTTCAGTCTCTTGAAGGACATGAGACTGATAATGGGATTGAATTAACTCTCCACAATCTTGGTGAGACCCTACGCAACCTTACAAGGAATTTAATCTAAGTGGAGAAGCCCATTGTGTTCTACTCAGGTTTGGATGGGAATAAAATTTTTGGTTAGATTGCCCAAATCGGTGGTCTGAGTATAGAGATAGTCTCTGTCCAAGAGTGATATGATGTCAATCTCTCAGCCCCTCAGTGAAGGGAGCCCACTTCTCAATGTAAAATTTCTTCTCTCATTAATTGTTAACCAATCAGAGTTTATTGCCACCCTCTGGAACACCCACTTTTCCAAGGGCATATAAGCCATGAGTCAGCCACCATGAGTGTCTTTGACATTCGAGAGTGCCACTGACCTCTTTTAGTAAATTTCTAGAATTTTTAATAAATGACTATTTACCCAGAAATTATCTCACGAACTTTTTAAATGTCACAAATATATATCTATATCTGTATCTCTCCCTCACATCTATACTTATGGGTGTGCATGTGTGTGTTCGTGTGTATGTGTGTATCTGTTTTTATTACTAGAGAGCCAGTGTGACACAGTGGAAAGAGAGTTGGCTTTAGAGTCAGGAAGACTTGGGTTGAAGACCTGTGTCTGACATATATTGTTTCTATGACTTTCAGCAAACATCTAAGACTGTAAGTTGCAGTGTTTGTGCTGACTTGAATTGGTGGAGGTACTTTCCTTATTAGGGAGTTCCTTTTATCAATGAAATCCCAGGCCTGGTATGGTTTGGACTCTCCTCCAGCCTCCTCCCACTCAGTCCCCTTTACCATTAACCTACAATTAACGTACACATATAGGAACTTGTCTGGTCTGTTTTGTGGAGGTTTTCCCAACCCTGGTTAGAACAGAATTTATAAAAGAAGGGCTCCATAAATGTGGCCTATGCAAAAACTCAGAGCCAGCTCAGCTTTGGGACCCAATTATCCAAACTGTAAAGCTGTTTGTTCCCTCCCCCACTGTACCCAAGTGCTAACTTTGAATGGAAAGGAAATACTTGTCATAGCTCCATTTCCTCTCTTGGGCACAATCAACTGCTAAAAAAAGAACCAAGAAGAACAAAGCATCTTAGAGTTAGAGTTACAGATGTCATTTACAAAAAAAGGTAAAGAAGAAAAACAAGGGAGAGAACACAGGAAGAGTCTCAGACAAATGTACCCCAAAGAGACTCATGCCCTGGGGGGGAATTTGAGACTCAGGGAGGCCTTGCATCATCTTGCTGGGACCCTTATTTGTGCCTCAGAGCTAAAGCTGAAAGGGATTTTGGAGAACATCTAGTCCAGTTCCCTCATTTTGTAGATGAGAAAATTGAGGTCTAGAGATTCAGTGACTCTGGTAACACCCTCTGCTTACTGCCTCTTCCCTTCCTATTTCTAGAGTGATAGACTCAGAGAAGTGGGGGAATGGAAGGAAATCTCAGTTGGAATTTTAGGCACCTTATCTTAGGGGGTCATTGGAATATCTGGTTTCTTTTTAGTGAGAACAAGGTAACACACGATAAATGAGACCTGTCTCTCCTCATAATACACACACACACACACACACACACACACACACACACTTAATAAAACCATAGTTGTAGCTTTTCAGTGGGGAACTTGGAAACCAGGGCTCCTGGAGGATTCCATTGGCAAAAATGATGTTGACTCACTCTAGAATTGCGGCCTTATGTATAAATGGGCAAAGATGTATTAAAACTAATGATAATAAAACTGGGCAGAGTAAGGTTTAACCCTTAAAAATTATTAGTTTGTATATATACGTGTGTGATACATATATGTATCACATACACATATATACCACACCCCACCTCCCTATATATATGTATATACACACATATGCATACATATACATGTATACATGTGCATGTGTATGTGTATATATATGTATGGTGGTGGTGTTAAATTATTTCGGTTGTATCTGACCCTTTTTGATCCTATTTGGGGTTTTCTTGGCAAAGATATTGAAGTGGTTTGCCATTTCCTTCTACAGCTCCTTTTACAGATGAGGAAACTGAGGCAAACAGATTGAAATGACTTCCTCAGAGCCACACAGCTAATAAGTGTGTAAAGAAGGATTTAAACTCAGGTATTCCTGACTCCAGGCCCTGACGCCCTATGCACTTCACCACAAAGCTACCTAATACACAAGGGCTTCTCCAGTCATCCTGATCTATATCTTGCTGCTGGATTTAGATGGCTCCAGAGGAGAAAGGGAGGCTGGTGACTTTGCACAGCCCTCCCTCACTTAAATCCAATTCACTTGTAAGGCATGGCATCATCTTCTTGATGTTATGGTCCTCTTCAAGAATGAAGGACAAACAATAGCCTAATATACACAAACATATGCACAGAGTATGTGTATACACACATATATGTATACACATATAAACACATACATATACACCTTTATGTATATGTACCAATACATGCCTTTAATGATTATGGTGTTTATAGTCTGCATCTATAAAATCTAAGCCAAGAAAGAGGTTGCATTCCTTTAAAGTCTTTGGGCAAGATGCTTAGCCTTTTAGGCCTATATCCTTGTCTATTTGTATTATACATATCTGGGCATTGTCCAAAATACTAAGGATTTTAAGAAGAAGAGATGAAGAGGGTATGAATTCCCTAACCAAGTCCTTCAACCTCTTAGTGATCTAGGTAACTTCCTAAGACTTCAGGTTATAGACAAGTTGCTGATCTGTATTAGAAGAGTTATTTTCACTGATGGAATCATAGATCAGAACGCATCCTGCCTCCCTACCACATCCCAGGGAATGGATTGGGAGATACTGAAAGCAGAGAGATCAATTTTGACTTTATTGCAATAGTCTGGGGATGGTAATAAGGGCCTGAATTAGAGGAGTAGCTGTGTGAATGGAGAGAAGGTGGTTGCATGTGTGAGACAATGTGAAGGGAGAATTTGGACAAATCTGGCAATTGATTGGTGATGGGGAACAGATAATACTGAAGAGAGGGAATCACTCTGAGGTTGAAATCCTGAGCCCTGGGGGAGATTGTGGTACCCTCAGCAGAGATAATTTTGGTGAGGGGAGGATTTTATTCTTCCTTTGGATATATTAACTTTGAAATGCCTATAGGTCATCTACTTCACAGTCATTAGGGGTTGGGTACCATGCTAAGTGCTGGGGATACAAAGAAAGTCAAAAGACAACCTCTGTCCTTCTAATGCGAGAAATAGCATGCAGATAATTATGTACAAAAAGCTATATACAGGACAAAAAGGAAATAATTAGCAGAGGGTACATACTAGAATTAAGAAGGATTGGGAAAGACAGAGAATTGGATTGAACCTTATAGACCATGTTGTCCAACCCTCTTATTTTACAGGTGAAGCAACTGATGATGCCCAGAGAGTTTAAGTGATTTGCCCAAGGTCACACTGTGTTTTGAATAAAACCCTGAGAGACAGTTTCCAGGTATTATTAATCAAATTATTATTTAGGCTAACCAAGAATCAATAAATTGATGGTTAGTGATTTCTCTCTGTAGCCCAAGACATCATGGGAGCCTCTGAAACACCTGAAATCAGGCGTATTCCTTCTAATGAGGAGCTCCTCTGATTGGTGAACATTTAATGATGAGGTGGGCTAGGCAGTCTTTATGAGATTCATTAGGCTCAACATATCTGGGCTGGGGAAGCCATTTCCATCCGGACTTCTCTGGTTAGTTTTCTCTTTCACGAGTTTTCTCTAAACTCTAATGGAGGGGATTCCCTTCCTTCCAGGAAAGAATTCATCCAGACTAGATTCTGTTTATACTATAAGCAGAAACCAGGTGTCTGAATTCCATGGGGTCCTGCCCAATCTAGTGTGTATTGGGGGCTAGGAGTAATTATATGACTCAGTCTTGCCCTTCAGAGAGTGACTGTTCTTTTCAGGAGTGAAATCTTAACAAAAATATGAGGAAAAGGCTACATACAAATTACTAATTGCTTATTAATATAATAGTATAATATAATTTCTCTCAGTAGTAAATTAGAAAACAGCAGTGCTAAGATTTGTACTCATGTCCTATGACTACAAGTTCAGCATTCTTTGAGTACAGTAACAACTATTTTTCCAATGAGGATTTTTGGCAGCTAGGTGGAAAGGGGGATAGACTGTTGTAATGGGAAACAGGAAGACCTGAGTTAAAATCCAGCCTTAGACACCTACTAGCTGGGTGACCCTGGGCAAATCATGTAACCCTGTTTGACTCAATTTCCTCATCTGTAAAATGAGCTGAAGGGGGAAATAGCAAACCATGCCAGTATCTTTGCCAAGAAAATCCCAAATGGGGTTACAAAGAGTCAGATATAACTGAAACAACTGAGTGACAAAAACCAAAATTATTGAGAATGAGAATGGAACCTTAGCTTTGGCTCACGTCATGGTGAAATAAAGATAAAGTGTAGCACTTAGTAAATGCTTCAGAATAGTGGGATCTCAGTGAGAGATTGTCAGATCCTTCCAACAATGATGTAAAGAGAACAGGACAGGGATTAAGAGCATTAACTCCATGTGATAAATATAGAAACTGAGGGTCCAAAGAACTTAGGGAATTCACTAAGCTCACACAAAAGAATAATAGCAGAATCAAGATTGGGATCGAGGTCTTTTGATTCCCAGTCTAGGGCTCTTTTACTTACACCCAAAGGGATTTAGCTTTGATATCATGGGTCAGGAGGTGCTACCAAAAATACAAGCTAGTCTTTGCTTGAAAAAATGAGATACTTCTTCTGCAGAGATAAGGACAAAGGAAGCAGAGTAGGGTGAAGGAATAGAGAGGGGAATTATGAGATGCAAAGTAGGAAAGCTCACACTGTTCAGCTCACATCAAATCTTTTAAATAAAGTAGGAGACAGTCACCTGTCATTGAGCGGGACTAGGGTCGTGTCGAGGGCATGTGGTTCTTTGTCCTTCGATTCTGAAAGGGACCATGACATCAGGAAGATTATGACATGACTTGCAATTGAACAGGATTTGAGTGAGGGAGGACTGTGCAGTCACCAGCCTCACTTTCTCCTCCAGAGCCATCTGGGTTCACTGGCTAGATATGGATCAGGACAACTGGAGATGGCCCAGGATGCAGTGGGAGACTTTAGTCTTTTTAGGGGAAGGTCTTTCTGAGTTCTCACTTTGAGTGAGGTAACACCCCCTTTCAGTGATTAGACCTGTTTAAGAAGTGAGTCAAGGGATGGCCCCCTTGATAAAAAGCAAAATCAAACTGGGAGGGAAGAAGACCCTGAGGAAAGCGGAAAAGGTTTGAAACAGATTTGAGGGAAGGGGGGGAATTAGCAAGAGATGGATGAAAAAGATTTCCAGGCAGTAGGGAAGAACCATCTAAGATTAGCTATCATAAACTGTAGGCTTTGTTACTTTCTGGAGAGGACACCTCACATTTTAGGAATCAGAGCAGACAGACAGAGGTCATCTAGGGTCTGAGACTGGCAAGAATAACAACGGAAAGAAAGGGATGTAGGGATTCCCGAGTAGCAGTGAATATATCATTCAAACTGTCAAGCAGGGAGGTAGGTCTAGGCAGGATAGGGAACCCAGTAAAGCAAGAATTGGGGTCACTGTCACTTTTTTTGTAAATTGATAAAAGGAAAGGTTTTTAAGATTTAAAATTCCATTCAATAATGGTTAGATTTTCTCAAATTTCTTTTCCTCATTTTATTTATATTGGTTTCTTTGAATTTATAATCAATATATACATATTTATTGTTAATTTTCTGAATCCTGTTTTTCATTTTATAACTTTGTAAATCCTTGTTAAGTGCTAAAATAAAAATGGAGCTGTATTCACGATTTATATTTCTAGTTCAATCTTAAAAAATGAATTCATGTATTAAAAAGGGATATCCTTGCTTTCCTTTTAAATTGTAATACATTTTAAAAAGTTTTCTACATGGTACTAGAGGGTTTTTTTTAATTATAAACTATGAGGAAAAAAATTCTTGAAATCTTGGAGTTACTAGAAGCCAGGAAGGCTTTGAGTTTGACTAAGTGTAGTGGGATTGGATTGGAACACACACCTGGGAGCAAGCATGAGGGTGAAGTGGTCTGAGCTTCCCTGGTTACCTACAGTGACCTCCATGGTTCAACACTGAAAGACGTGGTTTAGCTGGTGAAACAATTCTTATTAGTCTCTTATTAGTCACACGACCCATGCTGCACTAAAAAGAATTGACCACTGAGCCAAAAAGTTCAGTCTACTTAGTGAACTTGAGAAGGAATGACTTGGCCCTGTGGAACTCTCTTCCTGGCTGCAGATTCCCTGTAGGAGATGCTCTCCTTTATTCCTTTTCCTCATTCACCCTTCCCTGCCCCGCAGTTATGGTCAGAGCTGATTGTCAGCACGTGGAGTTTTCTTCCATTATATCCTTTTAGGAAAAGATGAACATTGCCATGAGGATGACCCCAAAATATACACTGGCTTGTTAGATTTAGACCTTGAGAGAGTTGCTTGGAGACTGCAGAACTGAGGTGCAAGCAAAGTGGCTATTCAGCAGTTTCACAAAATGTTTTATGTTCTTATGTTTTAAGTATCAATCTCCTGGGAGAATATAATAGAAGTTATGATTACCATTTCCTGTTTTAAGTTTTTCTTCAGTGTGGGAGAAATAAATAGCAGTCCTATATCTAATTTACATTGTGCCCTGAGAAACTTTCTGACCTCATTTGGATATATGAGACAAATCTAAACTTTGTTTAAGAAATTTTCTGCAGTAAGAAATTTTTCTTACTTTGGGGTGGGGGAGTAAAGAGATGAGTAGAAGCCTGACCTCTCTTTTTAAAAGTCAGTCTTCTCTAGACCTGGGCATGGTCCATGTAAATGTAGAGTTAGGGCCTTTTGGAGGGACAGAATGCCCCAGTCCTCTGGGACTGCAGTTATAAAAGTAATTATGGGTGATAGGAATTGTGGTAGTATAGAGTTCAAGGTAACTAGAGGTGGTTAGGAAGAGTGTAGTACTTCAAGTGTTAATTATCTGTAATAGATTAGCAGGGGTGGGGAACCTGTGGTCTCAAAGCCACATGTGGCCCTTTAGGTCCTCAAGTGCAGTCTTTTGACTGAATCCTAAAAGGATTTGTTCTATAAAATTTGTACTCTCTCAAGAGACCGCACCCAAAGACCTCAAAATCCACAATGTGGTCTTGAGGCTGCAGATTCCCCACCCCTGGCTTAAAGTGTTTTCCCTCCCAGATGACAGGCCATTTTAAGAGGAGTTTTTTGGGTCCATACCCAAAGGAGGGAAATAATGAAGAAATTTCAGATCCAAACTCAGGGGGATGAAAGGTTTTGCCAGGCCATGGAACTAGAAAAGGCATGATTCTTGTCATTAATTCATTCAACAATATGCATGAACAGTCTACTTGATGTAAAGTACTGCAGGGTATAAGAAGATGAGAGAGAAAAAGTCCTTGCCCTGGGGAATTTATAATTTGAGATTTATAATCTAAATGGGCATGAGATTTGTGGCGAGGGAGAGTAGATTTAAAATCCACAGGGATTAATATAAATCCTTAAGAAAAATAATGCGACAGATTAATAGGCCAGAGAGCAGGTCATTAAAAATCAGAATTAGATCAACCAATCAACAATTTTTTTTAAGGGTTTACTATGTGCTAGGCATCATGCTAGACAGTGGGTTTACATCTGACAAAATAAGACGGTGCCTGCCCAGCTACAGCTTTTCTCTTCCTCTTCCCTCTTACCCCTTGATTTTGACTGATAGTAGTTGTGGCCAGCCCACTATTAAGTCAGTTATTATTAACATCTTTTGTGGGAGGAGTGGTTTCATTGTGGAACTGGGAGTCAGGAGGCTGAGGTCTATTCTTAGCTTTGTTAACTGACTAAAGATTGTGCCACCTTAGCAAAATCTAACTTTGGCCAGCAGATTCATTAGTTTAAAAAAAAAAGGCGAAATGTTTGTGAAACATGATGGGTTTCAATAGCAAAAGCATTAGGTTTTGAGCTCGAGGGACCTGGGCTCACATCTTGGCTCTACTATTAGCTACCTGTGTGAACTTGTACCAATGGTTAAAGGCATATGCTGGAGCCAGCTCAAACCCACTTAGAGAGAGCCAATCTTAGATGTACACTGTGAGAATTTACACCTTGGATATCCATCAAAGCTACAAATAAGGGCCAGATTTATTGTTTTATTGATTGTCTAAGCTTAAGAAAGTGATGGAAAAATATTAATGATGCAGATTAAACTTAATAGTGTGTTGTATGTACATTTTATTTTCTAGAGAACAAATTGTTAAACGTTTACCAGCACACCCCTGGACTTCTCTGATTCTCATCTTCCTCATCTTTAAAAGGTTAGAGAGGGACTAACTTTCTTTTAAGGTTCCTTCTGGTCCTACTCTCAGAATATCTGGAAGTTCATAGTCTTAAGTAGTTTGGTTTTCGTCAACACTTACAGTCTGTATTACAAATTGATTGTCAAAGGTGTCACGGTGCAGGCTAACAAGATGTATTTTTTTTTTTAATTATGCTGGGTATTGCCAGTTTAACAGGTGATCTGAAACAAACACAAAAAAACCCCTCTTTTCTTTGAAGGTAGTAGGCTCACCCTTTGCCACTAATTTTTGTAGTGTTGCCTCAAGTGACCTTTGCCCTCACTCACCACAGGGATTCCAAATCATTAACTGGCAGCAGTAGAAAGAATTCTGGATTTGGAGTCCAAAGACCAAATTCAAATACTGGCTTTGCTACTTGTTGCTTGTTTGGTTTCAGGTAAGAGACTTCTCCTTGGTGAGAATGTTCTCTCTTCTGGTTTGAGGTGAGATTTTATCTTGTAATCAGCAGAAGAGCATTTCTACACTTGTGCATTCTTTGGTCTATTTTAATCTATATAATTTCCCTGGTTTCTGTTCACTCTTTACAGCTGATCATGATGGTCTTCTGTGTAACCAGAGGTGGGAGGGAGCTAAATGCGCAACCATAAGCCAAGCCCTTGGGAATGAACAGGGAAAATGGCAGTGAGGCTTCCCAATGCCCCAAAGTATATAGCTCTTGGAAATAAGGGAAGGAAGGACCGTGCACCCAGTCATGGCAGCCCTACCCCTGCTACCCACAAAGGCAGTGAACCTTGGAAGGAGTGGGCCAGATCCCAGATAAGATATCTTACCATGTCACACATGAACTGAGTCTATCTATCTATCTATCTATCTATCTATCTATCTATCTATCTATCTATCTATCTATCTGTCTGTCTGTCTGTCTGTCTGTCTGTCTGTCTGTCTGTCTGTCTGTCTATCTATCTATCTATCTATCTATCTATCTATCTATCTATCTATCTATCTCTGTCTGTCTGTCTATCCACACACACACTTGTAATGTAATGTAATCAGATGTCCACCCTTACAAACTCTCACAACCCAAAGTATTTTTGTTTTGTTTTGTTTTTGGTAGAATCTTATATAAACCAGTATCAAGAAGAGGGTAGCTCTTTGGAGCTGACAAACTTAATTCCTACTGACTTCAATCTATCTAAATGGTCAGGGACTTGGAGAGCCACAACTTCATATCCTTGCTGAATATTTCCTTGTATTTGTGTATGTATAAAATATGCATGTTTATATGTAAAACTGGCCAGCTTGGTGGTATAGGGATAGAGAATGAGAACTAGAGTCAGGAAGACATCTCTTCCTAAGTTCAAATCTAGCCTCAGACTAGCTGTGTAAGTCAGTGAGATCTGAGCAAGTAATTTAACTCTATTTACTTCAGTTTTCTTATCTGTAAAATGAGCTGGAGAAGGAAGTGGCAAACTACTCTAGTATCTTTGCCAAGAAAACTCCAAATGGGATCATGAAAAGTTGGGCATGACTAAAAATAAAAGACAAAATTATGTTTTCGTGCTATGTAGTAATTATTACAGTTATAATAATAAATATACATATATGTACAACAGAATCTTTGCTTAGTGTTTATTTGTATTTATTAGAAGGATTAAATATTTTTTTTTGCCTTTTTGATTTACTCTCTCTAGATATGGAATTTGTATTTGAGGTCAGCCAGTACCTGGCCCAAGTCAGGGAAGAAACAAGGTACTGCCACCCTTAAGGATATACAGATGAACAGCCATCACTTTGGCTAGAAAGTTTACTGAAATACGTCCCCAGTGCCCAAGCTCCTAATGCTGTACATTTTACTTCAATCACATAATCAGGAGGCACATTATACTTCCCAACACTGCTTTTAGAGAATAGTAATAACCTCTCATAGCACTTCTCACCTCTCAGGCACTTCACATCACTCTCCTTTGTACTACATTTATTTGTGCCTGTGTCTTTTCCATTCTAGTTTTCTAATGGTGTGTGGAGGTGACTTTGGGTTCTATTTTCCCCCCAAGGCTAACTTCTATTATAGTTCTTTCCTTTCTTTCTTTTTTCTCCTTCCTTTTTCTTTCTCTCCTCTCAATTTCTCTCTTCCTTCTTTCTTTTCTCCTTTTCTTCCCTTCTCTCTCTTCCTTTCTTGTTTTTTTAATTTTTAAGTCACAAACATTTAAAAAAATAAGTTATCTTTCCCACTACATCTTCTCCCTCTTGAACAAATTTTAACAAATTCTCAGTACATATCTATATAATCTGGTAAAATAAATTCCCACATTAGCCATGTATGAAACTGTGTGTTTCTGCATTTTAAGTTCATCAACTCTCTGTTAGAAGGTGAGTGGTATGTTTCATCTTTATATTTCCAGAACTCTTGGTTTTTCATTATATTGCTCAAGAGTCCTAAAAACTTTCACATTTTTTCTCTAATTATAAATTATTCTCCTAGTTTTGCTCATGTCATCTACATCTTTGGATAAAGGTTTTTTTTTTTTTACAAGTTTTCTCTATAATTATTCATTTCATAATTTTCTATGTCTCAGTAATATTCCATTACATTTGTATACTACATCAATTTGTTTAATTGTTCCTCAATAGAAGGACTCTCCCTTAGTTTCCAATTTTTTTGGCTACCACAGGGAAAAAAAAAGAAACCACCTACTATAAATATCTTTGTACTTTAGTTCCTTTTTTTCTTTTCCTTGAATTCTTTGAGGAATAAGCCCAGTAATGGTAAAGCTGGGTCAAAGGGTATGTACAGTTTGGTAACTTTCTGGGCATAGTTCCAACTTTCTTTGCAGAATGGCTGGACCAAGTCACAGCTCCACCACAACATATCAGTGCACCTGTTTTCCCACAGCCCTGCCAACATTTGTCATTTTCCTCTTTTGTCATGTTTTCTAGTCTGATAGGTGTGAAGTTGCTTTACTTTGAATTTCTCCGGTTTTTAATGATTTAGAGCATTTTTATATGATTGCTGATAGTTTGGATTTCTTTTTTTGGAAATTGCTGTTCTTACACTTTGACCATTTATCTGTTAGGAAATGATTCTTAGTCTTATAAATTTGGATCATTTCTTTATATATCTTAGAAATGAGATCATTATCAGAGATACTTGCAAAGATATTTTCCCCCTAGTTACCTGTCTCCCTTCTAATGTTTGCCATATAAGATTTGTTTGTGCATAATCTTTTTATTTTTATGTGATAAAAATTATCCATTTTATTTTGTAATCTTATCACTTGTTTAGTAATGGAATTTTTCTCTAGCCATAGATCTGAAAGATAATTTCCTCTTTTGCTCTTAGAATTTGTTAATGATGTGATTTTTTAATATCTTAGTCATATAGCTATTTAAAGCTTACCTTAATATATGATATGAGGCCTTAGTCTAAACCTAATTTCTGCCAGACTGCTGTTCAGCTTTTCCAGTAACATTTTCAAATGGTGAATCCTCCCCTCAGTAGTTGGTGGTATTTGGGTTCATCTATATACTGCTGTGTTTTTTTCTTCTGTGTGTTGTGAACCTAATCTGTTCCACTGAGCAGTTTGTTTTTAACTAGTATCAACTTGTTTTAATGATAATTCAATTTTGTGATACTGATGGTGTTCTTGAAGGCAAAGTCTGTAGACTTATAGTCCCAGCAGCTCCTACCAAGCTGCAAAAGCTTCTGTTGTCAGCTCGTGACAGTTTGTGTGTCTATTATCAGATCACTGCTTTGGCTATTACCTAATTGAATATTGACTAACAAAGCAGCATAATGTTGCCTATAGGGTGCTGGACTTGGATTTAGGAGGCCAAATTCAAAACCTGCTCCTGACGTTTGTTAGCTAGATGAAGGAATTACCTTTTCAGAGCCTTGGGCTCCTCATCTGTAAAAGGGAGAATAACACCTACACTATCTCCCTCACAGTCATTGGGACAAAAGTGCTTTCCAAAACTTAAAGTGCTATACAATCGAAGCTGCTTTCATCTTCATATTTGTATCTCCATTACCCAGCACAATGTTTGGCATGTAGAAGGCACTTAATAAATGCTTGAAGATTATTCATTGATAGGAATGTGAGTTTTAATAAAAAGTCTCTGGTTGCTAGAACTGCCATTAAGATAGATTGTTATTTTAACTAGTTTGTTTTTTGTTTATTGTTCAGTTGTGTCTGACTCATTGTGATTCCATTTGGGATTTCCTTGGTAACAAAAGTGGTTTGCCATTTCCTTCTGAAGCTCATTTTACAGAAGAAGAAACTAAAGCGAACAGGGTTAAGAGACTTGACCAGAGTCACATAGCTAGGAAGTGCCTGAGGCTGGATTTGAATTCAGATCTTCCTGACTCTAGATCTACTGTTCTCTCTACCTGCTGCACCATCTAGTTGCCCAGCTAGCAAGTGTTGTTCTTGTTTAGTTGGGTCGAACTTTTTGTGTCCCTGTGGACTATAACAATATACATACAACATGGGATTTACTTGGCAAAGATCCTGTGTAGTGGTTTGCCATTTCCCTCTTCAGTGGATTAAGGCAAACAGAGGTTTAAGTGACTTGTGTAGGGTCACACAGCTAGAAAGATTCTGAGGATAGATTTGAACTCATGTCTCCCTGACTCCAGGTCCAGTACTCTATCCACTGAACCACTTCATAGTCATATAGCTGCCTCCTATAATCAGCTAGTGCCATGAAAATCAACTGATAGGAGTCTGGCACTCTAGTTTTACTTGACTCAGAAGTAAGGAACTCACAGCTGAATATTAGAGTGTGAAAGGCAAAATACTTTTGGAGTAGAAAGGAAACATTTACAACTGCTTCATTTTCCATTCTAGGGTAGAAATAGCTGCTAAAAACAGTGTGATGAAAACACAACCACTTAGAGAAAAGAGCCCATGGATCATTTGCAGGGAAGAAAGGCAAAATGAGGATGAAATAACTTCAAATAACACCAAGAAAATGCCTGTTTGTCTGACCTCTGAGTGCCACAGAAGCTTCACTCTACAGCCTCAGAGAAACCCTTTTTTAAATTCCCCATTTCCCCCCATTATTACTGCCTTCCTTCTCCTCCTGGCTCAGCACCCCTGCCCTTCTTGAACTTGTGGTAGTATTTGGAATGTCAGTCACTTCTGTTAGTGGGCATTTAAAAGTGTATCTGAAGGAATACAGAGAGTCTTCACTTTGTGTAAATTTACATTATGCAAATTCAACTTTATGTAAAGAATTCTGAAAGGCATGGGGAGATATAATAGGAACATGTATGAAGAAATTTGGGGAAAAAGTGTGCCCCCAGTCCATTCCTGATTTTCAAGGATTTGACAAAGATGAAATGTTTGAAGGAGTAACAAGTTGGTAGCTTTAGTGCAAGAATGGGAGCTAGAAGTGGATGAGAGTGAGGAGGACCTAAGTCTCACAGACAACTGTCCAATGAGGCTCTGAGTGAATCGCCGGCTTCAAAGATTGTAGAAGAAAAAAGGGAAGCCAACCCAAGATGGAACCAAAAAGGTTCCCAAGGAAACAGCTGGCAGAAACATTTCATCATTTGATTGAATTTTTTTTCTTGTATTGAAAATATGAATTCAAATAGTTCAAGATTTTTAAAAAGTTCAAGACTAGTTGAGGATAATATTTCTTGCCATGATCAGATGCAAGAGGGAAAAAAAGCCACCATCCAAACATCTCTTGAAAGCTTCATAAAAAAATGTGCACAGTCAACCACCAGTGATACAGACTAGATGCAGTGGGTGGTGAAGGGTAACATACTGTACCGGACAGTACTGTGCAAATTTCATCACTAACTTTACTTCTTACTTCATAATTCTGTTAATTATCATGGCACAGTATTTAACATGTCTACATTTTAGTATATTTTATAACTTGTGTAAAGGTATTATTTTATGTATACCTTTGTTGCATAGGCTAATTGAAGTGGATGGGGAGAGACAGAAGTGTATTATGTAAAAACTGGTTTATATAAAGGTCTGCTGACCACTCCACTTACATAAAGCTAAGAATATATAAACTACAGAATTGCATAAAGTCTGCACACACAATTGACCTTTTGTCAGGTTCTCTTACGGCAGGAACAAAAAGCACCAGGTGGCTTTCTTTCTATTCCTGAGAAGTACAACCCAGCTTTAAGCTTCCTTCCTTCTTAGTGAAGCAAAAGAGATAAGAAATAGACTTGTGATCATTGTTTTCAGGAACTTGGTGAGGAAACTCCCTCCTTCCAGCACAGTTATCACCTACTGTGATGGTGCAGTGGATAGAATGCTGGGCCTGGAGTTAGAAAGCTCTGTTTTAATGTGGTCTCAGACACTAACTGCATGTCTCTGGGCAAGTTATTTAATCCTGTTTGTCTCAGTTTCCTTATCTGTAAAATGAGTTAAAGAAGATAAATGGAAAACCACTCCAGTGTCTTTGCCAGGAAAACCCCAAATGGGGTTACCAAGAGTCAGACATGACTGAAAGTGACTAAATAACAAAAGACCTATTTGCTAGGTTATAGAGTGATTTCCCATGCTGGGAGTTCAATTGCTTTGGGACTTTCCCACACTGGGAAAAGGTCTTTCAAGTATATGAGTTAACTGTAGATTTGTTTGCTAAGTTCTTTCCATAAAACAAGTATTTTCCACTTTGAGATACAGGTCTGGCAGAATTCCACAAATTCATATTAGGCAAGTAGATTAATGCCTATCATAAGGAAACATGCCTAATATTGTTTGGAGGCTTTAAGGAATCTGGAAATGTAAGAAAGTTGTGGGAAGATGGTTTTAGAGAATATATGGAAGAGAAGACAATGCTGATCAAAATCCCCCAAACTCATCAAAATGAACACTACAATCCTCATGGGTCAGACGCCAAGTGGTTGCTCTTTTGCCCATTGTGCGTACTTTTAAAATAACAATGATGATATCTCAAAGGAGGACTAGTGCATATTTCAATTGTACTATGAATTTTTAAAGTTGGTAGTGTCTTCTAAATCTTAATTCTTTCTTATCTTGCCTTGTAAAGTTCTTTGTCTTAAAAATGTTTTTCCCTTCAATAATAGTCATTTGGGGTTTATTTTCCTAATTTAAAACTCAAATCTCTTTTCCTGTCACTACTGCTTATCTTTTAAAAATCACCTTTTAAAAATATACTTATAAAATACAGGCAGGCCAGGAATAGTGTGAAATGATCCTTGTCACAAAAAAGGCAAATCAATGTGTTTTTCAGATTAGTCAGTCTGCATACACCATTACCTCTTTTCCCAAGGCCTCTTCAAGTCAAGGAAACTGAATCACATATGTATGTTTGCAGTGTTCATTTCACAAGTGGTTTAATCTGTGATGAAATTAGCTGACCAGCTTTCGGGTAAATTTTTATAAATATTAGAAAGAAGTGACGATGGTTCTTGGTCTTAGTTAAAATGGAAAGAAAAGGGTCGCTTTTTTTTATTTAAAGAATTTGTGATTGTGGGTTGGTGAAGAATGACTATATAGTGGTCTTGAAATGAAACCAGAAAAAAAGAGTATGAAATAGAAACTGACACTTGTACAATCACTGAACATACTCACTACCTATATCAGTGCATTTCAATAACCATTAAAAAAATAGGGTCTTAAGTATTTTAGAGAAAAATGACAGCATTATGGTACCAGGCTTTATTTGTCGTGTGTGTGTGTGTGTGTGTGTGTGTGTGTGTGTGTGTGTGTGTGTGTGTGTGTAAAGGAAGGGGAGGTATTTAAGTTGTCCCATCTTTCCAAAAATTTCAGACCTACTATTGCCCCAACTCCTCCCCAACAGATGAAAAAAACCCAGAAAAGCACTCTTGGTTGTGAAGGACACAGGGAAGGAAGAAGGACAGCAGCATTCTTAATGGTGGCCCAAAAAACAGGTATTATGAAGGATGATTTGGAGATGTTGTTTTAAAGTTAGTAGAAGGGCAGTCAAGGCTGAGAATGAGCTGGACCAAAGGATCCATAATAATGAATTTCTCTGTGACTTGTCTTTTGGCTAATGATTAGACCTGAAAGTATCTGGGGAAGGGTGGATGAGAAGGAACATGGAAAAGTTAGACTAGCCTAGCAGAAATTTGGAAGGGTAGCAGGGCCTGGTGGAAAGAGCTTTGAACTTGGAGACATGATACAAGCTTTGTGACCTACCACCATTTAACTTCTCTGAGGTTGTTTTTGTGAGGGTTATTGTGAGGACTGAGTGAGAATGTATATGATGCTTCTCATAAATGGGAGAGTGCTGGATAAATGCAAGGGATGACTGTTGTCATGTCCATCACAATAATTGTTGTTGGATTAGTCCAGCTCTGCCTCTCTTGGCTTCCTCTGTGCTTAGCTGTTTCTTCCTTCCTGGTAGCAGCAACTTTCTCACCAATTTCATTATCCCATCCCGGAAAGATTCATGTTATCAGGAAGAGAGAACTGGTCCTGGAGGAAGTCACAGGGATGGGAAGACATAGGGTCACTAGGAGGGGGGTCCTTCTGGTATTCTCATGTTTGTTTCCTGCCTGAAGTATCTATGGCCGATTGTTTCCCAGTGTCCAAATTCCTCAGGACTAGATTCCTAGCTTAATTTCTTCATTGCAGATTTGCCTTCTACTCCTCACTTTCAATGTGGAGAAAATTTGTGTACGGGTAAGTATTCTCAGAATGTCAGGACAGAATTCTGAGCCATTCCTGGTAGAGATGAGGGTGACATGAAAGCAGTTGCAGCTGGTACGTTGGGAATAAGGGAAGGCAGTGGATGAGGAAACAGGAATGGTAAATGGAAGAGAGCATGACACCTGACTCCCTCATCAAATACTCTTCCCTCAAACGCCTGCCTTTGAAGAGTCCCATTCTTTTCCCCCTTCTTCCCTCCCTAGGTGGTTAAGTGGTTAGAGTGCTGGTCTTGGAGTCAGTAAGACTCATCTTTGTGAGTTCAAATCTGCCCTCAGATATTTCCTGGCTGTGTGACCCTGGACAAGCACTTACCCTGTTTGCCTGAGTTTCCTCATCTGTGAAATGAGGCGGAGAAAGAAATGGCAAAAATACCCTAGTATCTTTGCCAAGGAAACCCCAAACGAGGTCATGAAGAGTTGGACATGACTGAACAACAACCACAACACACAAAAAGAGTATTAATTGGAGAAACAGCCATATTATTGAGAGTGGAACTCAAAGTCAAGAAAGTCTGAGTTGAAGTTTGGTCTCTGACATACTGATTCTGAGATGCTGAGCAAGTGGAAAGCATCTTGAACTTGGAGATGTGATATAAGTTGTGTGCCCCAATCCCAATCATTTAAGCTTTTTGAGATTCAGTCTTGTCATCTGTGAAATGGGAATGCCACCTCTATGTGCCCCTAGGAAAGCTCTAAGACCCTAAATTGCAGAGTAGTAGCTGATCTGCTTTGGTGGAGAGAATTTCCTACATCAGCAAAATCATGTTTTTGAAATGGGCAATGCCCCAAATGGAATGCCCTGTTCCCTTTACCTTCTGCTTCTCCAAATCCATATCTTACAGGTCTGTAGCTTAAAAGCCTTTCTGAATTTCTTGAAGAGGGGAAAATCTTTAGAGTTTTCAAGCTAGCTTTATTTAAAGGAGAAAAAAATAATCTGTAAATAGTATATGCTCCTCTATCTTATATTATCCCACAAATTGAAGTTTTAGGGAAAGCTGGGAGTAAGAAATGCAAAGGGTTTTTCTTCTAGAGACCCACTGCCCACTTAGGATAAGCTTTTGATTTCAGGTAAATTTTTTTTAACCAGTTACAGAGCCTTGTTATGTTGTTGACTTGATTTCCGATAAGTGACTGCCCTCGTTCCCATGGAAACAACTTCACTTCCACATTGAAGCAATAGCACTTGCCAGTATCCCCTTAAAAAAATGATGATTTGTCCTCACTCAGCATGTCAAACTCTAAATATGGGTGTCCTTGGCTGCTGACTGCATGCGCTTTTCCAGAGAAACGATTCTGTTCCAAACAGGAAGAGCACTAGCTGTGTTAAAGATACACACCAAGGTAAATAGTGGCAATCTGGGAACACCACCAGGGAGTTGAGTGTACTTTCAGGGTCATCGTGTGTCCTAGTCAATATTGACCTTTATTCCTTGGACAAAGAGGTACAGTCCTATGGTAGGCCACTGAGGAGCTGCCCCTGTCTCTCCTTGGGCTGGGTCAGAGCTCACAAGCATCAGGACAGATAAATGTAGGCCCAAAGTCCTGAACTCTGGATGTGCCCATGCTTTCCTGATTAAAACAAATCCTTAATCTGAGAAGTTCAAGTTCACTGTAAATTGGGGACTATGAGGAACTATTGTGTGGCAAGAAAGGGGAAAAAAAATCTGTTTTGAAATAAGTGAAGGAACCAGTTAATTAAAAAAAAAGAAAGAAAAAAACCCAAGCTTGTGGGCTTAGAGCATTTCCTCCTTTCTTCTTGTAATCTTCTTCTCCCAACTTACTCAAAGTTTTGATGTTTGCCACACAAGGGCTTTAAGGTGGCAACAGGAAAGGGTTTTAGGTTATGATGAGCTGTGGGCAAGTACCTATTCTGATTGTTCTTCACTCAGAACAAGAGAATGAATCAGATGAGAGATACAAGGGACTTTGGAGGTCATTGAGGTCAACTCTTTTAGTTTACAGATGAAGAAACTGAGGCAACAGAGAGGTTTAAGTGACTTATCTAAGGTCAAACAGGTAGAAAGTGATGGAGGTGGATTTGAACCTAGGGTCTCTGACTCCCAATATAGTCCCCTCCCCTCCCATTTTTGATCATATCTCTTATTTTTGATTGTATTTCTGTCCCCAGGCTACATATCCCTTCTGAACATCAGACCACACTATTCATTGCCTACAGGATAGATGTTTTGCAGACCATAAGTATGTATGGTAGCTATTAATATTATTATTATGTCCCACTAGTATTTCAAAGTCAACATGTCTCAAAATGTGAAGCAACTTCACGTCCCTTCCCCTATCAGCCTCAAATAGCCCTTTTGGTCTCTAATGTAATTTTATATTATCGTATGTTATTATGTATATATAATATATATGTTATTACATATGTTATTATATAATATGTAGATGTTTGTACCTGTGAGAATGCATCATGTCAGAGTGGGAAATAGGTTGGATCTGATGTCAGGATACTTCGGTTTGAATCCTGGTTTTGACACTTACTATGGAAGGGAATGAATATTTATATAGTGCCTACTATGTGCCAAGAACTGTGCTGTGTTTTGTGAAATCATTTGATCTTTACAACAAAGTCTGTGATGTGCAGAAGGACTATTATTCTCATTTTACAGTTGAGAAAAGTGAAGCAAACAGAGGTTAAGTGACTTGTCCAGGGTCACACAGTTAGTATATGTCTGGGAGTGGATTTGAACTCAGATCTTCCTGAGTCAAGGCCCAGAACTCTATTCTCCCTGCCAACTATTTGGCTGTGTGAGTTTGGGCAAGTTGATTAATCTCTCGGAGGCTTAGGTTCTGCATCTGATGGTTAAATGGACTCTCAAAGTTTCCTTTCAGTTCTAAATATTTGACCCTATGATTCTTGACTGGAAGTCTCATGAGGGTGCAGAACTGAGCTCCATGAGCCCAGAGTGCTGCTCTGTCCGTGGTAGATCATTAATAAATAATCATTGTCTGAAACTTTTTTGAGAAGTTTGTCCTTAAGTGCTGTGAGGCTCTTGGCCCTTGCCAATTTTTCCATAATCATTTAATAACAACTATTTCTTTCAAACAGCCTAAAAGATGATTGTACTTTTAGTAATGACTAAGGAGTGTGGGAGAAAGCTTCTTGGCCTCTGGACTCTGAACTGGGATTCTAAAGTAAAGACTTGGATTCTCATGGTTGCTTTTTCTGTCTCCTGATCCATTTGACTCTGGAGAATCTGGGAAAACATTCCTGAGTTGACATGTTTGCCTAAGAGGTCTTCTGTCTGCCAACAGGCATTCATTAGACTAGCTGTGCCTAATGTGTTTTTGCAGGAAGCTCAATGTTGAATTGGGAGGGTGAGCTAAGAATTAAAAAGAAAAAGAAAAGAAAATGGAACTCAACACTACGCAGGCTGAAGCCTTGCTCCCCAATTCATAGCTCTTAGCCAAGGAGGATTCAACTCTTTAATTTAGAAAAACTTCACGTGATTCTGAATAATCTTGGGATAGCCTAGGCTGAATTAATGGTGAATACATTCTGCAGCAGAGAAATGATTGACAAAACCTCATCAAGTAGTTGTCCTGCTGAGGCTGCTTTAATCATTAATTAAGAGAAGAATCATTTGTAACTCTTCCACTTTGTGGCTGTTGTTCAGTTATTTTCAGTTGTGCTTGACTCTTCATGACCCCATTTGGGGTTTTCTTGGCAAAGAACTTGGAGTGGTTTGCCCTTTTCTTCTCCAGCTCATTTTACAGATGAGGAAACTGAGGCAAACTGGGTTAAGTAATTTGCCCAGGGTCACATAGCTAGTAAGTATCTGAGACCAGATTAGAACTTCGGTCTTTCTGACTCCAAGTACACTATTCATTGTATCACCTAGCTGCCCTCTCCCTTTAGTTGTAGTTAAGAAAACAGATATCGCTGCCATGATTTTAAGGATATGAGAGCTAAGATTTCTTGAATAAACTGAACATTCTGCAATGGGATTTTTATCACTAATTTGTTTTGCAAATTCTCTTTTCACTCAAAAACACGCTATATACTCAACTCAGTCAAATGATTCTAAATTCTGAATTATAACAGTCATCGTTCTTGAGGTTTTACTGTCCTGTATAGAATAGGTTGAATATAGAACAATAACAAAGGCCATAGGACAATTGTCTTTATTTCCATTTTCTTGCCTGTTGTATTTTCTCTTTTTCCCTGGGCTTATCCTAAATCACCCACTCCTTCTAAAACCTTCTCTCCTGGGATTGCCTATGACAATTTAGCTTTATATTATTTACCATTTGTGCATGAGTATTGCTTTTATCTAACTGGATTGTAAACTTTCTGAAAACAGGAACATATTTCTTCCCCCCTCTCAAAGGTTGGGTCTCCCTATCTCATCCAGGTGGTAAGTGGTGAAGCTACTTAAAGACTCACTTCCACTACTCATCAGCATGGGAGCTTTGATCTCCTCTGTTTTCAGTCTGGGTTGCTGTTCCCCTCCTTAAAAGAGTCACCATTTTGATGGTGGACTTAGTACAGACATCCAATCTGCCTAACCTACTGAAGCTCGGAACTCATGAGTTCAGATCATCCAGCCTCAGTCTCCTAGGTAGCTGGGATTACAGATGTGCTCCACCATGACTGACCATAGTTCTCATATTTATTCTATATTATCCACTCAACCTCCCCTTCCTGGCATGTAGTTAATATTCAATAAGTATCTGGGGATAGACTGATGCCACTATTTTAAGTATCCTTGACTGGCAACCTTTCCTTGGAGAATACTTACAGCATTTTGGTAGCTTGGAGAAGACCACATAGTTTTAATCTGCATGAGACTTTGCATGCTGACAGGAGAAGTTCCACAGTCTGAGCAGTTCCCCTGGTCCAGAGATTACTTCATCTAAGGAAGAGGAAGGAGTGTTCTAATTTTATCTAACTGGCTTTACCATTTAATATTCTTGTGTTTTGTGTGAGTCACTTTGCTTCATTCCTCAGCTTCCTTCACTTGGGGTAGGGGTGGGTAGGAAAGGGAATATAGGCTAGAGGATTTCTAAGGTTCACTCCAGCTCTAAAATCGAATGGTCACATGAAATCTTGATTGAAGTACTAATGGAAGATGAGGGATAATTTCAAAGCAAATACATTTTGTACTGTACTTCCAGATCAAATTTCTTAATATGTGTTTTTGATTATATCACTCCTCTGCTCAAAAATATCTAATAGTTCCTCATTTGTCATGTCAAATTAGCAATATTGCTTATCAAATTATATTTCTAAATACTTGTAATATTAAGTCTGAGTATTGAAAAAATGAGATAACTTCAGTAATACTCTCCATCTTTGTCATCTCCAAGTATACCTCTATTACTGATTCCAATTTCAAATAGTGGCTTTTTCCAGTGCCCTCTTTTCCCCTTAGGTACCTGGATAGTGTGTCTTTTGCTGAAGTATCTAATGCGGGCTGAAGGTTTGACAATATATCTAATTTTTCCCCAGTTATCTCTCAGGAGCCCAAGAATTCCTCTGGGGCAATGGATAGGGTTATTCAAATTACCTAGGACTGCTTCCTGTCAATTGAAGGGGGGATGCATAAAGGAAACTAAGCACTATGTGGTATCACCTCTTCCTGGAAGAGTGGAGAGAATAGGAAAAAAATACATCTCCACTACTTATAAGAAAGTTTCATTTACCCTCACACACATATGCACACACATATTTACACAGAATTACTAAGTTGTTGGGGAGGAGTATGTGGCCAGCACATGATGTAATAGGGTTGATTCCCTGATATCTGTGGATTTCCAGTATTGGTTTTGATGAAATAACTCAGAAAGTTTCTGCAAAGATAGCCTTTAGATAATGTCATAGGTGCTAGGCAGATCAAGAAATTACACAGGTTGGGATGGAGGAGGAAGAGAACTTAGAGCTGAAAATAAAATGAGAAGGAGAAGGAGTGAGAGAAAAAGGAGGGAAAGGAGGAGAAGAAACAATGATGATGATGATGTTGATGATGATACATATAGATCCAAAGCTGTGGTGGTCCCTGAAAATTCAGAAGTGAATTTGATTTTGCTGAATGTTCTGATTGTAAATATAACCTTGCATAATGTTTTCTCCATCCAACTTTAGAAACTTTCCCATATAGTTACAAGTCATGCACTCAAAGTAGTTCCTAGACCATACAATTTGAATTATAATTTCTGCCTACCACCACCATTGCCTCACACCTGGCTTATTCCAATAGCCTGCTGTTTGGCACACATTTCTCCTCCTACAATACATCCATTACCCATCTGTCAAAATGATCTTCCTAAAGTGCAGATCTAACCATGCCATCCCTTCTACTCAGTAAACTCTAGTGGCTTCCCATCATCTCTAAGATCAAAGATAAAATCCTCCAGTATTCAAAGCCCTTCATAAGCTGCCTCTTGCCTCCTACCTTTCTAGTCTTATAGGTTACACTACTCTTTATGAACTGTACAATCCAATGACACCGGCCTTTTTGCTGTTGTTTGAAAGAGATAATCTCCTGACTCCCAGCATATTCACCAGGAGGGCTTCATTCCTAGAATGCTGTTCCTCCTCATCTCCTCCTGACTTCCTTGTCTTCCTTCAAGTCCCAGAGAAAATCCTGCCTTCTACAGGAAATATTTCCTTATCCCTCTTAATTTGAGTGCCTTCTTTCCCCTGATTATTTCCAATTTATCTTGCATATAACTCGTTTGTATAAAGTTGTTTGCATATTATTTCCTCCCTTGTGAACTCCTTGAGATCAGGGACTGTCTTTTATCTTTGTCTAAAAAGAGGGACTATCTTTGTATCCCCAGTGCTTAACAGAGTGCCTGGTATACAGTAGTTGATTAATAAATGTTTATTGACTGATTCAGGGGAAGGAGTACCCACTGATGAAATCCTGGGACCTCGAAATTTGGATTGGTAGACGCTAATGTTATATATCACTTCAATAATGTTTCTGGACTTTGATGTCACCCACCTATTAAATAAAGTTCAAACCTGAATTCTGGTACCCCCCCCAACTTTTTTCTTTTATTTTTCAATACACACGTATTTGTTTTGTTTTTCTTCTACCTGCCCCCCTTTTAAAAGAAAGATGAAACCAAAGCTTTATAAGATGAATCTGCATTGTCAAGAAAGACAAACTTCCATGGGCATTGTCCATGTCCAGAAAAGTACGCCATTTTGCATAGGTGGGTAGCAGAGTTCATCATTAATCCTCTCAGATCTTGGTCATTGCCTGGATCCCTCTTTTTTAATTTCTTTGGAGTCCTACCTGACTTTCTAGCTATATTAGAATATGAGCTCAGGGTTCTGAGGGAATAATTGTCTGGGGAGGAGGGAAGAAAAGGTTAATCTGAGAGTTTAGGGCACTGTTTAAGAAACACAGAGTAGGATAAAGTATCAGAAGATAGATACAGTGAGGAAAAGAAGCAGTACAGAGTAACTTCCATCGCTTCACAAAGTTCCCTATGAGCAGACTTGCTTAAGACTGTTATAACAACAGCTGCGGTAGAGAAAGAGATGGAGCATTTCTGAAATACTCATAATGTTGGAGTGGCAGCTTGGTTTTGTCGAGATTCTTTGGTCTAAAAAGTACAGGGGAATTCTTTGGCATTACAAAGAGAGCTGCTTTAAATATTTTTTGTATTTATGGATCCTTTTCCTCTTTGGGGTATAGGTTTAGTAGAGGTATCACTAAGTCAAAAGGTATGCACAGTTGAAGTGACTTTTGGGTCATTTGAACAAATTATGCTACGGGAATATAATAGGATACTATTGTGACATAAGAAATGATGAAAGAGATATTTCAGAGAAACCTGTATGATAAATTGAAGCAGAGTGAGGTGAGAAGAACACTTGAAACAACAAGGACAACAACATTGTAAAGAAAGACTTAAGAATTCTTATGGATACTATAATTCCAGAGGATTGATAACCAATTGCATTTACCCACCTCCTGACATCAAGACAATGAATTCAAGAAGCAGAATGAGACACATGTTTTTGGACATGAACAATGTGGGAACTGGTTTGGCTTGATTATGAATCAAATGTTAAAACAAATGTTAAAAGGTTTGGTTTTTCTCCTAAATGGAGGGGAAGATGGGAAGGAGAGAAATTTAATGCCTTCTAATTGAAAAATAAAATGAAGAGCAATCAATTTTAGAAGTATAAAGGAAATAACAAAAACTGATTCCTCCCTCTGCTCCCCATTTCCCTACAACTGGTTTGAATTTGCTGAGCTTTCTATTATTTTCTGCCTACATAGGCCATGGTAAGCTGGGTGACCTCTGAGGGCCCTCCCAGCTTTAAGTGTCTATGATTGCAGGCAGCATTAAATCAATACCATGAATTTTATAGACAAAACAACTGCACTTAAGTTCTGGAGTTTCCTACCAATGAACAGTCCCCTCCCTAACACATAAGAGAGTGACTTCTGAGATAATGGGAAATAACTACAACCTAAGATTTTTTTTTTTATTCTCTCTGTGAAGAAATGAAATTACATTCTACGCAGGTAGTCTGTACCTCAATACTTAAAAAAAATTTTTCCCTCAAGTGACTGTTATAAATATACATTTTTAGCTCAGTTTTACCTCCTTTTCCCTGCCTATTCTAGCTCATGTTGATCTCTACTCTGTTTGAACTCCTTTTGCATTTTTGATCATAACAAAAATGATTTTAATTAGCACTCAATTATATTTTGGTCAATTAGCACTCAATTCAGCAAATATTTATTATCTATCTTGGGGATGCCAAAATTAAATGAAACAATACATCCACATATATATCTCCAGGATAGATACTCAATAAATGTGTGTGTGTGTGTATATGTATGTATCTACATACACACATATATATAGATACATATATATGCATATATATATGCACATGTATATCTCATTTCATATTTATGGTTATGTGTCTGTCCAGATGTATATCTGTCTGTGTGTGTGCATGTGTATGTATATCTGTCTGTAAATATCTTTATCTATCTATCTAATTTTGTTTTATTTTATTTTTGGATACAGTCTTGATTTCATCTTCATGGGCATATCCTCCATTGGTAAATACATCCATACATTCTCAAGTGGTGCTCATATCTCATTCTTTTTCATGTCCTATCACAAATACTCTATCACTAGAGACTTTCCCTTGGGTTTTTAAATATTAGTGTAACTTGGGCTAGCCATCTCTCTCATTCTGGCTATATGGCCAGCAAGAAGTCCATTTCTTTTCCTGGGTTTGCACATTTTTGGCAATATCTTTCATGAAACTTCTTGCATGTGAGGCATAGTAGCAGCCCAATTACACCCATCACATGTCCTTCCATTGCCCTTTGGGTCACTTGGAATTATGACTTTTCTATGATTATGGTGTCTATAACTCATAATCCATCATCCATGTTTCAAAACCATTACTGAGAGAATATGGATGTCAAAAGTGTGTGTCTTGGAGTAGTTTGTCAAAAATGTGTGTCAGTGGCTACAAAGATGTCCAGTGCAAATTTCATATGGAAGAAGGTGAGGTCTTCCAGATGCTCTTATTTGTGGATGACACCTGATTCAAGCTCCGAGAGGTCTTCCTCAAAGAGGTCCATTGATACTCAGATAAGATCATCCTATAAGCTATTTTCTTAGAATATGAAAATCAGAGTAAATGAACAATACACAATTGCCAGAACTTGCTCTATGGCTTGCTGTTGAAGACCTTTTGAGACAGTTTGCATAAGATGTCTGAGATGATTTGCATAACTTGGTTTAACTGTCCTAGAGGAAGAGGGGGCGATGAGAAGGGAAACAGAGAGAGGTAAGTAGTACAACCCCAACTCACCTGAGAGATACCAAAAGTGGGAGGCATAAAGGATGGATAATAGGGAAGGGAAGAGACAAATGATTATATTGACATTTATATTGTTGTGTTCATCCTTCGTTGCCAAAGAAGACCACGCCATCAGAGAGATGATGACATGACTGGCACTTGACTTCGTTTTGAGTGAGGGAGGGCTGTGCAGGTCATCAGCCTCACTTACCATTAAGTGGAAAGAGTTGGAGCCAAGATGGTGGAGAAAAGGCAGGGACTCATCTGAGCTCTCCCCTAAACCCTTTTAAATAATGCCCTATACAACATTAAGTGATAATAAGCTAACCCAGAGTAGAAAAAGGCAACATGTTTGAATGATACAAGAAAGAGAATTTTCTGAAGAGACCCTCTGAACTGAGGGTGGGACTATGGAACCTAGATGCAAGATAACAGAAGTTTATATAGGCTGGGAGAAATCAATGCCTCACATGTGTGAAAGATCTATGACACTAGCTGAGGTTTTATGTCTGAGAGTTAGACTCTGAAAAGAACTAATCTCCACATTTGGAAACAGAAAATAGCAACCTGGAGAGAGCTGCTGGCAAAGAAGCAGAGGAATGAATGGCATGGCACTAACATGGAGAATCAAATACAGAATCACTCTTTCTTGTTGGGGTCATATTCCAAATAATGCTCTCAGTCAAGAGCCATAAGAAGGAAGGTGCTTTTGATTCTCTGGATACTAATAAAGCATTCTTTCTGTGTCCTTTACTTTATAAATACAACAGTTACAGGTTTTGAAGTCTTGTGAACCTGAGTGCTTATAAGGGGAACTGATGGCCAACGCTGGGGAAGTACGAGAACTGGAAGTTTCCAGGTTCCACTTAGGTAGGAGCGATGAGCCAGATAAATAAAAGATCTTCACAGTGTGCCTAGGCCCTCTGAACCAGGAGGCAGCCTCTGACACAAGGCTTACAGCAGGATCATAGAATGTACGGCTGGAAGAGATCTTCTAGGTCCTCAAGTTCAAAGTTCCTTACTTTCACAGATTTGGAAAACTTGATTTTATATTTTTCTCTAATTGTCTTCCTAAGGGTTCTATTGAAACAAGCTCTGTGACCTTGGTGAAGTCACCTCTTCTTAGGTAGTATTATGTTCTTCATGTATAAAATAGGGATGGTAATATCTTCAGTATGTGCCTCACAGATTTGTCATGAGAAAAGGGCTTTATAAATAGTAAAACCTTACAGGAATGTGAGCTATTATTATAATTTTATTACCTCTCCTTCAAAGAGTCCTGAGCAAGGGCTATCTGGGCTCATCGATGCTTTTTATAATAATCATAATGATTAACCCCACTTATATATAATTCTTAGTTTTTCAAACTATAGTGCCTGACACAGAGTAGGCACTTAGTAAATGTTTATTGATTAACTGACATGATGCTATTTTACCCTTATGACAAATCTGTGAGATAATTTCTTTTATTACCATAGGAAAGAATCATCCATTAAGATCAAGAAGACACTTTAAAGGCCATGAGTCCATCCCCTCATTTTACCAACGAAGAAGCTGGAATAGAGAGAGGTTAAGTTACTTTTCCAGACTCACAGAACTTTTCTTAGTGGCACCATTTGAACCCAAGTCTTCTCATTTTCAAGTCTAGTTTCTCTGTCCACCATACTATATTGCCTCCCTATTGTAAAATGTCCTATGTTTAGAAATACTCATTGACTGATTTTGTTAGGGAAGGAATTCAACCCAGAAGAGAGTTGCATAAATCCTTATGATCCCCTTCAAAGGATAAGAGAAATAAATAAAAGTGGGCCACCTTCCACCCCTTTGCTTGACTAATAACTTCTTGACTAATAACTTCACATGCTTCTTTTCATATTCTTTCTTGGGTGAAAGAATGGATGGGTCATTCTTGGATGAAGGCTATTTTTTTTCACCTAAAAAAAGAGAAATATAAAAAAGTGAGAGTCCTCTGGCTGCCTTCCCTCCCCCAGTCTCTTGCAGCCTGGGAAAACCAGCATTAGTTACCAAGGCGTGGCTCCACCCTGAGACACAGCAGGCACCAGCAGTCCCTGAAGCCATGGCAGTTTCAAGTCACAGAGCATTGCAGGGGCACCAACTTTATGGTAAAAGGCTTTCTGCATAATTTATAATCTTTTTCCTTGTTCCTTAAGCCAACCTCATTAGCTACTCTCCCAAAGTCTCACTGTCAAAAGTTTAATCCCAAATGTAAATCATTTCTGAGTACCCTGCTGCTCTGTTTTGTCCTATAGAATCCCAGCTTAAGATCACTGGTAACGCTGTAGGCTCTGCCTCTGTGGTCTGCCAGGAGCTAGGCTGGCCTGGCATATTTAATCAGCAGATCCTAGGGGGAGCTCAGATTACAGTTTCTCCCTGCTCTCTTAAGTTCATACACTGACAGAACTGTAGAGGTTGATTATATACATAAAATATGTATGTATATATGCATGTATAAAACTATAGAAGCTTATGAGATAAATATTTATAAATAAATATAAACTCATAAATACATAAACATTATTATTACTATTGTATAAATATATATTTGTCATCTACTTCTATAGTTCTCTCTCTATACACACATATACATAGACACATATATGTATGTATAGAACAAGCTGTTTTATTCCCACACAGATAATGGAATGTTCAGCAATAAACAATCATAGAATTATTGCAATCTGTTGAGAGGCTAATATGCTTACCTCTTTGGGATATTTGCAATAGGGATTCTCCTTAGTTCTTTTACATTTCATCTCCACTGAATACACAAGCCAATCAATGCCAAGTGGTCTTCATTCCTCTCCAGACACCATTTCTGACTCTCTGAACTTCATCATGCCTAGAAGCATCCTTGTCCTTGAAAATTATTCCACCCTGGGATTTCTCACTCTGAAAGTATTTTCTACTCCTGTAGCTATTTCTTTTGATTGTCTAGTTCCTCTTATGCCCTTTGTTTTATGGAAAATGTCCAGACTAACTACGACTTTACTATTTACTGTTCTCCCGTCTCTTCTTCCTAATTTTCCAGAGTTTTTTTTAACTTATTCCTACCAACAAGGTACCTTTCCCCTTCTCCATATTTTATGTGTTGTCTTTCCCCCATTAGAATATAAGCTGCTTACGTGCAGGGGCTGTGTTTCTTTCTGCCTGTATTTCTATTACCAGGGCTTAACATAGCAACTGGAATAGAGTAAGCACTTAACAAGAGCATGTTGACTTGACTTGACCTCATTCTTCATTGTTTGATTGGTCACAACCTAAGTAGCACAGTCACAAAAAATAATTTTCAAATATTAGAGATGAGCTGTGGAAGAATGATTTCTTTTCTTTGGCTCTGGGGGCCAGAGCTATGATCAATGCATTAAAGTTGCACAGAGTAGATTTTGGCTCAATATAGAAAAAACCAAACCAAACCAAAGCAATTAGAGTTACCCACAAAGAGAATGGGCTGTCTCAGAAGGTAGTGAGCTCAATCTCACTGGAGTTCTTCAGTCAATAAGCATTTAATACATAACTACTATGGGCCAGATGCTGTGCTAAGAGTTGAGGATATGACAAAAATAGAACCCAGACCCCTAAGAAACTTGCATTCCAATGAGAAAGACAACATATAAATAACTAGGTTCTTACTAATAATATGTCAATAGAGAGTAGATGGATTGTGTGTGTGGTTTGATTGTGGCTGTGTGGTTTGTCCTTAGTTCTTGAAGAGGACCATGACATCAGGAAATTGATGCCATGACTTGCAACTGAATTGGATTATAGTGAGGGAGGTCTGTACAAAGTCACCAGCCTCACTTTCTCCTCCAGAGCCATCTGGGTCAAGTGGCTAGGTATAGATCAAGATAACTAGAGATGCCCCAGGATGCAATGGGAGAGCTTAGCCTTTTATATAATAAGGGTAGGGCCATGCACTTCAGAATTGGAGATGGAAGGTCATCTCAGAGAGAAAGTTGTTTGTTCATTCTCAAAGAGGACCAACGGTGTCAGGAGGGTGATGCCTTGACTTTTAAGGGATTTAGAGTTAAGTGAAGCAGAGCTATGAAACTATCAGCCTCATCCTTTCCTCCAGAGTCATTGGAGTGACAAGATGTAAGTCAAGATGACTGGCGAAGGCCCAGGATACAGTGGGTGACCCTGGCCTTTTTAAGTTAAAGTCTTTCCCAGATTCTAGTTTTTCTGAATCTGTGCTCATTCAGTGATTAATGTCTAGGTAGGAATTGAAGCAAAAGATGGCCTAGTTTGATTTCTCAAAAGAATCAGTCTGGCAGGGGAAGACCCTAAGAGTTTCTGGTCAGTACAGAAACAATTGCTATTTACATTCAGTCTGAGTTTTCAAAACCCAAACAATAAGCAAATGAGGCTTGGGCCTCATTTATTTATTTATTGGCCAATCAGTGAAAGCTAGAGTGATTTGGGTTTAAGGCATAGTCAAGTAGTTCCATTTGAATCTCAACGGACTTTGTCAAAGCCTGGTTTACCAGAGCTGTGTTTCAAGAAATCATAAATGAAAACTACATGAGCAAAAAGAGTTAATTGTATTTTTGGCAAAAATGGTAGAACAAATAAATAAGGAAGAAAAAATCAAACGCTCAAACCCCATGATATCTTGTGAAGGAGTTTTGTGAGTTCAAATCTGGCTTTAGAAACTTTCTAACTGTATGACCCTGGGCAAGCGTAATGGTAATTTGAATTGGAAAATCTTTCCTCTTCATTAATAGGTCTATTAAGTCACATGAAGCCTGTGGTGGGAGGAGTTTGCTGAATGGTTGGAGCTGGAAGAGGCAGAGCTAGAGCAGAGCTGAGAGGAAGTTAGTCTTGAGAGCAGTCAGAGCCAGGAAGGGTGCAGGCTCGTGGGGAGCATGAATGATTTTGTGATTGTGATTGTGTTGAAGAGATTCTGCTTGTGATGAGTGTAATGGAGCTGGTTTGTGGGAAGCCTACAAGGGGGAGGTTTGATGTTGTCCTTGTTATTGTGTATAGATTTTTATTACTATGATGGATTTGGCTTTCTGGTGTCTGAATAAACGTTTTGGTTCTGTCTTCCCTGTGGAGAGTCTGTGTGGTATTTCACGATTCTGAATTGCACCATGATATTCTTGGTTGCTGCGGGAGCTGTTAATATTGCATTGGCGCTACAGTCAGTCACCTAACCTTGTTTACCTCAGTTCCTCATACGTAAAATGAGGTAGAGAAGGAAATGACAAACTGCTCCAGTGTCTTTGCCAAGAAAACCCCAAACGGGGTCACAAAGAGTCAGACACAACCAAACCAACGACAACAACAACAAAGGTTTGTGTGTGAGGGTGGAAAACATGTCTGTTTTAGATATGCTGAATTTGAATAAACAGTTGAATGTGTAAGACAAGCTCAGGAGAGAGCCTGGGGGCTAGATATATGGATTGATGAGGCATCTGCATACACATTATATCCCTTGATGAGCATTAGGAAGCATCTGTCTCATTAACAACACATTTCCTAAAATCATAAGAGAATAACAAAAATGATAATATCCAACATTTATGTAATTTGTTAAGGTAGCAAAATGCTTAAAGATAAAGGACCTTTATATGTAGGGAAGGCAGGTAGGTGGCACAGTGGATAGAGCACTGGGCCTGGAGTCAGAAAGACTCATTTTTGTGAGTTCAAATCTGGCCTCAGACATTTACTAGGTGTGTGACCCTGCATAAGTCACTTAACCCTGTTTGCCTCAGTTCGACATCTGTAAAATGAGCTGGAGAAGGAAATGGCAAACCATTCCAGTATCTTTGAGAAGTCAACCCCAAATGGGGTAGCAAAGAATTGGACATGACTGAAATGACTGAACAACAGCAATCTCCTTATTTTGCACACAGGGTACAAGGAGGTTAAGCCCAAAGTCACACAGGAGTAAGACACAGAAGTAGGAGCATACATTTTTTTCCCTCTGTGGTCCTAGTTGTTAAACATTTATCACCACACCATTGATTTGGACCCATAACTTGCAACACCAGAGCCAGTTACCAGTGTTCTTTCTAGTGGAAAAAATTCATCTATTTCTAGTGGAAAAAATTCATCTATTCCAGATTGATTTCAAATTATTCCCTCTTACACACTTTGCTTCCACCAGCCTGGCCCATTTGCTGTCTTTTGTGCAGAAGATTGTCCATCTTTGCTACCCTTGTTCCCCACACCTAAAGTGCTTTCTTTCCTTTCCTCCATCATTTGGAAGCCTTATTCTCTTCAAGGGTCAGTTCAAATCTCTCCTCCTAGAAAAGGCCTTTCTTAATTTCTCCAATTGTTAGCCCTCCCCTTCCCAAATACTTTGCATTTATTTATTTTGCATATTTTTAATATTTACTTATATGTGTACATGTTGTTTTCCTCAACATATTCAAAATGTGGCCCAGGGCTGTGACCACTGGGGCCCTGAGATCCTTTTATGAGGTCCTTTCACTTCTACTCTCTCCTCAGTGTAAGATAGAAATTTTCAGAGGCTTCTATGAACTATGAGTTAAAGATTTAACTGTAAACATGAAGACTGAGTATATATCTAATTGGCAGAATCATGCTTTTGCCTTACAAACAGATGAATCTACAGATGGATCTGGTTTTTGCTGTTTTGCTTATATTTCTCTCCATTAGCTGCAATGAAAAAAGCTTTCCTCATCTGGGTCATCTGAGTGTCAGAAATGGTTTTCTGCCTCCAGTATTGAGCAGGAAGTCTCCTTATTCCCCTTCTCTGAATCATCAAAGAGGATCTCCTTTTATGTGACCAATTGGCAAAAATCACAAGTTTTACTGAAGTGTTCAAAGAGTTTAATAACTCTTTTGAATCTCATGACTTATTCCGTAACAACTGTGCTGATGTTTGCACTGATGGTACAAAAGCAATTTGTAATTGAATTTGCAAAAATGGAAAGTAATACTACTCTCCCCACCAATTTTTTTTTGTTTTGAAAAATAGTTATTTTTCACAAGATATATTATCTAAATTAACATGTAATGACTTTATTATTATTTTAAGTTGAATAAATATTTAAAATTTTATTAGTTTTAATTTCTAATATGGTTTGGTCATTTCAGTCATGTCTGACTCTGTGACGTTATCTGGTGTTTTCTTGATAAAGACTCAGGAGTGGTTGGCCTGCTTCTTCTCCAGCTCATTTTATAGCTGAGGAAACTGAGACAAACAACGTTAAGTGACTTGCCAGGGTCACACAGCTTAGCAGATGTCTGAGACCCAATTTGAAATTAATTTTTCCTGACTCTAGGCCCAGTACTTTATCCACTGAACCAACTAGCTAACATGATAATTACCAATAGATATAACTCACATAAATAAAGATTCTCAACAATTTTTAAGAATGCAAAGTGGTCTGAAGACCAAAAAGTTTGAGAACTTTTTTTTTCTGCTCTAGTAGAATGTAAGGTCCTTGAGAGCCGGAATTGTTTCACTTTTTTTTTTTTTGGTCTTTGTAACTAGCACCTAGAATGGTACCTGGCTTGCAGTAGACGTTTAATAAATGTTTTGTAATTGCATGAATGGTTTTTCTCTGAATAGGCTAATGATTTTTTTTTTTTTAACAAATGGAGTTCTAAAGTTGGCTTTTCTGTCCTTTTCTCAGATACAGTGAGAATTTGGAGGCTTTAAAAACAGGGTTGCCAGTAAGGGCATTCATGGCATGGTGCTTTTGCCACTAAGTGGCATGTGAAGTTATTTCCTGTGGCATCAGGTCTCCCTGTCTACATTCTTAGACAGCTCCTTTGTCCTGCTGTCCTCTGCCTGGAGCTAAAAGAACAAGTGGGATTTCAGAAGGCTGGATTTGTTGAGTTTCCTCTTCTCCGGGTTTTGTGCATCAAGTTTACTGGAGCCATACTGGTTTTTAGAGGTGTGACAACACCTGTGTGGACTGGCTAGAAATAGATCATCCCATCTCAGAATGCTGACTGTGGATGTTATCTTAGAAGTCATGTGATCCAACCTCCTTTATTTTACATATTTAGAAATAGATTGAGAGGTTAAGTAACATAGCCAAATTCACACAGTTAGTAAGGAACATAATTTCAACTTGAGTCAAGGCAGAGGTCTGCTGATAAATGTTTACCAACTGGCTCTCTGAAAAAAACAAAACATACTTTAAAAGTTTGACCTGCATTATTAGCATTTTATCCATCCCTTTCTTAAGTCTGGACAATCAATAAAACAGTAAGTCAAGGGTTTGTACCCTTTGCTGATTTCTGAGGTGTGATAAATATTAAGCAATGGAGAACAGGTTTGAGCTGGCTCCAGCAAGCCTCCGACTGAGTCCAGGTCTTTCATCCACAAATTCAGTAGTTTTTTGATTACAACATGCTTCATTGGCACCACCATCTCTCTCCACCATCTGTCCCCTATCCATAAAATGCTAGAGTGGATTCTTTGTAGAGGGCAAATCATCATTATGGGAGACATTCTGTTCTTTCTCAAGTTATGCTCATTTGGCTCTGCTCTGTGTGGACTGGCTTACCTGGAATTTCTTGCCTCTGAACTCAGATCATATTTTCCTGCTTAGCTCAGGGTTCTGGCTTTTTTTTTTTTTTTGACTATTATCAGTTCCTTATTTGATCCCTTGTAAAGATTCTGTGCTTTGAACCCAACTCATACGTCCTCATCTGTTTCTTCACCTTGTGTCTCCAGAGGGTCTGTTCAACTCTCATCTGATAATCAATCCCCTATTTAGCCAGATTTCAACCCCACAAGAACTTTAGGTCATGACAATCTGCTGCTTTTGAATTCTACGCATGAACTTTAAAGTAAAAACCAAAAACCCTTCTATCTCCAGCATCTCCTTTCTTTTTTCTTCTCTGTTCAATTGTCATTCTTTTTGTCCCTTTATGGGTATTAAGACTCAGACCAAAATAGTCACCTCTCTACAAATCAAACAAATTCTACTCCAAATTTCTCATTCTGGTTTTGTGGTTAGTCAAAACAAGGACCTTGTTGGTTTTAAAATGAACCAGGAGCCTTGTCCTTGCTGCCTGTCAGAAAGTCAACATCCATCTCAGTGGGATAAACAAATGAACAGATTTAGGAGATGAGTTTTAAGGTTGTCTAAGAGCTGTGTGCATTTGTGTGTTCTAGGGCAGTAGAAACTAGTCCTTGACATCTTTCCTGATGAAGTAAAAATTCTCTCCTCCTGGCTCATACCACAGAATGAGCCATAAGAATCCCACCAACAGAAAGATCCTTCTTTCCCCTTCCAAGTGATGTCAGTTTCATTAGCATGTCCCTGGGGATAGATGGTCTCTCATCAGTCAGACAAATCAATGAGGAAAGTAAAAGCACAAAGAGGGAGATTTTGCCAGTCAAAGAAGTTTCCACCAATGTGTCTGTGAAAGGCTAAGAAGCTGGGCAGCTGGCCCGTACCACAGTGTCTGTAGAGAACTGTCTTCACAGAGAAGTTCCATTGAATCGGCAAGAAAATACTGGTTCCTCATTTCATTCCAGGATGGTGGTTGGTGGGGAGAGACGGAGGGGAAATGTTAACTGGATGGTCAGAATATTTTGTTTAGATGCTGTCTAGCAGCGCTGGCCTACCAAGAATGAAACTGTTTTTTAAGGCAAAAGAAGGTGAAATAGAGGATTTTGCAAAGGTTGCTGAGATTCCCCTACAAGCAGTGAAAGAGACAGAAGAAGAGGGTGATGTCAGTGGAAGCCATAACCTGGAAACTCCCAGTGGGTTCTTTCCTCACTTCTAGTTTGGGTGGAGACTCTCAGTGACTTGTGTTCTTCTCTGATAATGGAACTCTAAAGACGTAGAAAGGTAGGGGTGGAGAAGGCTACCTTAGTCTTCCTGAACAAGAAGATACATTGAAAAATATTGAGCTTAGACTTTCTAAGGCAGGGAAAGAGGATGATTTTTGTTTTGCTTTGTTACTGGCCTCCTGCTTTTCCACAAACAAGACACTCCATTTCTTTCTCTGACTGTCTCCTATGCCCAGAACACTCAGACATGCCCTCCTCAGCTCTGACTACTGATCTCCTTGACTTCCTTAAAGGGCCAACTAAAATTCCACCTTTTACAGGAAGCCCTCCCTAATTCCTCTCAATTACAGTGCTTTCCATTTTAAAATTATTTCCTGTTTATGCTGTATATAACTTTCTTTGTATGTATTTGATTACATGTTGATTCTAGCATTAGATTGTAAGCTCCTCCAGGGCAGGGACTATATTTTGTCTTTATTTTGCACCCTCCAGTGCTTAGGATAGTGCCCTGCACATAGTATGAGCTTAATGAATGTATATTGATTGGTTGTTTTTTTTTTCCTGTATTGACATTTTTCCCCCAAGACAAGAGACAATTTTTTGGAGATGAGACAGTGTCAACAGAGTTGTCAGAGGTAAAATTCTTATTGCCTACTTATTCTCTCTTTTTTTGGGATAGGTGTGGGGGTGGGAAAGGGGAAGAATTCTCTTTTAAGGTTCATTTGCATTGTTAAGCTCTCCCCTGATGCTGGCATGGTTTTCCCACCCATAGGTGCCCTCTTCTGTCCTGGAGAACTGAGCACTGGACACTATGTAACCTTTCATTATGTACATGAAAATGACTGTACAGATCCACCAGTGGCAAGGCATGGGATGTGCCATGTCCATCCTTGGGTAGACTGTTATGGTTATATTCCACAATCTTGTCAGGTCCCCTTTCATCTAAGGTCAAAAGGTTGCAAGATGGTTGGTTGGCTTGGGTGGGCCAAGTACGTTGGCCCACTCAAGAATTGGTCTGGCTTCATTGGAACACTGTTCTAACTCCACCCCCTAGATAACCAACTCTGAGGAAAAAGTGAGAGCCCAGCTGGCATAGAAAACAGTACCCACGCTGGTCTTCCCTCTACCCTCTCCCCCACCCTGGCAGTGTAATGGGAGCTCTGATGTCACCAGTGGGGAATTGGGGAACCTTGGAGTTTGTTGGCTCCATACCTGGGGCCAACACATTCCTTGACTTCCTTTTCTGGCTCTCTGCTGCCTAACTCTCCCTTACTCCCCATGGTCAGGCAGTAGCAGATTCTCTCCCATCCCCCTTCTGGATCCCTTTCTCTGGCTCCATCACACTATTCCAGTCCTCAACTCTGCCTCTGCCTTGGAGGTTGAGCTCTGGTGGACCCTGCTCCATAGGGCCATTGTAGCAGGTGCCCACATTGGTGCTTGATGGGAGCAGAGCCTATCCCAAAGCCCATGCCACACTCGGCACACTTGAAGGGTTTCTTGCCTGTGTGAGTCCACCAATGCTTCACCAGATCTGGACTTTGAGGAAACTCTTTCCCACAGTACCCACAGGTATGAGTCCTGCTTGCACCAGGTGACCTGTCCCGAAGCTGGGGAGCAGGGGCTGCTGGGCCAGGAGGGTTGTGGGACAAAGGAGTGGGGCTAGGGAGTTGGAGGGGGTGGGCCTGTCCACCCTGTGGGTGCTCAGGTTCTATCTGTGGGAACAATTGGGCCTTCTCCTTTGGGGCTTCCCTTCCATTGTTCTTCATCCAGCTTTCGCTTCTTGCCATTGTGTCAATTTTTCTTCCCACTTTCATTTTGACAGCAAATCACAGACTTGTTCATCTTAGGAACAGGAAGCCTGTGAAATCTCTTATCACAATCTCATCTTAGAGAACAGGAGCTGAAAGTGACCTCAGGGGCTGTCAAATCCAATGTCCTCATTTTAAAAATGAGGAAACCAAGGTCCAGAGAGGTCCAGTGATTTGCCAGGATCACACAACTAGTAAATATTTCAGGTGGGATTTGAAGTCAAGTCTGCCTGACTCCAAAGTCCAGTGTGCTTTGCAAAACATAAAACACCACTGTTACCTCATTCTAGAAGCCTTTGGAAAACCTGGTCACACTCTCTCTTTTATGTCTTGGATGGTTTAGAGCATAGACAACTTTGTCTTTCAAGGCCCTGAGATCTTCCTGTGGGGTCTTTTCTCTCTGTGAGTCACTAAGAACACTTTCCATAGGGTCATCAGTTTAAATCTGGAAGCGCTTTCAAGCTAATATAGCTTAAACCTCCTTTTATAGGTAAGGAAACTGAGACCCAGAGAGGTTAAGTGACTTGTTTACAGTCAGTGGTAGAACTGGGATCTGAAACTAGGTTCTTAGACTCAAAATCCAGAGCTCCTTCCACTAGACTATACTGTTGTCTCTCCATTTAACTCCTGAATTCTCCAGAATAGGTCTGGGTTTCCTAGAGAATGTCCTGCTTACTTACTTTATTCTGTGTCCTTGGTAGGTTGTCAGTCTGGAAACTGGACAGTTGTATAACTTTTCTGTGTGGTTAGGAGTAGATATAAGGAACCAGAGGCTATGCTCTGGAGAATTTTGTGTGGGCAGATTCTGTATTTTCTCCTTCAAAACAGCCTGGCTTCTGTGGCTGGAGAAGCACAGGGATGTAGGATGCCATTGTAGTATTCTGCTGGTATTGGGGCCATTCACCCTCCCTAGTTAACGACACCACAGGGAACATCAAACTCCACAATTCTTTGAAATGTTTTCAACTTTCTGGGGAGGATGTTGTGAAACCAGCTATGAAAAGGGAAATAATTACCAGGCTTTTTGGCTCGTATGTGTTTTATTAAAACTTGGTGAATACAGCAATCACTACACACTGCCCACACAATATAAGTGGGATATTTTGGCAGAGAGGAAGGGAGAGAGAAAAAGAGAGGGAGGGAGAGCAAAAGGGGGGGGGGACAGAAATAGAGAGAGATAGAAGGAGGAAGAGAAAAGTATATGAGAAAAAGAGAGACAAAAAGGCAGAGAGACAGAAAGAGAAGGTGGGAGAGAGGCAGAGAGAGAGGGAAGGAAAGAGACACACACATACACATGCAGAGAGAGAGAGAGACAGAGAGAGAGAGAGAGGCATTATGACTAACATGTAACCCTTTCAAAACATGCTTTCTCACTAAGTACCATTTATATGACATTTGAAAATCCTGGATGACTTGCACCATGGGTTATCTACTGGTGGACTGCTAGGAGCTAAATGTGGTTGGACTTACAGATTTCACAGGGGATTGGATGAACCCTCTAACTATCCAAATTTTTCTTGTCTTTCTATGGCCTTTTCTTTCACCAGATCAACATCCTCTTCTCTGTAATCAGTCTGGTACAGCAGCTAGCTAGATACCACTGGGTAGTGGCAAAACCTTTTGCTATTCTCTCCTCTGTAAATGCCCTCTCTGCTGGTCCTGAGTTCAGGTGCTGCCTTTCTCCTGAATATGGGAAGACTCTTCAGAGCCTCAGTTACATCCTATCTCAGGAATAATTCTATTTTTGATTCTAGTCTAAGGAGTGAAGGAAAGGAAGTGAAAAGGTACCCAATGTACAAATATGAATTGTGCATTGTACAGTTCAAGAATAGGCAGTTTTATTCTCACACAGGAAGGGAAATGCTGAAACGCTAAGCAGTCTAAGAATGACTTGTGTTAGTTCAGATGCTAGCACACAATTGTAAGACAGATTAAAAGGATTAAGAGGAGACTGGGGTTATCCAAAATGAGTTTGAGGTTCAGAATGGGAGAGATAAATAAAATACCTTATGTACCTAATAAAAGGAAATGCCACCCATGAAGTATGGATGTTCACAGCTGAAGGGATGCCAACTTGTTTGAGGGCCCAGGACACTAAAAGAAAAAATAGTTTCAGTGTTAAGATAAAGTAAGAAAAGGGCCTTATTCTATGGGTCACAATGGGAACTAAAGGAAATGTTTTATTCAGTCTGGTGAGTGAACATAAAATGGACTGCCAAGGAAAGCGTGCTATACAAAAGAATCATGGCTAGAGGAGAAGGAGTCAGAAATTATAAAAGAAATCACAAAGATTCTAGATGAAACTGATTACAGCTTTAAACCTGAATCAAGCTCACTGAATAACATGAGAATTTAAAAAAAACAACACTTTAATATTTGCATAGTCAGCAACCTTGCTGTAATGTGCTATTGGTATAATTTTGTTACTATTAATAATGAAGAAAAGGTAGTCATACAAGAGTCATAAAACTTTTGATCTTCTCTCAGATCCTATGATTTTCTTTTTTTAAGTTTTTATTTAGTATTTTATTTTTCCTCATTTATATGTAAATACAATTTTTAACATTCATTTTTAAAACTTTGAGTTCCACATTGTTTGACAAAGATTGCTGGGAAAATTGGATAATAGTGTGGCGGAAACTGAACATAGACCAGTGCCTGACACCATACACATGAATAAAGTCCAAATGGGTATATGATCTAGGTATAAAGGCTGATACGATAAACAAATTAGGGATAGTGTAATTTCTCAGATTTATGGATAATAGAGAAATTTATGACCAAAGAAGAGATAGAGAACATTATGAAATGCAAAATGGATAATTTTGATTACATTAAATTGAAAAGTTTTACACAAACAAAGCCAATGCAACCAAGATTAGGAGGGAAGCAGAAAACTGGGAAAGAATTTTTACAACTAATGTCTGGGATAAAGGCCTTATTTCTAAAATATATAGAGAACTGAGTCAGATTTATAAGAATACAAGTCATTCCCCAATTGATAAAAGGTCAGAGGATATGAATAGGCAATTTTCAGAAGAAGAAATTAAAGCTGTCTATAGTCATATGAAAAAATGCTCTAAATCATTATTAATTAACAACTCTGAGATACCTCATCATACCTATCAGATTGATGACATGATGATATGACAAAACAGAAAGATGATAAATGTTGGAGAAGATGTGGGAAAGTTGGAACACATTCATTGCTGGTGGAGCTGTGAGCTGATCCAACCATTCTGGAGAGAAATTTGGAACTATGCCCATAGGGTTACAAAAATATGCATACCCTTTGACCCAGCAATGTGGCTTCTAGGGCTGTATCCCAAAGGGATCATAAAAATGGGAAAAGGTCCCACATGTACAAAAATATTTACAACAGCTCTTTTTGTGGTGGCCAAGAACTAGAAATCGATGGAATGCCCATCAGTTGGAGAATGGCTAAACAAGTTGAGGTATATGAATGTAATGGAGTAGTATTGTGCTATAAAAAATGATGAATAGTTGGACTGCAGAAAAACCTGGAAAGATTTATATGATCTGATGCTGAGTGAAATGAGCAGAACCAGGAGAACACTATACACAGTAACAGCCACAGCGCGTGAGGACTGTTCCTGATAGACTTGGCCCTTCACAGCAACGCAAGGACCTAAAACATTCCCAAAGGACTCTTGAGGCAAAATGCCATCCACATCCAGAGAAAGATCTATGGAATCAGAATGCAGAAGGAAGCAGACTATTTTCTCTTGTGTTATGTTTTGCTTTGTTTTATTTATTCTCATGGTTTCAACCATTTGTTTTAATTCTTCCTTGCAACATGACTAATGTGAAAATGTGTTTAATAAGAATGTATGTGTAGAACCCACATAAGATCGTATGCTGTCTCAGGGAGAGAAGGGAGAGGGAGGGAGAGAAAATTTAAAACTTTTGGAAGTGATTGTTAAAAACTGAAAACAAATAAATTAATTAAATTAAAAAAAAACTTTGAGTTCCTAATTTTCTCTCTTCCTCCCTCCCTAGCCCTACCCCCCTTTAAAAAAACAAGCAATTTGATATGGGTTATACATGTGTAGTCATGCAAAACATATCCATAATAGTCATGTTGTGAAAGAAAGACAAAGAAAATCTCAAGAAAAGTAAGGAAAGTAAAAAAAAAATATTTTAATCTTTATTATACAGTTATTATTATTATTATCAGTTCTTTCTCTGGGGACAAATAGCCTTTTTCATCATAAGTCCTTCAGAATTGTCTTGGATTTTTGTATTGCTGAGAAGAGCTAAGTCATTCACAGCTAAGCATCTTACAATATAACTGCTACTTTGTGCACACTACATTTCACTTTGCATCCACCCTTCCAAGTCTTTCTAAGTTTCTCTGAGAGCATCATACTCATCATTTCTTATAGTACAATAGTATCCCATCATAGTCACATACCACAATTTCAGCCAATCCTCAGTTGATAGCTCCTATGATTTGCAAAGATGATCATTAGTATCATAGGAGGGGAAAAGAGTTAAAAGGAATGTTCTCTAAGTCACATAAAAATTTATGCTGGAAGAGCTAAATCTAAAAGTGGGCCCAAGAGATAGACTTAAAATTCCTTAGAGGTTCTTTAACTAGCTGGCTGGGTATATTTGTCTAAAGTCTGTCACAAAATAGCTAACATTAGCTCCTGTAGAAAAAAGAGCTAGTACATTATTTTCCTGTAGGAAAGAAACTGGATCTTAATCAAGAGAGCAGCATAGAGTGAAAACAATGGCTAATGTCACTCTTATACCAGTAGTGAAAGCTTGTTCCTTGAACATTTGCATCTCTTTATCTGTCCTCTGCAGTATGTGGAAATCCTTGGTTTTTTTGGTGGTTGCCATGCCAAACGTTGCAATCATGAGCCTCTTACAGGTAATGATGAAAATGAAAGAATTTATTCCTTTGATCACATTTATGAGTTTCGCAGAATTTGGAGTAACCTATATGTATATGTATTCCCTTTTCAAAATTAATGTGATCATTAACAAAGAAAAATCCATAACCCTGGGAAATGTGAATCCTAATTAGCCTGAAAAACTTATCACAATTCACCAGTCTGTTAAAGAGCAGGGAATGATCAGTTGATAAGTCTCTCCTTCAGAGGTGCACTCTATAAATGAAGTGGAAATGCTTGTGCTATAACTTTAGACTTTTCCAGCAATTTGGTATCTTGAGTGAGAAATTCCACTTTTCTCCAAAAGTAGCAAACGTAGCAATATCTGTTTACTTTGAAGTCTACAGTATTCTTGGTTCGTTCACAAACCAAGATGGGTCCTCCTCCCTTTTTCTTCTAATCACTTCAAGCCTTGTCTTATATTTAAATTAGCATTCTAGGAGCCAATTTATAAATCCACAAGAATTTTTTATGGTCCTTTGATTTCCATCAATGATAACCCTAGGGTTTTAAATTTCCTAGTCATTCATGATATGCGTTGACTGTATTTCTTAAGCCAAAAGTTTCTTAAAAATCTCTGACACCTTATGGTCACTACTTAAACATTTATTTGCTTGAGGCTTACTTTAAGTTGGATGGAATTAAAACATGTGTTTTCCATGTTCAATAATGAAATCAATTAAAACAAATCATTCCTTAGATTTCTCATAGAGATGGAATTGCTTCTTTGCACTGGGAAGGAAAACATTCTAGATAACCTTCCAGGAACATAAAACTATGATGAGATCATTATTTATAGCTTAGTGGAACTTTTTGTACATTCTCAGAGGACATGGATGTTTTTGCGTTTAATATTTCGAGAATTATGGACAGAGATTGCTGGTTACAAATAACCAAAGAATATTTAACTTTACAGATTGATAATCAAGTTTGAGAAATTATGATTCAAAAGGCTCATGAGTTAAAAGTGTATGTTGTCTGGTCAGAGTCTGCATTAGAGACATTTGTTGCTTCAGTATCTACCAACCCCTCTTTTGTGAAATGTCTTTAAACAATTTTTCAGGGATTCCACAGCATCAAAATCATGGCTCCCAGAATAAATGTTCTATGTGACATGGTATGGTGGAAAAAGCAGTGAGTTTTGACCTATGTTATTAGTCATTGCTTTGTTACTAACTCTCTGTGTGACACTGGAGAAGTTATTTTATCTCTATAAAAGGAGGGGAGTGGGTTTAGACCAGATAATTGTTTAGGTAGGTAGGTGACACAGTGGTTAGAGTGTGGAATTTGGGAGTCAGGAAGATCCAAGTTCAAATCCTACTTCAAACACTTATTAGCTATGTGACCCTAGGCTTCACTTATATCAACCTTAATTTATTCTTCTATAAAATGGGGATTGTAATAGTAACTACCTCACAAGGTTGTTGGGAGGATCAAATGAGATAACTGATAAATAGATAGGCAATAAATATTTATCAAACACATATTATGTGCCGGCACTGTGCTAAGTGCTGGGGGTACAAATCTGAATAACAGAAAAAGATAGTCCTGCTCTCAATGAGTTTACATTCTAATAGGAAATATATATGTATATGTATACATACATACATACACACACATGCATACACACACACACATATATATATACATATATATATATATATATATATATATACATATAAGCTCATTTTACAGATGAGGAAACTGAGACAAATGAGTAAAGTGGCTTGCTCAGAGCCACACAGCTAGTAAGTGTCTGAGGCCAGATTTGAACTCAGGAAGATGAGTCTTCATTGACTTCAGACCCAGCACTTGGTGCACTATGGCACCACTTAGCTGCCTGAAGTACTATGTAAATGCTAGCTATCATCACCATCATTATTATCTCCAAGGTCTTTTCTTACTTTGACATTCCATGAGGTTCTGATTTTTTCCTTTGGCTCAAATCCTTTATTGTAGTTGTAGAAAAATGACTTTGCAGAAGTCATGTGACTTGTATGCTCTCCAACCTATGAATCCTATCAAGCATAAGATTCATAGTTTTCTTGCCCATGGTGGAAGGGTCTTTGGCCCAATGTTTGCTGCATTGCCTTTTCCTGTGATTGCTGTTGAGCGTAGAAGAGCTGCCAACATAACCTCAGGTATAAAACGGCTGCAGGGGGAGGGTGTTTGGTGGGCTGCCCAATAAGATGTATTTGCTCTCTTGAACTGGCATCTGGAGAACAGCTCCCTAGACTCAAGCTACCAAAAACGTATAGCTCTGGGCCTGTGAAAACATATCTGGGAATATTTGTCAGCTCAGTGTGACAGGAACTGAGTTAGATAGAAAGGACATGCCTTCAGGGAATTTACATGTGCACAAACATATCCAGAAATAGGTGAATAGATAGTATAGTATATAGAATGCTAGACTTGGAGTCAGGAAGACCCAAGTTCAAATTCTGTCTCACATTCTATCTATATGACCCTGGGCAAGTCACTTAACCTCTTTGTACATCAGTTTCCTTATCTGTAAAATAAGGGGATTGATTTTTGATGGCCTTCAAGGTCCTGTCTAGCTAAAAATCCATGATCCCATGATCATGAAAAAAAAAGAAGTACATTCAAGATAAATGCAAGGCAAACTTTGGGGGTTGGGGGAAGACTTTACTATCTGGAGGAATGAAGAAAAACTTAATGGCACTTGAGTAATTTTGAAGGAAACCAGGAATGCTAAGAAGTGGAGTGAAAGCAGGAAGGTACTCCAGGCATAGGGCACAACCATTGCAAGGCAAGGAGATGAAGTATTGTACATGAGGAAGAATAAGAAGGCTGAACTGTTTACTTCCCAAATGAATTTTTCATGTTTTATTTATTTGTTTTACAATAAGAGCTAGTCTGACAAGGAGTTATCTTGGAGAGTGGTGGGTTCCCCTTCTTTTTTTTTTTAGCTCCTATTTTTCTTTCTGTTGTCAACATTTAAGTTTTAATGTTTATTGACTTTATGTACCCATTCTCAATTTAAGGAAAAGTTGAGAAGAAAATATAGTATCATTGTGAAAATGACAGCTTTGGTTATCAAAGTAGTTTATCTAAAATGAGGGAGAAATGTCATTAAGAGAGTTTGTTAGCACCAAAAATAGAATGCTAAATCTGGAGTCAGGAATACCTGAATTCAAATCTAGCCCCAGACATTTATTAGTTGCGTGGCATTGGACAAGTCACTTCACCCCAGTTTAAATCAGTTCCCTCATCTGTAAAATGGGGATAATAATATTACCTACTTCCCAAGATTTTGTAAAGATAAAATGAGACACTATTTGTAAAGTACTTTGCAAATCATAAAATGTATAAATGCTAGCTGTTATAAGTATTGTTATAAATATTGTTACTACTGCTATTATTTTACTCAGCCAGGAGCGACATTTCAGAAGCTGGAAGGAAAAAGCTGCTTGAATATGGAAGTTATACAGCCAACTTGCTCCTTATGACCTCAAACTTCCAATCAAATCAGATCCCCAACTCATCTTCTCCATGGCTACTCACTAGTTGTGGTTTTTCATCCTCTGTTTTTGAAGAGGGCCAGTGATAGAATGATGTATAAATTTACCCATGAATTGGATTTGTGAAGCAGAGTTGCAAAAAGTTGTTAGACTCTCTTTCTTCCTGAGTCATTGAAGTACAGCGTCAAGGCAAAAGTCAAGACAATTTGTGATGGCCTAGGATGCAGTGGATGACCTTGGTGTCTTTGATGTCTCTGACCAGGCTTTAAACACTTCACAGTGCTTGCTTCAGTCACTTTCATGTCTATTGAAACAAATTTTTCTCTTCTGTTTATTCTACCACATACTCACTGTTACAATGTAGATGGAAGTGTTTTTATTTGAAAGTTTCCTTTTTCAGTAAGCAATGTTTTTCAACTGAAGCTTCTTCATCCTAGGAACTCTTAAAGGAGCCAGAAATTATTTTTCCCTTAAAAGCATGTGTGTAGATTATATATAACAGAGCTCATCACCTTCTCTCCAATGTAGTCTTTTTTTTTGTATTAATTTTATTTATTTTAGTCAACATTCATTTCCATAAGATTTTGAGTTCCAAATTTTCTTTCCATCTCTCTCCTCCCTCCCAGATGGTATGCATTCTGATGACCCCTTCCCCAAGTCTGCCCTCTCCTCTATCACTCAACCCCTCTCCTGTTTCCCTTCCCCTCATTTTCTTGTAGGACAAGATAGATTTCTATACCCCATTGCCTGTACATCTTATTTCCTAGTGGCATGTAAAAACAATTTTTAACATTTGTTTTTAAAAGGAGTTCCAAATTCTCTCCCTTCTTCCCACCCACCCTCATTGAGAAGGCAAGCAATTCAATATAGGTTATTATAATGTGTAGTTATGCAAAACACTCCTATGATAGTGATATTGTGAAAGACTAACTATATTTTCTTCCACCCTATCCCACTGCCCTCTCCTTTGACCCTGTTCCTTTTCATAAGTGTTTCATTCTGACTACTCCCCCCCATATGTACTCCCTTCTATCACATACCCCCTTTTATTCCCTTTCTCCTACTTTCCTATAGTGTAAGATACCCAATTGAGTGTATATGTTATTCCCTCCTTAAGCCAAATCCAATGAGAGTAAGGTTCACTCATTCCCTCTTCATTCCCCCCTCCCCTCCAAAGTAAAAGCTTTTTCTTGCCTCTTTTATGTGAGATAATTTACCCTATTCTATCTCTCCCTTTCTTCTTCTCCCAGTATAGTCTTCTCTCACCCCTTAATTTTGTTTTTAGATACCATCCCTTCATATTGAACTCACTCTGTGCCCTTTGTCTATTCTATCCAACTACCCTAATACTAAGAAAGGTCTCATGAGTTACAAATATCATCTTTCCATGTAGAAATGCAAACAGTTCAACTTCAGTAAGTTCTTTATGATTTCTCTTTCCTATTTATGTTTTCATGCTTTTCTTGATTATTACATTTGAAAGTCAAATTTTCTATTTAGCTGTGGTCTTTTTTTTTTTATTAAGAATGCTTGAAAGTTCTCTATTTCTTTGAATATCTATTTTTTCCCCTAAAGGATTATACTCAGTTTTTCTGAGTAGGTGATTCTTGGTTTTAATCCTAGCTCCTTTGACTTCTGGAATATCAATATTCCAAGCCCTCTGATCCCTTAATGTAGAAGCTTCTAGAGTTTGTGTTATCCTGATGGTGTTTTTGCAATACTTGAATTATTTCTTTCTGGCTGCTTGCAATATTTTCTCCTTGACCTGGGAACTCTGGAATTTGGCTACAACAGACTTAGGAGTTTTCCTTTTGGAATATCTTTCAAGAGATGATTGATGGATTCTTTCCATTTCTATTTTAATGTCTGGTCCTAGAATACCAGGGTAGCTTTCCTTGATAATTTCTTGAAAGATGATTTGTTGACTTTTTTTTTTGATCATGGCTTTTAGGTAGTCCAGTAATTTTAAAATTATCTCTCCTAGATCTGGTTTTCAAGTTAGTGGTTTTTTCAATGAGAAATTTCATGTTGCCTCCTATTTTTTCATCATTTTGGTTCTGTTTTATAATTTCTTGAATTTCTCATAAAGTCATTAGTTTCCATCTTCTCCATTCTAATTTTTAAGGAATTATTTTCTTCAGTGAGCTTTTGAACCTCCTTTTCCATTTGGCTGATTCTGCTTTTAAAGGCATTCTTCTCCTCAGTGACTTTTTCGACCTCTTTTGCCATTTGGGTTAGTCTACTTTTTAAGGTATTATTTGCTGCAATGTTTTTTTCAAGTCTCCTTTAGCAAGCTGTTGACTCGTTTTTCATGATTTTCTTGCATCACTTTCATTTCTTTTCCCAATTTTTTCTCTAATTCTCTTCCTTGATATTCAAAAACCTTTTTGAGTTCTTCATGGCCTGCGACCATTTCATATTTTTCTTGGAGGCTTTAGATGTAGGAGTTTTGACTTTGTTGTCTTCTTCTGGTTGCATGTTTTGATGTTCTTTGTCACCAAAGTAAGATTGTATATCAGAGTTTTTTTAAATGCTGTCTGCTCATTTTCCCAGCCAAATACTTGACTTCCTACCTCTTTATCAAGGTAGGACTCTGCTTCCAGTAGGGGAGAGGTGGAGCACTATCCCAAACTTCAGGGGTTTTATGCAGCTATTTTCAGAGATACTTCAAGAGGACTGTAAATTTTCAGTTCTTCCAAGGTGGTATGATCAAAGGAGAGGCGTTTACTACTCTCCTGGCCTGTGCTCTGGTCTGTGAGTGACCACAAGCATTCTTTTCTGTTTTGGAACTGTGAGGAGGATTCCTTCTCCACTGCACCACACGTTCCACCACACCAGTGTTCCTCCTTGCCCCTGGACTGCCATCCAGGACTCGGACCCAGATCCAAGCATAGGCAAAGCAGAAGAATCCTGCCTCAGTGCCAACAAAGAGAACCCTGCAATCCCTCTCTGATCAGCTGCTTGATCCCCCACCATCTGTGGGTCAGGAGCTATGAAAGCAGCAGCAGTAGCTGCTGCTGCTGCTGCTGCCCCCATTTCCACTGACTTGGGGGTGGGACCAGACTGTGTCCCCCCTGTGCTCAGGTCTGGCAGAATTTTCCCTCTGACTTTCTACACTGTCTTTGGCTTTTGTGGGCTGAAAAGTCTGGAAACCACCACAACTGCCAGTGATTCAGTCCTTTGAGGACTCCTCTGGCTCCATCTCTGATGGTGTAGCCCATGCCAAACTGTGCTCTGCTCCCAGCCTGGTGCAATAGACCCTTCCTGTCGACCTTCCAGGATGTCTTGGGCTGGTGATTTTTTTCACTCCATCATTTTGTGGGGTTTGCAGCTCTAGAATTTGTTTAGAGTAACTTTTTTTACAGGTATTTGGAGGGATTTATGGGAGAGCTCAAGCAAGTCCCTGCTTTCGTTCCACCATCTTTGTTCCATACTCTGTGGGTTCCTCTTCTTATTGGAAATTTTAAAGCAAGGGCTAGATAATCACTTACCATAGATGAGTAGAAGGAACTGGCCAATTAAATCTGTGGTTCTTTGAACTTTATTTCTGTCACATCTGGCCATTAAATAATGGTTTTCTTTAGTCTGTTGTCTCTTGTGGCAATTCTATTTTTTTAGCCTACTTTGTCTTTGTCAATTTTTACTTTCCCAAGCTCTGAGCCTGAGGGGTGGAAAACCTGCAGCCTTGAGGCCACAAATGGCCCTCTAGGTCCTCAAGTGCATCCCTGTGACTGAATTCAAGCTTCACAGAACAAATTCCCTTAATAAAAAGATTTGTTCTGTAAAACTTGGATTCAATCAAAAGGCTGCACCCAAGGACCTAGAAGGTCTCATGTGGCTTGAGGCTGCAGGTTTCCCACTCATTCATTGGGTATACTGGTGGCAATTTTTTTGGAATTACCCCAAGAGTGAGTCTATGAATCACCCAAACAACTCATTAAGCAACAAGCACTTACTAAGCACCTATTATGTGTCAGGCATGGTGCTAAAAGCTGCGGATACAAATTCAAAGCATTAAAAGTATCCTTATTCTCAAAGAGCATACATTCTGAGGGTGGGATGGGGGTCAGGGAAGGCAACATGTACATGTATAAGTATATGCAGAATAAATATAAATGGTTACAAAATAGTTTAAATACAAAGTAGTTTGTGAGAAAGAGCACCAGCTGTTAGGGGATTCTGGTGAAGTCAGTCTGGTGAAGCCTAAAGACCCCTTCTCTGAATAATGTTTTTAAATAATAGATGCAATGGTAATTATGAGAGTTAAAGATCTTCCCCACCCATTAATGGGCTTGCCCATTAAGGGAACCTTCATCAGGGAAGGCTCATACCTTTTGTTTATTTCTAAGGAGGCACTGGTTCTCAAGGGTTGTGATGCCCTCTGGCTCAGAAAAGTGTATAAACACTCAGAGGTGAGGTTTTACTTTGGGGCTTACTCATTGGAAGTGTTTGTTTGGCCAAACGAGACTCTGGGCAGCCTCTAAGGAGCCCCCCGGCTTTGAAAACCCAGATGTTGGTGCTTCTCTCTCTGGTAACTATGTATGTATGGTCAGACAGTTGGATCTGTCTGTTGATCTGTGATGTATTTATTGCTTACAATCAGACAATTGAAAGCCCTGACTGTTGGTTGATCTTTGTTTCTCTATATTTTCTCTGAAGTTCAGGGTGCTGACTTTCCCCCCAAACTAAGTGAATGATATATGTGCTTGATGCCCTCAAAAGTTGCTTTGCCTTTAGAAAAACAGATCTAAGAACCTGTACAGCTGGTTCCTGCTGATACAATAGATTAACAAAGAGAATCAATTACATTGAAAAATTGTGAATGAAATATGAAAAAAAGTCCATGGACAACAGGTTAAGAACCCTTGATAGGGCGGTGCTATATCTGGATCTTAAAGGAGAATAGGGATAGTATGATGCAGAAGTGGGGAGGGACTGCATTCCACATGTGAGTGCAAAGCACAGAGATAGAAGACAGGATGATGTGTGGAAGGAGGTGACCATTGGCTAGATCACACACTACAGGAGCAGGTAATAATGAGCAGAGAAACTCAAAAGATAGGTTGGAACCAGATGTTGAAGGGCTTTATCCTTTCCTTAGGCTCAACTTGAAGAATTAAGTGTCTTTGTCCCAAGGGACCTCTCAGCGGTCCTGTCTGAAGGAGGGAAATTCCATCAACCCTGTTTCTTCTAGTAACCTTGTTTTCCCAGTAACCCTGGATTCCTAGGAGCCTCCCTCAGCTAATGTTGGCCAATGTTCATTTTTTCCCAGGGTAAAAGGTCACATGAATGCTTAGATAGCTGAGCATACTAGGGAGTGTTCTAAGGTCCAGGCTTTTGATTAAAAGTCCCTGTAGGCTCACTCAGACTTGAAACCTCAGTCATCTTTGATGTTTCTCTCTCCCTCCTCTCATACTATCAGACGTCAAGTGCTATTGATTCTACTTTTGTCATCAGACCTTTTCTGCTTGATCACCCTTGTTCAGGGCACCGTAAACTACTATAAATGTCACTTCACCAGTCTCCCAGGCTGAAGCTTTCTTTCCTCTTCAATCCATCCTTCTCAGGACTGCCAAAATAATCTTTTCAGTACATAGATCTGACCACATTGCTGCTCTACTTAAAAGCCTTTAGTGATGTCCTATCACCTATAAAGGGAGTCTCTAAACTTTTTGATTGTATACCCCAATGATTAAAAAAAATTAAGCTTATTTCCCCAATATATGTATATTTATTAGTAAATTCACTTATTTATAAGTTGTACAATGCTTTAGTATAATAGTATGTTACATAGATTATAAAATACACACAAAATTGAAATAAAAATTGATAAAGATGAAATAAATAATATTAAAATATTTTTAATTTTCTATAATAGTTCAAAACATCTTTTTGCTGTGACTAAAATGTTACCAATACTTTTTTTTCATGAGAACAATGTGATTAAATAAATATCTGTCATTTGTGGGAAAATATTGACTTAAATGTTTGTGATTCAGCAAGACATTGCAATTTTTTGAAAGGAAAGAAATGAACTTCCAGGGGGAACCTGTGCCCACACGTGGCCTTCTAAGCCCTTGGGTTTGTTCTTTTGACTGAGTACAATTTTTGCAGAACAAATCATTTTATTAAGGGTATTTGTTCTGTGAAATTTAGATTCATTCAAAGGGTGGCACTTGAGGACCTAAAAGGTCACATGTGACCTCGAGGCTACAGGCTCCCTAGCCCTGAATTTTGCTTTGCAACCCTTAATGCCCTATGTAATGCTTGTAATTGCTAGCATTACCATTCCTTCAGAATACCTTGTGTATTGTATGTGATACACGACGGTCTAAAATATAGATTGATTTAGAGTCTGGACATGGCTGAACTCTCTCTCTCTCTCTCTCTCTCTCTCTCTCTGTTTATAGGAACTTTTAAATTTACCAACAGATCTGGCTTTTCATGCAAATAGTCCACAGCTGAGTGCAATTGGAGAGAATTTTTCTAATCAGCATCTGAAGAAAATGGTCCATCTTTACCTGTGGTCACTAGATAGAGGCAACATCAGAAACTAAGTCATCTCACCCACCCAAGCCTAGTCAAGTCAACAAGAATTTAATAAGTACCTACTATATTCCAGGCTTTGTGCTAAGTGCTGGGGATAAAAAAAGAAGGGTAAAAGACAGTCCCTGCTCTCAAGCAGCTGACAGTCTCACAGGGGAGACCACATGTAAACAATTATAACTGAAAAAGATAAACAGAATAAAATGGAAAGAAATACAAAAGTAAATCCAGAAGTAAAGTTCAACAAAATTCGTTAAGCAGATACATTAAGCAAGATACCATGCTAAATACTGTGAAAAAAAAAAAGATTAAGAAGTGATTGTTCCTGTTCTCAAGAAAATCACAGAAGACACTATAATTACGGGAAATTTGGAAAGACTCTTTGGAGCCAACTTTTATTTTCATTGGTCTCATCTGTGGGAACTCTAGAGGAGATTTAGCTGGAACTAACTCAGCAGCTATGTTTATCTAGAGTTGTAGTTGTTTCTTGAATGGCTGAGATCAATGACATACTCCACATAGAAGGCGGAGATCTGTTTAGAAGGTCAGCTTGAGGACCCCACCCTTCTTCCTCTGCAAAATGAAACGTAAGTAGGAGTCACCTGAAGAGGTAAGCAGGACACTGAAATCTCTCCCACCCTTTACAATTTTCTTTTTCTGTCTCTTTCTCCATATCTTGATATTCATCCCAATTAGAGACAATTAAAAAAGATAACATCCCCATTCATTGTCTTCTTCATATGTTTCTTCATCATCATCCTCCATCTGGCATTTATAGCCCTGGCCAACCTGACCTCATCCTACCTTTCTGGCCTTAGAGTACATTCCTTTTCATCAGTCCAGCTATTAGTGCTCCTCTCATATAACTCTCCATCTCTCTTCTTTGGACTTCTGTATTGGTTTTCTCAAAGGTCTGAATGGACTTCCTCTGACCTCTGAGAATCCTTAATTTCCATTAAGGCTCAGCTCAACTACCACACAGTCCATGAGGCTTTTCCTGAGGTCCCCAGTTGCTAGTGCCCTCCTCAAAATTATTGCGTATCTTTTTAAAAAATATCATGGATATACACACACAGAAGTTGTTTCCTATATAAGGCAGGGATTATTTAACCTGTCTTTCTGCCAGTGTCTGGAACTTAGTAGAACCCTTAATAAATGCTTACTGATCCCTGTTTATCACTTTTCATCATCTTCATAGAACCTAATGGGTTCCAGATCCCTTGGCACTTCCTTGGCAGTATCAGCAACTTCATCCCCAGCCTCCTTGGCTAGAGACTCCACCTTCTCTCACCTACCTATACCTCTTACAGTTGCTGCAGTTCTCACCCAGCTCCCTGCCCCCAGTCCCATGGGCTGTTTCTGTCCTTGGAGACTGGGCTTTTACCTCTAGTTCAGCCTCTATTTGACTGTTGCTGCCTCAAGGAGATGGGGAAAGAGGGAGGAACAGGAAATCCAACTTTGTTGTCAGAGCTATGGCCTCCTTCAGAAACCAACAACACTGGGAAGGGGGAGACCCAGAAGTGTCTGTCTCTGTCTGTCTCTCTCTACACACACACGTACATACACACACATCTATCTGTCTATCTGTCTCTCTTCGTCTCTATTTTTCTTTCTTTCTTTCTTTCTTTCTTTCTTTCTTTCTTTCTTTCTTTCTTTCTTTCTTTTTCTTTCTTTGTTTCTTTGTTTCTTCCTTCCTTCCTTTCTTTGTTTCTTTCTTTCCTTCCTTCCTTCCTTCCTTCCTTCCTTCCTTCCTTCCTTCCTTCCTTCCTTCCTTCCTTCCTTCCTTCCTTCCTTCCTTCCTTCCTTCCTTCCTTCCTTCCTGTCTATCTATCTATCTATATCTATCTATCTATCTATCTATCTATCTATCTATCTATCTATCTATCTATCTATCTATCTATCTATCTATCTTTCCCCTGCATCCCTTATCACTTTCTGGTCCCAACTTTGGAAGCTACTGGTCTATAGGATGAAATATGACATTTTTCATTGAATGATAAAGGGCTTCCACAATCTGTCTTTGGAATCTACCTTTCCAGCCTTATCTCACAATATTCCCTTTCATGTACTTTATATTTTAGATAAACTGTACTCCTCTTTGTCCTCTGGTCTCTTTGCTTCTGAGTGCTTGCCAAGGCCTGGAATGGACTTCTTCCTCATATTGATCACTTCCATCAAGTCTAACTCAGGAATTGCTTCCTTCCTTGAAGTGCTTCTTGAATCCTCCAGAGGAAAGGGATCACATCCTACTTAAATTTTCCTAGAGTATTTTGATCTACCCTTTCCACTCTCATATTTCTTCTTCTGCCACAGTTATCTATCTACGTATCATATTTTCCTTCTTTGATAATAATTGTCTTGACAATGGGAACTTATCATTTCTTGACTTTTGTTTCCCAACACTTTGCACAGTTTCTTGCTCATTTTAACGGCTTAATACCTGCTAATTGAATTTTAATTTGAAATTTGCACTTGCATTGTTTCCTTTGTTTTCTTTGCTTCCTTCCCTCTCAATCCCAAACCAAAACAAGTTGCTTCCTTTCGGTCAAGTGGTGTTAACTCCTTCAGCTTCACTATCAAAAGGTAGTCTGGGCTTCCTGGGTATCATCTGTGCCACTTTATGCTGTAAAGATGTTTATGCTCTTTCGAAGTTAAATATACTAGCTAAATGGCATAGCGGTGATATAAAGACATCGAGACATTTAGATGTTAGTTTACCGAGTATGCATAGGTTCTAAAATTCTGTGTAGTCCAGTGACCTTGGGGAAGTCCCTTAACTTCTCTGATTCTGGTCATTAATCTGTAAAAGGGGCTGGGGGAGTGGCTTCCATTCATACAGTGCTTAGCAGTTTACAAAGCATTTTTACCACAATAATTCCGTGAAGTAGAGAGTTTGTTTGTTTAGTTTGTTGTTGTTCAATCTTGTCCTCTTGTGATCCCATTTGGGGTTTTTTGGGCAAAGATACTGGAGCAGTTTGCTATTTTTTTCTCCAGCTCATTTGACAGATGAGGAAACTGAGTTAAGTGACTTGCTGAGTGTCACAGAAGCTAGCAAGTATCTGAGGCTGGATTTGAACTCAGGAAGGGTAAATCTTCCTGACTGTAGGCCCAGGACTCTATCCATTGAGCCACCTAGCTTCTGGGAGGTAGAACGCACAAGTGTTTTGAAACTAACTTCACAGAGAGATTATTTTTTCACTGTGGATCTGTGATTCTGTCATCTTAAGAAATTCTCCTGACACTGATCAGAAACTCATCTGCACCTTCCAGTTTTAAAGAGTAGCCTGAGGCATTGAGAAATTAAGTAACCTATCAAAATCACATAGCAAGTATGGATGAGAGGTGAGTCTGGAGCGTAGGTGAGTCTTCCTGATCTCAAGATGGGCCCCTTTATCCGCTGCACCATATTGACTCCCAGGGGTGCTAATATCACCTGTAATATCAGAGGATTATTACGGCCCTTTTCTAGGGGTGTGCTCAAGCCAGCTCATAATTGCTCAGGGGAGCTGATTATTAATTTCCAGGGTAAGTAATTACACCTCAAAAATCAGTAAACTATACTGATATATATGTACATATATATATCTATATCTCAATGTTTATATAAATGCATATGTTTACATAAACAGTATATAAATATTATATGTAATATAGAAAAGAATAACACAATAAACATGTAGCTATAGATTATATAATACGTAAAAATGTATAAACGTTATACAAATATATTTGAAAATCAATGTTTAATTTACTGTTTTGTTCTGTGCAAGACTTAATAACCTTGATCAGTACATGATTTACCACACCTCCAAAGGACACATAATGAAAAATGCTCTCTGTCTCCAGACAGAGAAATGGACTCATGTTGCAGATTGAAGCACATTTTTTCCCATTTTTTTTGCTTTTACCCTCCCCCCCAGAACATGAGTAATGCAGAAATATGTTTTGAATGACTTAGTGTATAATGGCATCATATTTCCTGCCTTCTCAACAAATGGGGGAGGGAAAAGAATTTGGAACTGAAAATAAATTTTAAAAAAAAGTTTAAAAAGATGTAACAAAATATTGTTCTATTGGTTGTCTCGACTTAAGAAGGTAATGAAGAAAATGTTAACACTGCAGATAGAATTTGAAAGTGCATCCTGAATATAGGGAGCCAAGCTGTTAAACCTTTACCAGCATATCCTTGTTTTCTGGATTTAAAGTTCTATGATTTGACAGCATGGATAGCTACTCATACCAGGTATTGAGCTAAATCCTAGCCCCCAACTTTGGGACTTCCACTTGGTTTGTTTTTTTTTAAGACAAAGGCATGAAGCTTCTGGGGCCAGGGAAATACTCAGGCTGGGCCCACAGGGTGAGCCAGGGAATGGAGCAACAGATCCTGAGTTTGATAATCTCTTCTGTAGGGCACGGGGGACAATGTCATGTCTACAGATTAAACTGATGTCCTGCCAACATAAATAACTGCAGTGCTTGTTAGAGTGCCAGACCTGAGAGGCAATGACAAGGCAGAAAATGTTCAGTGAGATTTTTAAAGAATTTTGAAGAAACCAGTTTGGTGCTATCCAGTCTAAGGATTCTTTCTTATACCCTTCCCTCATGCTTTTTTTTTAGTTAATTTATTTATTTTTAGTTCTCAACATTCACTTCCATAAGTTTTAAATTTTCTCATCCTCCCTTTCATCCCCCTCCCCAAGACAGCATGCAATCTGATCTAGGCTGTACATATACATTCCTACTAAATACATTTTGACATTAGTCATGTTGTATAGAAGAATCAGAATGAATGGGAGTAATCATGAGAAAGAAAAACATAGAGCAAAACAAAACAAAACAGAAAATATTCTACTTCAATCTGCATTCAGACATCATATTTCTTTTTCTGGATATGGATGGCATTTTCCATCATGAGTCTTATGAGGTTGTTTTAGGTCCTTGCGTTGCTATCCCACATGCTTTTCATTCTACTTCTTCCAGGCACTGGTTCTGCCCTGAATCTAGACTCCAGGAGTCTTAAAAAATCTGGCCTTTAGAGAAAAGCTCCTTTCAGGAATCCTAAGCAGCAAGCAGGGGCCACCCTCTTCCCCTTTGCTCCCAACTCATCAATCACTTTGGGCTTGGCTTTTCTCCCACAACACAGAGATAAGGAGGAGAAAGCTGCTTCCCATGTTTATTATTGAGATTGGTCTTGAGTGGTGGGGAGTAGGGGAAGGATGGCATCTTCTGGTAGAAAAGGACAAGATGTAGCAGCTTATGGAGAAGTTAACCAGCACTGAGGATTCTAACATGCTTCATTCACCTGTTCCTCTTGCCAGTCTTATGGGCAGCAATGACACAATTAGTTGGTCTTTTTCTTTTTTTTGAGGCGTTTCGGGTTAAGTGACTTGCCCAGGGTCACCCAGCCTGAAGCTAGATTTGAACTCAGGAAGATGGGTCTTCCTGACTTCAGGCCCTGCACTCTATCCACTGTACCACCCAGCTGCTTTGAAGGTGACATTTACTGTAATGTAGATACACTGTCAGGGACTTCCCCAGTTGTTCATAAAACCAGTATGTGTCAGAGGCAAGATCTGGATCTAGGTATTCCTGATTCTGGGGCTTGGCTCACTAGCTATGATGCTTGCTTTGTAGTAAGGGCTTCATAAACATTGATTGATTGACAAATAGTACAAACAGGACTAGGAGCCAGGACTCATGTCTCCTACAGGCTTCCCTCTTCTACTCTTCTCCAGCACAAGCTACTCTTGTCCCAACTACAGGCATTTTCAGTGGCTCTCCCCCATGCCTAGAATATCTTCTCTTCCTAGCTTTCCTGACTTCCTATAAGACTCACCTGAAGTCCCACGTTCTGCAAGAGCCATTTCCCAGTCCTTGTTAATCTCAGTACCTTCCCTCTGAGACTACCCCTCATTTATCCTGTATTCTTTTTATTATTCATTTATTTAATAGCTGTTTGCACATTGTCTCCCCTGTGAGACTGTGAGCTCTTGAAGAGTAGATTCTATCTGTTATCTTTCTTTGTACCCTCAGCTGTTAGACAGTGAAGGTGATTAATAAGTACTAGTTGACAGGACATTTCAAAAGAGCGAAATCTGTCCCCAAAGATCCTGGAAAAGCGTTGTCTCCATATGTAGCCTCTCCTGTGAGGCAGATAGCACAATGTGACTTCCTCCCTGAACTTGACTGGGAGACTCAAGCTCTTTGGTCCACCAGTTGCCCCCTAGCAAGCCTCCCCTCCCTATTAAGATAGGCAAAGGTACCATTATCTCAGATGGCTTCACACAGTGGGAAATGAATAAAAAGTATGCAGCTAGGTTGCTGGGCCACCTTCAGTAGTCTTGACATATCTTGCCACTGGACTTTGATAACTGTAAGAGTGAGAATGATGACCTTGCACAGTTCTGCCTCACATAAATCCAGTTCCTTTCCAACAAAAGACATCACCCTTGTGATGTCATTGGTCCTGTTTGAGAACATAGGATGAACAACAACAATGCATCTAGGTGGAGAAGCTGATAGAGTCCCAGACCTAGAGTCAAGAAGGCTCATCTCCCTGAGTTCAAATCTGGCCTCAGACACTGTGTGACCCTAGGCAAGTCATTTAACCATGTTTGCCTTAGTTTCCTGATCTCTAAAATGATGAAGTAAAAGGCAAACCACTCCACTATCATTGCCAAAAAACCCCAAATGGGGTCATGAAGTATCAGACACGCCTGAAACAACTGAACAACAGATACTGGAAGAAGTGTTAGACCCAGAAACAATGCCAGTTATGACCTAGATGATGTCATCTGTGAACCCTTTTACTCCTGGAAAGAAGACTGAGGTGGGAGTCAGGAAATCTCTATTCTGATCCTTCCACTAACTAGTTAGATGAGAGATCTCTCCTTTTCTGCGTCCTCATCTATCAAACCAGGGGGATAAGCTAGATGAACTCTAAAACTCTAAACACCATACCAACTAAGCTTGGCTAGCAGAATCAATCAATCAGGAAACATTTATTAGGTGCTAGGTGATTGGGATACAGGGGAAAAAAGTGAAAATCTTTATGTAAATTCAGATACCCAGGAAGATGGAGGTTTTAAATATGGAAGAAAAAGGTTTTCCATCAGTGCATCATAACCATGATGGCAATAGCTACCCTTTACATAACACTTTAACATTTGCAAAGTGTTTTACACATTATCTCATTTGATCCTTACTCCAACCCTATGAAGTGGGTGCTATTATTATCCTTATTTTACTGATGAGGAAATTAGAGAATGAAAGGACAGAATTAGTTGACCTATAGGTACTTGTAATAGATTCTTGTTTTTCTTTGGTACTGCAATTTTACTTCTTTCCTGAATTTAATTCTTTTGCTGTCTTGTTGTTGTTCAGTTGTGTCTGACTCTTTGTGATCCCATTTGGGGTTTTCTTGGCAAAGATGCTGAAGAGGTTTGCCGTTTCCTTCTCCAGCTCATATTACAGATGAGGAAGCTGAGGCAAACATGACTAAGTGACTTACCCAGGGTAACACAGCCAGTAAGTGCCTGAGGCCAGATTTGAGCCTTAATGATTTTCCTCTCAGAATTTAGCTAGAGCATCCTATTCCTGTGGTTCATGTCCTCTACCATGGAGGAGGAGAGGCTAAGTGCTTCTCCTCCTTTGCGTCCCTTCCTCCTCACTTGCTGCTCTGGACCACTTTATGCCTTTTCTCCCTCTCACTTCCATGTCTCATCCATTTCTGAACTTTCTGCCCACTGATTTGCACTCAGAAAACCTCCCCTCTCCTTTTTCAGATTTCTCCTGAAAATTCCCTTGTTTAATAAAGTATTGTCCTGACTGCCCATTTAAAAGCTTTCACCAAATTAAATGGAATTTTCCACTTTGGATCCAGCTGCAGCCAAAACCAATTTTTTCCTTCAATATCAGGTCTCAGAGGGAACCAAGGCTGCTTTGCCACAATGGCAGCAAATCATAGGGTGAAGGAGTTCAGTTTTACTGACTCATTGGGATAGCACTGGTATCAGCAATTAGTGAACGATAAAATTAAAGCTATGACCTGGGGGAAATTTTTGAGATATGTAACTTTTGTGTTTTGTACTGATACACATTGGAGAGTTTCAGTTCAAGTTTTCATTTTCAGATAGAAAGGGGGTAGTGCAATAGATAGAAAGGAAGACTCAGTATCTGGTAGTTTCAGGTTCAAATCCTGTTCTATACTTAGTGATGTGACAGTGGACAAATCATTTCCTTAGCCTCATTTTCATCTATAAAATAGCAATGATAATGCCAGACACATCTACATCACAAGGTGATTATAATTCAGAAAAAAGATAATGGATGAAAAGAAGGTGACAAAAAGAAATCCACTTTGAGAAAAAAATAAATCCTATGTGAATTTAAATAGTTTTGAGATTTAAATAATTGTGAAATATTTAGAGGTAGAAGAAGCAGGGAAGGAAAGAGTTGAAAAATGAAGAGGGTATACATAGATCCTTAAAAATGACTTGTTTCATAGTTCTTTCCATTTTTCATTTCCTCGCTCAGTCCCAATATTGAATTCTTTCTGCCTTTTGAGTTTCTCCCAGTTGATATTCACTTCAGTGAAGGAGACATTTTTGGTGCCCTATAGATTAACCCATAATATAATCTGAGCTGAATGAGTTCTTCTGAGAGAATTGGATAAAGTGATTTTAAATAGGAAAATTTGGTTTGACTTTAGAATTTCTAAAAAAACCCAACAACCCCAATCCTCAACTATTCATGGTTTGAAAACTAAATCATAAAATGTGGGAGCTGACGACTCTGGCTCTAGATTTCCTTATATTGGCTGTTGAGATAATGTGTTTTCCAAATTACAAATTGACACTTATGTAACACTTTCTCCTCTCAGATCATGCAAAAGCCACAAATGTAACAGCAAATATGCTTAATTAAGGCATAAAAGCAATACACATTAACAAGAGAGAAGCAAGGAGAAGCATTATTCTGTCTCGATGGATGGGTAGATGCAACCTCTCTCCCTCTTCCCTTCACAGGTCCCAGGAGAATTATAATTCAAACGCCTCATTTAATTCCTCTGGTACATGAAGGAAGAAGGCCAGAGTTGTTTCTAAACTCATGGTCCAGCAGTAATAAAACTGAAGAGGACAATGCCCTCTGTGTCCTGGCTATCTGTGGAATCCTCTCAAGGCTGACTGGAGAAGAATGGCAGCCTCTTGAAATAGGTGGGTTTGAATTCTGTCTTACATACTTACTGTCTGTTTGACCTTGGGTGAATCATTTAACTGCTGTTTGCCTCAGCTTCCTCATCTGAAAATGGGGATAATAATGGCAGCGATCACACTTGGGTTGTTCTGAGGATCAGATGAGATAACATGTAAAGTGCTAATATAAAGATCATTGTTTTAATTATTAGGATTTCTATGGATACTCTTGTATTGAGGGATTCCAGGGCTGTACACCTCAGAATGTTCCCTTTCAGTCTTTCTGTTCAAGACACAGCCCCCCTTTTCTACTCATGACTACCTTTGGCAGGTCTAAAACTGTTTTGAACTTCCCAAGTCCCAGGGCCTCCCCACCAAGGACTTCTCACCTGGGGATTCTTCTGCTCTGAGGATACATAGTTTTTGAAATGTAGTTCAAGAATTTTCTCCCAATGAGGAACTTTCTCTGAGTTTTAAGCCTCATGGGAAAGGAAATCCTGAGGCTTTGCTTTTAGGTTTTGCTTTTAGTAGGAATTAAGTGCTTAATACCTACTTTTTAAAATAAAAAAATATAACACTAAAATTTGAAGGCCTCATATGTTTTACTCATAATGTGCTTTCAGAATCCAAAAAATCATGGCCAGTCTTCATGTTATTAATTTTCCCTTAAAAACTGTCAGAAGACTAAAGATTTAAAGCCACAGGATAGATTTAATTGCAAAGCAGCCACGGTTCTTTTAGTTATGTTGTTAAAATTCCCAGGAAGATGCAAAAGAGTATTCGTCCTAGTAACAAAAATAAAATAAGTTAAATTCTATTCAAATGAATTTTTTAAGATATCTGGTTTTCAAATGATAAATAAGACTAAAGGTAATATATTGAAGATAATTTCATCTTTATAATTGTTCACTAAAAAAAGTTACATTTTCAACTAGTGCCTTTTTTCTTGTAAGAATTAAGATTACAGTTAAAATGATATAAGAAAAGGAATGTTTTTATAGTGTTGCTTATTTTTATATTCCTACAATAGTTACTCCTGGGTCTGTTCTGCGTGATGGTTACTTTTGAATTTATAGGGAATGATTTCCAGGGTATACCTTATACATGCCTCTCTTTTTTCTCCCATATATGCATATTCATTCACACATCCACCTGAGCATTGGTCACTGGCTAGGCAATATCTGGAGGTTGAGCTCTGCCCATCTGGCTACTTGGTAGGCAGAGGAAAATAAATGGGTAATTCATGAAGATATAATGCCTCAGAGGCACATAATTATCTGCCTACTTTCTTTTGATTATTAGCAAACAGGATGGTTTGTTAGTATCCTTTTCTTAATCCTACTGCCCTAAGCTTTGGGAAACCATAATCAATTCTAGTGGAATATGGGGGTAAGATTGGAGTAGGGGCAAAAGATTGTTTTTTGGGAGAAGGAGTACTCTAGACCTAGGCTATGAGCCTAATCTCCTTCCCCGGTACCACTTTAGTCATTGAGGAGGGGAAGGGGGTTAGGTCACAGTTTAGCTTGGTTCCCATTGAGCGCAGTCTCAAGTCAAAGTCCAACCCCTCTCTCCACCTCTTCCCTTAAGCTCTAGTCCCAGGTACCCTGACTTCTTAGGGCTTTCATGCCAGCCTTTCTGGATATTGCATCACCCTACCTGCAATTCTGACTCTCAGGTCAACATGACTCAGACTCCAGGACCTTTAGGATTTGCCCCAGGTACCTGAAATTGAGCAGGATAACACAGAATAGACACAGACCTCTCTAGACTCATTTTTCAGAGCTAGGGTAAAAGAAGGGACATAGGGGAAGGGCAAATCCCTTCTCCCTCTCATTGGTTCATTTCCTGGCATCCACATTGGATGCAGTAGCTAGGAGCATAGCCAAAACTGTGGTGCAAAGAAAACAAACAACTCCATATTACTTTATTTTTGAAGCAGTTGGGGTTAAGTGAATTGCCCATAGCTAGTATCTGAGGACAGAATCATGAACTTAGGTCCTCCTGTCTCCAGAGTTGGTGCTCTATCTATACCACTGTATCTATCTATTCCCCTAACTGCTCTGCATAATATCTTTAAAGATGGAGGTAGTCAGTCAAAGAGGTTGCCCCAACTCAAGCGTCAGGGAGGAACTGAGCTCTACCTTTGGCAAACTAGTCATGTTATATAGGCCTATTGAAAGCTAACTATTTTTGCTTTGTTAGCCATCCTTATTGCTTTTGATTGGTTCCATGGTACTGTGGGATATATATGGGTATGTAAGTGGCTCAGCGGATCGAGGGTTGTGACTGGAATCAGGAAGACTCATCTTCCTTAGTCCAAATCTGGCCTCAGACACTTACTGCCAAGTCACCTAACTCTCTTTGGCTCAGTTTCCTCATCTGTAAAATTAGCTGGAGAGGGAAATGGCAAACTACTCTATTATCTTTGCTAAGAAAACCCCAGATGGGGTCGCAGAGAGTTGGACATCACTAAGAGGACTAAACAATAACATGGATATGTACATACTTTCAAAAAATATATGTGTTATGTCTTGTATGTAGTGAGACATTTTGTGACTGTAATCTCCTCCCAAGTGATGTTCTGAATGGGGCCATGTCTACTTCATGTACTGCTAATGTATATTTGTGTTTCATTTCAGTTTCAGTGGTACTGAAAGTCGATTATCTGGTATGTCAGTAAAATCATCCATATTATTTTAAACATCATTGTTTTGGACTTGCCTGAGAACATCTTTCCAAGGGACTAGAAAGAGTTTCAGCCCAGTAATGTTCTGGGAGAAATTGTAACCTCAGTCTCAAAGCCCATTGTTATGGGAGTCCCTCAACCTTGGTGGAGATGCTTGCTCTGCCTTTTGTGACAAGCATGGTAGAGTTATCAAGAGCAAACTAAAAGAGCTTTAGTTTTTTCTGATAGTCAAGCTTTGAGTTGCTTTAGGTGCTTCTGGTTTCCATTTCTGAGAAGGAAAATGGAAGAGGCCAATTCCACTTCAGTTTGCTGAAGGAAAAGACACTGGGAAGGAATGAGAAGTGACAGTCTCCATCATGTCCCTACTCCCGTATTTCTACTCTAGAGACTTTAGGGAACTTCCCCTTGGGTGATCTAGGATCTAGATCTAGGATGCTCTTTCTTGGTTGATCTGTGTTCTCTCACTCCCAATGGGAGAGCTTCTTCACTCAGTATTGTCAAGTTTTCCTATGTATACCTTATTTCTGTTTTGCTGCTGGTTTAGATAAGAGTTATGGATCAGGCCTTGATGTAGAGCTCACAGCCCTCCTTCCCTTCCAATAATGAACAGCAGTCAGAAGTTACCTTGAACCTGATAGATTCTCTAGACTAACAATATTTTAGGGAGCAGATATATATAATTCTAGCCTGGTACCACCTCTCTTTGAGGAAAGTAGAATGGCCTCAGGTCCTAACCTCTTGTTTCCCCTACTGGCAAGAAATAAAGTGTCTCTTGGAGAAGGGTGTGGGATAGGAGAGGCTGTCTGTCCTGCCTCCCTCTGAGCCACACAGTGGGGAAAGGCCTTGTGACACTAATTTGTCTATTCTTATAAAGCATCTTCTTTGTAATTTGATAGGGATTGCAGTATTTATAAATTAATATAGGAAACGTCAGTTTTATCATATTGGCGTGGTTCACCCAAGAGCATCGAAAATTTTCCCAATTGTTTGTCTTCATTTATTTCAGTAGCTAATGCTCTGTAATTGTATTAATTATTCCTTTCATTTTTAAAGTTAAAGAAGGTTAAAAGATTAGCCTAGAGAAATACTGTACTTACTTAAGGTCATACAGCTAAGTAAGCTGCAGAGATGCATTTTGGGGGTACCTTAATCATCTGATTCATGATCTGGGAATTTAAGGGTCTTAAAGACAGTCTAATACTCTCATATATATCATCTAGGAAAAGTTCAAGTTGCTATTATTCTCAATGGCATTTAGGAACACTGAAACCACATACTTAGAAGGATGTATTCCCACAATTTGCTGTCTTTCAGCTTTAAAAACTGACCTATATAAAGCCTAAGAGGGCAGGGGAAGGAGGAGCTACCTTAGATTAGCTTTCATTATTCCTGCATTTTTTCTGTATTTCTATATTTAGCAGTGGTCCAAATATAAAAATGGCCCCTTATCCTTTCTTTTTTGCAGTGATGTTGACAGAGTGGTAAATGAGGAAGCTCTGTATGGTAAGAATCATGTAGTTTTTTATAAAGTCAAATTCTGATTTGAATGTTGGTACTCGAAATGTGAGATTCTTGTCCAATGACCAATGAACGAATATATTGCTGGAAGAGGTAAACCACATCAGGCTTGACATTTTTGTTACCAATGAAACCAGAAGAAAGAAAGACATTGCAGTTTAATGGGAGGGTTACTCTTAGGCACTCCCTGAACAGGTGAAAAAGGGAGTTGGCAGAACACTTTCTATCATACTCCTCAAAACTACAAGAAATATTTTTTCATGGGATGCTTGGATATAGAGTATTATAGTCTTGATGATAAGTATTTACAAAAAGACCACCATGAAAATAATCACAGCTTATAATAGTAATGATAACTTCAGCTGACATTTATATAGTACCTTAAGACGTGTAAAGTCCTGTGCATCTGTTATTTCATTTACCTGCTGAATAAAAAGTGTTGAGAGACGCTCTTTGAAGAACTTGGTTAGATGGGGTAGAATCAAGATGGTGGAGAAAAGTCAGGAAGTTGCCTGAGCTCTTTCTAGTTTCCCTCAGAAACAATGTTCAGTCAAGCCTCTAAACAGATTCTGGAATGACCAAACTTACACAAAGATGGAGTGAAACAATTTTCCAGCTTAAGATAACTTAGAAGGATACCAGGAAAGGTCTGTCTCACTTGGGTAAAAGGAGAATGAAGCCAAGAGCAGATATTGCCTTGGCAAACCAACAGGAGGCTCCAGACCACAGCATAAATGAGCAACCAAGGCCCCTTATTCCTGGCTCAGAAGGCCAGTGACCTAGCAGGCCAGCTGTGAGGCTTCCAGCCCTTGCATGGAAGGCAAAAAGTTACAGGATATAAAATAAACCCATATAAATCATCAGCATTTCTACCAACAAAGCCCAGTAACAACAGATAGAGAAATTCAATTTAAAATGATTGTAGACAATATAAAATATTTGAGTGTGTTTGCCAAGACAAACCCAGGAATTATATGAACACAACTACAAAAACACTTTTCACACAAATAAAGTCAGATCTAAGCAATTGGAAAAATAACAATTGCTCATAGGTAGGCCGAGCTAATACGATAAAAATGCCAATTCTTCCTAAATTAATTTGCTTATTCAGTTCCATAACAAACTACTAGAAATATTTTATGGTGCGAGAAAGAACAAGGACAAGATTCTTCTGGAATAACAAAAGGTCAAGAATGTCAAGGGAATTAATGAAAAAAATGCAAAAGAAAGGTAGTCTTTTCCCTCCCCTCCCTTCCCTCCCCTCCCCTCTCCTCTCCTCTCCCCTCTGCTCTCCCATCCTCCCCTCTCTTCTCCTCTTCCCTCCCCTCCCTCAAAACCTTAAACCTACTGCACTCTGAAGCTCATACATTGGAGGACACTAGGCCCCTGTCTAAGGGCTCTCTTCTGGTCCCTCCTGGCTTAAGAGTGATTATTATTAGTAACTATTGTTTCCCTCCCAGCCTGATGTCCTTTTTTTTTCTATGCCTCATTAAAGGGGCCATCTGCTGGCCACATCTTAAAGAGGCTCATTCAGTGAATAGGTGTTACCTCACCCTAAGTGAGTGCCTGCATAGACCTTGACCTAAAGGGCCCAAGGTCTCCCATTGCATCCTGGGTCATCTCCAGTCATCCTGATGAATATCTGGTCACTGGATTCAGATGACTCTGGAGGAGAAGTGAGGCTGGTGACCCACACAGCCCTTCCTAACTCAAAAAAAAGTCAAGTGCAAGTCAGGTCATCATTTCTCTGATGGCACGGTCTTCTTCAGCAACGAAGGATGAACAGAACAATTAACAACAATCATCAAAGCTATTTGTTATTGGCTAAGAAACAGAGCAGTGGATCAGTAAGAAAGGTGAGCTACACAAGACATAGTCAATAACTATAGTAATTTACTGTTTGATAAGCCAAAAGACTCTAGCTTCTGGGATAAGAACTCACTATTTGATAAAATCTTCTGGGAAAACTGGAAAATAGTATGGCAGAAGCTGGGCATATACCAATATTCTCACACTGTATACCAATATAAGGTCAAAATGGGTAGGTAAATAATTTAGACATAAAGGGTGATACAAAAGCAAATTAGGAGAGTAAGGAATAATTTACCTGTCAGATCTATGGAGAATGGACACTTTTATGACCATACAGGAGATAGAGAACATTATGAAATGCTAAATAGATAACTTCAATTACATTAAATTAAAAAGTTTTTGCATAAACAAAACCAGTGCAGCCAGGATTAGAAGGAAAGCAGAAAGTTGGGAAACAAGTTTTAGAGCCAGAGTTTCTGATAAAGGCCTCATTTCTTAAATATATAGAGGACTGAGTCAAATTTATAAGAATAACCAGTTGACAATGGTCAAATGATATGAACAGGCTGTTTTCAGATGAAGAAATTAAAGTTATCTGTAGTCATATGAAAAAATGCTCTAAATCACTATTGATTAGAGAAATGAAAATTAAAACAACTCTGAAGTACCATCTTAGACTGACTTATCAGATTGGCTAATATGACAGAAAAGGAAAGTGAAAAAGGTTGGAGAAGATGTGGGAAAATTGGAACACTAATGCGTTGTTAGTAGAGTTGTGAACTGATCCAACCATTCTGAAGAGCAATTTGAAACTATGCCTAAAGGGCTATAAAACCCTTTAGATCTAGCAATACCTCTACTAGGTCTGTATCCCAAAGAGATTATAAAAAATGGAAAAGGACATGCATGTACAAAAATATTTATAGCAGCTCTTTCTTTGGTGTCAAAAATTTGGAAATTGAGGGGTTGCCCATCAATTGGGGAATGACTGAACCAGTTGTGGTATATGAATGTAATGGAATACTATTGTGTGATAAGAAATGATGAGCAGGCAGATTTCAGAAAAACCTGGAAAGACTACATGAACTGATGCTGATTGAAGGGAGCAGAACCAGGAGAACATTCTTCATAGTAACATCAATGCTGTGTGATGATCAGCTATGAAGGTTGAAACTTATTACTACATGTAACTGGAAAAAATAAAATACTGTTAAGTGGGGAAAAAGTTGATAAGATTCTCCAAATCATTGTGTTTGTCCTTTGTTTTCAAAAGGGACTATGACATCAGGAAAATGATGATGATATAACTTGCAGTTGACTTTGATCTGAGTGAGGGAGGGCTATGCAAGTTCACCAGCCTCACTTTCTTCTTCAGAATCATCTGGATCCAGTGGCCTGATATTCATCAGTATGACTGGAGATGGCCCAGGATGCAATGAAAACCTCAGTCCTTTCAGTCTAACGGCTTTTTAGGTTTTCACTTTGAGTAAGGTAACACCATTTCAGTAAATAGCCCTCTTTAAGAAGTCAATCAAAGCATGATCACTTTAATTAGAAAAAAAGAAAAAAATTAATGTGAAAGTATGGCTCAGAAGAGATAAATCAGAGAGGCCAAATAGTTATAGATAATACAGAAGCCACATGTCTTCATGTCATGAACACTTTCTTTAAAGTGTGAAAAAGAGAGAAAAAGAATTGGTAGGTATGGAACACAGTGAGCACCAAGTCTCAGCACAAAGAATGAAACTGATTATATTTTGACAGACAGGAAAAAACTTATAGATATAAAGATTTTCCCCAAGTTAGCAGTCTATACATAGTCAGACCACTGATTTGTCAGAACTAAGATCAGAATTTATAATAAGAAAAAATAAAAAATAGTAATGAGAAAAAGATATGGTGTACAATTACAAAGATTTAATCCTAAGTTATTTAAATAAGGTATTGAAAATTAAAAAAAGGGAAATGGATAACAAATGATATACATAGCAACTATAATAATTTCATCTTGAAATTAAACAAATGTAAATTAATAGTTATGAGTAGAACAAAGAAACCTTCAAATCATCAGCTTTTTTATTTACTTGTTAGATAGAGAAAGATGGCTCCTAAAAGCAATACTGAGTCTATAAACTCCAATATAAAATCTCACTAAGGTACATGATACTTTAGCAGGTAAAACTAGTCTAAAGAAAGTTGAGCAAGATGTCCCACTAGCCAAAGCCATTCCAAGGGCATTCAAAGATGAAAAAAGAAAGAGGATGACAATAAAATGGAGGGGTGTGTGTGTGTGTGTGTGTGTGTGTGTGTGTGTGTGTGTGTGTTTCTGTGTTTTCATCCTTCATTGCTGAAGAAGACCATGTGATCAGAGAAATGATGACATGACTTGCACTTGACTTTGTTTTGAGTGAGGGAGGGCTGTGCAGGTCACCAGCCTCACTTCTCCTCCAGAGCCATCTGAATCCAGTGACCAGATATTCATCAGGCTTACTGAAGATGACCCAGGAGGAGGCAATTGGGGTTAAATGACTTGCCCAAGGTCACACAGCTAGTAGTGTCAAGTGTCTGAGGTGAGATTTGAACTCAGGTCCTCCTGACTCCGGCACTGGTGCTCTATCCACTGCACCACCTAGCTGTCCCATGATAATAAAATAGAAATTTGCAGAATTTATTATAATCAATTGTTTTCTCCATAAAGAAAGGTAGAGCCACCATGCTTAGACCTCAATATCAGAGTCCCTGGGATGTTTACAGAGGAGGTAGAAACGGCACTAAGTAAAGCAAAGATGGAAAAAGCAACTAGATTAGATCAAGCGTATGTGAAAGAGATCCATGTTAGAAGTAATAACTATCACTGATGAACCAATTTTCAAGGTAGCTATTTCCATATCAAAGGTGTGGGAAAAGTCTCAAGACATGATTGATTCAAAAAAAAAAAATGGTAACCAAGAAAACATCAACAATTACTGGCCTATATTCCTACTCTCTCATGTATACAAAATCTTTATGAAGGTCAACTGTATGCTAGTTGAAAACATCCTCATGCAGATAGTAGGGAGTAATCAGGTTTTTGGAAAACAATATTCCACAATGGACTACATTTTTACCATCTCACAACAGACTAAACAATGTAGTGAATGTAAAATCTCATTTTGTTGATTATTTGTTTATTATGGAAAACATTCATCAGAACAATTACAGGCTCTTACAGGATATCTTACAAAGTGTATCCTAAGCATATATCAAGATCATTCAAGATTTCTTGAAAGATACAGCATCAGAAAAAACCCTGTTCAACAACCTTCTGACAATAAACATCAGATGAAGTGTAAAGTAGAGAGATATATGGTCACCCAAAGTGTTTGTCATTGTCATCAAGAAGATCCAATGTAGACACTAGGTCAAGGAGGGATTTCCTATGGATGGTGAGGTCCTTCATATGTTTCCATTTATATATGATACTGTGTTGGTTGCATGAAGACACAAGACATTACAGAGCCTCTGAAAGAGATCTCAAAAGAATTTGGCTAATCCATCCACATAGGAAAGACCAAATGGATAAAGAATGTTTATTGCTCAACTTTCAACACACATCTGGAATGGATACCCTTTGGAGCTTGTCTGTGTATCCTAAGACAGATAATACAGATAAACACTGAGCTGACTCTAGAGTTGAAATGGAGGGGAGAGGGCTGGGTTATTTTCAGAAAATTGCAAAGGACTTTTACTGAAACTGAGCTTCCCATAACATAAAAGGCCCATCTTTTCAATACAAACATGTTTACCAGTGGTTGGAGGCAAGACCTGAAACCCCACTACTTCTGAAGTACTAAATATGAGCACAAGGCAGAGGGTAATGGAAAGGTACATAATGGGTGTGAGCAGGTTGTGACATCTAACCAAACAGGAACTCTGAAGACCAGGAGTAAACGAAGTCATCAAGGGCATCTGTAACTATGCCAAGTGGAATTCCTGAGCTCTTACTTGAGGAGGAGATCTTGAAGTGCTAGGCAACAAATTAAGGAAATTTCATCCTTTTGTGTTGTTCTCTGACTTGGTGAATTCACTGTACAATTTTCTGGAGTCAAAGGTGAAATTCTACTCTTTTCATCCTCTGTTACCTGTCCTTTAATGGTCCAGGTGGATAAGAACTTTCTTTTATGCCACCCTTATTGGACACTGACTCTGGCATACTATATTCTCTTGGAAGGGCAACTAGGTGATGCAGTGGATAGATTGCTTGGTCTAGCAGATGTGACTGAAACCATTGAAGAACAGTAAGAAAAATTCTCTTAGGAGCTCTAGTCAAACTATCCTCCTCTTTTCCTTCCTCTCTCCCCCTTTCACTTTTCCTCTCTTTCTCTTTTATCTATGTACCTCCCCCCCCTTTCCCCAAGGAGAAAGAACAATGGATTTAGAGTCCAAAGTCCCTGGTTCAAATTTCACCTCTGCATCTTACTACCTATGTGATGCTAGATCACTTTCTTCTCTAAGATTCGATACTGTTGTTTAGTCATTTTCCAATGGTGGCTGACTCTTTATGGCCCTATTTGGGGTATTCTTGGCAAAGATACTGGAGTGGTTTGCCATTTCCTTCTCCATCTCATTTTACAGGTGAGGAAACTGAGGAAACAGGGTTGAGTGACTTGCCTAGGGTCACACAGCTAGGAAGTGTTTGAGGCTGGATTTCAACTCAGGACGATGAGTCTTCTTGACTCCAGGCTGGCAGCCTATCCACTGTGGCACCTAGCTGCCCACTCAATTGTAAAATGAGGAGATTGGTATAGGGTAGCCTGGAATGCCCCTTCTATCTTTAAACCTATGATCTTATGATCTGCCCTTTCTCTCTTTGACATGGCAAAAGTCACTGGAGGTTGTGAGTCAGCTTTTTGAAGTAAAAAGACTCTAAATCTAATGATTTAGTCAGAAAACTTAAATTCAAATCCTTTTTCTGCTCCTTGTCCCTTGAATGAGCTTGGGCAACATGTGTTGGACTCTCTGCTACACAGTTTATTCATTTGTAAAATTGGGGTGGGGCTGGGCTCCATTAGTGCCCCCCACCTGTGGAATCAGAGATTTGTTAAGAGCTTGGTGGCTTTTCAAACAAACAAACAAACATGTACACTGTGTGCAGTGTCTTACAGCACTATTTTTCAGATGTATGCAGATGCTCTTACCGTGAATAAAACTCAAACCAGAAGTGTTATTGAATTCTTTGTTTTTGTTATGCATTTTTGTAATCATAATCTGTACTAATAGTACAGCTACTATAGTGTGGAGTTGACGAAAGCTTTTTTGTTACATTATTAAGGTGTCCTAGTTTTGGAAATTTAAAACCAATGGTTTGAGACTGTAGGCCTAAATAATTCTCTAGGGGCCTTCTATCTCTAAATACTGTGAGACTGAGAGTAGGATAGAAATGACTGTCAAAGGGCTATGCTGTAGACTGTTGGAAATCATGAAAAGTTTCCATTCATTTAAAAAATGTTATACATATGCCCTCCTATATCGGGCTAGAACTAACCCTTTAAGGTCCATAAAAACAACTCCCTTGTTTTTAAGTGATATATAGTGATCCACATTGTGACTTTCCCCATTGTGATTTCAATGTAGCAGCGTAAGAAATTAAATAGGAATTTTTTTGGAAGCCCCAGATGACACATGAAAGCCAACAAATGATGCAGAAAAAGTTTAGAAACTCAGAAATATATAAAATATATGTATAGCATTGTATCATATCAACATATTTTATCTCTTAATACCATTTTAAAAAACTTTATTAAATATTTTTATTTTTACATTAAAATTATTTGTTTTATCTACAATTTTTTTAAAAATTGAAATAAGTAAAAAATTAAAATCTGCCTAAAGAATGCAAAAAAACCAGTCAATGATGCACAAAACCTAGTATTTTTATTTAATATTGACTACATATAGCCTATAACCAAATATTTAACACAAATTTTGCAATATGATACTATAAATACTCCATAAAAGAAAAAGAAAAAATTCAGACTTCTTCTCTGGTATGAAGTAAGTATCAAAAAATTTTCCCAGGATTTTCCAGATTACACTGCCCCTCCTAATCCCTTGCAATGTGGAAGGGATAACTGTATAGCTAAGTGGATAGTGGATAAAGTGTTGGGCCTGAAAAGAGGAAGACTCCTCTTCCTGAGTTCAAATCCAGTTTCACACTAGCTATGTGACCCTGGGTAAGTCACTTAACCTTGTTTGCCTCAGTTACTCGCCTATAAAAAGAGGTGGAGAAGGAAATGGCAAACTGCTCCAGGATCTTCACCAAAAAAACTCCAACTGGGGTCTTGAAGGGTCAGATACGACTGAAATGACTTAACAAACTGCAACAACAGTGATGTACAGAAATTCTCTGTCTTCATCCTCATGGGAGAAGAGACAATGTGGTAGAACATATGGAAAGTAGGACCTAAAGTCAGGAAATTCCAGTTTTTTCCACCCCAGCCCTCTCTCCTACCCCAGATACTTACTAACTGCATGGCCAAGGGCAGCTTATTTAACCTCTGGGAGCCTCTTTTCCTATCTGTAAAATTGGGCTAATATTGCTTAATGCAGGGTTGTTGTAGTAAGGAAAACACTGCACAGCTGTGAATTATATTAGGAATGATTTGTTCCAAGCAGCAGTTCATCTCATAGATTTCACAAAAAGCCTCTGATCTCCTGCTTAATTTTAAGGCAAATAAGTTGGAACCTGTCATACACATTTAGCATGTTCAGAGTAATTTAATAGTCACTTAAAAAATTCTCACTAAGGATTCAGATACCAGTAAATTCTTTCATGTCACTCCCCAAGCACTGGCTTAGAATATTGTCTATGCATGTGAGTCGGCATTGTGCTTGTCCAGCAAACTGAACGGAAACCCTTTAGAACTTTTGGTAAAAGTTGTTTACTGATTTCCTGGCCTTTGGTCTCTTGGGGGTTGCTTTGGCAAGTAATAGGCTGCCCAGATGAGCACACAACTGTCCTCAAACTAGGGTCAGGTCAAGACAGGATTTGTATTGAAAAAAAAAATCACACTCCTAATAGAAATGCAAGCTTGATTTTTAAGAATGAGACAGTGGAATTCATAGTCCTGGTGTCAATGTCTATGGGCTTGTGCATCCATCCGTACCTTGGAAGTTTGAGGAGATCCAGATAGGGTCTACTGATTTTAAAGTATCATTTCATTCCCAAAGTCAGTTGGTCACTCTAGCAACACTGGGCCACATTGACGTTCCTATTTCTTAATATAACTTAATAAGCTTTATAAACCTTAATAATTTTTTCAGCTTTGAACTTCAGCTTGGCAGTTGTTGCTAGAAACTGAGCAAAAATGCTGAATTGCTTACTTTTTTACTCCTGAAACTTACTAGCTGTATGATCCTGGGCAAGTCACTTAACCCTGTTTGCCTCAGTTTCCTCATCTGTACAATAAGCTGGAGAAGGAAAAGATAAACCACTCCAATATCTTTGCCAAGAAAACATGAAATGGGGTCATGAAGAGTCAGACTGAACGCCCGCATCTCTTCCTTCCTCCTCCTCCTACTGTATTGCCAATCAAACCCACAATGTAGAGTAGGGCTGATTTTCAAAGGGCACCTGAAGAATAATTGTGTACTTTACAGAGAGAACATAATTTTGCCAGTCTTGAAGATGGAAACACAGCAGCAGAATTAAAGACTGTGATTATTTTTTGAAAAAAGACTAGATGTCTAATTAGCAACATGGTGGGGAATTTTCTAAATCTGTCCTGAATATTAAGGTGTGCCCTTTTAGAGCTAGAAGTCCTAAGCTGGGTACACTGAAATGTACTTATATTGTCTCATTTCTAGGAAAACTTTGCAAGTCTTAGTTGGGGGAATCTTAGTCCAAGTGACTTTGGGAATGAGTTGAAACACCTATCCCGGATTTCATTGAGTTTAGCGAAAAGCCCCGACATCCTTTGGCTTTTTCCACAAATGTTCATGGCAACCTCACTTTGTCAACCAGTGGACCAAACAAGTCAATTTAAGTATCTACAAGTTTGCAGATCCAGTCTACAAAGTATCATGGAGGCTTTCTTTGACAGAGAATATTGTCTTATTTTTGAAAATCGGTGATGTGCCCTTGGACTTGGTACAGAAGACTAAGCTAAGTAGAAAATACAAGGAAAGAAAATAACATTTCACTTTAGAGGGGAAAAGGTGCTTAATTTTAATTTCAGCTTTCATTATTAGGCTGATTAGTGAGTGACAGTACAGGATAATGAAATGAGGACTAAGAGCAGCTCTAGCTTTGTTTGGGGGTGAAGGTGGGAACTAATCTGTCCTTGCTGTTCATTGCAACCTGATCTCACCTGAATTGAAATCAGTGTGTTTCAATCTTTTCTGGCACCAGAATAAAATGACCCTAATGCCAACAAGCAAATATTTTGCTTATCTCTAGGACAGCACAACTTACCTGCCTAAGGAGAATTTCTGGAGAGTTTCTTATGGTGTTGGGAAGGGGGCATGAGCTCACTGCTTGCACTGGTGGTTTCAGGGTGGGATCAAGGATTTGGGGAGAAGAAGTTGGTAGGAAAATGGGAAGATACTTTATTAATGTCAGAGTCTGTGTACTCTGAAAGGGTTGGGGCTGTGGTATGAGTTGTTGTAAGATATATGAGGGAAAAAGTACTGTTTTATAATAATTATAATAATAAATGCTATTATCCCATCTGGTATAGATAAAAGTAGTACAATAGCTAGCTGGTTCCATTTGCCAGTCTGAACAAGCCAGATAAATCAACTAGCTAGGAGAACTGGGCACAAGTCTTGACTCAGCCACTTAGTAGTCGACTGCTTTTGGACAAGTTATTTCAACTTCTTTAGTCTCAGTTTGCTCCTCTGTAAAATGAGAATGTTTATAATACCTTCTTCCTGGGGATGATGGGAGGAATGTACTTTGTAGGCTGTGAAGTCCTATAGAAATGTGGACTATTGTTCCTATGACAACGTGCCAGTTTTTGTCTCCAAGGAAAATCACAGATCCTGGTGAAGCAGAGCAGAATAAGCATTTCCCTTCATGAGAAGCATTTTCAACAGAACCTAGCTCCCTTCCCACCAGGGAGCAGGATGTGACCCCTAATTAGCAGGGCGGGAAGCATTGCGTTTGGACTTTTTCCAAGAATGAGGATCATCCATTACATGACCAATGCAGCACTGATAAAAGAGCCCTGGAACTGAAATCAGAGGAGAACTAGGTTTGAACCCTGACTCCCCATACCTTTTAGCTGTATCACTTTAGCCAAGTCATTTAACTTCTTTAGATCTGTTTCCTCATCTTAAAAATAATGGCTCTAATAAAAATCATACTATTTATTTCACTGGTTGTTGCAAGGAAAGCATTTTGTAAATTGTGAAATTCTGCAGAGGCATGTAGAATTAAAGTTCCTTGAAGGCAGGAGGTATTTCATTTTTGTCACTGTATCTCCAATGGCTAGCACAGTATCCAGTCCTTAGTAGGTGTTTGAAAAGTCTTTGTTGAATTTCATTGAATGTGAGCTATTGTATTTTCTTTAAACCTAGTATTTGCTTTATTTGCCAGTGACCATCAGTTAGCTGGGAAATCATTTAAAAAAGAACTGTCCACTAAGTTAATGATCTTTATATTCATTGGCTGGGCAGAGAGAGGAATCTTCAGTTCATAGTCATATATTGTATGAAAAGGAGCAGTTTCTTATCCCCATCACAGTTGGTATAGTGATAGAAAGGCCAGAACATAACCAGAAGGTATTAAGGAGGGGTTAAACCAACTGTAAAAGATGTGTCTATCCCTTTATCCTTCTGTGTGGTAGAAATGTCCCTCTGACTGGGTCAAGAGCAGGGAATAGCAGGATTAGATGAATAAATGAATTGATCATGACTCTAGTGGCTTTAAATAGCTAAGTCTTGGGTGAATTTCAGTAATTCAAGAGATCTGCCTGTAGAGGGACTTTCTTATAATGGGAGGAGAGAGAATTTCTCTCTCCTCCTCCTCTTCCACTCTGTGGCTTTGAAAGGAAGTTAGTGAACCCTGAATCCACTGGGAAAAAAAGACATGGATTCATTCTGTCAAGAGACAGATAAAGATGGTTAAAGAGATATAGTCAACTGAAGCTTCAAGAAATGCATCACCTGGCAATTGGAGGTTGGACTATGTAGAGGACTAGACCTTAGGAAATGATTATGATGATTCTATAATGAAACAAAGGAGTTCTAGCCCCTGACATACCAGGAGCTGTGGGTTGCTTTTGCTATACACATACGTATGTGCCTCATTACCACTGTACTCTAAGTTTGAACTCACTCTTCCCACTGTATGTATCTGCGGAGGAATGTGTCTCAAGTTTATGAGTGAAGTGATTTTTACCCACTGTGCTTACTATATCATCTTAGTAAATGCCTTTGCTAGGAATTAATTGTGTCTTCTGGCTGATTATTAATAGGAAGTATACCAGTGGGGACTCAAGAGTTAAATATTAAGGTAAAGACTCACAGTAAAAGACTCACCTTTACAATCTTAGATGGAAGTTACTCCATCTCAGGACCCAACTCCCTAGTGTAAGTGCAAATTAGGAGAATATCCTGGACTGTTACACATAGATGGCTAATTACTAAACCAGGGACATAAATCAGCAATCCTACGATCCTCCTAAGCTGGAGGATGCCGCTGTAATGAGTAGAAATTGAGTCTTCAGAAGAAAGCAACAAGTTGATTGAATGAGAATTTCTTGACAGAATAATAAAGAACAAACTTTCACTTCTTTCTCTCATAATCTTTGCCCTTCAATTCAGGATCTCACTTTAAATTTAACATCTATCTGAGAGATTATTTTAAGTCACCAACAGGCATTTGAGATGCTAAATTGCTGTCCACAAGATTTGTGTTTTTTTTTTTAAGAAGTAGCAGCTCATCCAATACTATTGATCCTGGAGCTGTAATGTGTTGAGTGAGGTATGGGATAAAGAGCCTCGAGTACAATATTGTGCAAAGTCAGAAGCTGGCATTTTAAATTATTGTGTAGTCATTTCAGTCATTTTTGACTCTGTGACCCCATTTGGGGTTTTCTTGGCAGAGATACTGGAGTGGTTTGCCACTTCCTTCTTCAGTTCATTTTATAGATGAAGAAACTGAGGCAAACAGAGTTAAGTGACTTTCCCAGGGTCACATACTTAGTGTCTGGGGCCAGATTTGAACTCAGGAAGATGAGTTTTCCTGATTCCCGGATCAGAACTCTATCCACTATACCACCTAGCTGTTCTGCTGGCATTTCATTTAGTGACCCCTTTTTCCTTTTGTTGAATGCATAATATGGTGGCAAGAGTTCTGACTTTGACATCAGGGGACCCAGGTTCAAATTCTACTTGTTACTTGCTACTTGTGTTACCTTGGCTAAGTACCTCCCTGTTCTCAGATGTAAAACTAGGGAGTTTGACAAAATGATGCTTCTAGCTCCAAATCTGTGATAATAAGATGCAGGATCTTAAGATCCTAGTTACTGGGGACTGAAGGAAATTACAGAAACTGACTCATTTATCCCATAACTTCTGGCAGGAAAAACCTCTGGGGTCAAGAAGGTCATTGTTTAACCTAAATTCTTCATACTTCAAGCATTTTATTGATGGGAGTTCTCCACTAGTCCAGATCACTCTTCTTTCTTCCTGAGTTCCTGTGGTTTTAAAAAAATCCACTGCCCAGTGCCCAGTCTTCTGGTGCCTAGACTTTCTGATGTCCTCAGATAGCAGACACACAATCTGTTACTTGTCCTGGTCCCATTTCATAGCCATGGCCAGAACTTGCCCACCATTGGGGTAGACTTTGAGAACCTGAGGCCAGTTTCAGGTATCAGAATCAGACTGAGGCTTTTTCTTATTTCCTCTAGCTCTCTCTCAGTGGAGCAGGACTACAGCTGGTCCTTTCACCTTTCTTTTTCCTTTTGCTTAGATACTCTGAATTCTTTCAAGCTTCCCATCCCCCTCCATTTACCATTTGGCTCTCAGTGCTCTCCATGTCACTCTCCTACGGCAGAACCCCAAACAACAACAAATGCCAAGAACAAATGATCCCAACAACAACGAGCAGGTGGGGAGGAGATTGGCAGCTAGCTTTGGCTCCAGGGTTTGTTGATGTCTTGAGTGGCTGGGGCTCTTATTTTGAAATGAGAGAGGGAATTGGGCAAGATATTCACTATCTGAGGAATGTGTGGGAAATGCTCATTTTCTTCTGTTTAACTAGGATATCAACTTTTCCAACTCATACTCTCTATTCAATAGTGCAAAAAGTGTTCCTATCTAAAAATGACAATAGGTGGAAATACTGTGATAGCAAAATAAAGACACAAAGGTTGTTGAGGAAATTCAACAGTGATTAACTTGGCTTTAGTCAGGAACTGACAGCTTTAGGAGGTATTTTTCAAAAGAAAGTACACTTACTTCTGATGAAAAGGAGTTTATTGACTTCCTTTTAAATAACCAGAGAGAGTGGGTGGGACCCTGAGGTAAGAGATTTGCCCTGGCTGTATACTACCTTATCAGCTTCATGACCTTGAGAATGTCATTTAACTTTTCCAAACTCCAGTTTTCTCATTTGCAAAATGGGAATAATGATGTTTGCAGGCTCTGCCTTGTAGAGTTGTAAATGAGATGATTATGTATGCAAAGTGTACTGTAATCAAAAAGCATGAAGTAACTGTGAGTAGCTATTAATTTTAATTAAGGCAAAATTCTTTAAGATGAAATTTGTTTTCCAATCCAGCCTGGAATGTCTTTATGATACGAAAGCCAGCAATGCATATTGACCTTTTATATTACTTGAGAGAGGAATTATTGAACAAAATCAAGAAGCTTTCTACAATGCAAACACATTCACATCAGCCACTGAGAGCATATATATATTTACAGTATTTCTTGTATATGGAGATTACAGGAACTCACAAACTTACAATGTACAAAATATGTTCATATGCTATGAAATTCCAAATACTTCTTTGCTAAAATGTATTATGTTTAGAGTTGAGAATGTGAAATTACCAAAAAATGTAATGGCTCATTAGTATACAATTTATAAATGAATCTTTCTTTTGAATGATGATAGTCATCATTAAAATATTTAGGCTGTATCCATTCTGGCTCTCCCTTCAATGTACATTTCTGCAACCAATGGCCCATGGCTAGTTCTCATCAGATGCTATTCTGGAAGGTTCTTCACTCTCTCCTCTTGGGATGGTGGGTCTTTTCTGGCTTGGGATAGCAGGAAGCACCCGGCTTGTCCTTAAAGTTTCTCCAGAGAGAACTAGCAAGAAAAAAAAAATATGATTTTGAAAAATCCCTTGACTGGGGGATGTGGTAAGAACTGGTAAAGAGAGAATTCAATTTAACTCAAGTATTTATCAAGGGACTTCTACATGGAAGGTGTTGTGTGAGGTAGCAACTAGGGATACAAAAAGAAATTATTCTTGTCCTCTAGCACATCTTTAAGAGCTTAATTCTGTTCTTTTGGAGTACAACACAGAGGTTTAGAGATGTTATTGCACCATGTAGAATGTGGCTAGTTAGTATCTGGATTGTAGAAGAACAAAAGAGAGGAAGCACATTTTTTGACACTGGCAAATGAGTCTTCAGAATTTAGTTCATAAGAAGTATAAATGTCAGAAACAACTACAGGACCCAGCCAAGGGTTACTCAAACATGATTAAGCTGATTGCAGATTCCCAGCAGTATTCTCTCTTGGGTGTGGTAAGAATTATATGAGTGCTGACCAAGTAAATGCACGACTCCAGAAATGTGTCCACAATTTGCTTTATGGTTTAAAGCATGAAGCAAACCCTGAAATGATTCTAATTTCATTTAACTCATTTTTGGGGGTATAGATGGGGTAGAGAGAAATAACAAAAGACAAAATAATAGTCATTTAGATAGTATGTGTTACATACGTACGTCATTTCCTTTGACCCTTAAATAAAAATATCCCAACAATACCCCAAAACAAACTCTGCGAGGTGAGTACTACAGGTTTTATTATTTCCATTTTACAAATGAGGAAATTGAGGTTCAAAGAGATTAAGTGGCTTGTCCACGGTTACATAACTCATATCTGAGGTGGAATTTGAACACAGGTCTTTGTAATTTCAATTCCAGCACTCTATCCACATGTCCAGTTTGCCTCTGAAAACAAAGACCCATAACTCTCCTCTTGGCTATGTTTAGAGCTAAATCTGAAACAAGAGCTCCACCTTTTTTTTTTCTGAAAGAGCCTCAGTTTGATTTTTAAAATGATTTTAAGATTGATGAGGCTTTTAAGTTCTGCTTAAATTCTGATAGCATTTTGCAAATCCCAGGCTTTAAGGTCTGGGTAATCCTCTCTCTCTCCCTCCCTCTCTGTCTCTCTGTCTCTCTCTGTCTCTCTGTCTCTGTCTCTCCTTGCTTTTCTCCCTCTCCCCTTGTAAAAGAGCAAGTGGTTCTGTTTCCAGAGATTTATAGACAAACTGGAGTCCACTATCCTGACTCAGAAGAGTCCACCCTTTTGATTCTCAGTGACCAATCATCTTCCACACAACCCCAAGTCACTGGGAAAAATGAGGAGTTGCTATGTCATCCCAACAAAATGCATGGCCCTGAGAAATGCAACTGAATCCAGTTCTAATTCATTTGATCAGGGAAGGCACCATTGCATGGTGATTAGCTTTGAAGCCAGAAAGACCTGAGTTCAAAACAGTGTCTGACAGTGGGACAAGTCACTTAAGCTCTCAGTGCTCCCAGCAACTGTCTTGGAAAAAGGTACTGACCTGCATTGGAAGGGAATGTTTCTTTATCCAGGGCTTTCATCTACCAAAGGATCCACAAGTCCAGTCCCTGTTCCTTCCCCTTGAACAACTGCCTTTTCCCTGTTAATATGTAAACTTTTACTGAGAGACACCATGATGCAGTAGATAGAGCGGGGCTTTGGGATTCATTTCCTATCTCTGACACTTTGGCTGTGTCACCATGGGCATCTCCTGCTCCAGGCCCTTTAAGATTGCAGAGGACCTTGATACCAGTTTACTAAATAGTACATTGTAGAACACAGTGTATAATAGTACATTGTACAATACAATGTCCAATAGTACATTAAGTCTTTCTAGAAGGGACCCTGTCATTCACATTTTGGGGAGATACTAGACATGAGTCACAGTAAACTTTGTTCTAGAAATTTTCCCAGAATGAATATGGCAGTAGGGTTAGAGTCAGAAGAACAAAAACACCTGATCTTTCTCTTTGGGGTCAGTCTTACCACCTTCCTCATCAAACTGAGTCCATGGGTCATATTTATTATATGTTAATCTGATAGAATCATATACTTGTTGGAGAAAGTCTTGATTCAAAATGCTTATTCTGAAAAGAAAAAACCCCACAGTGCCATTGTATTTAGATTCCTTCCACATAATCACATAATCTTCCCCATGTGCACATATTGTGCTAGGAGCTCATAGTCATTTATGGAAATATCAAGTTCATTCTCTTGTTTTCTTCAAGTTGTAGCAACCCAGAGGCAGCATAATGTAGTAGAAATAGGGCTGGACAGAGTTCCAGGACAGACCATAGTCATGTGACCTTGGGCAAGTCATTTAACATCTCTGACCTCAGTTTCTCCATCTGTAAAATGTAGATTGCAGTACTCACTCTAGAAACTTTGTGGGTTTGTTGTGAAGAAAGCACTTTATAAATCTTAAAGCATCATATAAGTGTAAGGAGTTATTAATAAGAGGCTCTTAGTATATTTTTAATTTAAATTGATGAAGGCTAAGAAAGCGAGAAGTCTATCAGTCATTGAGAGCCGCAGGATAGGACTGCTACTTCTGGATTCTATTAGCAAGCCTGCACTGCTTTTCCAAAATATATAGTATAGTAGAATAACTGATTGGGGATCCCTGGTCAAATGAATCCCTTACATTGCTGTGGCCTACATATTCCCTAAATGTGTATGCTCACTCTTCCCCTTGTTACTGTGTGCCCACTTGATAGGGCAGTTAGGTGAAGATTTGGATGGAGCACCTGAGCCTGGAGTTAGGAAGACCTGAGTTTAAATCTGGCCTCACACACTTACCAGGTGTGTGACCCTTGGGCAAGTCACTTACCCCTATTTCCCTTAGTTTCTTCATCTGTGAAATGAACTGGAGAAGGAAATGAGAAACCCTTACAGTATCTCTGCCAAGAAAACCCCAAATGAAGTCACAAAGAGCTGGGTATGACTGAAATGACTGAACACCATCAACAATGAAGTCCACTTGATGAAGTTACAGACTATAAGGGGAAGGTTATAGAGTCTTTGAGATGTTTGGAAGGCAGTGTGGCACAGTGCGTAGAGCGCTTCTACTTGACATCAGGTAGAACTTCCTTGGATGCACACATTAGTTGTGTGATCCTGGGTAAGTCACTTAAAGTTCTCAAGTTTCCTGTCTCTAAAATGAAGGCGTGGGACTTTGAGTTTTCAGGTTCCTTCCAGGTTTAGGCTGGATATTATAGTATAATTATTGAAAGTATAAAGTAATGATTCATACCTTTCAGATTTTAATGGGGGCCATTTGCTAAATGGATTTTCCCTTTCAGACTTTGGTCAAGATGAAATAAGTATAAAGAATTTCTTCTTTCTTCCTCTTTTAGAAGATTTGAAGAATTCCTCACCCAAGTAGATGAAATTTTAGGGCAACTAACCATTGGTTGTCCGAAGAATCACTCTCCCTGTTGACTTCTAAAAAGTAAGAGAAATCTCTGAAAAGACGGCTGTCCCTGGCAGTTGAGAAGAAGAGGAACTCAGCTCTTGAGAAGGAATCAATGTTTACCTTTTCTTTGATGCCTCTTCCAGAATACAGCAGGGAAAAAGATTTCTTTCTCTTTTCTCACCCCATTTGCAATGGTGTATTACAGCAGGCAAATCACCCAGTGGAATTTGTGCCCATCACAAAGGAGGACTGGAGGGTCCAGCCATAGATTCCAGCTGAGTGGAGCAGGTCTAGTGAACCCAACAAAACAACATGCCAACAGAAATTCTGTGTGTGTGTGTGTGTGTGTGTGTGTGTGTGTGTGTGTGTGTGTAGAGGGTGGTGAGGGAAGCAGCATGAAGGTACCACAAGAAGTGAAAAGACATTAATGTCCTGCTTTCCCAGGGGTGTGCATTGCTTTGGCTTACATATTCCCTAAATGTGTATGCTCACTCTTCCCCTTGTTACTGTGTGCATTGTGTAAGAGTGTGTCAAAGATTTGTAGGAAAATGTTTTGTGACCACTGCTTATTATCAGAGGAGAATCATGAGCTATGTAGTTTTAGGAGTGCAGACCCACAGAGTACTTTGAACCTGTAGAAATGGTCTCCCTGGGGACCCAATCTGTGCATGTGATCTGAGCGGGAGTGGTATGCAAGAGAGGGTGCTACAAAAGGTGGAAATATTTGCATAGATAGTCAGAGATTGGGGTGGCCCAAGACTATAGGGGTTTACCACTCTGATGGATCAGAAATTCTATGGCAGCCATATTCCAGGGAGGATGATGAGATTTTGCTTTTTAAGGGGACAAAATGGAATTTTCCAATGATCTGGAAAATTTCCGAGGGAATTAGGAGGGGCCATAACACAAATGAATGAGGTGTGTGAAATTCTCAAAAGAGAAAGATGAAATGTCTGAGAATGTTTTTCCAGAGATTTATTAAGGCTCTTTCTCCACATCTATCTGGTCTTTTGTTATCCCTTGTGTGGTAGGACTAATATTTACCAGAATTTCCCTGACACAGCATCTTTTCCCCAACTCACAATGGGGGGAGACCTAGGGGAGTTCTCCTCCTTCCCTAATCCTCAGGGACTAGCTTCCCTTAAAAGGAGATGGAGCTGTCCCATGTACCTGACTGACCCTGACTTAAAGGCACAACAAGTCTTAGACCTAAGCAGCCAGGATCTCTCAGACTTTATGGATTTCTGAAGGCCATGTGAGTCACTCTGCCCTTCAACATATTCTGCTCTGAGGACCAGATGCATCTGCATATGGAGATGAGGAGCCACAGCCAGAAAAGCTGCTGGATCCGTCTTATATACCCTTGTTGTGTTAGGGCAAAGTATACCTCCTTGTATTAAATGTTCAATGACATGTGAATACCTCATTTTGTCCCAGCTTTGAATTTGAACAAAGAGAAGGCTTTAGAGCCACCTCCAGTGCCTTGTTTTCTGGAAGACTTTCTTGACTTTTATGTTACCCCTCTCTGACTTCACTTTTCTTCCTCTCTACTCTCAAGTCAGTGGTTAGTCATTTCATTTCAATTCTACACTGTCCTCTACTCTTGAAATCTTAGCCCCTTTGTCCTTTCACTACTTATCTCTTGTCAAACCTGGCTCTGGATTATTCTCACCATCTGTTTGAACTGCTCCTACACATCAGTTGCTAAATACAGCTGGAGGAAGTCTCGTAATTGTCTTGACAGGGTACATTACAAATTCATGTTATCCCACCTCAATTAAGCACTCACGGCAGTGAGTCAACAAGCATTTATCCAGCATCTACCATGTGCTGGGCACTGAGCTAAGTCCTGGGAATAGTCCTGTCATATTTCCCTAATTGATTCCTTAGTTAATCTCTTTCAGAAACTCTTCCCTATCTCTTCCCTCCTCAATCCCTCCACGCTTTTCCCTCTCCTATCCCTCTCTGAGCCAAGGACCTTGCCTCTTACTCTACTGAAAAAATTGAGGTCATTCAAAGTGGCCTCTCTCCTCATCTTAAAACTCTTTGACAACTTCCCCCACTCTCTTGGTTCCCCCTAGTCCCTGACAGAAAACCCTTCCCTTTGACAAGCCTAAGCCCTATACATGTGCACTTGATCCTATCTCCTCCCATCTTCTCTAACAGATTGCACCCTCAATCATCTTCCCCACCTCCCTATGCTCTTGAATCTTCTCTTGGTAGAGAAAGCAAAAACAAAACAAAAATTAAGCAGGTTCTCTCTTGTCAGTTATCATCCTGTCTACCCTATGCAAAGGTCCTATTCCTTCTTTGATCTTCCCTTTTCTTGCAATATAACTGAGTAAATGAGTTTTATTGATAAAATTTCCTTTACACGAACTATTTTTTTTAAAGATTCTTGACACTCATAGTCATCCTCTGTTATCTGTCTTTGCTTCCATCTTTTGTACTTTTCAAAATCTAAGTTGGTTGGTGTGTTCCCTAAGCATCCATTTGGGTTTCTTTAGACAAATCCCCATTTTTCTTCCTCATTGTGTTCCTTGAATTGTTTTCCTTTCTGTCACTGGAATTTCATTCTTGGATATTTCCTTTTCCACCTGGACTGATTTACCCTGTAGCATTTTTATCCTCAGGATGTTACTTAGCTTTTTCCTTTGAACTCTTTGAAATAAATCTGTTTTTCCAGAATCCAGGGTGCATGTCAAACTTTGTTCAATTTCCCTTTCTCCTGTATCACAGACTCTTGGAGAGAGGGGTTTCTCCTAAGGTTTTCATTATTTTCATCCCAACAATCAGTTCTTTCTTGTTACTGAGAATTAGATCCAGAATAGAATTTCTCCTTGTTGGTTCCTCTACTTTTTGAAGGATGAAATTATCACAAAGGCAAGGCAAGATATTGGTTGTTCTGCTTTCTGGGGGCTCAGATGGGAAGGGGAAGAGAGGGGAGAAAGAAAGAAAGAGAATGAGAGAGAAAAAGAGAGAGAGAAAGAGAGAAAGAGGGAGAGAGAGAGAGAGAGATCCAGCAGGAGCATTGAGTCTTCAAGATTAGGAAGCCAAAGTTGTCTGACCACAAACCTGGCTCAACTCGGAAATGTGGCTTCTGTGGGGAGGCGTGATCTGCCAAAGATCTGCCAAAGTATGAATGACATTGAGCCCTTAACCCAATACGGGGTCCAAAATTGTGGCCAAATAAAACTGTCACTTCAACCTATGCTATCCAAAGGAAAAGCAGACTCCCCTAATTGGTGGAGAGCGAAAGCTCTGACCCTGTTTCCCTTGGATGTGATCTTCCTTACATTTTCTGATCTGAGAAGTTACTAAGAAGAACTTATAAGAAGTTCTGTTATTTTCTGTCAGCTTCCAACTGAAACTTTCCTGGTAGGGAGATGAGTGTCCTAGGAAAGGGTATGAGGGCAAGGTAGCATCTGTCATAGTAACAAGGGAAGAGTATGGATAGCAATCATACTCTTAGAAGAATATAAAGCATGTTGTGGTTGTGTTTTGTCCTTTGTTTTCAAAGAGGACCATGACATGAGGGAGATGATGACATGACTTGCAATTGACTTTGATTTGAATGAGGGAGGGCTGTGCAAGGTCACCAGTCTCACTTTGTCCTCCAGAACCATCTGGATCTAGTGACCACATATTCATCAGAGTGACTGAAGATGGCCCAGGAGGCAATGGGAGACCCTGGCCTTTTCAGGCTAAGGCCTTTTCAGGTACTCCCTTAGAGTGAGGTAATGCCCATTCAAATATGGCTTTGCTTTGACTGACATCAGTCCTGTCTCCATTCTAACTTCTCTTCTGTTTTTTTTTTAAACCAACAAAACACAAAACTCTTATTGCTACATAACTATGCATATCTCCTCCCCTTCATGAAAGTCACATCCTAGTGATCTATGAGATCACTGAAGCCCTTACATTTATATTGAAGTCCATGAGTTATTCCTCCTCTCTTCTAGGTATTTTGAAAAGTAATTAAGCAATGCTCTCCACATTATCTTGTGTGGACTTCCTTTGGACTCCTTTCCTCTTTGATCTTTTTTCCTGTAGTGCCATTTTTAACTTGCTCATGAGGAATTATGATGCCTAGTCCATGGATACACTGTCATTGGAGAAGAAAATAATTTCTTATATATATATCTTGACAAAATTTATCTATTTTTTCATATGTTGTTATGAATTTCATTCTTGAATATTCTTAGGATGTTTATTAGTTTATTCTCATCAAGCTGTATTTAAGCTTGTTTTCTTTAATTCCATTTGCTGTTTTATGAGGTGATTTTGATCATAATCTTCCAGTGTACTTCTCCATAAGATTTTACAAATTCATTTGCAACATGTTACAATGAGAGAACTGATGTTGCCCGTAGCTGTCATATCTATTGACTTGGTAAAGAGATAACATTCTTTAGGGAGTTTTTAGGCTCCTTTGGTCTTCCCATTGTGGCAACTGATTTACACAAATTGAGCATTCTTAAAATTGGTGATAATCTGTATTGATCTATGTTTTTTTATCTACTATATTTTAGAATGTCAGAAAACTGTTTGGAAATGACTCCCACATCAGTAATCAGTCATTTACTATTCTTAAATTATAATAAATTCCATTTCTGGTGTTATTTGGTGCTTGCCATATACCCAAGCCAAACAAGTGTCTTCTTGAAATTCCCATGATACACAGGCATGGACCTTTTATTTAGTCTACAAGTCTTTACCTTCTTTTACTCTTGAACCATGTTTTCTAATATATTTCCCATCATCAAACTTTGCATTTGCATTTAAGTCACCCTTGCATTTAAGTCACCAAGTAGTAAGGAATATTTTGATGTAATAGCTATGTTGCCCATGACAAGTCTTTTACTTGCTGTCTGCCTAAGTTTCTCCATCTGTAAAATGGAGATAATAGCAGGGTTGTTGTGAGGATACAGTATGAAAATATATGTAAAACACTTTGTAAACCTTAAGGCACCCCATAAATGTTAGCTTATTTCTTCTTCTCCTCTTCTTCTTCCTCTTTCTCCTTCTCCCCATCCTCTTCTTCCTCTTCCTCCTCCTCCTCTTCTTTCTTCTTTTCTACAGATTTCTTTACAGAATTTCTTTCCTTCCTTAAACTCCATGATAGATATTGGCAATCAGCAACAATAACAATAAATTAACATCTGCTAATCAATTTAATTACCTTCTTGGTGTCTTTGCCAAATGATTCAGCATGAACACTATAATATGAAATGACCAAGTGTCCTATGAAATGATGTTTCTTTTTGCCTTTGTATTCTGGATAAAGTAATCTCTGTTATTTGCTATTCCAAGTGGAACCTGTGAGCCATCCTTTCATTGAATATAACTTCCTTTTATTTTCTCTTTTATTTATAGTAAGTTTCATTTATAGCTTGCAGAAAGGTCAAGATTGATGATTTACATCCTCCACTTATTGGTCACTGGGCAAGGATCTCACACTTAGAGAACCAACAGCTAAAATATTATTTATAAATGGCTTCAAAACTGTGATTCTTACTTGGTACTTTTTACCTTCTCCCTTATATTTCTCCCCTTCTCTCCAGTCATAGTGCTAATACCCTTAAGGTAGGATGAATGAAAATTAAAATGTGTAAGTGTCACCTAATATTATTATTAATATATGATGCTTTTATATTATAATGAGTTCTAATCTACATGACCTAAAGACTTCATGAAACTTCATGAGAGGAACTATGATATAGTGGATAGAGATCCACCCCAGGTGTCAGGAATCTGGGTTCAAGTCCTTCCTATGTCATAAACTGATATTGCCCATAAACCTTGGGCAAGTCATTCAACCTCTCAATACTCAAGACAATTCTCTAAGACTATAAGTTGTAGAACATTGGCTGATCTGTATTGTTGGAAGAAGTTTTCTAATGGGGAGTTCACCACCATGCCGCAGCTCTGCTATATTCACCCCCACCCCTATCTTTTTGGCTCCCTTCTATGTGTTATCTTTACCAATTAGAAAGATACTTATTTGAGCACAGAGTTTGTGTTTTTGGTTCTTTTGTTTGTTTTTGCTTGTATTCATATTCCCAGCACTGAGCACCATGGCTGGAACAATAAATTATTGTTGTTGATATTGCCCTGGGAGAAATCATAGGTTTGGGATAGAAAAAGAGGATATGATGAATCTTTAAAAAAACTACATTCACCCTCTTTGAACAAGAGACTCTATTACTGGATTTATATGCCAACAAATCATAGATATGAAGAAAGTCCCTACGTACACCAAAATATTTATAGCAGCACTTTTTGTGATAGTAAAGAGTTGGAAACAAACAAACAAAAAGATTCCTATTAACTGGGGAATGGCTCAACAGATTGTGGTATGTGAATGTTACCGAATATTACTGTTTTATAAGAAATGAGGTTTGTGAGGAATACAGAGAAGTATGGAAAAAGCTAAATGAACTGATGCAGAGTGAAGTAAACCAAGAGTCAAGAAAGTAATATTCACAATATTGTAATTGTAACCACAACAATGTAACAACCACCCACATAAACACATGAAGTGAATATAATGAAATTAGAAGGATCAAGAGTGAAGATCTGTGAGAGGACACCCCTAACCCAACCTTTTGTAGGGGTGGAAGGTCCCCATATGTTTTATATATCAAACATAATTTCAAGCTTTTCGATGTATTGATCAATTGTGCTGATTTCCTCTCTTCTTTTCCTTCTTGTATTTAAAAATATTCTTTTTATATAGTGTGACTTGCTAGCAGGGGAAGAGGAAAGATACTAGGGAAAATTATTATTATGTAAAAAAATAGAACACTTTAATAAAAACTTAAAAAAAGTGAATAAAGCAACTGACAGTTAAAAATACATTTGCCAAAAAAGCAAAATTTCAATGTCACTTTTAACTTTCTACTTTGTATTAGCTTTTGAGTACAGGTCCTTTGGAAAAAAAAAGATCCCGTAATTCTAGTTAGTTTAGTTTAGTTTTGGATCTTCCATAGAGGTTAGCTGGGTGCTTTTTATATTAAAATACTCTTATGGAATTGAATTGACCTGGCAGCAGTGGAAAATTCCTCCTACTTTTAGTTACCTACTTAAATTATCTACTCTATCTGTTAAATTCAGTTACCAACTTAAATTCTGATGGGAAGGAGAAGACCACTCTTTTGCCAAATAGGGAAAGGAGTCTCCATGATGTGCCAGCACTACCAGGAAAAATGGCAGTTTATACTCTCCTATCCAGTTCAAAGAAAAATTTCAGAGCATGACTTGAAACTTTCAGGGTTTTAAATAGTTCTAAGAATACTCTCTGGATGTGTATCAAAGTCTTGACAATCATAGTCATGACACACCAGTTGGCATACTTTAACAATATTTTTTTCTGCTTTTTAGTTATTTGCTATTTCTCATCCTCACATACCTCACTAATCAGGCTAATCTGAAATTTTCTGATCATAGACAAGACTAATTTTCTCCATTTTTGTAGGGGATCAGGTACCCTTCAAGTATGGAAGACAAACATCTTTATCAAAAGAGAAAAGAAACTGACATAAAGAGATTATGTCTTAGAAATCATGATTTAAAAAATCCCAACCCAAACAAAACTTCTAAGGAAGAGTCATTAAACAAACAAATCTGATCCCCAAAGATTAATTTCATATATTATTGTGGTGAGATCTCAGTAGTTTCCCATGAGAAAGAATTCTTTTGGACCAGGAGTTCTTAACATGTTTTGTGTAATGGACCCTTTTGTCAGTCTAGTGAAGCTTGTGGATCCTTCTTAGAAGAATTTTTTAACAAAAAAATTATAATTAATGGAAATGTTAAATTTTATGTAGAGGCTAGTGAAAATAAAGGTGTAATTTTTTTCCTATCCAAATTCTTGGACCTTGTGAAGAATATCCATGGACCCTGGATTAAGTACTCCTGTTTTGGAATTTTTCTCCCAATTGAGATGAAGACAATTAATTATATGACTCAAGAAAAAAGCCAGAGAAACAGGGCATTCTTGCTTGACTAGCAGGTTGGGGGTAGTGGTGGAGAGGAGGATGAGAAATGCAAAGACTTGTTTTTAAAATTTTTCCTTTACATTAGAAATCTGACTTCCAAAATTCCATTGAAAAATGAAAGTAAACAGGAAGAACCCTGGGGTATCTAACAGACTAGCAAAAGAAGTGAATGAGGATAATGGTACTTACATTTCCGAACACAGTGAGACGGTATTGGAGCTAGATTGTTGCGCACGAAAGGAATATCCCTTACTTTGGTTCTCTCTAGGGGGAAATGCTGAAAACTTTGCCCTGTGGACAAATATAATCACATAATTCAGTTGAAAACAAAATGCTAATGATCATATAGAGTGGGAAGTGAAATCAGAAAGGTCGTTAAGGGTTAGAAACTTTGGTGAGTTAAAAAAAAGAAAAGATTACTTGGAATAATTTCTTGAATTAATTGTATCTATATGAAATTTACTTAAAAGTACATTAAAATCATAGAACCTTCGAGCTGGTATTGTCCCAACACATACCTGAGTGGAAGACCCTTCAGAAGGTCACTGACAGAAGGCATCCAGCCTCTACTTGAACATCTCCAGTGATGGGGAATTTAGTTTCAAATAAACCATTTTGAGATGAGTAGATCTAATTGTTAGAAAATTCTTCCTCATACTGAGTTAACATCTACTTCCCTGGTATTGTCTGCCCACAGGTTATAAATCTGTTTTGAGGGGCCACGCAAAATAAGACTAGTCTTTCTTTCACATGAAAATCCTTTTAAAATTTGAAGTCAGTGGCCATGCCCTTTTCCCTCAAATCTTCTACCCTCCAAGCTAAAAGCTCTCACCTTCTTTCAACTGGGCTTCATATGACATGCTTTTATTACTATATCATTTCAGAGCATAACACTTAGCACTGTGCCTGGCACATAGCAGGTGCTTACTAAAGATTTAATGACTAGGTTGGAAGGCACCTACAAAGTCATGCAGTCCAACTCATGCCAGAACAGGAATTCTCCCCGCAACATCCCTGGCAAGTGGCCATCTTGCACGTGCTTCAAAACCTCCAATGAAGAGAGGAACCCACTACTTCCTCTCCCAACTCTTCCAAGGCAGTCCATCCTACTTTTTGATGAGTCAGTCAGTGTTGCATAGTGGATAGAAAGCCAGCCTGGAAGCCAGGAAGACCTGAGTTCAAATCCTGCTTTTGGCACATATTGGCTGTGAGTTCCTGGGAAAGTTCCTTAATATCTTAGTGCTCTAAGTAACTCTCTAAGACTATTAGTTGCTAAGGAGGCACTAACTTATTTTAATAGAGGGAATTTCCTACCTGAGAGTTCCCCATACCAATGAAATCATTGGTTGAATTCCTTATGATTTGAATATGTTATTTCTATTCCTTATGATTATTAGCAAGTTCCTAGCATTGCCCTCTGGATCTGAAAATATATCTAATCCTACTTCTGCATGTTAACTCTTCAGCTATCTGAAGCTATTTTTTCATGTCCCCAGTCTCCAAGTTTTCTCATTTCCATGTGAAACTGGGAATGTTATTAATTTTGGGAGTTTAAGCTAAGGTCACATTTGCCATGTCACAAGTACTATTGAGTTACACTGAGTTTGTAACCCATAAAAACCCAGGATCCTTCTCACATGAACTGCTTTCTTAGTTATGCTTTTGCCATTTTTTATATAGTTTTTTTTTAAATTCAAGTATTAGGCTACATTTATCCCTATTCAATTTCATTGTATCAGATTTGGGTTATAGTTCTAGTCTGTTGAGGATTCTTCAGATATTAAGCCTGTCATGTAATGCATTTGCTACATCTTCTAATTTTGTGTTTTATGTGTATTTGAGCAGCATGTAAAAACTATAGCTTTATCCAAACAATTAATGAAAATGTTGAACAGCTCAGGACCAAGGACAGATCTGTCAGGTGCAGACTTCCTTCCAAGTTGACATAGGCCTGTTAATCATTGTTCTTTGGGTGCATTCTTTGGGTCACAACCAGAATTCACTTGTTACTATTACTTAGCTTAAATGCTCCATCTTATCCCGAGGGATAACGTGAAAGAGCTTTTAGAAATCCAGGTTGGATTCTATGATAACAGATTCATGGTTGGAAGGGACCATAGAGATTTTCTAGTCCAATCTATTTACTTTAGAGATGCTTTACTAGGTCTCTGATATTTGGATCTACGTACTAGTCTAGTAAGTTAGTAAAAAAAGAAAAAAATAAGTCTATTTATTCATAGTGTTAGTCTTTCTCTTAAAAAAAATTAGGACACGATTTTCCTGTCTACTTTTATTTGGCATTTATCCTGTCCATCATTTTTTCAGTTCACTAGGCTTGCATCTAGTAACTTGAACCTATTGAGGTCAACTAGGTCCACGCCTACTCTCTTTTCACTTATGAGTGGATTTCAGCCCCTGTTTACCTTTTTTATTTTTAATTTTTGTCTAGCCTCCCAAATCCCCAAATCACTCTCCTTGGCAATGAAACAGAAGCAAAATAGAAAGTTATTAGCTTTGTAGTTTTCTCTCTCTCAATATTCCATCTGCTGAGCATTCTTACCTAGGGATGTGTTGGGAAATGTTTAACAATTTACTATCTTGGGGGAAAATGTATACACAACATATCATTAAGTTGAATTTGTAATACTAACATTTTCTCCTTCACTTTCTGAAATCCAAACAATACCAAAATAGCAAACCAAGCCTTGATTTGTGGTGTTTGCTGATTTCTGAGGCATACAAGCTCAAACTGAAAATTTAACATTTGGCTTTTGTGAGCCAGCACACCCCTGATTCTATTCTGTTTTTTATCTTTTTGACTCCAGTAATTACTTAATGAACTTCTTTTGTCATTCTTAGAATTTCATTTGGAGCTTCAAGACACTATAGGACACTGTCCCAATTTATCCTTAGTTGCCTACCTTTGTTTACATCTTCTCTACATGACTTTTTTGAGGTGGTCAACAACTTCTTTATGCTTCCACATTGATCTCTTTAGAATGGTTTCCCCTTCATGTTCCTCATCAGCATTATTTATATTTGTCTCACCAGAATTTCTTTCTTCAGAGCTACTCTTCCCATTTGGATTAATTTCTGTTGAATTTTTGTCCTATCAATTCTTTATTTGGAACTCTTTGAAATCTTACATCTAGGCAAACATTGGGTAACACCCAACTTTCCTTACCTTCTACATCATGAACTGTAAGATTGAAATGATCACTTTTTCCCAATGTTCCTCACATCATTTCTGCTCTAGCAACCAGTTTCTCCTTACTGCTCTGAATCAAGTCCAGAATAATGGTTTCTCTATTGCTTGTCCAGAATAATGGTTTCTCTATTGCTTGGCCATAACAGACTTAAATGAACATTAAGACAAGTCAAAAATTTATTAGTTGCTTTGCCCTTAGCAGAGATCCCACTCCAGAAGATCCTTGATAGTTTTAGCACATATTTCCATTACATTATGCTTTTGTCCCAAGTTTGTGATCTATTTCCTAAACTCATTTATTTTTTTCCATCTGGCATGATGGTTTATAGTAGACTCCTATTTCACTATTGCTTCTGTTTCTTCCTCATTCTTCCTTACTCAGACATTCTGTTAGGTCTTTTCTCTTTGGATCATGAATTTCCTTAAATTAGTTTTTATTTTAAATATTCAGTGCCACTCTATTGCTGTATTTTGTTCTGTTTAATGCGAGGAACTATACTTCCTTAGCCGTATTATAGTCATGAATTTCATCTTACTAAGTGATATCTAAGAAATCAAATTTACCTCCTCCTGATCAAATTTCTAGTTCATCTTGTTTATTACCCTTACCTTTTATATTTGTGTACAGACATCTAAGGCCAGGAACATATATATATATTCCCTTGAAAATCCTGGTCATCCTACCCTGAATGTGTCTCAGTTTGCCAATATCACTCCTAAAATGTAGTATGTGTAAGTAAACACAATTATCCACATGTGATCTGAAGAGATTATATCTAGAATTTTCCTTGTCTGAACACTGTACTTTTATTAATGAAGTCTAATATTTAATAAAGAGCTTGCTGTTGTTGAATTGTTCCATCATGTTGTACTCTTCATGACCCCATTTGGGGTTTTCTTGGCAAAGATACTGGAGTGGTTTGTCATTTCCTTCTCCAGATCAGTTTACAGATGAAAAAACTGATATAAACAGGGTTAAATGACTTGCCCAGGGTCATATAGCTAGTAAATGTCTAAGGCTGAATTTGAGTTCAGGAAGATGAATTTTCCTGATTCTAAGCCCATTGTTTTATCCACTGTGCCACCTAGTTGTCCAACTAAAATTTAGCTTTATTGTTGTTATTATTTTTATGGGGATGGGGAGGCACTTTCACACTGTTAATGCAAAATAAGGCAACAATCCACTCAAATCCTAGGTCTTTTTCACCAAACCTCCTCTCCCTCATTCTGTACTCCTGAAGTTGCTTTTTTTTTTTTTTTGAACCAAGTGCAGGACTTTACATTTATCCTCATTAAATTTCATCTTATTAGATTTAAATCATCTTTCAAGAATTTGAACTCTTTTTTGGATTCCTTTTTTGAGTATTCCTCTGGCTTGCCACCAGACTTTTAAAACAAGAAAGAAAGAAAAGTAGCAGACATGAAAAGTAAGGTCTAATTTGTTATATAAGAAGTGCTCACTGGATTTTTAAAAGTAAATTACTATCCCCCTGGTCTAAAAGCTCCAAGGCAGGTGAAGGTATGAAAGTGTCCAAGAAATCTCTGAACTCATTCTTTGTGCCACAGATTTGAGTTCCACATATCTGAAAATCGCAGTGAGTCAAAGAAATACTTGAGTCTTACGATGCCACCATTGACATAGTTAACTACAATCTCTCAGACAGTTGGAGACTCTGGGGGGGCATATATTTGTATATTCCTTTGGCTAGTGGTCTAGTGGTTAAGGATTTTCAGGGTCTTCCACTATGGCCAAGTAGTATTTGCAAGGGAATCACACAATTAAACAAAGTACATTTTCTCTTTTAGTTTCCTTTTGCCTGAAGAAATGCAGAGTCATAGAATACAACAGCTGGAAAGGATTCTAGAGAATTCTATCTGGCCCAGCTACCTCATTTTGCAGATGAGGACAATGAAGCCCAGGGAGGGAAGCTGCAAAGCCAGGCTAAAATACAAATCCAAAGCTGTTTCTATTATACTTTATTGACTTTCCCACTTTACACTGGTTAGCTGACTTACAGATCAAAGCATTGGATTGCCAGATCTATGTCAGAATTCTATGGTAAAAGACAACAGCTTGGAACTGGAATGTGACCAAAAAAAAAAAAAAAAAGAAAAAATGCCATGGCAGGTTATATGGGTCCATCTACAGACTGCCAATGTAGCTTCCTATGTGATATGATTTGAAGTGGGCCTGAGTTAAAGGTCCTTACTATTGAAGTATCCAACATATTGTGTATCATTTAAACATTATTAAATACTTAAACTGTTTTGGTCTGCAATGAAAAACAAAACAAAATAAAACCCAAAGACCTCTGGGGAAGGTCATAGCCCTTATTAGTTAACATTTTATCTGTGACATTTTTAGCAAGGATCAACAAGGAGCAGACCTTGGTTGGGTGCCTGGGAGTGTGAGTATTTAGGATATGTAAAGGGGGAAAGGACAAGAGGGAGAGAAAATGGGTAACAAAGGTAAGAAGGTTCTGGATTTGACCCTGGAGCAGTGCTATGTGAAGTCACAAATCCAAATGTGCAGAAAAGAGAAAGGTCTTTCACTAAGGAAGTGCTTGGGGTGGATGAAGGATCTGTTGAAAAGTTTTTGAGAAAGAAGTTTCAGAAGAGTTTCTATATCATGTGAGCGGGTGGGGGCTATTTTGGGGAGAGATAAAGTGAGCATTTTCTTCCATTTGAGCCCAGAGAAAGGGCTATTTTCTGGCTATTAGAATGGGCCATGTTTCTCTCTTTCATCTTCTTTAAAAGCATCAGTCAAAGGGAATCATGCTGATATGATTCTATATTCCTACTTATTAAGATAAGTGCCCCAGACCACTTCCCCCCTTTCTCAGCCCCTTGTCTACTTTGTCAGTTCTGGGTAACAGTTAAACGATAGTCATTAAGGCTAACAGTTCTGGGTTGCTGATGTAAGCAAAGTATGGCAATTGCCAGGAACTCAAGCAGTAACATAGCCCATCCCCATTATTATCTATTGAACCCAAGGCAGGAGTGGAGAAAATCCAAAAGAAAGTGGTTATCAAAGTTTGTGCCAGTGGTGTAGTGGTATTATTTAAATTGTCAAATTGTTTTACCGCAGCAAGTCTTTGCCTCTAATAGCAAAATCCTGCTTAGAAATGTGCTGAGATTTTACTTCTACCATCATAGCTGAAAAGCTGGAAAGGGCTCTATGGATTCCCTTCCACATCCCTCAGTACCAAGACATCTGATTGGGATAAAAATTACCCATCAGATCTGTGTAAGGAGGGGCGAGTAAGAGGTTCTGTGTTAGTGAAGATGATGCAATTTACCACAAAACTGTATTATGGTTGTCAATCAAGGAGTGCTATGGCTTTGGGTAAATATGACAAGATATCCTGGGAAAAATGGTGCATGTTACCAACTTGGAGCAGATAGATAAACAGCTTGCTTGAGATAAGTGATGTAAAGGATACATGGGACCGGAAAGGAAGATGATGGAGTGAGAATGGAAAAAAAAACAGAGTGAGAGAATTCTGAGAAGATGGCAGAATAGTCAGAAAATTTTCGGTTTTTCAAATTTCCTGCCGAAAAAAGATAGAACATCGCCTCAGAGCAGCACAAATAAACATGGGGTAAAGCAGTTGTCCTCCTAAGACAATTTGAGAAGACCCCAGCCTGAGTGAAGTGCAAACTCCTCCAGGCCAATTCTGAAAAGTCATCAAACAAGTCCTGGGGGTAGGGGAGTTGGGAGGCAGCTTCAGCCTTAGAAGCTTTCATCTTGCAGACAGTATGGGAGTCTGATGACTGAGGAAGAGAAGACTGAAGGACCTTCCACTTTTTAGGGACACCAAGCATAGCTGTGCTGATGAGATGCATCCTGGACTGTGGCTGCAGGGGAGAAGGAGTTAGCACACACCTGGTGAGTGCAGTAGTGAGGGGCAGGGACCCTTTTGGCTCTGGGCACTTGCAGGAGAGCAGAGTCCTTGGTTTGAGTTCTGGGGCAGAGAGGTCAGATGTAGTTTGCAGGCATGGGAGGGACTGCAGGGGTCAAGATCATTTGTGGGAAAGTGTGTTTGGGGTCCCTAGCCATGGCATAGAGGTAGAGAGTTGGACCCTAAGACAGACCTCAGAAAATAACAGTAAGAAGGATCTGTCACTTGGGGCATCATTCCCCATACTTCAGGACTACAACTTGATTATACTCCTAGCTGCTAAGAACAAAATAAAAACAAAAAATTAACAAAAATGAGTAAGCAAAGGAGAAAGAACCCAATCATAGGTAGTTACTATGGGGATAGAGAAGATCTGGGCTCATATTCAAGAAAGATAATGGAGTTAAAAAGCCGCTCTTTTTTCAACGAGAAATGTCAGATGGTATCAAGCACAAAAAGAATTCTTGGGAGAACTTAAAAAGGACTTTAAAAATCAAATAAGAGAGATAGAGGAAAAATTAGGAAAAAATGTGAGCAATCCAAAAAAATCAAGACAATTATGAAAAGAAGCCAACCAACTTGAAATAGTGAAAGCAGTAGAGTGCCACATAGATGATGAAAAGAGAATGTGGTCTCTACTGTGTTTATAGGATAACCATCATGGTCAAGCATTTCCAAAAAGGATAAAGACTGTATAGGTTGGAAATAGATGACATTTGCCTTATGTTTTAGGGTTTGAACAGACTTTATGCACATTATCTAATTTGAGCATTTTAACAATTTTATGAGGCAAGGTGCTATAGATATTTTTATTTTTATGTTATGGATGAGAAAATTGACATCATAAAAATTAAGTAATTTGCCCATGGTCACACAGCTACTGTCAGAGGTCAGATTTAAACATAGGTCTCCTTGGTTTCAAGTTCAGCACTTTTCCCATTGCATCACATGTGGAAAGATAGAAGGGTTCAAAACAGTGGAGGTAGAGTCATTATATCATATAACCATCAAAATATCTAAAAATGTAATGTACTTTGTGTTCAAGTCAAATGCTCACATTCCCACAACAATGACTTGAAGATATGGCAGTGGGGAAGTAGCACCGTCACTTTGCTTATTGTTTAGTCAAAGTAGTCTGGTTGAGTAGAAAACTATGGAGCTGGGGAGTCCAGAGATCTGGTTTTGCTATTATCTAGTTGTATTCTCTTGGGCAAATCACTTCTCTGGGCCTCAGTTTCCTTATTTGTATAATGAGGAGATTGGATTAGACAAAGGCAATATTCCCTCCCAACTTGGAATTCCTATGATTTTGGTGACAACATAAGACAGTGAGTTACTTAAAATGTTACCAAATATATCTCCTTTAAGGTTCCCATTTACAGCCTAAGAACTCTTGGGAGAGTCACCTCCTGATTTAGGTCTTCTTTCACATGCCTTTGACATAGCCACAATTTCCCATGTAAGACTTCCTGGTGTTACCTTCATGTGGACTGCCGGGTCTATTTCAGTAATTTCCAATATAGTTTTCTGCTACCCCAGCAGATCTCTAATTATTGCAAGTAGTAATCCCCCTCCCAAATCTCAAAACAAAGTTAGTTTTTATTCATTTTCAGCTAAAAGAAATACATATCTTTTAGAAATTTTCAAAGAGACTCTGTGTGTATGTGTGTGCATGCACATATGTGCTTGAGGGTGAGACAATAAGGGCAGATAGTCAAGACAAACTCTAAAAAACTTGGGGATCACTATTCTATTGGATGAGGAATTAAATCTTCATTAGTGCTTGAAACACATGCTGTAATCATTCATCAGGAAACAGAAGCATCAGCAATAATAGATCTGACCATGCAAAAGAAAGGTTTTCTTGCATAATGTAAGAAAGGAGGGGATAAGATAAGATACTTGAATTTCATAAGAATGCAGAGTGTGTCAGTGAATGAATAAAGTCTAAACTGACTATACTCCTTTAAGAAGTTATATGAGGAAGGGAAAACAAGAGTTTGATACAGTTTTGGACATGGAAGTAGCAGGCTTAGATAAGTAGAAATAGAGAAAAGTTATGAACCTGGTCAAAGTAGAACTACCTCCCTAATAACGGTAGGGCTAATTCCCAAGATGACTGGGCACATACTAGAGTTTCTAGGGGTTATAGGCCTTTGTTGCTCACACTTCCCTACCCTTTTAGAAAATTGCAGGTTGTTCCATGGTCCATTATTCTGGAGGCAGCCCACAGTCAGTGACCCTCAGCCACCAGATAATATCCAAAATATATTTTTGTGAACTACCTACAAATGGAACTGTCCTACTCTTGTTCTTGTTCAAGCCTGGTTGAGAAAGAGATTATTTTTGTCTCTGACACAATCCCCATAATTTCCCATAGCATAAGGAGACTTTTACTTATTGGTTTCTCTTTGTGGTACAAGTATATTCTGGAGCTTTTTTATGAAGGAGTTTCGGATTTCACTTGGAAGAAAGGGAGACTCTGGAGGCACACAGATGGGTTCATATTCCTCCCAGGATCCTATTCCCCTAACCTGGTCTGACACCACTCCAGTTTTGGTTCCATCACTCTCTTCTGAACCTGCTGATGGGATATATTCAATACTATAAATTCACTAAGCATAGAAAGTAACGAAAGATGGTACAAAACTATTACCTGATGTACGATTATGTCGGGGTAGAGGCTGTACAGGTCCCAAGAATTCCACATGGCTTGGTCTTCCAGCCAGCAATCCATCTGGCAGCTTACCTGTAGGAGATAAAGTCCAAGCTTTGCAGGAGAAGACTTGATTTGAGTCAGATCGCCAAGGGTTATCTACCAATGCCTGGCAGCCAGTCCTGTGATCTAATAGATCATGTTCACTTCTACTTTTTTGAGATTTACATGCAAAACGGTGAGCATTGGAACCTAGGTCACCATGGGAAGTGACCATCTGGGTGGCTGTGAGAAAGGAGGTGCCTGGAGCGATGGGTGGCAGACTATGTGTTCTGATTGGTGGTAGTCCCTTATGCTCTTGCTGCTTCTTTTCAGATGAGAGATACTTTGATGTTTCTGTGGCCCTTTTTTTGAAGTCCACCATTACCACTCTCTGATCAGGTAGCTCTTGGCAGTTGGTATCCACAGTGCAGTCAAAGGTAGTGATGATGTCATCAACTTCCGAAGCATCTTCTTTCAGGTACCTGTCTTGGCTATGGTCTTTTTCATGGGCTTTCTGCTCTTCTTTCTTCTTCTTACAGAAGATTTGGTTAAGCATGCTGAATGGTGTCTCTTTCTTTAGAAGTCTACTGTTCGGGGAAGAAAGGGGGTGAATAGGTTCAAGTCTATGGGAGTGTGAAAAAAAAAGGAAGCATTGTGAGTGGGGATGAAGAGACAAGGAAAAACTAAACATTAAAATATGGCACTGTACTCTTATTTAGGCTGACAAACAGATCTGGAAGGATCTAATCTTAAGGATTATTTAGGTAGACTCCACAATAGTGTAAAAATACCTTACGCCCTCCTATTCTTTCTTTTTGTAGGTATTATTGGTCAGGGAACACCTCCCCACAAAGGAGGAATAAGTTAGTCCTTCCCTTTGAATATTTTACCCTACCTCAGCATTTAAAAAAATCTTATTTAATATTTTATTTTCCTAATTACGTATAAAAACAATCTTAACATTTTTTTTCATATTTTGAATTTCAAATTCTTTCCTCCTCCCCTCATTGAGAAGGCAAACAATTTTGTGTAGGTTATACATGTGTAATCATATAAAACACATTTCCATGTAAGTCATTCTGTGAAAGAAAACACAAGATGAAGAAAGTAAAGAAAAAATATCTCTGATCTGCATTTGGGCTCTATCAGTCCTTTCTCTGGAGATGGACAGCACTTTCCATCATAAGTTCTACAGAATTGTCTTGGATCATTGTATTGTTGAGAATAAATAAATTATTCATAGTAGATCATTATACAATAATTGCTTTTACTGTGTACAGTTCTGCTCATTTCACTTTGCATCAGTTCATATGTCTTTCCATGTTTTTCTGAGAGCATTCTGCTCATCATTTATTAAGGCACAGTAGTATTCCATCACAATCACATACAAAACTTATTCAGACATTCCCTAATTGATGGGCATCCCCTCAATTTCCAATTCTTTGCCACCACTAAAAGAGTTGCTATAAATATCTTTGTACACATAGGTAACTCCTTCCCTTCCCTTCCCTTCCCTTCCCTTCCCTTCCCTTCCCTTCCCTTCCCTTCCCTTCCCTTCCCTTCCCTTCTTTCTTGTCTTCCCTAAAGCCTTGGACCTCATGCACTCTGAAGTTCATGGATTGAACAGCAAAGGGTCCCTGCCCGACCTCTACTCATTGGCTGGTTTTGGGTCCTCTTGGCTTGGAGTGAATGTCAATAGTAACAGTTTCTCTTTCAAACAACAACCCTGAGGCTCCTTCCCCTTCCAGAGTGATTTGTCTATTTATTTTATCCTTTATAGCTATCCCCTTGACTACTTTTTAAAGAGGCCTATTCACTCAATGGGCATTACCTCACTTTAAATGAGTACCTGAAAAAGCCTTAGCCTAAAAGGCCAAGGTCTCCCATTGCATCCTGGGTCATCTCCAGTCATCTTGATGAATATCTGGTCACTAGATCCAGATGATTTAGGAGGAGAAAGTGAGGCTGGTGACCTTGCACAGCCCTCCCTCACTCAAAACAAAGTCAAGTGTAAGTCATGTCATCATTTTTCTGATGTCATGGTCCTCTTCGAAATGAAGGATGAACACAATTCCAATGAGAGGAAGGTTCATATACTCTTCTTTCTGCTTCCACCATTTTCCCCTCCATTGTAAAATCTCTTTCAAGCTTCTTTTATATCAGAAAAGTTGTCTAATCCTACCTCTCCCTTTCTCCTTCTCCCAGTGCATTCCTTTTTCTTATCCCTTAATTTAATTTAATTTTTTTAGATAATCATACCATCATGTTCAATTCACAACTCAATTTTCTGTCTATATATACTCCTTTTAACTACTCTAATAATGAGAAAGAATTTAGGAGTTATAAATATCATTTTCTCATGTAGGAATGAATATAGGCAGCTTAACCTCATTCTCTATTGTTTTCTCTTTCTTACTTACCTTTTTAAGCTTCTTTTGCATCTTATATTTGAAAGTCAAATTTTCTATTCAACTCTGAGCTTTTTATCAGGAATGCTTGAAAAGTCTTCTATTTTATTGAATATCCATTTTTCCTCTGAATGATTATATTCAGTTTTGCTGGGTAAATAATTCTTGGTTGTATTCCTAGCTCTTTTACGGTCTGTAATATCATATTCCAAGCCCTCTGATATTTGAACTGTTTCTTTTTTGGTTTCTTGTAGTATTTTCTCCTTGATCTGGGAGGTCTGCAATTTGACTCTAATATTTCTGAGAGTTTTCATTTTGTAATCTCTTTCAGGACATGATCAGAGGATTCTTTAAATTTCTATTTCATCTTCTGGTTCTAGAATATCAGGGCAATTTTCCTTAACAATTTCTTAAATGACGATGTCTAAGCTCTTTTATTGATCATGTCTTTCAGCTAATCCAATAATTCTTAAACTGTCTCTTCTGGATCTATTTTCCAGGTCAGTAGTTTTCCAATGAGATATTTCACAATTTCTCCTATTTTTTCATTCTTTTGATTTTGTTTGGTTATTTCTTGATGTCTCATAAAGTCATTAGCTTCCACTTGTCCATTTCTAACTTTTAAGGAATTACTTTCCTCAGTGAGCTTTTGTACCTCCTTTTCCATTTGGCCAATTCTACTTTTTAAGGAGTTCTCTTCAGTGAAATTTTGTGTATCTTTTTGCATTTGGTCAATTCTGTTTTTCAAGGTACTCTTCTCTTCATGGAATTTTTTGTGCCTTTTTTTTTTTTTTTTTTACCACTTGGCATGTTCTATTTTTTAAGGTGTTATTTTCTTCAGTATTTGTTTTTGTATGTATCCTTTACCAAGCTGTTGACTCTTTTTTTCACAATTTTCTTGCATCACTCATTTCTCTTCCCAATTTTTCTTCTACCTCTCTTACTTGGTTTTTAAAAATTCTTTTTGAGCTCTTCCATAGCCTGAGACTAATTTATATTTTTCTTTGGGGCTTTAAATGCAGGAATTTTAACTTTGTTGTCTTTTTCTGAATGTGTGCTTTGGTATTCCTGCTTACCATAGTAACTTTCTATGATCAGAATTTTTTTCTGTTATTTACTCATTTTCCATCCTATTGATTGACTTTTAACTCTATGCTAGAGTGGGGCTCAGCATCCCAAGTGGAGTGGGCATAGTCCCAAGCTTCAGGTTTTTTGTTCACCTGTTTTCAGAGGTGATTCTGGGGACATGTAAGTTTTTGGCTCTTCCAAGGTGGTATGATTGCAAGTGTGTTTACTACTCTCCTTTCTAGGCACTGGTTTGTGAGTGACCACAGGCATTTTTTTTCAATCCTGGAATTGTCCTTGCTCCCCTGTGATCACAAACTCTGCTGTGCTAGTGCTACTTCTCACACTGGGACTTAGACCTAAGAGTGGGACACAGCTCCAAATATAGGCAATGCAACAGAGTCTTGCCCCTGGTGCCAGCAAAGGAACCCCTGTAATCTCCTTCTGACCTGTGGTCTGATTCCCTTACCATCAGTGGTCTAAGGCTAAGAGGCCTGAAAACTGCCAGTGGTGTCACTGATTCACTTTTCCCAAGGCCTGCTTCTGGTTTCCTGGGGCCTGGTCTATGCTGGTATAGCCTGCACTGGACTGCACTTTTCTCTTACCTTGGTACAACAGACCTTACTTTCCAACCTTCAAAGTTGTCTTAGTCTAGAAAATTGTTTTGCTCCATCTTTTGTGGCTTCTGCTGCTCTAGAAGTTGTTTAGAGTCATTATTTAAAGGTATTTGGAGGGGTTTGGGGGAGAGCTCAGGTGAGTCCCTGCCTTTACTCTGCCATCTTGACTCTGCCTCTCCTTAGCTCTTTTAAAAGCTACTTTTAGGCCCTTCAATCACCCTGAGGTATAAATGATAATACGGAGTGTGGTATGCTGAAAAAGAGAACTGGACCTGGAATTGGAAGACTTTGGTTTGAATCCCAGCTCTGTTACTTATCTTGTGTGGTGTTAGTCCACTTACTTTGGCTCTCTTTACCTCAATTTTCTCATCTATGAAATGAGTTTGTGGACTAGATGACCTTTAAGGTATGTCTCAGCTCTGACACTCTGTGATTCTGTATTATTCCTCCTAAGAGAAAAAAAGCTTAAGCTGAAGAGATAAAACTGCAAAGGCAGAATTTCAGGCATTAGGTTGGAAGTCTTTTGATAGAGAAGAGACCAGTGCCTTCCTAGGGTTGCTAAAATCACTCCTCAAACAGTTAACATTTTCCTTTATGTTCACAACTGGCCCTGGCTTAGCCACCAGATAGCACTGGAAGGGGGCATGTTTGGAGTATATTGTGGAGAGACTGGGAGTGGATACCAAATGGTTGGCAATGCAAATTCTTCTATCAGGCTGCTTGATTCATCTTCTTTTAACTATGCATGTATATGCATGTATACACACATACAAATATGTACATATACATATATGTGTCTATGTATACATGTATATATGAATTATATGTATGTACAATAAACACAAATATGTGTATATGTATACATGTGTGTCTACATACACATATATACTATATTTACGATGCATGCAGGAGCATGCATGTGTTACATGTATGTTACACATATGTGCATGCAACATACACACACATGCATCTACATGCATAGTGAAAGGAAGATTAATAAATCAGAAGATGAATGAATAAAGGAAGATGAAAAAGATAGAAGAATTTGCATTACTGATCCTTTGGTGTCCACTCCCAGTGGTTGTGTACATACATGTGTGTCTATATATTCTTGCTATCTTTCTTCCCCAACCCGCTCCTCTTCCCTAGTCATATCCACACTCTCTTAGTCATGCAGTTTTGCATCTTTGAAGTGATTCTTAACCTCTTAACTCTTCCTAACATTACATCTCCAATCATTTGTCAAGTCTTGCCAATTCTACCTCCACATAACCTGTGTCATCTGGTACCTTCTCAACACTCACACAACAATTGCTCTAGTTAGAGCCCTTATTACCTCTTGCCTGGACTACTGCACTGACCTCCTAGTTAGCCTCCCTGACTCAAATTCTTCCTTTCTCCAATCCATCCTCACAGTTGCCAAAATACTACATAGGTCTGATCATGGCAAGCCCCCGCTAAGGAAGCTTTGTTACTGAATCATTTTTCAGGCATGTCTGATTCTTCATGACCCCATTTGGAGTATTCTTGGCACAAATATTGGAGTGGTTTGCCATTTCCTTCTGTAGTTCATTTGACAGAGGAGGAAATTGAGGCAAATAGGGGTAAATGAATTACCCAGGATCACACAGACAGTAAGTGTCTGAGACTGGCTTTGAACTCAGGAAGATGAGTCTTCCTGACTCCAGGCCCCACACTCTATCCATTGCACCAACTCTTTATTTCCTCTAGGATTAAATACAAACTCCTTTGATTGTCATTTAAAAGTCTTTAACCTGGCATAACTCTTGTCAGGTTTCTTATGTGTCACTCCCCTATGCCCTCTTTTCAGTCCAGGCAAACTGGTCATCTGTTTAGTCTGCATTCACGTCACGCCTTTGCAAGGGCTGTTACCCAATGTGGAGTGCATGCCTTTCTCACCTCTCCCTCCCAAATTTACCTCAAGAGTCATCTCCCTCAAATTTTCTTGTTTTTTTCTCTAATATACGTGGACCAGCTGTTTTCCCCAATACTATGCAAAGTCCTAAAGAGCAAGGACTGCTTCATTTTGGTCTTTGGATCCCTCGTGCCTGGCAAATATTTGTTCATTAGTGGGTTCACTGATTTGCACTCACACCTCAGGGACAGATTTCAACATCTTATCTTAGAGAGACTGAAAACTAGCATCATTCAGGCTGACCTCCTTTCTACTGGATAGAGGGGTGCCTGATGAGACTTTCTTTATAATCCTTATTGTCCTCTGACGAATTTTTGCCTTAATATTGGATGGGTAATTTTGCTTTTTGGCTCCACGTAGGAGGCAGTGCAGCAGCAGAAAGAACCTTGGACCAGGAATTGGGAGACCTACATTTGGGTCCACATTCTGTGACTAAATGGTTCTGTGCCCTTTAGCAAGTGACTTCCTATTATGAGGTTTAGTTTCCTCATCTTTAAAATGGGAGGGGGGAGTGTTTGAACTAAATCACTATTCTGTATTTATAATTATATTTTATTCTTTTGTACTATACTTTGGTATCTGTTTCAGTCAGGCAATAAACATTCATTACACTAAATTGGATTAGATGACACTAAAGTCTCTTCCAACTCTAAATCTATGATCCTTCTGTAATGTGGCAGAGAGTTGCTAGGGAGGACTGGATCTGTGATTTCACTGATATAAGAAACTTTCTGGTGAAGAAATTCTCTCTATTAATGCAGGTTAATACCTTCTCTGACAAGTATAGTCTTTGAAGAGTTGCCTAGACTCTAGAGCAATGAGAAGTTAAAGACTTGCCCAAGGTCTCACAGTCAATACATGTCAGAGATACGGCTTGGACCCAGGTCTTTCTGACCCCAAAGTCAGCTCTCTATCTGCTACATCCCAATGACTATCTTGAAAGCTGCTGTGGCCCCCAAAATTTCCACTCTGTGGACAACCTGGTAATGAGCCTCTCTCTCCTCTGTTGAACAGTAAGGTGTAGTTGGTCTTTCATATTATCAAGAGAGGAAAAATTATTTCATCAGGTCAGTATATTACACAACTGTTACATGCAGATGAATGGGCTAGGTATGAAGAGAGAACTAAAGGGGATAAATTCTAGCTCTTTGTGGGAGTTAAGAAAATACCTCTTAGATGTACTCACCTGCTCTCCTGAGAGAGCAGACTGATGCAGGCTGTGTGTCCACAGCGCATCGCGTAAGCCAGAGGAGTGTTCTCACTGATGTCCAGAGGGCTGCAGTCGGTGCCTAGCTGCAACAGCAACTGAACGCAGTCAGCCTTTCCTGCTGCTGCTGCCCAGTGGAGAGGTGTCCTAGAAGGAAAAAAAACCAGTGAAGATGGAAGTTTTTGAGAATGGCTGCTACACAAAGAACTAAGTAGGACAATCATTTTTTCCAACCTTTGTGTGTATTGGCAATATCAATTTGGCAATACAATTGACAACATATTCGTTATTCCTACAGAATGGGGGGAATTTGAAATGTTACTTGAGTGACCAGAATCATGGCCATTTGCCACAAGAAGAAAAGGAATATGGTCATGGACATACTCAGGTCTTCCCTTTCAGGTGAGTCAGAAAAAATTCTTGAAATAAGAGTCAGAAGAAGCGGGTTCAATTCTGCACCTCAGTTTCCTGATCTGTAAAAATGAAGATTTAAAATGGATCTCTAAAGAATCCTGTCTAGCTCTAAATCTGTGATTCTACTTTCTGAGAAAAAATAAGTGTGTCTAGTAACTGATTCTTTCTTCCTCATTCCTTTTCATTCCTTATATGCTTTTAACTGCCCCCTCCTTTCATCCTATGCTTTGCTTTTTGTTACCACTAATTTTTTATACCTCTCTTTCTTTCCCTTCCTCCCACTCTCTGTCTCTTAGTCTCTCTTTCTCCCTCTATTTTCTCTCTCTTTCTTTGTCTGTTTCTCCTTCCTCCTGTACTTTCTTTTTCCTCCTCCTCCTTTTCTTTCTCTTTCTCTTAGAGAATAATTTACAGTGCTATACACAGTAACTGGGACAGAGTAAAATTATTAAATTTATTGGCATATAATAAAGATTACAACTTTTTACATTAAAATATTTTATTGTGCAATATATCATCCTTTGGTTACAATAACTTGTTTTTTACAAATTTGTTATTGAGTCCACAAGATTTTAACACATCTCAAAAATTTTTTTGTCATGAAACCACACATTGCATTGGATGTTAATTAATTAAAAGCCTACCTTTGACAAAAATCTCTATTTTTCCAAGTCTAGCCTTGATTAGAGACCATAAGTGTTCAAAGGAATTTCAATCAGGCGAATTTCTAGGCTTGGGTGTGGCTGATCTTGTTATACTGAGGGTTTGAATGATGTCTGAAGTGCGACTTCCCTACACCAAAAATGACTGTAGTATTTGTAATGGTATAGAAGTGTGCTCTCACAGCTACAACTGCAGCCTATTTCCTTCGAGTAGTGACCATTCTTAGTATAAGACAAAGAAGATAACAACATGAACGAAAGGAATGAAACCCAGGTGAATGGCATGAAATCCACACTCAAGGGACAAAACTTGGAAGAAAGGAAGAAACTAGCTCAAGTCATTTTCATCTGGCTCAGATCAGATTTCTGAGTCATCCTAAAGTCAGGAGAAGCACAATCTGGCATGACCACTGCTGGCACAAAAGAAAACAATATCGAAATTCTTGCTTGTCCCAAATAATTTGTATGCCACCATAAAAGCTTATTTAAAAAGCTAAGCCCTCAACTCCCAACCCCCATTTTTTTTTGTACAAGTAAGTACAGCAGAGCTTCCAGTCTGTTTCTTTATATCTACTTCCACATTCTACATTGCTTTCAGCAAGTATACATGTAAGCAATATCACATTTGTAGAGGAAATACTAACTCAGTCACTTTAACTTGGTTGATTAAAATGAAGTTGTGAATGAAACTAAAATCACAAGTCAATCCCTCTGTGGATCAGTTAGTTTTATCTAAAGACATTTTTGGTGAGAGGCAGTGTGGGGTGGTGGAAAGGACCCTGAGGTATGGAGTCTGAAGATTTGAGTCTGAAATCCAGCTCCATCACTTGCTAGTTCTGTGACCTTGTCCCTCTGAATCTCAGTTTCCCCATTTGTATTTAGGTAGGTTGGGCCAGGAGGTAAGCCCTTTATTTAGGTCTCTAAATCTGTGATCCTATGAGATGTCAAATGGGAATGATGCTAATAATGCTCCCAATAACTATCTTAGAAGGCTGTTGTGGAGATGAAGGATGGGGATTGAATCAGAGGTATAGAGAACTGATAGATGAGAATTCCATCCTCCCCCCACCCCAATGCAAATCAGCACCTCTCTTGTTTCTAAGACTTAAGAGTCTTAGAATTACCAAGAACAGAGGTGTTAATCTTGCGTCCCACTCCTGATTGCTGTCAGGACTAGATTAAAATGTAATTAGGGAATTTTTAATGAAATAAATAAAATGACAATACAGCATAGATAATGTCTACTTGTGTTTTTTTTAAGTCAGTGTGCAATCTGATACAATAGAGCAATGGGAGGTTAAGTGACTTGCCCAGAGTCACATAGCTAGTACCTGTCAGATGTAGGGTTAAGTCCCAGGTTCTCCTGACTCCAAGGCCAGCTCCCTTTCCACTGATTCCCTGACACACTGGCTCTCAGTGAGAATCAAATGAGATGGAATCTGTAAAGTCCTTTGTAAGTCATAAAGCATTATATCACGGCAGGATATTTTGGTGTTATTATTTGATGGCCACAAATTACACTCTGATCTCTAGCTAGCCATCTTGCAAAGGAACCCCTTGGTAATGAGGGAAGACAATATGGACAGCTTAGTGCACCCAGCACCCTGCTGCAAAAACAAGTTGGCAACAACATCATATTTACACGGACTTTGTAATTGACTTTCAACTTTAAACACACTGTTATTTGACCCCACATCTGTGTGAGGAAGGTTGCACTTGTTTTTGTCCCAACTTGTGATTATATTGGTTTAGGGATCTCCCAGTGTGGAACTCCCCTCCACTAATGCAGATCAACAGCTTGCCTGTAACCAAGGTTCATTAGAGCTAGCTCAAACTGACTTGAGCTTTTGTTAAATTTTCATCATGAGCGTTAACACCTCAGAAATCAGCGGATGCTACAAATCAGTGCTTGATTGAATTTTTTTGGATTGTCTAGATTTAAACAGGTGAAGGAAAAATGTCAATAATGCAGATTAAGCTTAAAAGCATGAACTACATTTTCAGAGAGCTGGTTGTTAAGCATCTACCAATAAAACCCAACCTATTACATAGCATTAGATAGTTTCTTAGGACACTGAGAGGTTTAATAGCTTGCTCATATTCACACTACTATCTGTGTCAGAGTTAAGACTCCAACCCAAGGTTTTTGAATTCCATGACTTTAGCCACCATACCATGATAATAGCTAAGAATACTAATAACATAAACGTAGCTAATAGTAATAGCTAACATTTATATAGTGCCTACTGTGTGCCAGGCACTGTGTCAGCCACTTTACAATTATAATCTCTTTTGATCTTCACAATAACCCTGGGAGGAAGGTGCTATTATTATGTCCCTTTTACAGAAGAGGAAACTGAGGCAAACAGAGGTTAGGTGACTTGCCCAGGGTCACACAGCTAGTAAGGGTCTGAGGCTGGATTTGAACTAAGGTCTTCCTGATGCACATAGCCAACAAGCAGTAGAGGTCAGCCTTAAATCAAGGCTCCAGGGTCCAAATCTGGTCCATTTTCCACATCGGTATTGCCTCTATGTTTGTCTTATTGACAGGACATGACTAGAGCCATCTTTGTCAAAGCAAATTAAAGGACAATGCAGGAAATACAAGTTCAGTTAATGTCTGATGATCGGGACATGGCCTGAGACCACTCATACTGATCAGTTAAAAGATGAAAACCTAGCAATTTCTCTCCATGTTGCACCTTTCTCAGAAATAGAACAATTCTTCCCATCAACAGCCTGCATGTGAATTTTATTGGCACCCAGGATCTAATAAAACATGATCAATCAATAAAAACGCTCGTCCCCAGGTTGACATCCTGAGAAGTGGGGCACACTTTACAGCCCTTTGGTGTGTTGCCATGGATACCTGTCATCTACATCCAGAGCCTGTAGGTTGCAGTCTGGGACTTTTGCCAGTTCGCTAATAATGTCGCTGTAACCTGCTGCAGCAGCAACGTGCACACACGTCTTCCCATTCTCATCATCATAGTTGATGATGGACTGGCCCTCGTGATGGCTCAGAATGATGGAACACAGAGTTTTGTTTCCACTCTGGAAAGAGAGGCCAAGACAGATTATTATTTATATGTTGCATTTCTGAAGGCAAAAATAGTGATTCTCCCCCATCCATTTATACCAGTGCATTCTTTGAAACCCTTCCCAACTTAGCTGCTGTTAATCTCAGGACTACAACACTGACCATGGTAATTGTTGTTCCTTCTTTTCAGTTGTGTCTGAGTCTTCATGACCTTATTTGGGGTTTTCTTGGTAGACATACTCTAGTGGTTTACCATTTCCTTCTCTAGCTCATTTTACAGATGAGAAAACTGAGGCAAACAGGGTTAAGTGACTTGCTCAGGGTCACACAGAAATAGTAATAGCTGACATTTGTATAGAACTCTAAGGTTTATAAAGCAGTTTATCTACATTACTGAACTTAAGTTTCACAAAAATCCTGTGAGAAAGATATGACAGGTATTCTCATCCCCATTTTGAAGATGAGGAAACCGAGAGGTTAAGTGATCTACCTTTGGTTACATGGTTAAAGACAATGAGACTGATTTTGAATCGAGGTTTCTGTGACTCCAACCCTGGCTTTCTAGACTTAGATAAGGATACCAAATTGACCTAATTATTCAATGGAATGAATAAAATGTGGTATCACTGGTACTGAATACCCATTTTAATTTTTTAAAAATTATTTATTTTCGTTCATTTGTTCATTCATTCATAGCTTTCCCTGGATATCTATTTATTTGATAATCCTATGATTTTGTTAGTATAAGGAATTCATATTAGGAAAACTCCCTTTACCAGTGCAGATTTGTTCCTACTGTGTACCTTAGGGTCTTGGAGAGTTAGTTGCCTAGGGTACTGAGAGTTTTAAGTTACATAACTGGTTCATGTATAGAACAGTCTAAAGGTGTCTAACATTCAGGCCATTTCTCAACAGATACACAACTATATTGTATGAGATCAAATACAAGTTATAGGCAGGATGCAGGCCTTGATACCTGGGGTGAGGACTAAGAGATGGGGTGGCAGATGGAGACAGCACTCCAGAGAGCCGGGTGCTACTTCTGGGTGTGCTTTGGCTACCCCTGTGTCCTCAAGCAGATCTTTGTACCTTCTGGGCCATCCTTTTCTCCTCTATAAAATGAGGGAGATGGACTAGTTGATCTCCCAAGGTCCCATCCAACTCTAATAGTCTATTGAGAGTCTTGCTTTGTGCTGATCAGTATCCTTCTCATGAAGAAAAATGATAATATTTTTATTTGTATAACTCTGAAATTTAGGAACCACTTAAAACCAAGTCATTGTTTTACCCCTTCAGTTTTCTCTATGCTAAATAGTTCCAGTTTGCCTAACTTAGATCATAGGTTATAAGATTTATAGCTGGAAAAGACTTTAGAGATACCACAATCCTCTCATTTTACAGAGGAGGAAATCGAGGTCCAAAGAAATGACTTGTCCAAAGTCAGGCCCTCTAAGAACAAATCTAGTGTTCTTTTTGCTCCATTATGACTGTTTCATCCCTTCCCAGGAGTCCTCAAATTGACTTTAAAATTAAACTAATTTAAAATGGACTAATCATTTTTATTATTCTTAACTGAATCACCCTCAATTTCTCTTAAAACATGGAACTCAAAAATAACAACAAATGCATGGACTCATGGGGACTGCTTCCAGACTCACAAATATTTTATTCCTATTGATACAGTTAAATATCTCTTTGCTGGGTACAATTCCAGTACTAAAGGGTAATTCACTGTGAGCTGTTGTTCCTGCTTCTCCAGGCATGTGCCTAGGCTGGAACCCCCTCATCTACTTTTAACACAATTAGCCTTTTCTTCCTAATGGATTATGTTCTGACAGACCTTCGTTCTGCTTGGGATGAAAAATTTCTCTAATCTTTTATGGCCATTTCAAATATTGTGGCATCATGAAAAGAGTTTTTGAGTTGGAGAGAGAAGAGATCTGGGTTCACTTCTTTCCCCTGTTGCTTACTCTGTGACTGTGGATGGATAGATCCCCTCACTACTCTGAATCTGTAAAATGAGTATAGTCATGCCTCAAACATACCTCACTGGGCTGTTACGAAGCTCAAAGATTGTAGACACTTAGCAAACCTAAAGGGCTATGTCAATATCAGCTCTGTCCAGTTCTAACTTGAAAGATTATGAAACCCCATTTCCAAGGTCATTTTTTGAGTCATTTAACCTTTTTTTTTTTTTTTTTAAAGTTTTATAGTTGGAAATACCTAGGTGGCTAAGTGCATAGAGCACTAGGCCTAGAGTCAGGAAGATCTAAGTTCAAATTCTGCCTTGGATACTTATTAGCTGTGTGACCCTGGGCAAGTCACCTAATCTCCATTGGCCTTAATCCATGGGAGGAGGCAATGGTAAACTACCTCACCAAGAAAACCCCAGGGACAACATTGGTGTGCTATGGTCCATGGGGTCATGAAGAGTTGAACACAACTGGACAACAAAAATGTTATAATCTTTTTGCTTCTTCTCTAGGAGCTGAGAGATTTCTTGTGACTCTGGGGTTCTTAAATTCCCTTATGGCCAAATGAGTCTAAGCTTCCAAGATCATCATAGTTGGGAGTGGAGCTCATCATACTCTCCCTGATTTTCTGGAGAAGATAGAAGGTGAGAGAAGGCAGGGCTAGAAGAGAAAGTCTATTCTCTGAACCAGTCATTGCAATCAGCAACGAAAATTGTTCATTTTTTATGTAGCTCTTCACAAAAAACTTTACATACTGCTTCGATTTGTTCCCCATGTACGATATAGGTGTAATTTTCTTCATTCCCATTTTACAGATGAGGAAACTCAGAGAGTTTCATTGGAAACTTCTCTAAAGTTCAGAGGGATTAAGGGATTTGCTCATTGGTAGCTAACAAACCTATTTAAAATGGATGCAGGCTCAGGGTGAATGGATGTCTTCCTGACTCCAACACTAACTATTCTCCGATGCCATTTGCCTCTCTCTGTGGCAGAGTGATCAGAGCAAGACATGTTTTGCCCTGTACAGGAGCCATTGTTGTTATAGCTGTTCATCCTTCATTCTCGTAGTTAAACACTTAGAAGTTCATTTCCATGCGGCAGCCCCTAGCTTCTAGGTTCTGAAACTATGTGGGTCCAATGGATAGTTTATTCTACAAAGTGCCTGAAATTTCTAATCTCCTACTGTCATCGGTGAACTTAATGAACATTTCATAGTATTATCACAAGAATAGAGGCAAATCAGAAGGTTATTCTCTTGCCCTACCAAAGAGTGAAGGGTGGGTGCTATGGGACAAAAGGGGCACAGGGGAGGAAACTGTTTCACTGTTCATGGATAGCTAGCATAGTTTTCTCAAGAGAGATTTAATGGTGGGAACCAATAGCTGACCAGAAAGTTTGTTGTTGCTGTGTTGTTTTTCAGTCATGCATGACTCTTCATGACTCCATTTGGGGTTTTCTTGGCAAAGATACTAGAGTGGTTTGCCATTTCCTTTGCCGGCTCATTTTACAGATAAGGAATATGAGACAAACAGGGTTAAGTGACTTGGTCAGAGTCACCCAGCTAGTAAGTGTCTGAGGCCAGATTTGAACCCAAGAAGATGAGTTGGCCTGGCTCTAGGCCGGGCACTCTATGCACTATGTCGCCACCTAGTGCTCCCTCCCAAATTAGACTAGAGCAAAATTTTGAAGTAGGTGAAGTTCTCTGCAGATACTTCTGGTCTACCTTTTTGGTAACCCCTTTCCTAATTGGTATTTCTTCCCATCTTTGTTGCCACCTTCTCTGTACCTATATACTCTCTATACCAATACTTTTATTAAAATTTCCACTCAGAAAATGATCTGAAAACCCAATTCACAAAAATAAGGTTTTATAATTTAGGAGGACAGCTGGCACCTTGAGCTGTAGCTTTCTCACCAGTCTCACCCTTTCCTCTTATGGACGTATGCAGGGATCTCAAGGTAGGGGTGTATTGGTAAATGTCTAGCAACCACTTGGGGTGGGGAAGGAAAAAAAAGTATGTGAGACATGCTTTTAATTTTAATCATCCTTATTAGCATTTTCTCCATCACTCTCCGAAGTTTAGAGAAGATGAAAACAAAACAATAAATCAAGCCCTCATTGGTAGCATTTGCCAATTTCCCAGATCGAAATGCTCATAGTGAAAATGTAACTATCAGCTGTTGTGAGTGGTTCAAGCTGGCTCTAATATATCCTTGTCCAAAAGGCATTGGGAAGAAAGGGGAACTGAAGAGAAACCAAGAGCCCAAATAAGCCACTACCTGGGTAATTTGCTTCTGAACTGACCAGGGTTGGTATGGTCATTAGTCAGGGTAAAGATCTGTCCTTAAACAGGCAGAGCAGACCACCAAAAATTTTGCTTTGCACATATTTTCACATACCTTTGTCCATGTTATTTTCCTTTAATAGCAAATAAGCTGCTTGACGGTAAGATCTGTTTAATTTTTGTCTTTGTGGACCCAGTACCTGGTGCATTGTAGCCTCAGTAAATAAATATTTTTTGAATTGAATTATATTGAACTGAACAGAGAGGCTTGAGGATTGCTGAAAGGCTTCTTTTGCTTTTTTAGATACCTTTCCCACCTTCCAAAAGTTAACATGCATTACCTTGTGCTTTTCTGGGTGTTCCAAGGTCAGTGGATAATTTGTTCCAATACTGTATTTAAGTAGACTTCCTTGCAGCCCTGAATTCTTAAAATCGATTGCTAATGGTTTTTCAATAACATTAGCTAATGTCCTAAGCTCTCTAGAAGGCTTATTTGCTAAGTTGAACCTGTTAACATTTCAAAAGTCATCCCTGTCAATTCTTTGGTTTTTTAACTTCACTTTCTTATATGTCTTACTCTGGCTATTTGATCAGCGTTGCAGGAAATCTTGGAGAAATCATGGAGAATGCCTTCTCCATGAAATCCTTCTTGAGGCTTCTAGTAAATCTTGACCTTTCCCCTGTTTGACCTAATATTTCATTTTCTTCATACCTCCCTAGTGAAATTATTGTGTTACTGTGTATTATGATCAGTTATACATATGCTGTTCCCTCTAGATTATATACTCAGTCTGGGCAAGGACTGCATCCTATCTAAACTTTTAATCTTTTCATTTTCCCCAACTCAACACAGTGCTCTGCACACAGTAGGTGTTTGAAAAAATGTTTGTTAAACAGAACCTGACCTAGTAGATCAGATAGTTGATTGGAATGGTCATGGACCAGTCTAAATCAGTAGTGATGCAGGGAACTGTTGATATCCCCTCTAGATAAATGTGCCCTGAAAATCCTCTTTTTTATGAGATATATGTATAAAATAATGATTATTATCTATGTTTACATATGTATAAGATATATATGTATAAACACATATCCATAAAATATTTTATAAAGTACATACACATATGTACTCACATATAAAATATACTTACATGCACACACATGTATATATACACCCCCACTATGTATGTATGTATGTACTGAGGCAGCTAGTTGGTTTAATATATCTTAGTATATCTACTCTATTGAGTGTTAGACCTGGAGTCAGGAAGACCCATCTTTGTGAGTTAAAATCCAGCCTCAGACAATTACTAGCTGTGTGACCCTGGGGAAATCACTTAACCTTGTTTGCCTTAGTTACTCATCTGTAAAACGAGCTGGAGAAAGAAATGGCAAACCACTCTAGTATCTTTGCCAAGAAAATCCCAAGTGGGGTCACCAAGAGTTGGACACAACTGAAAATATATAAAATTAAATTGCAATGTTTTACTTAAAAGCATTATTTTGTTCTATCAAGTTGAAGAATCTGATTATCTTCCATAAAAATCTTGTTTTGATCTCTTGTCATGGCATGGAGGTGTCCTGGACTCTTGAAGATAGAGAACAGAGCCATGACAGGGTGAAACATCAGGTTTTGTCTCAGGGCACAGGCATCCACTTTCACACCATTGACGTAAACTTCGTTGATCTATAGCTCAACCCTGCACCCTCTTCTGGCCTCATCTCTAAGATTTGCTGTTGTTGTGTTCATCCTTCATTGCCAAAGAAGACCATGTCATCAGAGAAATGATGACGTTTTGCACTTGACTTTGTTTTGAGTGAGGGAGGGCTGTGCAGGGTTGCCAGCCTCACTTCTCCTCCAGAGCCATCTGAGTCCAGTGACCAGATATTCATCAGACAAGGCAACTAACAACCCTACTCTCATCCTCTGGGTTCCTTATACTATAATGCCATTCATCTGGGGGTCCACCTTCCCTCACCCTCATCCTCGCTAGGAGTTCACGTAGTTCTCTTTGGAGTATGATCTCTCCTCTGTCCTAGGATAACTCTCCATGGCTGGACTGTCTCTTATACTGTCCTCATCTCCACTATCCTCTATATCACTGTCAGCTGACAGTCCTCCCCATCCCCTTCCTCTTTCCACATATCTGGTGAAAAGAATTTCTAAGAATGAATTCAGGTTTTGGCAGGCTCTGTCTAATGTTGTCTACAAGCTCAGTGATTGCCTGTTGTCCAAGAACCAACCTAGCTAAAAAGTTTGGCTACATAATAATAATAATGATAACATTTATACAGTGCTATGTGCCAAGCACTGTACTAACCCTTACCAATTATTATTTCATCTGAGCCTTACAACAACCCTATGAAATGGTTACTATTATCCCCACTTTACAGATGAGGCAGACAGAGGTTGGGGTGACTTGCACAGGTTCACACAGATAGTAAATGTCTGAGGTTGGATTTGAATTCAGGTCTTCCTGACTCCTGAGCTCTATCCACTGAATCACCTGGCTACTAATGATCTTTTTTCTTTCTTACAGCAGCAACCTAATGATAAACTGCCTCCTGAGGTCTGAAGGGGTTTGGATCAGGGTGCACCAAGAGATATAATCACAGATTATTTGAACTTCTTAAGTGTTGATTCATAGCATGAAACTTCTGTGCACTCTGTGACTCTCTGCCTGTTCACGCAAAGCCCTGTCGGTCAGAATGAGCTAGCCATTGCGGGAAAACAGCTTGAGACTATGGGATGAGCATTGGTACTGGAATTATACAATGTGGGTCCAAAGTCTGCTTTTAATTCTTTACTGCCCCTGTGACCTTAGTCAAATCACCCACCCTCCCTCAGTTTCCTTATCTGTAAAAAATGAGGGGGACGGTAGGCTAGATGATCTCTAGAGTCCCTGGTCTACGATCCTTTGAGAAAACCCTCCTGAGGAATATTGGATTGAATCTTACAGTTTGCATATTGTAGACAGAAGGTGAAAATTTGGTGCTTTGATGTTCAGGCTGAACTGTAGTGCCAGTGGGAAGTTCTGGATGAAGGATTTCTTAAGAGTTAGACACAACAACTCTGCCAAAGCATCTCACAGAAGAGTGCTCTATGGGGATCTCTCAAAAGCACCGGAGGGACGTCTGAAACGATAATAATAACTTCCATATATGTGACACTTAAAGGTTTGTGAAGCATTTTATATATGTATATATTTACACATAAATATATGTATATGTGTGTATCTATCTATATATCTTATTTGACCATGTGAGGTGGGTACTATCATTATTCCCATTTTACAGATGAGAACCCTGAGGCTGAGAGAAGATAAAAGCCTTGCCCAGGTTCATGCAGGGAGTAAGTATCTGAGGAGGGATTCCAGGCCAGGACTTCCTGACTTCAAGACCGCTGCCCTATCCCCTAAATCATATTGTCTCACTGTGGTGGAGATCTGTGGCCACTCATAAGCCATAGACCAATGAACTTGAAATGCCCATAGAAACATTACACACTTCATCGTTATTTCTTTTGGCATTCAGGGTGAAACTAGAAACCAGAGCTTCAAGGTCTGGGAGTGTGGCAAAGACTAGCAAATCTAGAGCTGCAGGCATGGCTAGGACAAAAAAATGTTGAGTTTAATTATCTAATATGGTATTGTTGTCCTTCCTTTTTGAAAAGGATCAATGACATCATGGGTGATATCCTGACTTTCTTGTGAATTGACTTTAAGTGAGGCAGAACGGCACAAAGTCATCAGCCTCACTCTCTCTTTCAGAGTCATCGAAGTCCAGTGGCAAGACACAAGTCAAGATGACCAGATGGCCTGGGATGCACCTTGGCATCTTTGATGTCTGATCAACTCTACTTGCTTCACCTGTATGGTGGTAGGAACAAATTATTCTCATTTGCCCATTTGGCTGGGGGTAGATACCTTCTAACTGATAAATGGGTTTGAGACCTGTCAGTTACCCTTAACCTGGTTTAGCCTGTCTGCCAAGACAGTTTTACTGAGTGTGACCACTGCCTATGCTACAGCTCCTTGGAGTCACAGGTGAGAACTGAATGCCAGGTGGACACCAAAGGCAGATGAGCAGCTCTAAAAAGGGCTCAGCAAGTCCTCATACCGGAGGTGTTGGTCTTCCATGAACACCTGATGAGTATGACATATGATAGATAAGAGGACCTGGAGCCAGGAATACCTGTGTTTAAGTCCTTGACATATATTGACTGTATGACCTTGGGAAAATCTGTCAGCCTTCTCAGTGGTTCTCCAATATGGTAAATTGCAGAAATGATGTTGATTTATATTGGCAGAAGGAGATTTCTCACTGGGGAGTTCCCCATACCAGTGAAATAGATGCTATGCTACCCCTATCCCCATCCCTTATTCCAAATTAACAGAACAAAATTTAGTCCTGATGTTATGGCAAAGCTAGAATCAAGGAGTCTGAAGCAAGGTCACTGAAGCTAGAGCCTCCAGTACAAAGGAAGACTCAGGGTCCAGGGAAGTCCCTAAACCAGGATTGTTTGTTGTCCTTCATTCTCAAAGAGGACCATGACATGAGCAATGTGATGTCACCACTTGCAAGTGAATTGGATTTAAGTGAGGCAGGGCTGTGGAACGCAATCAACGGAAGTGAAAATGCTGGACCTAGAGAATGGGATGGTTGTTGGCACAATAAAAGTTTGAAAATGTCTCAGGTCTGACCAGAATAAGGCAGATTAGCTTGGAAGGCAGTTGTTAATAGACTTCATACTTCAACCATGATAGTAGACCAAGCAAATGTGGAGAAAGGGCTCAAGACATTTTTTTGTATTTAACAAAAAACAAAGGCATTCTTTTCTAAACTTTTGCTCAGGGGCTCATGAGCATAGTTTAGTTTTAAATCCCTGAGTTAATGTATATTTGGGGTAATTATGCCTGATGCAGTCAATCATGACTCCTCTCATGATATGTAAAGACAGGGCTAGCTCTCATCTAGCTGGAGGTAAGGGTGGGGAGGGAAAAGTAGGAAAGGCCATCTTAGTGACAAGTTGATCAATTTTGATAGTACCAACCTGGAGATCACTCCAAATGTATTGCTCCTCAGAAACTGGGCCCAGTTGCTAGGTATTGCAGGCACCCTGGTGTAACAGCAAGGACCCCGACTTACACAGGAGAGCTTGCTATCACAATTCTTAGATCTCCTTTTCTAAAAGGAAAGCAACTTTTGAGGAGTCAAAATCACTTTAATCAAACACATGTACCATTCACTTAATTCAGGGGAAAAAGTCAGCACCCTGAACTTCAGATAAAATACAAAGAAATAATAATCAACAGACAGGGCTTCCAGCTGCTTGTCCCTAGGCAATATATACATCACAGATCAACAGACAGATCCAACTGTCTGACCATTCCATACATATATAGTTACCAGGGAGAGAAGCACCAACATCTGGGTTTTCAAAGCTGAGGGGCTCCTTAGAGGCTACCAGAGTCTTGTCTGGCCAAATAAACTCTTCCAATGAATAATCCCTAAAACAAAACCTCACCTCAGAGTATATATACACTTTTCAGAGCCAGAGGGCATCACAACCCTTGAGAACCACTGTCTCCTTAGCAATTAACAAAAAGTGTAGGCCTTCCAACAAAAAAAATCTCCCCTAATCAAGCTTCCTTTAATGGGCAGGCCAATTAATGGGTGGGGAAGATCTTTAACTCTCTGATCAACACTGCACCTGGTCAATGAGCTCCACTTCAGAGCTTTCCAGCTGTTACATGGAAGCCAGTATCCAAACTATTTACTATATTAAGTAGAGCTCTACCTATCTTTTCCTCTTCTCTCTTTCTGTATTACTATTTTCTTTTAAGTGTCTGGGCAATTCAGGTTTTTAACAGTAAGATGAAAGTAAGAATCTTTTCCTGGGAAACAGACTGAAAGACCATTGTTACTGAAGAAAAAGGAACTCTTTGTAAACAAACACAAAATCAAGGCCAGCTCAAGGAGCAGGCAGACTGATCTGAGGGAGAAGGAAAAAACTGTACACTTTGTAAAACATATTCAACACAAAGTTGAAAATTGAGCAGGCAATTCAGGCATCATGGAAAGGAGGAATGTGCAGTATAGGATCACAACAGTCCCTGACATGAAGCATCAGAGAGGTTAGCAAGTTGGGAATTTAGAACCCCAAGTTTTTTCATTTTCTCAACCATTAAATAGGGTGAGTAAATAAGAAACAGGTGCAGAATCATAAAATCATAGATTCCCAGAGTTGGAAGGGCCCTCAAAGGTCACCTACTTCAACAACCAGTCATCAGACCTCTTCTTGAAGAAAACTAGTGATACAGCATGCTTACTATGGATATATTTTGCATGACTGTACATGTATAACTTATATCAAACAGCTTGCCTTCTCTCTGTGGGGTGGGAGAGGAAGGAGGAAAGAAGAAAATTTGGAACTTAAAGTTTTAAATGAATGTTAAAAATTGTTTATACATGTAATTGCAGAAAAATTAAAAAAAATAAAATTTGTCATTTAAAAAATAAAATCATATATGCCTATTAGAAAAAGGTGTGATTGTATATGTATATCCTATGTCAGATTGTGTGCCATCTTGGGGAGGGGAGCAAAATTTAGAACTCAAAATCTTATACAAATGAATGTTGAAAACTAAAAATAAATTCTTTTTTTTTTTTTTTTTAAGCTAGTGATAAGGACTACCTTCCTTCTTTCCCAAGACAATTTGTTCCATTTGGGGTCAGGTCTGAACAACGGGAAAATTTTCCTCTTATTTAGTTAAAAATCTACCTCCCTTCTGCAACCCAGTTTTAATGACTCATTTTTGATTCTTCTTTCTCCCTCATCCTTCACATCTAATTAGTTTCCAAGTTTTGTCAAATCTGCCTCCATATCTCTCACATCTGCCCCCTTTTCTTCACTCTCTATGTATTTCAGTCTCTTATCACTTCTTACCTGGACTATTGCAACAAGCTTTCTGATCGATCCCACCCCAGTCTCTTTCCTTTCTAATCTATCCTCTGCATAAATGTCAAATTGATTTTCCTTAAGTATAGGTCTGATTATACAGCTTCCTTGCTTACGAAGCTTAAGTGGCTATCTTTTGTCTTTCCTCTGTTTGGCATTTGAAGACTTCCACCATCACAACCAACTTCCAAGCTGATTTCATATAAATCTCTTCTTGATACCCCACCAATGTTGTCCCCTCTCTGCTGGAAACTGTTGGCACTTCTCAGCCTATTGTATGTCTCTGCTTCTCTACTCAGACCTTACCTACTCCTCCTCTGTACTGGTCATCTGGTCTCTGCACAAGTCCCTTTTTTCTGATCATGCCTGACCCAGTCCCACCCACCACTTCTCAGCCCACTTCACTCCCCACTCTGCCAACCCCCAACCCTTTCCAGTTTTCCTTTATGTGTTGTCTTTCTCCATTCGCGTGTATTTGTATCCTCAAAGATTAGCACAGTGCCTGGCGCCTTGTAAGTGCTTAATAAAGGTTCTATTTATCTACTTGTTCTACATAACTCTTGGTATTGTTTAGTTGTCTCCCTATTTGGGGCTTCCTTGGCAAAAATACTGGAGTGGTCTATCATCTCCTTCTCCAGCTCATTTTACAGATGAGGAAATTGGAGCAAACAGGGTAAAGTGGCTTGCCCAGGATCACACAGCTAGTAAGTGTCTGAGGCTAGATCTGAATTCAGGAAGATGAGTCTTCCTGACTCCAAGTCCGGCTCACCATCCACTTCACCTCCTAACTACCTTCTACATTTGTGACATTTATTACATCTAAATTACAATGTATTTATTTTGTGTATATTTTGTCTATGCCTATTTTGTGTAGGGTTGTGTGGATCCATATGATTTTTATTATATTTCCTTGAAGGATAGAGGCTCCCTGGGGGGAAGGCACTATTTCATTTTAGGCTATTTTTTTTCTTACCTGGGCAGCCCAGTGGAGGGCTGTTCTGAAGTCTTTGTCCACCAGGGTTGGATCTGCCCCCCTTTCCAGTAGAATTTGTGCATGTTGTGGCCGGTTATGAAAAGCAGCCCAGTGAAGAGGTGTCATTCCCTACAATGCAATAGTACAAGAAAAAGGGGTAAGAAAACAGGAAGAGAATCTTTTCTTTGTTTCAGAAGCTGCCAAGAAGGCATGAAGTTAAGATGAGGGAAAGACTTGGATACCCAAAATTGGGGTAGGAGTTATTTAGAGGGGCCAGAAAAATAGCAATTGTCCTTTCCTCCCTGCCTTGTGCATCTCCTTCCAGTCATGTGTAGGATATGCAATTTACTTCAGATCTGGGATATGTGGGGGTTCAAGATATAGTGGATAAATGCCTGGACCTGTTAGGGAGACCTGGTTTCAAATCCTGCCTTAGACACTTAGCTTAGTCATTAGCCTCCATCTGCCCCATTCTAATTTTTTAAAAAAACTATTTTCTTCAGTGAGCTTTTGGACTTCCTTTTCCATTTGGCTAATTCTGCTTTGTAAAGCATTCTTCTCATTGGCTTTTTGGACCTCTTTTGCCATTTGGGTTAGTCTATTTTTAAAGGTGTTATTTTCTTCAGCATTTTTTGGGTCTCCTTTTGCAAGCTATTGACTTACTTTTCATGATTTTCTTGCATCACTCTCCTTTCTCTTCCCAATTTTGCTTCCACCTCTCTTACTTGATTTTAAAAATCCTTTTTGATCTCTTCCGTGACCTGAGACCATTGCATATTTTTTGGAGGTTTTGGATGCAGAAGCCTTGTCTTTTATGTCTTCCTCTGATGATATGCTTTGTTCTTCCTCATCAAAAGGATGGAAGAAAATACCTGTTTCTCAAGAAAGTAATCTTCTACAGTCTTATTTTTTCCCCTTTTTTGGGCATTTTCCCAGCCAGTTACTTGACTTTTGAGTCCTTTGTCAAGTGGAGGGTGTGCTCTAGGGAAGAGAGAGGAGTTTACTCCTCTCTTGACCTTCACTCTGGTCTGGGAGCAACCACAAGCTTTTCTACCCAGGGTCTGGAACTAGGGTTACCTCTCCATAGTGGCCTCCAGCTCCACCACCTGTGCTCCTCCTCACCCCAGAGCTGCCACTCAGGGCTGAGACCCAGATCAGCTGCTTGATTCCCACAGGGTCTTTAGGCCAGGGGCTTAAAAAATGGACTCTGCTCCTATAGTGACTGCCGCCACTCTGGGGCCCAGGCTAGACTGTATTCCCTTCTTGCCCAGGTGAAAGAGCTTTCTCACTGACCTCTTTAGCATTTGTGGGTTGAGAAATTGGGAATTACAGCTGCTACCTGTGATTCTGCACCCTGCAGCCTGCTCCAGTCCTGTCCCTGCTCTACAGCATGGCCAAGGCTGGGCTGTGCTCCTTGGGCTGTGCTCCACTCCGAGCCTGGTGTGATAGACCTTTCCTATTGGCCTTCCAGGCTGTGTTGGGCTGGAGATCTCTATCACTCTGTTGGTTTGTGGCCTCTGCTGCTCTAGAATTTGTGTAGAGTTACTTTTTACAGGTATTTTATGGGCTATTGGGAAGAGACCTAGAGCAGGTCAGTCCTTTTACTTCTCCATCTTGACTCAGCCCCCCCAAAGTGGTTTTTAAAAATATATAATTAGCTCTCCTGCAAACTGCTTTATGTTCTGTTACCTTCCAGCAGATTGTAGCACTGGTTATACATTGTTTTTGAATCCTGTTTCATTAATATACATTTGTGAGTCTTTTATATTGAGCATTTCTTATGTCTGTAGGAATAAATTGCTTCTCTTATATATGATGCATATTATATTCCAAGTACTTTTTTTATTCCTCCATTTTTGCAGGAGGTCCTAGTTGTGGACCGTAAGTGAAATTGTCCTTGGCATGTTAGTCTAGAGACTTTAATAGGGTGAAGAGCCTATGGCTACTCATTAGAGGTAAGTTCCTCCTGATTGCTCCCTGGTCCAAACCATTGTGTCTAGGTACAAAGCAGGGGAGCTAGGTGGTGCAGCCTTTTCTGGCCCTGGTCAGTCCCTTAAGATTAAACATAGGTGGAGAAAAAAACAACTCCAATTTTTCCTCTTTAGTCCCTTCTAAGGAGAACTTGCAAGGCTGACCGAGGACATCTCTGAGATCTTGTCCTGCTCTAAATCTCATGATTCCATAACTATTACAATGACCCTCATGTTCTTTCTGCCTTCTATCCAAGTGTTGGGTCTGAATGCAGGAGAAAACATAGATTGGGGACCTTGGGACAGCTGAGATTCACACAGCACTGGGATTTGGCTAAACAGCTCAGGATGTGAGTTAATGAGAATTTATTAAGTGCTTATTAGGTGCCAGACACTGTGCTAAATGTGTAGGTTATAAGAAACATAAAAAAAACCCAGTC